>NC_132780.1:13360886-13989502 GCF_048418805.1 Vulpes vulpes
GTAACACCTAGTAGAACCACTTTGAGGATAAAATGAGCAAGTTCAGTGCATACAATGATGTCAGGCACGTAATAAGTGCTCCAAAAATTACTTGTGTATTGTTACTGCTCCTTCTCCCCTTTTCCCTGCCTTGTTAGTATTTATCCCTGTCCTCCACCCACCCTAGGAACTCTCTGAGAACAGGGGACTGGCCAGAGGAAATGCTTAGTGGTTCATCCATCCCCTGGGAGGCATTCACTCCCTCTTGGGGCACAGCCACAGCCTCACCTTCATGGGGCCACCTTCCAGTGGAGACACCCATCTCCAGCCGTGCTTAGGACTGGGGCAGGTGAGCCCCGGGGTCTCGACCCAGCCAGGGGGGTAAGGGTGCTCCTGGAGGAGGGGCGGCGGTGCTGACAGCTGGAGGAGGAGGAGGAGCTAGGAAGGAGTTGGAGGTGCAAGTGAGGTGTTCTGGGCTGGGGGCAGCCCGCACCAGGTGACAGGGAGCTGGCACGTTGGACTTGTGGGTTTGGTTTGGCTGGGTTGTGCTGGGCAAACAGAGAGCAGAGAGGTGGGCAGGCCTGTGTGGGCCAGGCCAAGTGGCGGTTTGGACTTGATCCCAGGGTGTGGACTCATACCCTCCCCAGTGGGAAGGACTCCAGGTGGTGTCTGGTGCCGCCTACCTCCCCGAGCCTCACACCACGCCCACACCCCAGGTGGAGCTGCCTGGCAGGCTGCCCTAGCCGAAGCCTGCCCAGACAGGGAGGAAGCCACCGCGTGCCATGACCCAGCTTCCTGCCATCCACTGTGTCTGTGCACCCGTTCCCAGAGTGAATGAGCCACAGTGACCCATGGGTTTTTTTTTTTCTTTTTTTGTGGCTTTTATTCTTTTTTTTTTTTTTAAGATTTTATTTTTATTTATTTATTCATAGAGACACAGAGAGAGAGAGGGGCAGAGGAACAGGCAGAGGGAGAAGCAGGCTCCATGCAGGGAGCCCGATGTGGGACTCGATCCAGGGTCCCCAGGATCACACCCCAGGCTGCAGGCGGCGCTAAACCGCTGTGCCACCAGGGTTGCCCGCACGGGGGTTAGCAAGTACCTCTGTACAGGCTTCTGACTCCCTCTGCCAGCCTTTCCCTGGGGGCGGTGGCATCCCGCACTTGAGGGCTGGCTCTGGCACCTCTCTCTGGGCCCCTGGCACAGGAGCTGCAGGACCTACTCCTTGGTCAACCCGCAGGGTGGGCAAGTTGGGCAGGGTCTGAGCATAGCAGTTATAGTTACAGAAAATGACACTGAGGCCTGGGGGCATGACGTCCTTGCCAAGATGACACGGTAAGGAAGTGACAGAGCGGGATCCCTGGGTGGCGCAGCGGTTTAGCCTTTGGCCCAGGGCGCGATCCTGGAGACCCGGGATCGAATCCCACGTCGGGCTCCCGGTGCATGGAGCCTGCTTCTCCCTCTGCCTATGTCTCTACCTCTCTCTCTCTCTCTCTCTCTCTCTGATGACTATCATAAATAAATAAAAATTAAAAAAAAAAAAAAAAAAAGAAGTGACAGAGCCGGGGCATGTGGCCTTGTGTGCTTCCAAACTGGGAGGATCAGAGTTTGTGGGAAGTGAGATAGAAGGTGGTGGAGTGGTGGAGGGTGGGGAGGGATCAGGTGCCTTTGTTGCACACTTACTGGACCCCACAGTCACGTGCCTGGGGCTTTTTGTGTGTGTGTAATCCCATTTCCAGCATGGCGGCCCATGAGAGGAGCCACGAAGGGCAGCCTCCACTTGTGTGGACTTTACTCTTGCTGGCACCACCGTGCACACTTTGTGCATGTTCACTCCTGTGAGCTGCTGCCTCTTGGGCGGATACTGCTACAGCTTCCCTCTTGCAGAGAGGCTGGTCCTGGGTTACTCAGCTGAGGACTGGTGGGGCTGAGATTTGAACCCAGGCGGCCCACAGCTTTTACTGCCCTGCAGAGGAGGACACCAAGGGGACAGCAGTAGGTGCTGGCTGCGACGTGCCGGGCCCTCTGTTTGTTACCTGTTCTTCCCCACGGCCCTGTCAGGTGGAGCTAGTCGTGTCCCATGTTGTCACACACACACCCCACACCCACACCCCGCCTTTATAGGTGATAAAAACGGTCCCAGTCAGCCAGCAAATCATTGGTTCTGTTGCATCTGGGGCTGTTCGTGATTGTAGACCCAGCCCATCCTTTCCTTCTAATCCTATCCCCCTTGGTGTTGACTCTCATGTCAGTAGAGTGAGCCTCAGCCTGCTGTGGTTCCCACAAGCAGCCAAAAGCTGAGCGTGTACTCCTCAGCCGGGACGCTTATTTTAACGACAGAGCTTATTTTTGTAAGAAATCCCCGCTTGCATGGGTTCACGGTGTTTACCAAACCCCAGGACAGCCCTCTTTGTGCCGGCAGCTCTCCTTGCCCTGTTTTGGGGCACACAGGCTGGAAGTGAGAGAGTGGAGGGGTGTGCCAGTGGTGCGTGGAGGCCGGTGGTCTGGCTTCCGTGTCTGGGGAGCCCAGCACCAGGCAGGCTGAGCGCAGCCTCAGTGTCCCCACTTCCTGTCTGCTTCTCTGCCCTAGGCCAGCTGTGCCTGGGCCTTGATGCCTCTTTTCTTCCTTCCCTCGCTCCCTCCCTTTCTGCCTGCCTGCCCAGGTGGTGAAGGTAAAGCCCCACGACAAGGATGCCAAAATGAAGTACCAGGAGTGCAACAAGATCGTGAAGCAGAAAGCCTTTGAGCGGGCCATTGCAGGCGATGAGCACAAGCGCTCCGTTGTGGACTCGCTGGACATTGAGAGCATGAGTGAGTCAGGCCTAGGTGCCCTGCCACGCCCAGCCCTGAACGCACCACATCCTTGCCTGGGCCTTCTCCACTCCCCACGTGACTATACCCCTGTCCCCAGCCCAATGTCTGTTGCTCCTCTGTCTACGCTCCTGGGAGCGCCACAGTTCCATGCCGAGGTTTGCCAGGGTTTGTGTTCCCTGGTTCAGGCGAGGTGGGCGAGTCCCTCCTGCCCCGTGCCAGGGCCCAGCTTCCTACTGGCATCTGTACAGCCCACCCCACCCTCAAGGGCCTCCCCATGGGATTTGTCTCAGTCCCCCGGGTGCTCATACAATTCAGTCACTCGTTCTACAGATAACTACTAGGTGCCAAACCCTGTTCTAGGCCCTCGGGATACAGCTGCGATTAAAATAGTCTCTGCCCTCATCAAGCTGATGGCCTGGTGGGGAGAGAGATGATTAACAAGTAAACAAATGAATTAACTGTGTTAAGTGCTATAAAACCAAGTAGGCAGCAGGGGGGAGGGGTGCTGGAAGAGGGAGCTCACTATACAGAGAGGTTAGCAGAGCTGGCCTGAGCAGAAGGGAGTGGGCAGGGGAGGGACCTTCTCCCTCCCTCATCCTCTCACCCCATGCCCAGGAGCCAGCCACCCCTCCATGCCCCCACCACCACCTTGAGGGCTGCGGCCACTGACTCTCGCCCCTGCTTTCCATTCGCACACCAGCCATTGAGGATGAGTACAGTGGGCCCAAGCTCGAGGATGGCAAAGTGACAATCACCTTCATGAAGGAGCTCATGCAGTGGTACAAGGACCAGAAGAAACTGCACCGGAAATGCGCCTACCAGGTAAGGCCTGTGTCAGGCACTGCTCACACCTGTCACCGCACGATAGCATCGCAGCGCTGGCAGTGCCCAGCCTCAGCCACGGAGGGCAGGTTGAGAAGAAGGGTGGCCACGGCAGACGGCACCGCCGAGTGGGGAGTGTGCTGAGCAGTGCAGAGGAAGGCTTTATTTCTGATGCTGCATTTTCGTTTCTGGCATTTCCATCTAGTTATTTTTATTAATAGTTTTCATCTCTCTGCCCCATATGTTCATGCACGTTGTCTTTTCCACTAGATCTTTTACACATTTATCATAGTTATTTTAAAGTCTCTGGTAATTCCACCATCTGGGTCATCTCTGGGTCTGCTTCTGTTGTCTGTTCTTCATGCGTCTCATCCTTTTTTAAATCGTATGCCAGACATTTTGTGTAAAAGAACAGTAGAGACTGAGCTGAGTAAGAATTCTCCGCCGAAGATGGCGGCCCCGTCTTGTGTTGGGCCACTGGTGTGAGGGGCTGAATCCCGGCAATCTGCAGTTGGCGCAGCTCTTGGCGGTCACCGCTGACTCGTGGTGTTTTCACACTGGAATCAGGACTCTCCTTCAGCCCTGGTAGCATCCTGGGAATGTCTTTAAGTTGTGAAGTCTCCAGCTTCCAGAACTGTGGGAGCACTCGGATTTTCAGCCCCATAGCCAGATTTTTGGGCCGCTGGGGGAGTTCTGTGCTCTCCAGTTTTGCCCCCACTTTTCCCTGCTCTCCACTCAGTGGTGCCTCCTGGTCAGCCCAGGCTCTCCGGGACCCGGAGTGGGCAGCAAGCAGTCCCACCGGCTGCGCTCACAGCCTGCCCTCCCTTCCAGATCCTGGTACAGGTCAAAGAGGCCCTCTCCAAGCTGAGCACGCTCGTAGAGACCACACTCAAAGAGGTGCGCGCTGTTGGGTGGTATGTGGACCGGCCAGGGGTGGGGGGCTCCCTGGCTGGGGAGGGGCTGTGGAGCTCAGAAACTCACAGACCCACCTGGCTTGGTCTGCCTTTCCTCTCCCCCCACCTCCTGCCTCTCCCCTGAATGTCCCTCTCCCCTCCTGGTCTTTGTCCCACCTTCTCCATTTCTGTGTCCCCTGCTTGTGTCTTTTGCATGCCTCTTCTTGGTCTGCTGTGACCTCTTGCCCCTCCCCTCACCTCTGCCCCCTCCCCACGTCTCTCTCTGGGCCCCTCCCTCTCCGGTGGCCTCTTTTCTTCCAGACAGAGAAGATTACGGTGTGCGGGGACACTCATGGCCAGTTCTATGACCTCCTCAACATATTTGAGCTCAATGGTTTACCTTCGGAGACCAACCCCTATGTATCCTTCCTCAGAAAAGCACACCCTCCCCTTCCTCCACCTGGATTTGAGAGAGGCGCTCCTGCCACAGAGCAAGGCGTGGACCTGCAAAGGGAGAAGCCTGACCAGTTGCTCAGGCACAAGGATGTGGTGCGAGTGGCCGGCCAGCACCAGATAGGCCAGGGCTCGTTCCCTACATGCTGTGTGACCTGGGCAGGTGGCTCAGTCTCTCTGGGCCCCAGCCTCTCTTCATCTCCAGATGAGGCTGCTATAAGATCATATGTGTAACAATACCAGGCATTGCCACTTCCCAGCTGTGTGACCGTTAGCAATACCTCCTCTCAGTGCCTCAGATTCCTCGTTTGAAAAATGGGGATCGTAGAGTCTGCCTCATTGTTGAGAGGGTTGCAAAGAGCTGAGGCTCTGAGCCTCACAGTCAGAGCTGTATAAGTGTTTGCTGAGGTTATGACAATTGCTTGATTAATGGCCACCGTGTGGGGCCACCAGGCCTGCACAGTATGGGGTGGGAGGGTCTGTGTTCCATTTCCCCTGTGATTTTGGGCTTGTATTTGGTTGAGGAGGGGGAGCAAAGCGAGCTGACCACGTCATGTCCCCCTCTACCATCTGTTTCCCTGAGAAACAGGTGAGGTGGGGGATCTCAGGACTGTCCTGCTGAGGCTCAGATAGGCCCAGCTGCCGGGCCAGAGAGAACACCCCAGATCCTCCAGGCTTGCTGACATCCCCACTCCTAGGAAGGAACCGGGAGCCATGGGACCTGGAAAGGCAGGGGAAGAAGGCAGTGCATGCCCCACCTCGTTTTCCTTAGCAGAGCAGATATTTAATGGCGACTTTGTGGACCGCGGCTCCTTTTCTGTAGAAGTGATCCTCACCCTGTTTGGCTTTAAGCTCCTGTACCCAGATCACTTTCACCTACTTCGAGGTAAGCTGGGCAGCAGCAGGGTTTGGGGTCAGTGTGGCCTTGTGCAGGATGAGCTCGCCAGGGAACAAGGAGCCCCGGGGGGTGGTGGTCCTGACCATTGAGAGATGGAGAGGGTAAGGGTGGGCCGGGCTTGGGGCTCCCAGGGGTCTGAGCACTAGTGGTGGCCAGGTTCATGGCCAGGTTCGGGGGGGTTCACACAACAGCACTTGGTACACGGTAAGTGCTCAGTAACCACCTGCTGTGGGCTTCTCTGTAGGAGGTGGTGAAGAGGTGGGTCTAGCAGAAGATTTGACTAATCCAGACTCAGCAGACATGGGGGCCTGGGCAGCTTCTTTATCTCCCCCGAGCCCCAGGAACCCGGGAGGGGAGAATGAGGTTGTGTGTGGGAAGTTGGAAGCACAGCACGGGGCCAGCCCACAATAGGTGTTCTGTAGCAGGCCCCTCCTTGGTCCTTCTGGCTTACAAGGCACAAGGCTTCTCCAAAATGAAGCCCAAGGCTGAACCAGGCCTGCACCTCATGGCCACACACCTGATGTGTGCTTTTCAGACTGTTTCTCCCTCCAGAAAAGGGACCGAGAACAGTGTCTGCACCTTGTAAGGTTTCTGTGAAGGGCCAACAAGCAGAGGTGTGAATGTTGTTGGCTTGGGGCCGCCAGGCAGTCACCCTAAGCCCCAGGATGTGGGCCCCAGGGGCGCCCAGGCAGGGGATGCTGAAGCTTCTCTTCGTTCTGCTGCTGGCCAGGCAACCACGAGACGGACAACATGAACCAGATCTATGGCTTCGAGGGAGAGGTGAAGGCCAAATACACAGCCCAGATGTATGAACTCTTCAGCGAAGTGTTCGAGTGGCTCCCACTGGCCCAGTGTATCAACGGCAAAGTACTGGTGAGGGTGGCAGACAGGACCCCTCAGGCTCCTCCCACCCCTGCACCCATGGGGGCCACATGCAGACAGATATGCTGGTGAAGCAAGTTGGAGGGGTAGGGTGTGGCTGGCACCTCCACTCACACAGCTGTGTCACTCCCACATCCAGATCATGCATGGGGGCTTATTCAGTGAGGACGGCGTCACCCTGGACGATATCAGGAAGATCGAGCGGAACCGGCAGCCCCCAGATTCAGGTGACCAGGGCGGGCTGAGTGGCAGTCCCTTTCCTTCCAGGGCTGCAGCATCTCCAGCAGAGACGGGTGGCCCTGCCCCGGGGTGGGCTTCACACCCTCGGCAAGGACAGCAAGGCTGAGCCTCCGTGTCCTCTGGTTGCCGCACCTCCTTCATGGGGCTGGGCTGGTGAGGGAGCATTTGTGTTCACGGGGAGCACATATCGGTCACTCATTTGTGAGTTCAGCTGCCGAGCCCAGAGAGTGACAGACAAATCAGGGCTCCTGTTTCGGCAGTGAGGACTGACGGAGCGTTCTCATGCACATGCACACAACTGTGGGAAGTGCTGCCCGGGCCTGAAGAGGTTAGGATGGCCTCTCTAGGGATGCCACATTAGAACTCATGGGGAAGGACCCACCTGCCACATAGAAGATGTCTGGGGCAAGCACAGGGGGCCCCACATCAGGGGTGAGTTTGCAGGTGGGAGGAACAGCTGGCAGGCCAGTGGTTTAGGGGTGAGCCAGGATGTACGTTAAAGGGATTAATGAGGCCAGACCCCGCAGAGCCTCACAGGCCTGAGTGATGAGCTTGGGCTTTGTTCCTAGGGCAGTGGGGGCCACAGCAGGTTTTGAACAGCAGGGGTGTGTGATCTGAGCTATACTGTTAAAAGTTCCTCCCATTGTGGGGCCATAATACATTGAATGGGTCTGGAGGAAGCGGAGGTCACGAGGCTCAGAACCCTATTTCACATGCCCCTGCTCAGGGATGCCCTGCCCAGCCCCCACCCCACCTGTACTGTGGAGTGGGCCAGTCCCTGACGTCCCCTCTCCTCCCCCCCAGGTCCCATGTGCGACCTGCTCTGGTCAGACCCACAGCCGCAGGTCAGTGTGCGCAGGGCTGCGGCCGGCAGGTGTGGGCTGCGGGCAGAGAGGGGTGGGGCGGTCAGCACCCTGAGCTCCCTGTCTCCCCAGAACGGGCGCTCGGTCAGCAAGCGGGGTGTGAGCTGCCAGTTTGGCCCTGATGTCACCAAGGCTTTCCTGGAAGAGAACCACCTGGACTACATCATCCGCAGCCACGAAGTCAAGGCGGAGGGCTACGAGGTGGCACACGGTGGCCGCTGTGTCACAGTCTTCTCCGCCCCCAACTACTGGTGGGTCCCACCTCCTCCGCTGATCTGGGCTTCTTTTTCCCACCCACTGATTTTTTTTTTTTTAACTTTATGATAACATTTCAAAGACAGGTAAGAGTAGGTCAAATAGTATCAGGAACACCTGCGTGGCAGTCACTCAGATTCAGTAGTTACCAACTCCTGGGCTCTTTTAAAGCAAACCCTAGGCATCACCTCTTTTATGCACCGACACCCCCTTATGTTTCTGAAAGAAAGGACTCTCCTTTTCTCTATGCAAGCAGGGTACCACTGTCCTACTGTCAGGTGTCAGGAGAAGTCACCTGAACGCAGAGCTCTGTTTCCACGTCTCACATAAATGTCTCTTTGCAGTTTGAGTTCTTCCTAGTAGGACCCGAGTAAGGGCCCCATTCTCAGTGTCCTGGTCTCCCAGTTCCCTGTCCCTCCTTCCCTGCCACTTGCTGGGTTTTGGTGGAAGAAACCAGGTGCCCTGACCTGCAGGGTTGCCTGTGCTCTGGACCAGGCCACCCATACCCTGGGTGCCAGTCACACGTTCCTCTATCCTCTATGTCTCCGGGTGGTCAAGAGTTCAGGGTTTGGCAAGAGCCCTGCCTCCATGGGGCTGCTTGTGCTCCCTGTCAGCTCAGGAAGGCCCTCTACTGGCCCCCCATCCTACCTTCCTCCTCCCTCCCCTCATCCTCCCTCCTTTCCCCAGGATCCCTGTGTTTCTGCGTTGGCCTCTTTCTCACTTACATGTCTCTGTCCACCTGTGTCTGTGTTTCTCATCCTCTCCTGGCTCTCAACATCTATGTACCTGTTTCTGTCGGTCTCCGATGGACTCTGACCGTCTGTCTCTCCCTCCTTTCTTGGACTTTCTGCCATCTAGCCTCCTTGGGTCTCTTCTTCCCCCATCCCATCCCTGACTGGCCACTCTGCCCTGTCCCCACAGTGACCAGATGGGGAATAAAGCCTCCTACATCCACCTCCGGGGCTCCGATCTGCGACCCCAGTTCCACCAGTTCACAGCAGTGGTGAGTCACCAGCTGGGTCCCCTGCTTTCCCTGGCCTGGACGTAGGGAGGACCAGGCTGAGAGGCCTAGTCAGGGTCAGGGCCCAGTGCCCAACAGCTCTTGCGGGGAGGGAGGTTCTCTGCATCTAGTGCTCAGACTCCCCCTGAAGCCGCCCCATTTCTGTCTTCCTTGTCCTCTGTGCTTTTGCTCCCCAGCCTCATCCCGACGTCAAGCCCATGGCCTACGCCAGCACGCTGCTGCAGTTAGGGATGATGTGAGGCCCGAA
The DNA here is from genome assembly GCF_048418805.1 of Vulpes vulpes. Taxonomy (NCBI): domain Eukaryota; kingdom Metazoa; phylum Chordata; class Mammalia; order Carnivora; family Canidae; genus Vulpes; species Vulpes vulpes. Next base: position 13,370,252 of record NC_132780.1, read on the forward strand.
TGTCCCAGGGCCTGCACCCCATGTGACCCCAGGCCCAGCCCAGGGCAACGTTGGACCCCTTTTACTTTGTAAAGTTTGTATTTATTCCCCTATAGGTTTGCAGAGGGGGTGGGGAGCCGACCAGAGGGTCCGCTCTCCGGAGAAAGAGAAAGGAGGTGGAGAGGCTGGGGTTGGGGCACATCCGGGCATTGCAGAGGGAGGGAGGCCACTGCATGTGGGGTGGGCGGGGCCCAGAGGTTTCCCCGCCTCCCTTGTTTGCATGGCCCCTCCCCCTGAAGCAATAGGGCCCCGCCATAGGAAGACCCCCCCCAGAAGGAGGGTCATCAGGGAGGCCTCGCCTGCATCCCCCCTCCTGGCAGCCCCGAGATGGGGCGAGGCTGGGGCTCACCCCCTTCCCCAGCTATTTTATGTCTGTAATTAAATGTTAAAATAAAGTCATTATTGTAAGTCAACTGGTCTCGGTGGAGCTGCTGGGATTGGGATGAGCACAGCATCTGGAGGGGTTGGGAGGGGTGCCACAAAGCTTGGGGTACCTTGGGACTGGACCAGCCAGGCCACCCAATGTCTGCCCTTCCCACGGGCTCTGGTGGGAGGACCCCCCACCCCCACCCCAGCAGTGGCCCAGGGTGCACACCGGGAAGCAAGGTGCAGGCTGGGCCGGGGTGGCCAGGCCAGAACAGAAGCTGGAAAGCCTCGTCCTTCCCTCTAACGATCTGGTCAGCAGGTCCTCACTGAGGCTACCGCCTGCCCTCAGCCACTCAGTGTCCGCCAGGGCAGACCCCACTCTGGCTCTTACAGCACCCAGTGAAGCAGACATTTCCCCCCGCCAAGGAAGACCAGAGGTATTTTCTACTGTTGTTCTTTCATTCTCCATCAGAGATGAGTATCGAATCCCGTCCAGGCTGCTATGCCTGGCTCTGGCCCTCTGGAGACATTTTTGTTTTCAAGTTTGAGCTCCTCTGGACCCACCTTTTCCTGGGGAGATGTAGACCTGGGTTATTGTCTGTGTAGGAGAGTGGGGTCCTGTGAGCACGTTGACCCCCTGGGTTGCCTCCCCTGGGGCAGAAATGAGATGGCTGTCCTGATTTCACTGTGGTATTTGGAGAGACTCCACTTTAGCAATGTGGTATGGGAACCTCCTTCCTGGGGGTTAGCATATCCTGAGGAGGATAGGCACAGATCCTGATGTGCCGAGTCCCATTTACTCCCCACAGGAAGGACGTGTTCTGAGGAGGCCTTCAGACCTGCATGTGGATCAGGCCTGGTGAGAAGCTGCAGTCTCCACAAGCACACTGGGGTTGTGGCTCTCCAGCAGCCGTAGCCAAGAGGCCCCAGACCACCTACCCCTCCTGCTTGGTAATTTGCTAGGAGGACTCACGGGACTCAGAAAAAGCGGTTATGGTTAGTTTATTACAGCAAAAAGATTAAAATCAATAGAGATAAGGGACACACAGGGACGGGGACAGGGGAGCAGGGAGTCCAGGAGAGACAAGGCTGGAGCTCCCACTTGTCCTATACACAGGAGAGTCACACACACTGATTTCTCCCAGCACAGAAGCAGCTCACTCAGGCCTTGGCACTCAGGGTCTTTATTGGGGTTGGTCACTTTGACTTCCTCAACTGCGGGCTGACCCTTCGTCTCCAGAGACGGGCTGGTGTCATGTAGCCCAGAGTCCCCAGCATAAACCACCTCAGGTGGCCCAAGGCCCTCAGTAAATAAAAACCCTCATCAGGGAGGATGTTCTCAGGGCTTCAAGGTCCCCTCCTGGGAGCTGGGCAAGGGCCAAACCTTTATTTAGGCAAGGTGAGTCCTTTTGCTACACAACAAACAACTGCCTTTAGACCTGTGTATTTGTCTCGGTTCTGTGGGTTGACTGGGCTTCACTGTGCGGTTCTCAATTGAGGTCTTAGGCATTTGCTGTCAGGTGACATCTGGGGCCAGAGTCACCTGGAGACTAGAAGACTAGCCTAGCTGGACATTTATGGTGGCTCATTCCGAGGCCTGGAAGCTGGTGCAGGCTGGGAACTGTCACTGGAGCGTCCACACAGGGCCTCCATGTTGCTTGGTCTTCTCCCAGTGTAATTGGGTCCTGGTGCGGCAGGGTGTGGGATGGGGGGTGTCGGGAGGGTGGTTGGAGAGGCACCCTACACACTGGGTGGGAGAGCCCATAAGTCCTCGTGACCTGATCATGGAGATCCCACAGCATCACTGCCACCACATTCTGCTTGTCAAGCAAGTCACTAAGGCCAACCCAGATAGAAATAAATATTTATTTGTGCAAATTTCTGATTCAAAGTACAGTTTTGGGTTGATCTCGAGAAGCCAGATTCTTTTAAGCCAGGAGATGATGCAGTTTTTCTATAGAAAGAGGCCTATAGCAAGCATTTAATTTGTCGACTGCTTGGCTTTATATGTTAAGGATGTCTGGATTCTAGAATGTATATTGCTGGCATTCTTCATAAAATCCTGTTGGTTTTTTTTTTTTTTTAACTTTTTATTTGGTAACAATGTTAAACTGAACAAAAGCCCACAAGAGAAGTACAAAGAACACTTGTATACTTTTTACCTAGATTCACCAAGGAACAAAACATTTCATTTCAGTTCCGTTTGCTTGACACACTCGGTGTGGGGCGCGCATGCACACACGCACACCAGTGTTTCCTGAGCCTTTGGGAGAAAGTTGCAGAGCATAGGTCATAGCCCATTAGCCCTGTGTCCTCCAGTGTGTTTTTCCTGAGTAAGGATAACATAACCACGCTACACTTACTAGTCAGCCTCACAGTCATAGGATGTTTGTATTTACTTCCAGCCACCGTGTATATCAATTCATGTCAGTTGACCCAGGCATGCCCTAATTAAATTTAGTTGTCCTGTCCCCTTTGGTCTGCTTCAATCTGGAATGTTTCCTCACACTCTTTGTCTTTTATGACATTGACATTTGTGATGAATGTGATCCTTTTTAAAGAATGCTTATTTGGGGGGTTGGTCTGGTGTTTCTTCATGAGATTCTTGTGGACCTCTAACTGGAACAGCTTGTAAGGAATGTATTGGAAGCCCTCTGCTTGGGAAATAGGCTGCAAATAAGTTTTTTCCTGGTCTTTCCTTTTTTATTTTTTAATTGTAAAAATTTACACAGAACATAAAACTTATACTCTGTGTTAGTCTTAACCATATTTCAGTTTATATGCCAGTCTTTTCTCTTTAGACTTTGCTTGTGCCGTGCAAAAGTCTATTTTGATGAAATTGAATGTATGGGTTTTCCTTTCATGGTCTCTGCATTGTGAGTCAGGGTTAGAACTCTATACCCAGGTTTCATAGAAATCCCCATAGGTTTTCTTCTCTTTTTCTTTCTTTCTTTTTTTTTTTTTTTTAAAGATTTTATTTATTTATTCATGAGAGACACACAGAAAGAGTGAGAGGCAGAGACACAGGCAGAGGGAGAAGCAGGCTCCATGCAGGGAGCCTGACGTGGGACTCGATCCTGGGTCTCCAGGACCAGAACTTGATCCTGGGTCTCCAAGATCAGGCCCTGGGCTGAAGGCGGCGTTAAACTGCTGAGCCACCCGGGCTGCCCCCGACAGGTTTTCTTCCCACGTTTGTGCAATTCCTTGTTTTCCATCTAGATCTCAGGTCTGTTTGGAGTTTGCTTATTCTTGTATGTGGGGTGTTATCTTTCCCTGAGTGGCTACCAGAGGAGTTTTTTAATGAAAAGAGAAACCACTTCAGGAGATGCTGGGAGGGGCAGTTCCAGTGATCCGTCATAACACCTCAGTAGTGTTTATGTCTTGACAAAAAAAGGAATTAAGGAAGTCAGGAGATATACCCCCAACAAGAACTAACACTAAACATCCGCATGAAGGAGGTTGGGTGGAGGTGCAGGAAGGACAGGGAGAGGGACCTGTGAGGGGAAGGTTGCCGTATGTCCGTAAGTTTTACAGGTACCAGTAGGGACGGATCTGTATGAACATAAGGTTCAAGGCAGCTAATTGAACAACAGCAAAAACAACCAATGTCTAAATACAAGACTAAATACTAAAGGGAATTTGGCCAAGAGATGCCCATGAAAACAGGTAATTAGATGCAAGGTTACAGATGCTGGGATGGGGGCTCCCCTCCCCCAGCCTTTAGAATTTAGGTCAGGGTCACCAAGCTGGGGACATGAGAGGTGCACAGGGTGGCTGAGTGGGGAGACACTGAGGTCAGGTGTAGACACTGTGATGCATGGTCATGTCAGAAACCATTGGAAGTTCTTGGGATCTGAGCAGGAACAAATGTGGAGGTTGTCAGAGTCTGGGCATGAATGAGGGGCCCCTGAGATAACCCTGCTACCTGAGGAGGGCCTGTCAGAGTTCGGGACGGCTACACAGGAGAAGCTGGAGAACCAGAAGGGGTCTCGGAAGCTTCCCTCCCCAACTGCTGTGATGGACCCAGGCAGCTGCCCCATGACAGAGCTGAGGCTTGGAAGTAGCTGGATCTGGGCCTCTCTCTTCCTTTGAAGCTGCCTTTCCCTCCACACCTCCCTCCACAACCCCACTCAGCCTGTCATTGGCATGTTTAGTCAGGTCCTGGGCCCAAACTGGCCACCAGGCAAGGAGAGATCACCAGCCCCATTGCACAGGCTGGGGGCACCCACCTGTCGGGGGATGTCAGGTGCTTGGCAGCCAAAGTGACAGACGCCTGCTGCTCCCTGACCACCACACGGTGCACCCGTTGGTCCCTCTGCCTGTGACCCGCCTGTGGTTCCCATCTCTGTAAAAGCCAGATTCCTTCAAGCTCCTTGGTGTTCTGGAACCTTACAGGCACACCTGCCTTTGCATCTGTTCTAGCCTTTTCCATGTTGCCCCTTCTCACTTATTAAATACCTCCTGCCGGTCCTTCAGTCCCTGCTCAGAGAAGTCTGCCCAGAGCGCACGCGCCATGTCACGTGGCACAGCACTCTTCCTCCAGAGCGCACACCAGCTCCCAACACACTGTCCAGTGTTTGCTGCTCATGCTCATTGCTTGTGTCCCCACTAGAGTCCTGGCCTCCGAGGGCAGGGGCTTTCTCTGTCGTGTCCGCAGCTGTGTGTTCAGTGCTGTAAACAGCCCCCGGCACGGTGCGAGTGCTTGCAGTGTGCTTGCGAACCAGTCACTGCCTCCATTCATGCACCAGATTGCTGTCCTCATTCTGTCATGACCCGGCTTTTCCATGGTTTCTGTAAGAGGAGGAAACAGGTGAAGCCATTTGCCCTAGGGCACACAGCAGGGGGGTCAGGATTTGAGCCCCAGGCCTGCCTAAACCTGGAGTTAACATCCACAAGGCCCAAAGGGTGAAGGGAGCCAGCTTGAATTTGAATTTGAAAATGAACCTGGGTGGAAGCAGTGCAAGCCTGGTGGTGCCAGGAGGGGAGGGTGAGTGTCCACCTCAGGATGAATCGGGGCAGCTTTCAGGGTTCTGGGAGCTCGAGCTTCGCAGCCTATATTCTGAATCACAGTCATGTAGGAACTGGAACCCTCCAACATTGCTGGGGGAATGTAAGGCGGTGCCACCCCTGTGGGTGTCAGTGGTTCCCGACATCCAGCAGCCCTCTGCCAGGTGACTTTTCAGAAGGAGTTAAGACAGGTCTTCAAACACTTGTACATGAATGTTCACAGCAGTGCTGTTCACAGTTGCCAAAAGGCCAACCCAAACGAATGTCCGTCAGCAGGTGGGTGGATGGGTAAACAAAATGTGGCAGATCTAGACAGTGGTAGGATTCCAGTAATACGAAATGCCCAGGAGGGCACATCCGTGGAGATGGAAAGCAGATTAGTGGTGGCCAGGCTTGTGGGAGGGGAAGTGACAGTGGAGGTTTTTTTTTTTAAGGATTTTATTTATTCATCAGAGAGGCAGAGACACAGGGAGAGGGAAAAGCAGGTTCTCCATGGGAAGCCCAGTGTGGGACTCGATCTCTGGACCCTGGGATCATGACCTGAGCCAAAGGCAGACACTCAACCACTAAGCCACCCAGGGGGACGGGGTTTCTTCAGGGCGATAGGGATGCTTTGGAAATAGTGGTCTGTAATAGTTGTACAACACTGTGAATGTACTAAATGCACTCAAATTGTGCACTTCAAAATGGCTGAAATGGTAAATTTTGTGTGTATTTTTACTGCAATATAAAACAAACACATGGGGCCAGCATTTGCTAAAAAAATGAAACAGGCATGCACTTAGAAAAACAGGGATGTGGGATGTTGCGGAGCGGGGAAGGAAGTCCAGCGGCTCAGCGGTGCTGAGAGGGGATGCCACTCCCCCTGTCCTCACAGAGACCCCGGCTGGGACAGCAACCTGGCCAGAACTGGGGCTCTCTCCCAGCTCGCCCAGTCCTCCCTGAGAGAAGACCTTCAAGGGGCATCTGCACCCATGCTGTCTGCCAATGGAGACCTTAACGGTCAACTCTGAGAGAGTAACTGCACTGGGAGCGCCTGGCTGGCTCAGTTGTGGAGCATTCGATTCTTGACCTCAAAGTCGTGAGTTCAAGCCCCATGATGGGAGTGGAGCGTATTTTTAAAAAAACAGGTAATTGCTCTATGCCTGGTTCTGTCCTAAGTACTTTACCTGTATTAACATTTCATTCTTGGGGCACCTGGCTGGCTCAGATGGTTAAGTGTTTGCTGTTGGCTTAGTTCATGATCCTGGGGTCCTGGGATTGAGCCCCACAATCAGGCTCCCTGGTAGCCAGGAGCCTGCTTCTCCCTCTCCCTCTGCCTGCCGCTCCCCCTGCTTATGCTCTCTATGTCAAATGAAATCTTAAAAAAAATTAAGTCAGAGCTGTGAGGTAGACACACTTTTTGGTGGCCATTTTCCAGATGAACAAATTGCAGGAAAGAAAGGTTACGCTCCATGCCCCAGATCACCCAGCCAGCAAGTGGCAGAGCCAGACTGTGAACACCAGCAGGCTGCTCGAGAGTCTGCGCCCTTAGCCAGGGCCCACTTTGTGTCAGGCAAGTTCGCAAGCACGGGCACACTGGCTCCTCACAACCTGTGGCCCGGTGTTACAGGTGAGGACACAGGCACAGGGGCAGCAAGCCGGCTGCCTGACAATAGCGTGAGGAAGTGAGCCCTGAACCGGGAAATTAGAACCTTGGATGCAAATGCTAAAAGTAGAACATCTGGGGGAGACTTTGTGGCCCTTTCAGCACACAAGAGACATAATTTTCAGGGAAGTGCCTCTGTAAAGGGAGTGACTTTTTCCTAATGCACCTGATTTGTCCTAATCCTCAGGATTTGTACAGGATACTCATATTTCTAATTGCTGTAATTTGGTTCCAACTACCAATCTTAACAGAGCCTGAATCAAAGTATTTGTGGGCTTACGCTTTTCTATTTTTTTTTTTTTAAAGATTTTATTTATTTCACAGAGGACACAAGCAGGGGGAATGGCATGCAGAGGGAGAGGGAGAAGCAGGCTCCCCCAGGACTCCGGGATCATAACCTGAGCCGAAGGCAGACGCTTAACCCACTGAGCCACGGAGGTGCACTTCTGTGTCCCCTTCTATCTGGGCCTTAGTCTTCCCATCAGGAAGGATGATGGGTATTTAAAGGAGTTTTGGGAGGAGGAGGTCTCTTTCCCATGACGCATGTGGGACAGTTTCTGTCTGGAGAGGGAAGCTGGTTTAAAAGCCCTGGCTGCTGGATCCCCAGGTGACAGGGTGCATGCTCCCCTCCTTTCCTTCCTTACTGGCCCTGCCCTCCCTCCCTCAGCCCTTTCTAGCTCCCTCCTCTTTCCCAGGCTCCAAAGCCCTGATTCTAAAATAGTTATGGGCATGTGAAGGGGAGGGAGGTGGCCACTGGACCGCTGTCAATGCGCAAAGGCAAACAGGATTTACACGAGAAAGGAAAAAGCGAGAAACCTACAGAGAGTCTGGGAACCGGATTTGTTTTTACATTTGGGGGGACAAAATGATTATCCAGAAACCAGGAATGAGCAGGCTTGCAGGGGGCACTAAAACGATTACAGGATATGTGGGATTTTCCAGAAAACCTTGAGAGTTCAGCTGCAGAGCGTGTGGGGGGAGGCTGTGCCTGTGACATCTGCGGTGGCCTCCCTGTGGCGGCGCCCCACAGGCAGCCCGGGCTGGCTCCGGTCCTTCATCAGAGCTTCCTCAAGACCTGGGTTCTGTCTGTCTGTGCCGGCAGCCACAGTGATTATTATGCCCCTCCGTTCCTGCGCTGACAGCCACGTGCGTGCGCATCCGCAGCCACCACCTCATCTGGATCTGCATCCGCAGCGATCTCCTTGCCGCCTTCCAGGCCCATCTGTGTTCCTCTCCTAGGGCTGCCCTAACGGATCCCCACAACCTCAGTGGCGTAGTCACAGAAATGTTTTTTTTTCTTTGCTCCCAATTCTGGAGGCCAGAGGCTCTAAATCAGAATTATCAGCAGGGCCACGCTCCGTCTCGAGGCCCTAGGGGACAAGCTTGCTTGCTCCTTCCAGCTCCCTGGGGCTCCTGGCATTTCGTGGCTCCCGCCTCTGCCTCTGTTTTGGCCCCTCTTCCCCGTGTCTTCTCTCACCCATGATGACGCTGGTCATTGGGTTTAGCCCCCACTCTCATAATCCAGGATGATCTCATCTAAAAATCCTTTATTACATTTGCAAAGACCTTTATTCCAGATGAGGCCTCAGTCACAGGTTCCAGGGGTTGGGTTAGGATGTGGACATATTTTCGGGGGGATCAACATTCACCCCACTATAATAGCTATGCTTCTGTCTGTAGCAGCATCTACATCCTTCTGTGTATCCACATGCACATCCACGGCTGCATCCATACCTCTGAGCATATCCTTACCTATGTGCGTATCCCTGTCTGCACCTGTATCTATACCCCTGTGTCTGTGTAACCAAGATTATACGTATACAATCAAATAACAATAGGAATTATTTTACGAAGAATCCTAGCTGATTTTTTTAAAGATTTTATTTATTTATTCATAGAGACAGAGAGAGAGAGGCAGAGACACAGGCAGAGGGAGAAGCAGGCATCATACAGAGAGCCTGACCTGGGACTCAATCCAGGGTCTCCAGGATCACGCCCTGGGCTGCAGGCAGCGCTAAACCGCTGCGCCACCGGGGCTGCCCCTAGCTGATTTTTACTTTTGTATTTATCCAAATCCTTTCGAAGAGCGTAGATTAGTTTATTAGTTGTGTTAAAAAAGAAGAAATCTATCACCATTCTGAGGAATACAGGGAAAGCTTCATAAAACCGGCCTTATTACCCTCTCGTCCCAAGCCTCCTCCTGCTGCTCTTCTGCCCATCTCAGGTGGCTGCTCTGTCCTCTCTGTCACCCAGGGCATGTCCTGGCCCCTCCCGTTCCCCACCTCCTCCTGTGCAGGTGGCAGGCCACCATTTTACCCACGTTCTCCCAAGGTGGGGCTCAGCACCTGTCACGCTGGCCAAGATTTCAAGTCTTCTGTGCAATGGAGCGCTGCTGGTGCCCTTCTCCTGTTCTAGGCAATTCCATGCCCCACGGCATTCTCAGGATAAACCCCTAGCAGAGCCCAGAAGGACCGGCACAGTCCAGCCTCACCCTGACACAAACCCCTAATTATAGCTAAATTCAATAACTTGAGTCTTTTACCTCTATGGCTTATTTAATTTTAGGCTTTATAAAGGTTCTCTGCACACCACATGTCCATATGCATGTGTTTGGGTATATGAAATATGGGGGGAGTGCAGAGGCGTGAAATCCATACAATTCAAAATGAAAGCAAATAGCACTTAAAATAACAGTAGTTAGAGAAATGAATGAGAGCCAAAAGTCCACGTGTGGGAACAATCCGACTGGTCAAAAATACCTGTAAAAAGTCAAATAAGTGTTTAGAGATTCAAGTGACAAACCAGCAGCCCTGACCTGGTCAGACTTTGCAGAGTCCTGCTGGGTTTCAGGCCCGGGAGCCAGGACTCATAGCTTCTTGGAAACCGTCGTCCTCTGCTGTGGATGGAGAGGCTGCTCTCAGGCTGGACACTTGCAGGGCAAGAGTCGAAAGACTCCGCAGTCACTGTCACTCTCCTGTCATGGGATACGCTTGGTGACAACAGTCCACCAACCCCTGAAGAAAGTCAGATCTAGTTTCCCCTCTGGCTTCAGTCAGCAAAACACTTTCTTGTATCTTCTACACAAAACTTCAGAGGAACACCTGGGGAATCATAAAGCAAGAATATAAGGGAAAAAATAATCTGATTAGAGAACGTCCTGAGGCACACCTGGGGGGCTCAGTGGTTGAGTGTCTGTCTTTGGCTCAGGTGGTGATCCCAGAGTCCCGGAATGGAGTCCCACATTGGGATCCCCACAGAGAGCCTGGTTCTCCCTCTGCCCGTGTCTCTGCCTCTCTCTGTGTGTCTCATGAAAATAAATAAAATCTTTAAAAAGAAAGAGAGAGAAAAAAAGAAAAAGAGAGAAAAAAGAGAGAGAGAGAGAGACCATCCTGGTAATGAGAGATCACGGACTCCCAGGTGAATGGAACCAACCAACAGAAGACTTGAAACAAATCCACCTTTTTTTGACCCGTAATTATCCTTTGGTTGCTAGCTGTCTGGTTGAAGAAGTGAGAACAGCAGTCCACCGAAGATCTTGTTCTGGCTTTTCATCAGAGCAACCTTACCCTTAATTATCTCTACGGATTCTGATTCAAGCAACCTCTCCCCTTAGTTTATTTTTTTTAAGATTTTATTTTATTTATCTATTAATGAGAGACACACAGGGAGAGGCAGAGACAGGCAGAGGGAACAGCAGGCTCCATGCAGGGAGCCCGATGCAGGACTTGAACCCAGGACCCTGGGATCATGACCTGAGCCCAAGGCAGACTCTCAGCCACTGAGACACCCAGGCACCCCCAAAATTACTTTATTAATAGTAAAACTATAGCGAGGGGAGAAAAAAACTATGGCAAAGTTCTCCCCTTATTTCTCCCCAGGAGGGATGCTGAGCTTTCCACAGCTATGAAAATCAAACCCAAATTCACATACTTAAGACATTTGCTTTGAGTTGCTTTAATACTTTGTCTGCAAGGTCCAGCCAGCAGGAGCTCAAAAAACAGCTGCTTCTGCCCACTAGCACCTCCCCAAAATGTCTGAATCAGGGAAAAATATATTGGTTTCCTAAATACAGAAAGAAACCAGCAAAATCGTGGTTAGCTAACCCTCCTTTCAATGTCTGACAGTGAGTCAAGTCAAGTAACTATTAAATAAGCCTGCATGTCTCTACATTTGAAAACAATTTAGTTAGGCTAACTTGCCTCAGTTCACAGGAATTTTTGAGAGGGCAGGATGAGTGCAGAGAAAACACAGCCAAATTTAAATTAAAATGCTGCTGGAGGTGGGGGAGCCTGGGTGGCTCAGTCGGTTAGGTTTCTGCCTTTGGGTTCAGGTCATGATCTTGGGGACCTGGGATACAGCCTTGTGTTGGGCCCCCTGCTCAGCAGGGAGTCTGTTTCTCCCTCTCCCCCTACCCTTCCTCTTCCCTGTCCCTCCCTTTCCCCTGCTTCTCCCTCTCTCTCTCTCCTTGCTCAGGCTTTCTCTCTCTCTCTCTCCAATACATAAAATATTTTTAAAAAATGAAAAAAAAAAGAAAAAGAAAAAAACAAAACTAAACAAAAAAATACTGCTGTGGCAAACAGTCTGGCAGTTCCCCAAGAGGTAAATCGGGATTACCACATGGGATGGGCTGAATTACATCCCCAAATTCGTATGATGAAATCCCAATCCCCAGTCCCTCCAAATGTGAGTCCCTCCAAGGACCATAAGAGGTGGTTAAATGAGGTCAGTAGGGTGGGCTCTCATCCAGTGTGACTGGTGTCCTGATAACAAGAGGTTAGGACACAGACACACGCAGAGGGAAGACCATGTGAGGACATGGAGAGAAGCCATCAGCAAGGCGAGGAGAGTGGCCTCAGAAGAAATCACCTCTGCCCCCCATCTCAGACCTCGAGCCTCCAGAATTCCAAGAAAATACTTTTCGGTTGTTGAAGTCAATCTGGTCCTCTGTGATGGCAGCGCTAGCCAACTGATACCCCATATGATTCAGCAGTGCCAGTCCTAGGTCTCTACCTGAGAGAAATGAAAACATCTTGTCTACACAAAAGCTTGTCCATGAACGTTCATAATAGTCAAAAAGCAGAAACAACCCAAATGTATACCAGTTGATGAATGGATAGCCCAAATGTGGTAGATCTGGGAGATGGAGTCTTACTTGGCCATAAAAAGAAATGAAGCAGGGCAGCCCAGGTGGCTCAGCAGTATAGCGCCGCCTTCAGCCCAGGGCCTGATCCTGGAGACCTGGGATCGAGTCCCACGTCGGGCTCCCTGCATGGAGCCTGCTTCTCCCTCTGCCTGTGTCTTTGCCTCTCTCTTTCTCTCTGTGTCTCTCATGAATAAATAAATAAAATCTTAAAAAAAAAAGACTTTAATCCTACTGTTACAAACTGGGGAAACATCAAACCAAAAAAATAATTAAAAAAAAAAAGAAATGAAGCAGTGACTTGTGGTACCAACATGGATGAACCTTCAAAATATTACACTAAAAAAAACCAACAACAACAACAACAACACATAAAAAATACACTAAGTCAGGGCACTTGGGTGGCTCAGTCAGTTGAGCATCTGACTTGATTTTGGCTCAGATTACGATCTTGGGGTCATAGGATCTTGTCAGGAGCTGGGAGCGAGGAGGGAGGGAGAAAGATGGGGATCGACTGCTAACCGGTGTACAGTTTCTTTGGGGGGTCATGAAAACTTTAAAAAATAGATTGTGTTGATACTGTACTCAAAACCACTGAACTGTACGCTTTAAATGGGTGAATTTCGTGGTATATGAATTATATCTCAATAAAGCTATTACCCCTAAAAAGGAAGGAAGGAGAGAAGGAAGGGAGGAAGGAAAGAAGGAAAGAAAGAATGAAGGAAGGAAGAAAGGAAGAAAGGAAGGGAGGGAGGGAGGGAGGAAGGAAGGAAGGAAGGAAGGAAGGAAGGAAAGAAAGAGAGAGAAAATCAAAGAGAAAGTTGGTTGTGGTTCTAAGTGTCCTGATAAGAAATCAACTCTGAGATGTGGTGTTAAGCGCAAAATACAAGGAGTAGAAAGGTGTGTGGAATGTGATGCCTTTTGTATGGCAGAAAGAACATGTCACATTGCACATGTGTGTGTACATGTGCGTACACCTCTGGAAGGACACGAAAGACACCTGGAGGGTTCCCCTGCTCCCCTACTCAGGTTGAGCCTCAGTGGGGGGACACTCACCCCCTTTCCTTGACCTTGGCTTAATCATTGCAGGTCTTTGGTCAGAAGGAGCTTTTCCTGCTCCATCTACTTAGGATTTCCTTTCTTCTCAGGATTGTGTCCTGTGCTTCTGTCCGCCTTTAAATTAAATAAGAACATGTATAGCAAATGAAAGTCACCTAGGATGGTGGACTTCAAGCTTTATTTTTTTGTATCCCCTAAAAAAGTGGGGTTTTTAAAAGATTTTATTTATTTATTCATGAGAGACACAGAGAGAGAGAGAGGCAGAGACTCAGGCAGAGGGAGAAGCAGGCTCCATGCAGGGAGCCTGATGTGGGATTCAACCCGAGGACTCCAGGATCACGCCCTGGGCTGAACGTAGGCGCTAAACAATTGAGCCACCCAGGGATCCCCAAAAAGTGTTTTGAAGACCTACCTTCTGGGGTGCCTGGGTGGCTCAGTTGGTTAGGCATCCAACTCTTGGTTTTGATTCAGATCATGATCTCAGGGATGTGGGATCCAGCCCCATGTCGGGCTCTGCGTTCGGCACGGAGTCACTGGAGATTATTTCTCCCTCTCCCTCTGCCCCTCTCTTCCTCTCCCTGTTCACTCTCCCTCTCTCAAATATATAAATAAAATCGTTTTTTTAAACCCATCTTCCCCATTACAGCTAAACATTTTCATCACATAAGTTGAAAAAAATTTTAAATAGGGGGGCAGAAAATGCATACATTTTCTAAATAACTTGACAGGTCATTGATGAGGACGGTTGACTATAGTTGATTGATATGAGTGACTGCACTAACTAGGTCTCTTCCCCCATAACCCATTTTCCCCTATTTGCCAGGTCAGTGCTTTGGGATCCGGCTCATGATTTTTTAATGGTCATGCCACAGTCCATGTTGTTGACAGGTAGTAATTAAACAGATGTTTATGTGACTTATATTGTCAACTGGAACCAGACTTATCTTCATCTCAATGGTATCCAACAACGGTGGGTGCTCTCTTGGATGGATAAGTGGACGGTTGGAGGGATGGATGGACTGATGGAAGAATGAATGAATCAACGAGTAAATGAACGAATGGCAGGGATGGTGCTACTGAAGCCTGCCTGACGTATAGTTGTTAACAGTGTGGGGTTTGAGGTATGAGAGACCAGTGACTTCCTGTCCTTCCACTTCCCAGCTTGTGGGACTTGGTAAGATCCCCCACCTTTTTCCCCACCAAGTATCAGGTTTCTCCTCTGGAAAATGGGTATATTAATAGCATTATCCAGCTTTCTCATTTCTCCGGTCTTACAGGTTGTAAAGCGATAAGCTCATTGTTACTTCCTTTCGTACATCTCGAATTTTAATGATTTTTGAGCATCTAATCATGTATGGATGAGCCCTTGAGCTGCCCTCTTTTCTACACTGCCTGTTTGTATTCTCGCCCATTTTTCTCCTGGATTGCCTTCTTTTTCTCCCCGATTTGCGTTAATACTGTGTACATTTCTCATCATGTGTTCCTAACATGTAACAGTTTGCAATGTTCCACTTCCATTCTCTGTGCCTTTACTTTCTGGTGATGTGTTAACAGAGGCTCTTAATCTTTAAATTTTTTGACATACAACATTGTGTAAGTTTAAGGTGTGCAATGGGATGATTTGGTATATGTGTGTACTGCACAACCATTAAGGTTAGTTAACAATAGTTAACACACCCATCACTTCACATAGTTACCATTTATTTTATTGTGAGTGTGTGGTGAAAACTTTTAAGAGCTACTCTTTTTTAAAAACTCTAATTTGGGGATCCCTGGGTGGCTCAGCAGTTTAGCGTCTGCCTTTGGCCCAGGGCACGGTCCTGGAGTCCCGGGATCGAGTCCCACGTTGGGCTCCCTGCATGGAGCCTGCTTCTCTCTCTGCCTCTCTCTCTCTTATGAATAATTAAATAAAAACTCTAATTTTTTATATAATCAGATTCACCCGGATTTTGCGTGAGAGTTTATATTTTTGAAGTTTTGTCGAAGATGTACTTCTTGCTTACCCTAAACCCCCAAGTTCATCCTAGTCTTCTGAGCTTGGATGGCTTTTTGTGGGTTTTGTTGTTTTGGGGTTTTTTGTTTTTTTTTCCATAGAGCTCTAGAGTCCACCTTTGTGAATAGCAGTGTAAATTAGGGATTCAATTTTGTTTCCTGGGACGCCTGGGTAGCTCAGTGGTTGTGCATCTGCCTTTGGCTCAGGTTGTGATCCTGGGGTCCTGGGATCGAGTGCCCCATCAGGCTCCCTGCTTCTCCTTCTGCCTATGTCTCTGCGTCTCTCTGCGTCTCTCTGCGTCTCTCATGAATAAATAAAATCTTTAAAAAAAAGCAAACCAATTTTCGTTTCCTATATATATTTACTCAGCTCTTCATGGGCCATCTGTGGTTTTCAAACAAAAACTCGCTCTGACAGTTTTCTATTTATATGTAGAAAAGCATCAGCGCCCCGGTTCCCAAGGCATCTTTTAAGTTTTTTATTGGACTCCAGCGCCGTCTGTCGGACACTGTGTGAACTACCGGCTCAGGGAGCTCGAAGTCTCCCCCGCTTGCTACCGGCCTTTGCAGGTGGAGCTGCGTTTTCGTGGGTTGCAGAGAGTAAGAAGCAAACCCCGCGCCGGAAGACGAAACAGAATGAAAGGGGCGATCTCAATTTTATCCCAAGGTTTGAGAAGTTGGACTGTGCCCAACAAGCACACACATCTCCTTAGTGAATAATTATGCTTATTTAAGAATGAAATTAAAATATTGGTTTTTTATTTCTATATACATACACACATATGTATGTATGTATACGTGTGTGTGTGTGTTTATTTATTTTATTATTTTCCCCCCAAATGGCTACTAAGTTGTTAGGACACAAGGACTTATGTTTGGGCCAAACTAGACAATAAACAAAACAGGTATTTATTTGGGGGCACCGTGGGAAACATGAGGAGCCCAGGCACAGAGCAAGTTTGGGGCTGTGAGCACCAGGGAACAGGGACTGGGAGCTGGGGTTCTGGGGTCCGAAAACCTGTGTCTGCAACCACACTTTGCCACTCTTGGGCTTTGTGCAATTTTTTTTTTTCCGTGCAATTTTTTTGCCTGTAAAATGGGAACTATAAAGGTTATGGAAATTAATGACAAAAGTCCACATAAAATTCTTAGACCATTCCTGGCATGTCATTAGCAGGTAATAAATGTCAGCTTTATAAAACTATTTCTTTAATGAACCGAAACGGAGTGGCTCTACACTCCTATTTCTACCCATGGCTTTTTTCTTCACTTAATAACATTACCTGGACATTTTTTTCCAGGTTGGCCCATAAGGGATCTAGAGTCTTCTTTCTAATAGCTGAATGGTTTATTACTTCCTTTTTCCTCACTCTGCATCCTTTGGGTTTTTTCTTTTTAAGATTTTTTTTTTTTTTCTGGGCACCTGGGTGGCTCAGCGGTTGAGCAGCTGCCTTTGGCTCAGGTCGTGACCCAGGGTCCTGGTATCAAGTTCCACATCAGGCTCCCCACAAGGAGCCTGCTTCTCCCTCTGCCTGTGTCTCTGCCTTTCTCTCTGTGTATCTCTCGTGAGTAAATACATAAATATATCTTTAATAGAAAAAAAATATTTTGTTTTCTCCTTTTAAGGAAGTGCCACTCTGACATGGGGCTTGAACTCACCCCCCTGAGACGAAGATTCAATTGCTTAACTGACTGAGCCACCCAGGCCCCCCTACTTTGGTTTCTTTTTATTTTATTTTTATTTTTAAAGGTTTTATTTATTTATCCATGAGAGACAACAGGAGAGAGGCAGAGATATAGGCAGAAGGAGAAGCAGGCTCCCTGCGGGGAGCCTAATGCGGGACTTGATCCCGGGACCCCAGGATCACCATCTGAGCTGAAGGCAGACACTCAACCACTGAGCCATCCAGGTGCCCGGTTTCTTTTTAAAATTAACTTCAGAGAAGACAAGGTTCCCTGGGCTCCCTTGAACCTTTGATGCAGATCTACAAAGGATTATCTTTCCTCCTCCTAAAATAGGCTCCCACTCTCCCCTCAGATCCTCACCCTTTAGTTCCTTCTTCTCTCTGGAAAGACATCCATACCTCCTTCCCAGCTGTGGCATCCTACAGACTAAATCACAGCCCTGCCACCTCCGTGCCCTGTGACCCTGGACAGGTCCCCGGATTCTCCCAAACCTGTTTCCTCCTCTGTATAATGGGGATGATAGTAGCACCTGCACCTCTGGACCGCTGAGAGAGCTACAGTCAGCAGCTAAAGCTGGGAAGAACATGCTCTATGGCACACAGGCCCTGTTGGGGGCTGCGGGGTCTGGGTGGGGGGGGGCGCGCCTGGTTGGAGGCCCTGTTTCCAAGCGTTGGCCAAGCACCTTGTCACCACTCTCTCTTCTGGGAACCTTGGCAAACAACAGAGCAAGGAGCTGTGAAGTCACACAGGCCTGGAGTGGAAGCCTGCCTGTGGCTTGGATGTGTGTGACTTAGGGAAATTAAACAATCTTTCTGTGCCTTTCCTCACCCATCTTGGTTAGGTCTCATCTCGCTGCTGATGTGGAGACCGGGTGCGTGGGGGCGCTCAGCAGACGCCTGCCTGGTAGGCAGTAGGGTTGAAATTAGTAATTGTCCACAACAGAATTGTCCCTCCTTTCTCCCTGCCCCAGAGGGACCCGCTGAATTAGATATTTGTTGGGTCAGGGCGCCCTCTGGTGGGCACAGGAAACCACAGCTCAAGGGAAAGGAACAGGGAGCCAAAGTTTGATTGATTGATTGATTGGTTGATTGATTGATTGATTGATTGATTGAGACACACACACACACACACACACACACACAGAGAGAGAGAGAGTCAGAGACATAGGCAGAGGGAGGAGCAGGCTCCATGCAGGGAGCCCGACATGGGACTGGATCCTGGGTCTCCAGGATCAGGCCCTGGGCTGCAGGCGGCGCTAAACCGCTGCGCCACCGGGGCTGCCCTTTTTTCTTTTTTTTTCTTTCTTTTTTTTGGGGGTGGGGGGGAAGCCAAAGTTTAAACGGAGAATTAATTAATCTATTCATTCCAAGAACTTCTTGAACCCCTTCTACCTGCTGGGTGGTGCTGGGGACCCATCATTGTCCATGTCAGGCCTGGACCGCCCTCCCAGGGCTCACAGCTCAGAGGCTGAAACATTAGTGACAGCCCAGAGTGGGCACCTGATGGGGTCCAGGCCCTTTAGGCTGGAATGAGACCCAGGAGGAGTAGAGTCCAGACTTTTTCAGACCTTGGGGGCCACGATGAGGAGCCAGGCCCTGTCCTGCCGGGCACTGGGGGGGCCATGGCAGGTGTGAGCTGGGGAGGGGCAGGGCCAGATTTGTGCAGCCACGTGGAAGGCAAATGGGGAAGAGACAAGGGAGCTGGGACCAGAAAGGAGGCACCCAGACAGGAGGGGTGGGGACTGGGGGGTGAGGGTGATAGCAGGGGGAAGCCCAGGGCTCCACAGAGAGGGAAGGTCCAGTACAGTCCCAGTCTAAGAGAGGCTGGGGTGGCCTCCAGTCTGATGCCCCAGCCCACTCCCTAAGTGTGGTGCATGTGAATGCTCAAAGGTGTGCAAATCTCTGTGTATACCTGGGTGGTCTGCTGTATGTGTGAGTGCATGAGTGTGCCTCGGTGTGTTAGAATGTGTGAGTTGTGACCGAGTGTGTATTTTATGAGTGTGTTAGTTTCTGTGAGCCTCTGTGTATGTGAACATGTTAGTGTGATTGCGACACTGGCTGACACGAGCCTACCCCACACCTTGAAGCTACCAAACCACCCTGAGTCCGTGTGCGGAGCAGCCACGGAGAGCTTGCGCCCGAGCAGGCCCCCAAAGTTCGGGTGTCACCTTCAGTGTAATCTCTGGCATCCTGGGGACTCCCAGATACAGGGTCACTGACCTCTTCTGTGGCCTAACACAAATAAGTGCAAAAATAAATAGAAACAAACATAAAAATACAACCCACGTGAAGACAGGAAACCACAAAGCCAAAGAGTGGGTAGGAGATGATCTCAGACTACAACGTTCACATGAAATCCATATTTAGATTTATCCAAACCCTACTTCCTAACTTAGCACCTTCAAGCTTTCCCCTCCATTCTCACCGACTGGTTGGTGGAAGCCACCCCGGCGCCCCTCCCAGGCTGACACTGAGAACAGGACAGAGGCAGGTTACACTCCCATTTCCCCGACGACAAAACTGAGGCTCAGAGAGGCTTGGAAGAAGACCTCCAACCCGGGTCTGACCCCACAGCGCCTTTTATGACCATCCCTAGTCCTGCGTGGGGGGTGGTGGAGGAGGGGGGTGTGGACCGAATCCCGAGGCTGAGGTCCTGGTGTCCCCACGCCAGCCCCCGACATCCATCCCCTGAGGCTGACCCTGTCCCGGCCCTTCGGCCCGTCCAGGCAAGGAGAGGGGCGCCCGGACACTCTTGAGTGTGTGACCAGATCTTAGAGCAGCCGGAAGGAGGAATGGGGGCTCTGGGGATGGAAGGCAACCCCGCCCCGCCCCGCCCCAGTCTGCGGATGCGGGACACCTGCAGTCTACGCAGGCTGCGGTGCCCGGGATTCCCACCAGGGGGCGCTCCAGGACCGCTGGCTGAGGGCGCGCCCAGCAGGGGGTTCCGCAGCTCGGGGTGGGGGTGGGGGTGGGGGGGGATAACCTGCCCAGATCCGTTCAGCTCTGAAGTGGGGGTTCAACGCTAATTACAAAAATAACACTAACCATTTCTTCTATAGTTCTATATTCCAAGCACTGTTTGAGGTACTCAGTTTTTTTTATTATTTAAAACATTTTTTAAAGATTTTTATTTATTTATTTATTAATAAAAGACCCAGAGAGAGGTAGAGTCATAGGCAGAGGGGGAACAGGTTCCCTGCGGGGAACCTGATGTGGGACTCATACCGGGACTCTGGGATCTCACCCTGGGCTGAAGGCAGATGCTCCACCGCCAAGCCACCCAGGTGCCTAATTATTTTTTAAATTTTTTATTTTTTTTAGTTAAAATACACATAACACAAAATTTACCTTCAGAGCCATTTTTGAATTGTACAGTTTGGTGGTATTAAATCCACTCACGCTATTGTGCAGCCATCACCACCATCCACCCCAGAACCCTCCATTTGTAAACCTCTACCTATTGAACAATAGCTCCCCATTCTCCCTGACGCCCCCCAACCCCTGCCAATCACCACGAGATTTTTCCGTCTTTATGATTTTGACTACTCTAACTACCCCCTATACGTGGAACCATTTGGAAGCACTTGTCTTTTTGTGGCTGGGTTATTGCACTTAGCATCATGCCCCGAAGGTTCATCCACGGTGTAGCATGTTGCAGAATTAACTTCCCAGTTGAGGCCAAATACTATTCCATTGAGTGAATATAACACATTTTGCTTATCCAGCCATTGGTGGATGGTCGCTTGTGTTCCTCCCATATTTTAGCGATGACACTCAGATTGTTTTTCGGCTCCCTGTTGTTCACATTTTACCCAGGAGGAAAGAGAGGCTCAGAGAAGGTAGATGACTTGCCTAGGGTCATACAGCGCTGGGATCTGAACCCAGGCGGGCTACCTGGACTCAAACTCGATCTGTGTGGCTCCAGAATCCATGAGGCTTCTCCTTTGTGGTCCTTCAATCTCCCAGCAGGGTTCCTGCAGAAGGGGGAATGTGAGGTGTAGGGGAGCTGCTGGAGGTGAGCTAGAGGCAGAGGCTCCAGGTGAGCGGGCAGGGGAGCCCAGCACAGCAGCCTAAGGCCCCGCCCTAAGCCTGAGCACATCAAACCCTCCCATCTCCCTGAGGGCGCTAAGGAAACACCATCCCCATTTTCCGGGTGAGTGAGTGGAGACACTCAGAGGTCAGGAACCAGCCAAAGGTCATAAGGAGGATGGGCAGAGAGTGGGCGAGAGCCCAGGCAGCTCCATGCCAAATACCTGTACCCAGGCTGTGTGGGTTCAGGATCTCTTCCTGTCACCACCCCCCCAAGAATGGGGGACCTATGATGTCCCCATCTATGTCCCTCCCCCCAGCCCAGGCACATGCTCTTCGCTCCAGGTCTGTGTTCTGTCGACATTCCCTTTGATGACAGCCAAGGGCCCCTAGGCTGCTCCACACAAACGCTGGTTTGGAGTCAAGGCCCCGGGTTTCCTGGGGGCCACAGCCTTACCAACCGTGCTGAGTCCGAAACCACAGACCCAGAAGGATCCACGGGCTGAATCCGCGGACTAGGCCTTGCAGGCACCATTTATACTCTCCTGGCCTTGAAAATGGTGAATACTTGTGCCTCCGTCTCCAGGTCACCAAAGTGCCCACTCCGCATCCGAGCCGCTGCAGATGCTCACGCTGGGGTCCAGACCCACCGACTCAGCTGTGTCCCGCCTGGAGCAGAACAAATGGACTCCGGGTCTTCTTGCCAGCCGGTGCGCTGCAGAGGACTGTCTCCAAAAGGGCCACTCCACTCCTTCCCCGCCAGTAGTGCCCATCACGCCCCTGTTTCCCCTCCGCTTGAATCTGGGCTGGACTTAACTCCATTTCACCAAGAAGTCAAGTTCCAGGCAATCACTCCCTTTCTCAAACTCTCTAATGTTTTCCTAGGTCACTAAAGGTCAAGACAAAAGTCTTCATAATGGTTAGAGACGCTCTGTCCAATACCACTGGGCAATTGGGACAACTTTATAAAAACGATTTTATTTGTTCATGAGAGACTCACAGAGAGAGAGGCAGAGACATAGGCAGAGGGAGCAGCAGGCCTCCTGCGGGGAGACCTATGCGGGAATCGATCCTGGGACCCCAAGATACGCCCTGAGCCAAAGGCAGATGCTCAACCACTGAGCCACCCAGGTGTCCCCAAACGAGACAATTTAAAATTAAATTTAATTGATTGAATTGATTAAATGTAAGATTGACCATCCATTTCCTCAACCGTATCAGTCACATTATAGGTGCTCAAGAGCTGCATGGGGGCACTGGCTTCCATTCAGGTGCAAGTATAGGTCATTTCCACCATCGCAGAAAGTTCTCTGGGACAGCACTGCTCGCTTACTCTCTCCATTCCATCGGCCTCACTGCTCACCACTCTCTCAGGCCTTCAGATGCCCAGATCTCCTTGATTTTCAGGAAACTCTTGGAGCCTATTCCTGCCTCAGGGCCTTTGCACTTGCTGTTCCCCCGGGGCCTGGAGTGCTTTTCCCCAGGATATTTGAGTAGCTCCACTTTCACTTCATTCCTGTCTTTGTTCAACTGTCAAACATTCCCAGGCAGGCCTTCCCTGACCACCCTACAAAAAATATAGCCCTTCCCACACATCTCACTTTTTCAACCTCGAATTGTTTGCCACCTGCGACACTAATTTGTTCCCAGATGACCCGCTGACTCTATTTGTCAGGGGGTGTAGTAGAGGCATCGGTGACACGGGTACCTCAGGCCCAAGTGCAGAAAGGGAAGGTCAGGTGGCCCCAAGGTTAGGAGGTCCCCGCCCGAGCCCCCACCCAGACCCCGCAGCCCCGAGGACAGGGAGCCTGGAGGCGGCGGCGGGAGGAGGCGGCAGGGACCGCCGGGCGCGGGGACACGGAGCCCCGCCCGATGCTCGGCGCTGGGCGCGGCGGTGGGAAGGACCCTCGCGGGGCGCGGGGGGCGGGGGCGCCGGGGAGACGCGGCTGGAGCAGTGCGCGCTGTGCAGCACCCCGAGGCTGCCGGCGAGCCGCGGCGGGGCAGGGTGCCAGCACCCCCCGTGGGGGTGGGGGTAGGGGGTGGGGGTGAGGAGGGAGAAGGGCTCCGGGACGCTCTCTCGCAGCAGGTGCCGGCTGAGCGAGGACCCGAAGAGGTGAGGCCTGGGGGAGGGGATCCCGGAGGGAGGAGCATTCAGGCCGCCCAGCGGCGGGGCACAAGCCCGGAGGCAGGCCCGTGAGCCTAGGGCTCATTCCCGGGTGATCCCGGGCCCCTCCAGTGCCACCCCCCGTGCTGTGTGTGTCCTTGTGGGGTCTGTGGGGTGACGAGATTGGGGCTGGCTCGTGTGTGTCCTGTTTTTGATCCTGTGCGTAGAATAGGGTTGGGGGAATAGGATGGGCGAAGGCAGGTTTTCACTCCCGTTTCCCAGGTGACGCAAGTGAGGCTCAAGAGGCGGGGAGGGGAGCTCGAACCCGGATTTGTCCTATTCCGGGGCTCCCTCGCATAACCGCTTAACGTTCCTGAACCTGTGGCCTCCGTGTCCGCCGCCCCGCTGATCCCCACCAACCTCGCCTTCCACCCCCAGGCCGCCCCCCCGCCCCCCGGTGCCGGCCCCTCGGCCCGCTCGAGTCCCAGGACTCCTGCGAATGGGGTCGGGTCCCAGAGCTTCCAGAGGGAAGATCCAGCGACCCGGGGCCAGCAGACGCCGCCGGATCCGCCCCGGGAGAGGGGAGAGCGCCCGCACCCACTGCGGCTCCCACCAGGGGGCGCTCCAGGACCGCTCGGGGAGGGCGCGCGGGCGGAGGCTCCCCCGAGGGCGCGGACGCTGCAGACCCAGGCCCAGGGCCTTCCAGGTCAAAGCTCCACCTGGGAGCGTCAGGCTGCCCAGAGTGCACGTTTCTGCAGCGCAGGGGCCCTTCGTGTAAGGTCCTGGGATCAGCAGCACCAGCTGCTCTCACCCCGAGCTTGAGCTGGACCAGATGCATATTCCTGAGCCCACCCCACACCTAGTGAATCACTTGGGGTTGGGACCCAGCAGTCTGTGGTTTTGAAAGCCTCCCAAGGATTCTGCTGCACGACCAGCTGGAGAGGGTCTGCTGTGGGGTCTGGTCATCTCCCGGAGCCCTGGGGTAGCAGTGGTCAGTCCCGGGTGCACACTGGAATCACCCTGCAAGCCCCAGGGCTCTGGGAGCCCCAGCCTCACCCTGCACCACTTGCATGACAATCTCTGCATATGCAGGCTGGCCAAGGGTGTTGGGAACCTCCCTGGTCGGTCCACCTACCAGCCAGGATGGGAACCATGGTCCTGGGGGCCCCAACTGGGCCTGAGACATCTGGTGAAGTTCTGGCTGCTTCTGATGTGGAACAGGAATAGGACAAGGAGAGATGATATCTGTTGGGGCTGATTTGAGCTCTAATACATTATGTCTTCTTCAATCATCTCAGCAATCCTGGGAGGAATATTCTATCATAATCTGCCTTTTTGATGAGAATTGCAGGCACAGAAAGGTTAGGTAAGCAGCTGAAAGGGAATAGCTTGTAATAAGTGGCAGGCCTGAGAATGATCCGGTCTCTAAATCCCTCCTCACCCTATCCCCCTAGGAGTCCTGTTTTTCTGTCACAGCACCATGAGGCCTGAGTTGGGGTCCCCACCTATCATGGGGTGGCATCTCTCCTCTCTTCATCTGTGTGTGTGTTTTTTTTTTTAAGATTTTATTTATTTACCATGACAGACACACAGAGAGAGGCAGAGACATAGGCTGAGGGAGAAGCAGGCTCCCTGAAAAGAGCCCAGTGTGGAATTTGATCCCAGGACCCCTGGATCACAACCTTAGCCAAAGGCAGACGCTCAACCACTGAGCCACCCAGGTGGCCTCTTCATCTGTATTTGTTTTTTCTCCTTGGTGATGGTGGGGGGCAGCTGGGCTGCTCCAGTTAAAGGGCGGTTTCAATTTCCTGAACACACAGTGGACACAGGGGCTTCCTCCCTACAAATCCTGGCACATTTGAAATCACAATCCTGCAGAAGCCAACTGGCTGCATTTGGGGTCTGGACCCTGCAGGCACCCTTTGAATCTTCCTCAAGTTAAAAACAATATTGAGGGGTGCCTGGGTGGCTCAGTCGGTAGAGCTTCTGCCTTTAGCTCAGGTCATGAACTCAGGGTCCTGGAATTGACCCCATGTCAGGCTCCCTGCTCAGCGGGGATTCTGCTTCTCCTTCTGCACTTCCCCTCACCCACTTGTGCTCTCTCTCTCTCAAACAAACAAACAAACAAATACATAAATAAATATTTTTTAATGAAGATGTGTCAAAATATGTTGAGTATGCCTGACACAGTGATATAGTTTGGTCAAGTACTTTTAACAGATGAAGGCTCAAATACACGTGGTCCATCAGGTGACACAATCACTGCTGTCACAGATAGTGGGCTCGGGGGAAAAGGGAAAGGATCTCTGGTGCACCCCAGGTTGGCCCAGGCCTCGTGTCTGGAGCATCAGGATGGCTCACCTGTGCGGCAGAAGTCCCCCTGGGAATGCCCAGGGTTTGGAGGGTCCATGCAGCCTGCATAGTTTCCATGGGGTCCTTTTTAGTAAAAGCAGCGGGAGGCCAGAAAGGTTGTCATATGATCTCCTTTTTTGGTCAAAATATATATACCCCAGGGGCATCTGGCTGGCTCAGTTGGGGGAGCATGCAGCTCCTAATATCCAGATCACGAGTTCTAGCCCTGCACTGGGGGTAGAGTTTACTTAATAAAAAAAATTTTTTTTTAAATATGCTGGGATGTCTGAGTGGCTCAGTGAATGAGCATCTGCCTTTGGCTCAGGGCATGATCCTGGGATCCTGAGATCAAGTCCCATATCAGGCTTCCTGCATGGAGTCTGCTTCTCCCTCTGCCTGTGTCTCTCCCTCTCTCTTTCTCTCTCTCTCATGAATAAACACAGAAAATCTTTTTAAAAAATATGCCCCAAATGACCTCTCTGTATATGTGTCCTTATCAGGCTTTACTGAACAAAGCGAGAGCGTGAAGGCCATGTCAGGGGCAAAAGAGGTAGGCGCAGGAGCGCAGCTAAATCTTGGCTTCCTGACTTGACTCTGTGACCTCTCTGGGCCTCAGTGTCCTCATCTGTAAAATAGGGATAGTAGGATCTGCCTTGCAGAATACACGTAAAGGGCTTCTAACAGCTCCTGGCACACAGTAACGCTCAAGTACAAGGTGTGGGAAGTTGACCTGGTTATGTAGGGAGAGGGGTTCTGTGGGTCCAGACCACAAAGCTGGTAAAAGATCATCACCACGTGATGATGTTTGTCGGGTCATGTCAAGTTTTACATGTATATAAGGAAATTAAGTGGAAACACTTAAAAAAAAAGATTTTTAAAAAATCTGTTTATGTCTCTGCCTCTCTGTTTGTGTCTCTCATGAATAAATAAAATATTTTAAAAAGTGGATCCATGGTAGATGATAGAACAAAATACATTATTAATCGGAAATAGCGAAGTGTGGAACAGTGCACATTATATCCCTTTGCAACAAAGGCGCATGTCCCGCCTGGGAGCTGGTTCCACAGCGGATTCACAGGCGCCACCCAGACCCACTGCATCGGGGCTTCCTGGTACCAGGGAGCTCAGGTGATTCGGATGCACATTACAATTTGTGCATTACCATTCGAGGTACCAAAAAAAGAGGAAATACGCATGTGGATAAAAAGCAGATGGTTTTCGTTGTATTCCCATAAAGAGAGAGAAGCAGCACAGTGGACAAGAGGCTGATCTCTGGACGTCTGACCTGGGTTCAAGTCCTAACCTCTTCCCACCCCACTCACTGCTGTGTGACTTTAGGCCACTCACTCAGCTCTGTGGGCTGCCCAATCCTTGTGCCACTTACATTTTATGATCGTGCATAAGCAGCGATCCCAAAAGTAAAATCCCCCTGTGATAAGAGGCTGACTCTGTTTTTGAGGTTTGATCATTGCTTTTTTTTAAATTTATTTTTATTTTTATTTTTTTAAGTAGGCTTTGAGCCCAAAGTGGAGCTCGATGCAGGGGCTAGGAGGGCTTGAACTCATGACCCTGAGCTCAAGACCTGAGCTGAGACCAAGAATCTGAACCTTATTGACTGAGCCACCTAGGCGACCCGACCATCGACCATTGACAGCTCTGAGATTGCCCGCCCCATGCCGCACATCTGGGAAGGCTGATAGGAAAACCCACACACTCCCTCCCTTGGTGCTGGTGTGAAGGTCAAGTCTTGCAAACCTGCATCCCCAGCCCCCACCTGCTCTGATTTTGTTCAAACCACCGGGACTAGTTTATGCTGCCTGCCTCAGTTGCCCCAGAAAAGTCCCAGCGCGTAAGCAACAACCCTTTTTTTTCCCAAAGATTTTATTTTTAAGTAACCTTTACACCCAACATGAGGCTCGAACCCACAACCCCAAGATCAAGAGTCACAAGCACTACCAACTGAGGCAGCCAAGGCGCCCCTCATAACAGACCTTTCGATCATCTCTTGGTGTGTGTGTGTGTGTGTGGCACCGTAGGTCATGCCATCCCAGCCTGTCTTGGGTGAGCGGTTGATGGACGCACCGCAAAGCCACCTTTTCCAGGACAACCACGAAACCACCTCACTATGGCAAACCTGTACTCACCCAGGAAACCAGTCTGGTCTGTAATAGCCAGACGCTCACAAACTTGCAGGATTGTCACAGCGGGGAGAGAGTGAACTAACAGCTAAGGCAGTGGTTCTCAAAGTGTGTTCCTCCGAGGAGCAGCAATGGCCTGGGTCCCCCCACTTCCAATAGACTACTGACTCAGAACCCTAGAAAAGGACAGCGGTGCTCCACCTTGGCTACACATTTGGATCCCCCGGGGAGTGTTTAAGACATTGGGATGCCCCACCACACCCTCGGAGTTTGAAGGGGTTGGTCAGAGGTGTGGCGTAGGGATGGTGGATTAGAAACCACTTCTGCTCCAGTCTCTATTTCCTAGGCAAGAAGCAGAGGGCAGATGGGTGGAGGCATTCGCTAAGGTCATGGGGCAAGTTGGCGGCAGACCAGGAGTAGAACCCAGGAGTCTTTTTTTTTTTTTAAGATTTTTTTTTAAGATGTTATTTATTTATTTATTCATGAAAGACACACACACACACACACACAGAGAGAGAGAGAGAGGCAGAGACACAGGCAGAGGGAGAAGCAGGCTCCATGCAGGGAGCCTGACGTGGGACTTGATTCCGGGTCTCCAGGATCACTCCCTGGGCCAAAGGCAGGCACTAAACCGCTAAGCCACCCAAGGATCCCTTAAGATCTTTTTAAGTAATCTCTGCACCCAACGTGGGGCTCAAACTCACAATGTCGAGGTCAAGAGTCACATGCTCCTCTACAGAGCCAGCCAGGCACCCCAAAATCAGAATTCTTGATTCCCACTCAAAGTTTCTTTGCACTACATAAGTCACCTCTGGGCCCTGTTAGAATTATCATGGTTATACGCCTTATGAAGACTGTTAATGGCTTATTTAAAGGTTCCCAGAGTACTTGGGTGGCTCAGTCATCTAAATGTGTGCCTTCTGGGATCCCTGGGTGGCACAGTGGTTTAGCGCCTGCCTTTGGCCCAGGGCGCGATCCTGGAGACCTGGGATTGAATCCCAGGTCGGGCTCCCGGTGCATGGAGCCTGCTTCTCCCTCTGCCTGTGTCTCTGCCTCTCTCTCTGTGTGTGACTATCATAAATAAATAAAAATTTAAAAAAATAAATGTGTGCCTTCTGCTCAGGTCATGATCCTAGGGTGCTGGGATCCAGTCCTGCTTTGGGGGCGGGGGGGTCCCTGCTCAGCAGGGAGTCTGCTTCTCTCTCTGCTCCTACTCCCCCCCCATTCCTCTTGCTCTTGCTCTGTCAAATAAAATTTTAATATCTTAAGAAAAGAAAAGGTTTCCATATTCTTTGGGTTTTTTCTTTTAAAGATTTTATTTATTTATTTACCTGAGGGTGAGAGATAACAAGAGAGAACACGAGCAGAGGGAAAAGGGAGAAGCAGGCTCCCCTACCAGGAGAGAACCCAGGGTGGTGTTCCATCCTAGGATTCCGGGATCATGACCTGATTCCAAGGCAGACACTTAAACGACTGAGCCACCCAGGTGCCCTAAGGCTTCCATGCTTCCATATTTTTTAAATTAAAACCTATATTGTAACTTCAAGAAGCAAAGTATTCAGCAGTAAAATGTTAGTTACATGTGTGGCAAAATGATGGGTTAATTTTTCGGTGTTTCCTGAGGGTTTTATCTAGCCATCATACTTTTTTAAAAAAAGATTTTATTTATTCATGAGAGACACAGAGAGAGGCAGAGACACAGGCAGAGGCAGAAGCAGGCTCCCTGCGGGGAGCCGGATGCAGGACTCAATCCCAGGACCCCACAGTCACGCCCTGAGCCAAAGGCAGACGCTCAACTGCTGAGCCACCCAGGTGTCCCAATCATAATTACTTTTATAGGTAGGTGAAGAAAGTCCATCTAAATGACACTGAGGGAAAGAAAGAAAAACAAATGGACTAAGTAGGGTGGGACAGACACAGAGCACTTTAATGGAAATGCTAGCTCTTGCCAGGAAAAAAAGAAAATACACGAAAGATGTACAAATGATTCATTTTTCCCTTCAACCTCGAAGCTAGAAACCTCCCCAGCGTGTGAGTGGGTGGCCCCAGAGGGCAGCCTCATTCCTGCGTAAATCTTGTTTCAGCTGGAATTAAATCTGCTGGCTCCTATGCATGCTCTTCATTAGGATGGCTCGCGTCGGGGTGCCTGGGTGGCTCAGTAGGTTAACCTCTGCCCTTAGCTTCAGTCACGATCCCCGCATCCGGGATCCAGCCCACATCGGGCTCCCTGCTCAGGGGGGAGCCTGCCTCTCCTTCTTCCTCTGCACCCACGCCCATGCTCCTCCTCTCTCTCCCTCTCAATCTCATTCTCTGTCTCTTTCTCAAATAAATAAATAAAATCCTTTTCTTTTTTAAAGTGGGGCACCTGGGTGGCTCAGTGGTTGAGCGTCTGCCTTCGGCTCAGGGCGTGATCTCGGGGTCCTGGGTTTGAGGGAACACAGAGAGACCCTCTCTTCATTATGTTTACTAAATTTGGTTTCCCAGTTGTTTTTCTGCCATGTTGCCATCTTCCAGTAGATATTTATAACTTTTATCAAACGGAAATTATACATTTAGAATTTAAAGGCTATAATACACATCTTCTTAAAAAACAAAACAAAACAGGGGATCCCTGGGTGGCTAAGCGGTTTGGCGTCTGCCTTCAGCCCAGGGCGAGATCCTGGAGTCCCAGGATCAAGTCCCAGGATCGAGTCCCGCGTCGGGCTCCCTGCATGGAGCCTGCTTCTCCCTTTGCCTGTGTCTCTGCCTCTCTCTCTCTCTCTTTCTCTCTCTCTCTCTATGTGTGTCTCTCATGAATAAATAAATAAGATCTTAAAAAAAAAACAAACAGTTCATTCTCTTTCTTTTTTCCTTGGTTAAGGGCTTCAGACAAAAAGCAGGGATAGTCACCAGCCAAGGCTATTCTAACCACGTGATGTTTTCCAGCCACCAGGAAGAAACCTGATCAGCCTCTGAAACCTAAACACGAGAAGCTTCACCTGATTGTGTGTGTGTGTGTTGTGTGTGTATGTGTGCGTGTGCATTCACTTATGAGTCTTTTGAAAATGCACATTTGTACTGCTAGGTTCAGATTTTCTTCTGCGGAACATTCTAGAAAACAGGTATAACATTTCACTGCTGTATTCTGTGTGACTGTTTTTTTTTTTAAGTTTTATTTATTTATTCATGAGTGACACACACACACACACAGAGAGAGAGAGAGAAGCAGAGACACAGGCAGAGGGAGAAGCAGGCTCCATGCAGGAAGCCGGATGCAGGACTAGATCCCAGGACCCCAGGATCATGACCTGAGCCAAAGGCAGAAGCTCAACCACTGAACCCACCCAGGCATCCCCTGCATGAATGTTTTTTTAAAAACATTTTTTAAAAATTGTGGCATTGGGATGCCTGGGTGGTTCAGCGGTTTAGCGCCTGCATCCAGCCCAGGGCCTGATCCTGGAGTCCTGGGATCAAGTCCCGCATTGGGCTCCTTGCATGGAGCCTGCTTTTCCCTCTGCCTGTGTCTCTGCCTCTCTCTCTCTCTCTCTCTCTCTCTCTCTCTCTGTGTGTGTGTGTGTGTGTGTGTGTCTCTCATGAATAGATAAAATCTTTAAAAAAAAATCGTGGCATATGTAACACGTATATGGAAACGTGCCCTAAACAGAAACATACAGTTTCACAGATTATTATCTAGCAAACTCCATATCCATATCCTACAAGTGATCAGGAAATAGTCCAGACTGTGGAAGGAGCCTCGGTGTCCATCGAAAAGTGAATGGATAAAGAAGATGTGGTTTGTGTATACAATGGAATATTACTCAGCCGTTGGAAACGACAAATACCCACCATTTGCTTCAACGTGGATGGAACTGGAGGGTATTATGCTGAGTGCAGTAAGTCAATCGGAGAAGGACAAACAGTGTATGTTCTCATTCATTTGGGGAATATAAATAATAGTGAAAGGGAATAGACGGGAAGGGAGAAGAAATGTGTGGGAAATATCAGAAAGGGAGACAGAACATGAAGACTCCTAACTCTGGGAAATGAACTAGGGGTGGTGGAAGGGGAGGAGGGCAGGGGGTGGGGGTGACTGGGTGACGGGCACTGAGGGAGGCACTTGACGGGATGAGCACTGGGTGTTATTCTGTATGTTGGCAAATTGAACACCAATATAAAATAAGTTTATTATAAAAAAAAAAAAAAAGGAAATAGTCCAGACGTCCCTGGAGTGTCCTGCCCATCCTAAACCCCTCCCTCCCCCAGAGTAAATAATATCCTGTTTGAGGAGACACAAAACTTGATTTGCTGCAGATATGTATGTATGCTTACTACCAAACTGCATTTCTCAACACTGCAGAATGGACCGTTTTGAACGTTATGTTAGTGCGATCTTCCTATATGGATTATTTTGCCGTGTGGCTGTTTTTTAGGAAAAATAAATTAAGCAAAGAAAAAGAACGTGGGGCCCCTCGGGTTCCTGGCCACGTTTCCTCGCTGCAGACTGGAGGCAGCTGCTGGACTTTTTGCCAGCAGGAGATTCATTCAGGGCGTGCAGCTGGAGGCTGTAACCTGAGCCTCAGCTTGGATGGGGACACTTCTCTCTCCCTCTGCACAATCCTAGGGTTTTGTGGTTATTTCCAGAAAGGGAGAGAGAAAGAGCTCAGAAGGGCCCCAGGGGAGGACACAGGCTTGCCAGGTCCGTGGTACTGAAGATGAGGCTGTATTTTATTTAGATTTCTGTCCTGTGCAACGCGAATGTACAAACCAGACACTCTGTCTTTTAAAAACATCATTATTTCAAACAAGCTGAGAAGTCGCATCTGAATCCAAGCAACACAGAAATCTAAGGGCACCACCCGCCGGCAAATGTCAGCTCTTCATATGAAATGGCAAAGAGCTGGAGAAATTTATAGATCCCTCCGTAGGGGACCGGCTAATGACAGCCACAGGGCAGTGGCTGTCACACAGCATCGGCCGCGATGCCTGGTAAGAAATACATTGTACTTATTGTGACCGAGGACACACACGCACACACATACACACAATAAAACTTCCCAAAACATGTTACCATGCGAGATGAATTCAGATTATTTTGTCTTCTGTTTTTCCGTAGGGAAAACCCAAAATATACCACCCATGTGGTCTGTCCGGTGCACCTTTCCAGGTGCTCTGATTCTCGGGGGACTCTGAGTCTTTGAGCTCTTTACCCTTCTGTAGATTGGAAATGACAGAGCGAGGCAAATAGTCCTTGGCCACAGCCATGCAAGGAACTTTTGTCTGCTGGAGATTCAGTGAATTTCCCTCTTCCCCTGGGGGAAAAGCCAGTTTTCGATATATTCAGGAAATTCCTTTCACCTTTCCTGAAAGAAAACCTGCATGTCTGTCACCCCTCGGGATTTGTCCTTTGAACCGGTTGTATCATCTTACTGAGGTATTATAATAAAAATGTTTGACATGTGCCCATTTGGGAGTTGTGTGACAGTCATGATTTTACGTGGCAACAAAGTTCTTCGTGCAGCATGGATTTCCGGGAGATTTTTATTTCCCTCTTTTCAGCATTTTTCCAACTCTTCATATTAGGTATATGTTGCCCTTTTTTCTTTCTTTTTTTTTTTTTTTGGTATTCTAAAATCAGATAAAAATGCTCATTCGTACCTGCTTCCCTCTGCCCCCTCCCCCCAATCAGGAAGAGATAAAATGAAATGCTTAAGAAGCACAATTGTGTCATTTCTTTCCCCATCTTGGCTAATAAATAGGGATGAGAACTGACATGTTCTGGCACATGCCAGGCCCCATGATTCATCTGCATTGTCTCCAGAAACCCCCAACGCCCCACTTTCTGGACAGAGAAACTGAGGCTCAGATAGATGGGGTGATGTGTTCAAAGTTTCACACCTCTGAGGTTACAGAGCCCAGATATGAACCTGAGCCTGACCCAAGTTGTCTTTCTATTTTTTAAAGATTTTATTTATTTATTTATTTATTTATTTATTTATTTATTTGAGAGAGAAAGAGAGAGCACATGCACAAGCAGGGGGAGGGACAGAAGGGGGAGCAGGGGGAGGGACAGATTTCCCACTGAGCAGGGAGCCCAATGCAGAACTCGATCCCAGGACCCTGGGATCATGACCTGAGCCAAAGGCAAACACTTAACCAGCTGAGCCACCCAGGCACCCCTGACTCAAGTTGCCAACCATCACCTCAATCCTCCTCCCGGCTTGCATTACTGTCTTTGAGGAATTTATGGCAAATGTATCCAATAAAAGTATCCCCGAAGCCCTTTCTCTGTGTCCGGCCAGTTCTGGGGACACAGAGGTGACCAATGACAGCCTTGGCCCTGCCTTCCCTGGACTCACAACCCGGGGGTGGGGGGTGGGGAGACATAGGCCCATCTTCAGACAGTGATGGCCCAGAGTGGTCAGAGGTGAGACAAAGGAGCCTAAAGAGGGCACTGAACCCAGCTTAGGGGATCAAGGAGGGCTTCCTGGAGGAGGAGGTGAATAAGCTGAGATCTGAAGGACAAGGGGGTGTGTTCCATGTCAAGAGTGACCAATGCTTTGCAGAGGCAGGCCCGGGGGGCTTAGAGAGTCCACAAAAACTTACAGTAAATGTAAAAGTCCGAGTCAAACAATAGAAGTACACTCCAGGTCGTCTCCAGAACTACTCTAAGGTAATCACATATTTCAGGCCTGGCCCTGAGACTTGGTGTCAGACTGGTGGGTGGTGGAACAGAGGAGCATCTCTGATGAGAGCAGCTGTCTGTAACCAGGCCCAGCCCTGCTCAGGGGGGTCTCCATCCTTCCTATCTACTCTGCTCAGTTCCCGAGCCAATGTCACCAGGCTGGCTTGATACACTCTGTACTTGGGGTCCAAGTCCCCAGTTAGGGGACAGGGAGCCAGAGAGATGCAGGTCCAAATCCTGGCTCCCTATACAAACTGGATTGTAACCCCTGAGCCTCAGTATCCTCATCTGTAGAATGGGTTCGTAATCCCTATTCAATGTGCCTACAGTGAGGGTTAAACACAGACGCCTCTGCTCAGATCACCACAGTGGCTTCCGTGTTCTTCTGAGGAAAAGCCAAGTCCTCCCAAAGCCCAATAAAACCTGTTCTCTTCCCTCTCTAGCCACGTCTCTCACTGACTCCCCTTCCCTCACTCTGCACCAGCCACACTGGCTTCCTCACTGCTTTTCAAATCATTCATGAGCTCTGACCTCAGGGCCTTTGCACAGGCTGTTTTCCCCAATTGGAAAGCCTTTACTACACATCTCTCTAAAGCTCATTCTCTCCCTTCATTCAGGTATTTACTTATTTTAAAGATTTTATTTATTTATTCATGAGAGACACACAGAGAGAGGCAGAGATATAGGCAGAGGGAAAAGCGGCTCCCTGCAGGGAGCCTGACGTGGGACTCGATCCCAGGACCCTGGGATCACGACTTGAGCCCAAGGCAGACGCTCACCTGCTGAGCCACCCAGATGTCCCTCAGGTCTCCATTTAAAAGTTACTTCCTGGGATCTCTGGGTGGCTCAGCGGTTTAGCGCCTGCCTTCTGCCCAGGGCATGATCCTGGAGAGCCGGGATTGAGTCCCACGTTGGGCTCCCTGCATGGAACCTACTTCTCCCTCAGTTTGTGTATCTGCCTCTGTGTGTGTGTGTGTCTCTCATGAATAAGTAAATAAAATCTTAAAAAAAAAAAGTCACCTCCTTAGAGAAGCCTTCTGTGACTGCTTTCTCGAAAATATACTTTCTCGTCACTCTCCACTGCCTTATTTTACTTCCTGGGACCTCATCCCCATCCTGATGTTCCATTTATTTGTTTATCATTTATCTCCTCCACTAAAGGGCACACATTTTGTTCCTTTTGTTTACTGCTGTACCCAAAGTGCTAGAACCATGCTTTAAACATAATAGTAGTCATTTTATATTACACTATATGAATAGATTAATATATAATTAACATATTAATCTGCTAATATGCTAATGATGATGACAGTGGTGATAAATATTACAAGAGCCCTTAGGAGCATTCAAGAGCTCAACCCCACCCCAAAGTTCACCCCTCTAACTCTGGGTCCCCGCACACCCAGCAGCCAGGCCAACATGGGTTTTCCTAGAAGATGGCTCTCATTGGCTCTTACCATCGGATGATTTTTTTCCAGGTGGGCCATTAGGGAGAGGGAATTCAAGAAATCCACTGGGAAAGTTTGCCAGGCTAAAAAATAAATGTTTGCGGTAAGGCCAGATGCAAGCGATGGAGTTTTGTGAAAACGTGTGTTTTGAGGGAACGAGGAGGAAATGTACAGGAGGCTACATTAGCGGAGGATACTCCACACTGATGTGCCCAGGGGACCTGGACCTTGGGAGAGATCGGATTGGACATTTTCCCGAAAATGCCCACACACAAGGCCTATGGCCTCATGGACTGGCAATGGGAAAACCTCCTCCCAAGGCGGAGGGAGGGCGGGAGTTTCCTCCCATGGAGTTTCCTATTTAGCTGTCTACACCGATGAATAAGAAAACCTCTGTTCTAGGTTTTTCCCCAGCGCTGCAGACAGAGGCAACCTTCTCTTTCCTTTTTTTTTTTTTTTTTTTTAAGATTTTATTTATTTATTTATTCATGAGAGACACAGAGAGAGAGAGAGAGGCAGAGACACAGGCAGAGGGAGAAGCAGGCTCCATGCAGGGAGCCTGATGTGGGATTCAACCCGAGGACTCCAGGATCATGCCCAGGGCTGAACGCAGGCGCTAAACCACTGAGCCACCCAGGGATCCCTCTCTTCTTCTTTTTTAAAGAACATCTTTCTCTCTGGGTTTAATTAGAATTACAGCAGTTGTCCAAGTGGCCTGCTCCATTTTCACCCCAGGACACATACTTTTATTTTATTTTATTTTATTTTATATATATATTTTTAAGACTCCATTCATTCATGAGAGACACAGAGAGAGAGAGAAAGAAAGAGAGAGAGAGGGATCCCTGGGTGGCGCAGCGGTTTGGCGCCTGCCTTTGGCCCAGGGCGCGATCCTGGAGACCCGGGATCGAATCCCACATCGGGCTCCCGGTGCATGGAGCCTGCTTCTCCCTCTGCCTGTGTCTGCCTCTCTCTCTCTCTCTCTCTGTGTGACTATCATAAATAAATAAAAATTTATAAAAAAAAAAAAAAAAGAGAGAGAGAGATAGGCAGAGGGAGAAACAGGCTCCACTCAGGGAGCCTGATGCGAGACTCGATCCCGGGACTCCAGGATCACATCCTGGGCTGAAGGCAGGTGCTAAACCACTGAGCCACCTAGGGATCCCCATTTATTTTTATTTTTAAAAACTATGTTATTTATTTATTCATGAAAGACACAGAGAGAGAGGCAGAGACACAGGCAGAGAAAGAAGCAGGCTGCCTGAGGGCAGTCTGATGTGGAATTCAATCCCAGGACCCTGGGACCATGACCTGAGCCAAAGGCAGATGCTCAGCCACTAAGCCACCCAGGCATCCCCACATATATTTATTCACCCAATGATTGAATATCTTTCTGTAGGGGTGCCTGGGTGGCTCAGTTAGTTAAGCATCTGCCTTCAGCTCAGGTCATGATCCTGGGGTCCTGGGATTAAACCCTGTCCTGGAATCAAGCTCCAAGTCTTACTCCCTGCTTGGCAGGGAGTCTGCTTCTCTCTCTCCCTCTGTGCTTTCTTTCTCTCTCAAATAAATCAATTAAATCTTAAAAAAAAAAAAAAAAACACGTCTCTCTGTGGCAGACACTGCCTAGCTTCTGAGGATGTAATAGTGAACAAGACAGAGAAGGTGCCTGTCCTTGGGGGCTTAGAGTATCACAGGGAATACAATTTTAGGTAGTGTAAGCAGCACCTTTAATCCACTTTGGGGATTGTTTGTTACACAGTGACTGCTAACTGATACACCAATAAACAAATGTAATATGATACTGACTTCTGTGAGTGTGTGTGAAGGGGAAACTACTTTTGCTAGGTGGAGTCTGGTAAGACTTCTTAGAGGCAGTGACATTTGGCCCAATTTGGGATGACAAGAAGGGAACTACATGAAAGCACAGGAAACTGCAAGTGCAAATGTCCTAAGGTAAGAATCACAGAAGATCACGGCTGAGAAAGACCTAAATGAACAAAGAATGCTTCTACTCTTAAGCAGAGGAGGAGGGGAGAGGGTGGGAAAACTGGCACCCAGGTGCTCATTCTGGTATTATTTCTCATTTAACTAAATATTTAATAATGACAGTATTCTAAAATTATGGGAATAATTATTTGAGAATAATTATTTAGATAGAGAATGCAGTACATATTCATTTGTTTAAATATTTTATTTTATTTTTAAAGATTTTATTTATTTGACGGAGAGAGAGAGCACAAGCAGGGGGCAGGCAGAGGGAGAGGGAGAAGCAGACTTCCTGCTAAGTAGGGAGCCCGGATGTAGGGCTCAATCCCAGGACCCTGGGATCCTGACCTGAGCAGAAGGCAGATGCTTAACCAACTGAGCCACCCAGGTGACCTGGTTAAATAGTTTAATAAAATAAAAAGGGATGGGACACTCTGTTAGTTAACAATATGAATTTTACCTTTAAAAGTTATAGAATGGGTTGCATGTTATGAGAAAGATTAGGATGAAAACAGTAAAATTCTGGGGCCCCTGGGTGGCTCAGTTGGTTAACCATCTGCCTTCGGCTCATGTCACAATTTCAAGAGTCCTGGGATCAAGCCCCTCATTGGGCTCCCCCTCCCTTTTCCCTCTCCCTCAGCCCCTCCCCACCCCTGCTTGTGCTCTCTGTTTCTCTCTCAAATAAATAAAATCTTTAAACAACAACAACAACCACAATAAAGTCCTGTAGGGATGCATTTTACTCTTTCTGTAAACCATGTTAGCAAAAAGAGAAAAATAAAATCCCGAAGACAGAGGCATTTTCCTTCCTTCCTTTTAAACACTTTTCATTATGGAAATTTTAAGACAGATACAACAGCAGAGAGAACAGTACAGGGAGCCTCCAGTTATAACAATGATTAACTCATGACCAATCTTGATTCACCTCCCCTTACCCTCTTTTTTTTTTTTTCCTGGAGCATTTTAACAACTTTTTTAAAGGTTTTATTTATTTGAGAGGAGGGAGTCCTCAAGCGAACTCTGTGCTGAGCCTGACACAAGCCTCGATCCCACAACCCCAAGATCATGACCTGAGCTGAAACCAAGAGTTGGACGCTTAACCGACTGAGCCACCCAGGTGTCCTCAACAGTAATTTTTTTTAAGAGATAAACTATAGCTATTTATTTTTAAATCCAAAAAGGTACTTAATTTTTTCTATTTTCTTTTTTCTAAAAGATTTTATTTATTTATTCACGAGAGACACAAAGAGAGGCAGAGACACAGGAAGAGGGAGAAGCAGGGTGTCCACAGGCAGCCCAATATGGGACAGATCCTCGCTGAACTGGGATCACACCCTGAGCCAAAGGCAGATGCTCAACCGCTGAGCTACCCAGCTGTCCCTCTATTTTCTTTTTTTAAATGGTATTAGAGTTGACATTAGTCTATGCATTTCTTTTAAAGATTTTATTTTTATGTAATCTCTACATCCAACACAGGGCTTGAACTTACAGCCCCAAGATCAAGAGTCACATGCTCTGATCTGAGCCAGCCAGGTGCCCCTAGTTTATGTATTTTTATTTTTTTCAAAGATTTTATTTATTTGTTCATGAGACACAGAGAAAGAGGCAGAGACATAGGCAGAGACAGAAGCAGGCTCCCTGCAGGGAGCCCAATGCGGGACTCCATCCCAGGACCCCGTGATCACTACCTGAGCCAAAGGCAACCATTTAATCACTGAGCCACCCAGGTGCCCCTAATCTATGTATTTTTAAATTAGTATATGAGACGGAGAAATGGATGTGCAGACTCACACCAGATTTGAGGTTGGTAACCTGGGGGGTAGGGATGGGGGGAAGAGGTGTAATTGGGGGGTGATGAGAGGGAAGAGGGAACCTGAGACCCTGGAGCAAGAAGGAGCTCTCCCAGTACAAACCAGATGCACCACAGAAGCACCATGGTGGATTATTACAGCTTACTTGAGAGGGGAAATTTGGGTGGGAGCCCAGAGCCCCCTGGACCTTCTCTGTGTTTAGTATTTATGGAAACTCTCTGGGCTCTCGCTTAAAATGCACAGACACAAGATTAAAAACCCAAAGGAGAAACAGAGAGAGAGAGGAGGGAGAGGTGACTGGACCCAAAGTGCAGAGATGGGTGGAAGGGTTGGGGCTGCAGGGATGTGTTGCCATGGAAACCACCACACTGACTTCCGTCAAGGGTGCTTTGAAACTATTTTTAGATCCGCTGGTAATCAGGGCAACTCCTTGATAGGAGAGGGAGCAGTTAGGTGACTCCACTGAACACACACGCGCGTGCACACACACACACACACACACACACACACGCTCACCCATACACGTATATGTATATATATATACAGGCACGCATATGTATACGGGTCATTGTACATTTACAAATATATATTTACAAATTCCTTTTGATATTTAAAAACAAATTACATTTTTTAAATCTCTCTTAAATATTTACTTAATTATCTTTTACATATTTTGGAACACTTAGCAATCTGCTTCTCTGATTGATGCCTGATTGATACACTCATTGGCATCCATGCAATGAGGGGGTTAACTCAGCAGGCCTGGGTTGTCCAAATCTGCACATCCCAAAGAAATGAGTGGTTTGGGGCAGCCTGGATGGCTCAGGGGTTTAGCGCCACATTCAGCCCAGGGCGTGATCCTAGAGTCCAGGGATCGAGTCCTACGGCGTCGGGCTCCCTGCATGGAGCCTGTTTCTCCCTCTGCCCCTGTCTCTATCTCTGTCTCTCTCTCTCTCTCTCCTCTCTGTGTGTCTCTCATGAATAAATAAAGAAAATCTTAAAAAAAAAAAAAAAAAGGAAATGAGTGGCTCAGGGCATGCCTGGGTGGCTCAGGCAGTTAAGTGCCTGCCTTCAGTTTAGGTCGTAATCTCTGGGTCCTGGGATTGAGCTCTGCATTGGGCTCTCTGCTGGGCAGGGAGTCTGCTTCTCTCTCTTCTCTTCACTCATGCTCTCTCTCTCACTCTCTCTGTCTCTCTCAAATAAATAAAATCTTAAAAAAGAAAAGAAATGAGT
This sequence comes from Vulpes vulpes, assembly GCF_048418805.1. NCBI lineage: Eukaryota > Metazoa > Chordata > Mammalia > Carnivora > Canidae > Vulpes > Vulpes vulpes. The sequence goes on from NC_132780.1 coordinate 13,410,950, forward strand.
GGCTCTTGACTGGCTCCTAGTTAACCCCTAAGCCCTTGGGTATCCTATATTAACACCACCATTCATGGTGGGGGCCTTGGGCCATGCACTATCACTTTTTTTTTAATATAAAGATTTTATTTATTTATTTGATAGAGGGAGAGCATGAGGGAGAGGCGGACTCCCTACTGAGCAGAGAGCCTGACCTGGAGCTCAATCCCAGGACCCATGGATTATGATGCGAGCTGAAGGCAGACATTTAACCAAGGCGCCCTCAGGTGCCCCCATGCACCATCACTTTGACCTCTGGAGGAGCTGGAGGCTGAGTAATTAAGCTCAACTACACAGATGTTCCACACCTATGTGATAGACTCAGAAATTAAAATTGTGGACACTTAGGCTTAGATGAGCTGCCCTGTTGGCAATACCCTATGCATTGTCACCCATTGTTGATGGAAAAAATAAACACTAAGGATCCCTGGGTGGCTCAGTGGTTTAGTGCCTGCCTTCGCCCCAGGGCGTGATCCTGGAGTCCCAGGATTGAGTCCCACGTCGGGCTCCCTGCATGGAGCCTGCTTCTCCCTCTGCCTGTATCTCTGTCTCTCTGCCTCTCTCTCTCTCTCATGAATAAATAAATAAAATCTTTAAAAAAAAAAAAAAAAGAAAGAAAAAGTTAACACTGTTCATATGACTCTACCGGGAGAGACAAGTTGAAGCTCATGCCTGGTCTCTCCTGGACTCTATCCTATCTATTCTTTTTCGTTTGCTGATTTTAACTGGTATCTGTTGGCTGTAATAAACTATAACTGCAAGTACAATAACTCTTCTGAGTTCCATAAGTCCTACGAAACCATTGAACCTGAGTGTGGTCTTGGAGACCCTCAACCAGCATCTTAAACTCAACGTGGCCCAGACAAAACTTGTGTTCACCTTCTCCCCTCCACCCCAAATGCATTCTCCATCAAACCTTCCCCATATAAAAAGAAACGGCATCCCTCTCCTTCTAGTGGCTCATGCCAAAAATTTAGGAGTCTCTCTTGCTTGGTTTCCCTTGCATTTCACATCCAACCCATCAGCAAAACAGTAAAGCCTATTATTGCAGGATAAAATATTTACCAAAAAGTGCACATGTCACAGGCATAGAGCGTGCTGAATTTGTCAGCCTGAACACACCCATAACCAACACCCACAAAGAGACAGAGAACATCACCAGCTCTCCCTCCCCCTGAGAGTCCTACATTTCAAGTCATTAAGACATTCCACAGGAAACCACTGTCCCGACTTCTAATAACAGAGTGATTCTGTTTTCTGTACTCCATATAATAAATAGAGTCAATGTACATGCTTTTGTCTGTTTTTTTGTGTGTCTGGTTTCCTTGGCTTAACATCATGGTTGCAAGATTCGTCTATACTGTTGTGTGTAGTTGTAGATCACTCTTTCTAATCGAGTAGTATTTAATTGTGTGAACATGCCACAATTATCCATTCTACTGTTGATTGGCGTTTGGGTAGCTTCTAGATTACAGCTATTATGAATAGTGCTGCAAAGAATATCGTCCACCCATGGCTTTTAGTGAACATGTTTCTGTTTGGCATATGCACCTGGGATTGGAGTTCCTAAATTGTAGAGTTTATACACGTTTTTGCTTTAGTAGGTACAGTTAAAGAGTTGCATTGCATTGCCCAAATTTGCATTGCCCCCAGCCAGGTACCATGTATGAGAGTTCTAGCCACCGTCTTCCTCCCCCATCAGGATTTTGTGCTTTCTTAATTGAACTACTCTCAATCAGCAAATTCACAACAGTTCCATGGACTAGCACTAGATTTCAGTACGAGTTGCCAGAATTTTCTAACAGGAACATCCCATTTGGTAGCAGTTATACATACCCTCTGGCTACTTTCCAGGACCACGGGTTCAACCATCCCAGAACAAACTCCAGGTCACTGGAGAGAGTGTAAAAGAAGTTTGAGCAATACTGGAAAAAATAAACACTAAGGATCCCTGGGTGGCTCAGTGGTTTAGTGCCTGCCTTCGCCCCAGGGCGTGATCCTGGAGTCCCAGGATTGAGTCAGAATTCCTGCTGTTACAATAATAATAAGAGCTGGCTATGTGTCAGGACCAAATACATATTTTGACAAAATACTGAATGGCTGAGTATTTGGTCACAGGCGAAGATTGCCATTATGGAATAAAATTTAGAGAATATAGGAATAAATCTGAAATGTTATTAAAACTTTTAAATTTATACCACAATTTTATTTTTGTGAAAGATTTATTTATTCACGAGAGACACACAGAGGGAGGCAGAGACCTAAGCAGAGGGAGAAGCACACTCCCTGTGGGGAGCCTGATGCAGGACTCGATCCCAGGACCCTGGGATCACAACCTGAGCCAAAGGCAGACGCTCAACCACTGAATCACCCAAGTGCCCCCACAATTTTATTTTTTCAAAATTACAAGATTTTTTAAAAAGATTTATTTATTCATGAGAGACACACACAGAGAGAGAGAGAGAGAGAGAAAGGCAGAGGCACAGGCAGAGGGAGAAGCAAGCTCCATGCAGGGAGCCCGATGTGGGACTCAATCCCGGGTCTCCAGGATCACACCCTGGGCCGAAGGTGGTGCTAAACCACTGAGCCACTCGGGCTGCCCAAAATTTAGTTGCCAGTGTAATATAGTAACAGGGACAACTGCTAGCTGGCTCTTCTGACCTCTCTGTTGCCCATTTATGATACAAAATGGCTTATGAGGGAACAAGACATCTTTGACCAGCATTGTTGATGGTGACATGTCACCAGACTATCAAGCTTCCCTTCTTTGCTAAAAGTAACTGTCTGAAAGTAGAAAACTTATTTCCTATTCAACTCACAAGCTGGAAAATCTAGTTGATGGTGATGATACTATTTCATTGAAACAATCCCACGGAATTGAAACCCCATGAAAGCGAATCTTTGTGCACTGCTTGAAAAATCTGCTTGGGGGAATCTTTTTGGGAGATTTAAAGCTGTTACTTTGTTTTCTTTTGCAGTAATGCTTTATCAATCATCATTCATCTTTGCTGCATTTCACCTTTGCAGGATCTTCCACTGATCTCTTGCTGCCTGAGAAGAAATCCCAAAACTTAGTGGTGTAGACAACTGTTTTGTTACACTCATTAACTCTGTGGGCCAGAAATTCGCACAGGGTACAGCAGTGATAGTGTGTTTCTGCTATGTGATGGCTGGGCCTCAACTGGGAAGATGTAAATGGTCGAATGGTCAGGGAGTGAGTCAAATGGTTGGGAGCTACAATCATCTAGAAGTTTCCTTAATCACATGTCTGGTGCCTGAGCTGAGATCATTTGAAGGCTGGACTCAGGTGGGAACTGTTGACTGGAGTACACACATGTGGCTTCTCTAGGTGGCTTGAGCTTCCCCACAACACGGCAGCCAGAGGAAGGTTTACCTTCTTACTTGGAGCTCAGGGATCCAAGAATGAGAGTATCCCAACAAATAAGAAAGAAGTTGCATGGCCCTTTATAACATATCCTGAGATGTCACATAGATTCCTTTCCACAATAGTCTTGATCCAATCATTTCCCTTTGACCACACTCTCCATTGGTTAAAGAATATACAAGTAAGCTGAGATTCAGTAAGAGATACAGGAGTATCAGAGAACTTATGACCATGTTTTAAAACCACTGCATGATGATGGTACACATTCATTCTTCAGCTGATTAACAGCACTTCCACAGGTAAAGTACATGAGATTTTAAAACACTACTTAAAGCTAGAGGGTCTATTGGAATGGGATATTCACATTTAACCATTTGAATGACTTTTTTTTTTTTTTTTTGCATGAAGTATCGTGGAAACTTGGGCAACCACACACATACTGCAAGATCAAAGGATTGATCATGTCGAAGTTCAGGATTGCTAGGGATGACAGTGGAACACGCATTTGGCTATTTGGTCTTGCCAAGGCCAATTCCAAATGGAATTCAAATAACAGATTTTGGTCAAATACTCAAGCCAAAATTGTACTTCAGTGCATCTTTCATAGGTGATATTCCTGAACCTTCAAAGTTTTGATCAGGAAGGTTTGTGGGTTTTTTTAAGGACTTTATTTACTTATTCATGAGAGACACACACACATAGAGAGAGAGGCAGAGACATAGGCAGAGGGAGGAACAGGCTCTTTGCAGGAAGCTTGATGCAGGACTCCATCCCAGGACCTCATGATCAGGACCTAAGCCAAAGGCTAAGGCTCAACCACTGAGCCACCCAGGTGCCCCAATCAGGAAGGTTTTTATTGGTATTCCCTATAGGGAGAAGAGAAAGGCGCCCAGAGAGCTCAAAGCTTCCAAGACTGCACAGCTAGTAAGCGGCGTTCCTAGGTGTATCAGTGAGGTCCTAACAGCAATCAGCAGCTCAAACTGAGTCACTGAGAAGTGTTTTTCATTAACTATTAACAAACGTGTTGCTTGTGGGCAACAAGTTGAGGAAACCAGCAAGGAAAGAGAGGTGAAGGACTATATCCAGGCTTGAAGGGCATGTGGGGCAGAAGGCGGGAAGTTTCTAGAAGCTCCCAGATATTTCTGGAACCAGGGTAACCTTCGCTGAGAGAGCTGTCAGGAGCTGCGGCTCTGTTAGAGGACCTCAGGGCCATCAAAGCTGCTCCTTTCTCTGGCCCTCGGACTTCTGGTGGCTCCCAGGAGTCCCGTGGGCTCAACCCAACAGAAAGGCAGAGGCTAGGAGGGCTCGGATGCCATCGCACAAGTCAGGGCACTCCACCTCCGTCCCCGAGGCCCAGTTGAAGTGAAAAGAGTGGAAAGAGTCTGTAGGGAAAACCAGAGAACGCGCAGACCCTTCGCGAGGGGGGAGCTGCACGGCCGCCCCTCCCCCGGGCCGCCCCCCACCCCGGGCCGCCCCTCCCCCGGGCCGTCCCCCCCCCCCCCCCCCCCCCCCCCGCGGCTCGCGCGCTGGGCTCCGCAGGCGGGAGGGCGCGTCCCCAGCGGAGGCTGGTTGCCATGGCGACCGCGGGCGCAGGGGCGCAGGGGCGCGAGTGCGCAAGCGCGCGCTGCGACGCCGGCCTCGGCTCCGCGCAGCTGCGGAGCTCGAGGCGAGACGCCGAGCGCCGCGCGGGGGTCGAGCGGGGCCGGAGCGGGGGCGGCCGCCGGCTTCTCGGCCCGGTAGCGCGGGGCAGGCGGCCTGGGTGGGCCGAGCTGGCGCCTGGTGAGCGGCCCGTCGTGGGCCGGAGCTGCCAGATCCCACCCAGCCCGGCGGCCGCCAGCAGGGCCCGGGGCGGGCGGAGCGCGGTTTCCGGTCGCAGGACACGTGTGAGCCCCCGGGGCCGGTTCGGGGAGGGCCTGGGCGAGCGCGAGGCCGGGTTGGGCCCGCGGCGCGGTGGGGGGGGTGGGGGTGGGGGGCAAGAGCTCGGAGCCTGGCCGTCTTGCGGGGACTCTGACCTCCCTCTTCTGTCACCTTACAGGATTAATATTTAGGGGCTGCTGGCTCCCTGGTCCACCTTACAGACTCTCGAGTACACGTGGGATTAGAGGCGCCAGGTGGTCGCGACCATGGCCATGAACCTCCTGGAGGACTGGTGCCGGGGGATGGAAGTGGACATCCACAGGTCCCTGTTGGTCACGGGCATCCCGGAGGACTGTGGTCAAGCAGAAATCGAGGAGACTTTAAATGGGGTCCTCTCCCCGCTGGGCCCATACTTCGTGCTCAATAAGATTTTTCTGAGGGAAGAGAATGCCAAAGCTGCCCTGATTGAGGTCGGAGAGGGTGTGAATCTCAGGGCCATACCCCGCGAATTCCCAGGAAGGGGGGGCGTCTGGAGAGTGGTTTGTAGAGACCCCACCCAGGATGCTGAGTTTTTAAAAAATCTGAGTGAATTCCTGGATGCTGAGGGGCGCACCTGGGAGGATGTAGTCCGCCTACTCCAGCTTGGCCACCCCCCAGGCCCCCAGAATCAGCCCCGAGAGAACTGGGCAGAAGCTCTGGGGGTGCTCCTGGGGGCAGTGGTGCAAATCATCTTCTACATGGATGCGGAGATCCGCAGCCGCGAGGAAGTTAGGGTGCAAGAAGTAGCTGATGCCCAGGCAGTGGCAACCTCAGCCCCAGCCTCAGCAGCACGGAGGAAGATCAAGAAGGAGCCAGGGCGGGCTGCAGAAGTAGGTTCTGCTTTGAAGATCGAGAATCCTGACTGCTGGCATGACCTGGGAGATGAAGGGGACCCTCCCAAACCTGTGGTTCTCAGAGCTGGAGCTAAAAATCGCTCCAGGAGAAAGAAGCAGAGAAAAAACCCAAAGCAGGAATCAGTGCCTTGGAAGAAGCCCAAAGGCCAGCATTCCAACAGCTCAGGCTCCTTGGAGGATCTTGAGGCTGATGGTGCTGAAAATACGGAGGTCTCAGAATATATCAGGAGCAACAAAAAGCCCTGTGTGAAGCAGGAGGAGTCAGCTTTGAAGAATCCTGTGGCAAAATGTGCCTGGAAGGCTCCCAGTACCCCATCCCATGATCCCCCGTCAGAAGCTGTGAGTCCTGGGGTTGCTTTGGAGTCAGACCAAGATGGCGGTCAGGAGGGCCCCCCAAAGAAGAAAGCCATGAGCTGGGCCTTGGCAAAGAATCCTCCTCCCATGAGAAAGAAGAAGAAGGTGAGCTTGGGCCCTGTTTCATACGTCCTTGTTGATTCAGAAGATGCCAAGAAGAAGCCAGCGATCGCAAAGAAAGGGCCAGGCTCAAGAAGAGATGCCTCGGTTCGGAAGGCCCTCCGAGGTCCCCAGCCTGAGGGGTTGCCAGCCTCAACGTCTCAGGGCCCAAAGGCCAAGCCAGAAGGCTCTCCTCCTGCCTCTAGTGGTCAGAATGGCAACAGAAGTCATTTGGGTTGTGCCAGCAAGTGGATGAGTGGGGAAGAACAGGAGCAGCAGGTGGGCGCAGAGGCACTCGGGGGCATGGCAGGTCAGGTGGTGCGTGAGGAGGATCCCAGTGCAGCGGAGGAGGCAGATAACACACCAGCTGAGGCTTCAGAGGGCGAGAGCCCTGACCTCCCTCCTAGGAGCCCCTGAAGGCCAATCCTGGGGACACCCAAGGGCAAAGCAAACCCCCCACCTCTTGTTTGTTGGTGAGTGTTGCTGTGGTAGTCCCACGTCATTCCACCACTCCATCTGACCGAGCTCTGATAAAAATCGAATAGTTTAGGGTGATAACGGTTGTCAGAGTAGGTGGCTCTGAGGGTGGAGTTTTCTGGAGGCCTGGTTGCGGGATAGAAATGTTCAAGCATTTAAAAGGTCCAAAGAAGTAAGAAAAAAAATCCCAAATGACACCTGCTTCCCTCCTGAGCTCTTCTAGTATGTCCACAGAACCCAGAAAGCTTGGATTGGGGACCACCCATACCCGAGTAGTTGAAAGGAGACCAAGAAGTATCACATTGGGAACAGAGTTTTTTTTTCTTATTGAATGAACCATGACTTTTGACTCTTAGGGATCCAGTTTGGAAAGATGTGGCTCTTGGAGGAAAACTCGTAGGTAGGAGGGGTTAAGGGAGGGAGTATACCTCTCTGCTCTTTTCTCTGCCAGGCCTGCTTTTGCACATCCCCCTCTACTCACCTTCAGAGGTTGGAAAGTCGCTAAGCAGTCTGGGAATATTCTAGAATATACACTTATACGTACATGGGCAGGGTCCCTGTTAATGTTTTGCCTTCCTTCCTCATTCCCTGCTTCCTGGATAGTGAGCCCACATTTGCGTGCAGGGCCTGGCATTTTCTCCCACCTTCTCTGTGTTTCCACCATGAGGAAGTTAAGCAGAGCTCTTCAAAGCGGACCTGCCTTCCTTCTTCCTCCTCCTCTTTGACTTCCATCCTCCAGCTAACTAGCCAGAGGGCAAAAAGGTCCCAGGAGTTCATTTTGGGGGACAAGAACGCACACTTAGGCTTTGAAGTGTTTGCATTATAGGTTCTGTGACTAAAAATGGTACTTGGATTCCCACTTGGGGTCAGACACTCTCAGGAAGCTTGTGGGGATAAGGGGGTACCAATAGGGAAGAACTCGCACTTCTGGCTTCCCAGCCCTAATTCCAACCAGCGTCACCAAACTCTCCACATCTTTGGGGCTGAAGACACTTCTCCCATTTTATGTAGTAAGAGAGGGAAAAAAATTCTAAAAAAGCTGGCTGTTAATTTCTGTTCTCTGAATAGACTAGCATATCGTGTCGTGTGTGTGTGTGTGTGTGTGTGTGTGTGTGTGTGTGTGTGTGTGTAGGGGCAGGTGGCCGGATACCCGACACCAGTGGTTTTCTGGTGAGCCCTAAGGCATGCTCAAAGGTGTAATCCAAATCTCTGATTCATGTGTTTAAAAAAAAAAAAAAAGCTGGGACTTCAGCATCCTGAGCCAAACCAGTCATATAGGAGATGATCAGAATATTGCCTTGTGTTCATAAATGAACTTGGATTTTGTACAGGTCTGCAGAAGGTGTTTTCTGCCATCTGTTTGCATACAGCCAGACTCCTTAGAAGTGTGGCTGATGACAAAGGTTGGAAGCGGGAGACACTGTGTCCTGCGCATGCCCTGTAACGTAAGCTCTGGAAGAAGTTTCCCTTTGTAATTCACATGCTCTAATTCTGCGGTGAGTCTCAGCTTTATGATAGCACGTCAGCGTATTCACAAGGCGCTCAATAATAGTATTGTCATGCAGAGTTTTAGCCCTTTATGTGTCTGGGGGCAGCTCTCTTCTGACTTCGTTTTTGTGTCCGAGAACGTGAACAGTTGTTAGATGTTGTTACCAATTCTGCCTTGAAAATAAACATCTTGCATCAATTGATTTCAAAAACCTGGATGAGTCTTCACTGAAGATGCAGGAAAGAAAGAAACAGGTTTCCATTTGTAGCTATTCCTCCGCATGTGTGTGCATCGAGGTTTTTCTTGGGTTTGCGCAAAACAAAACACAGCACACTGGACTCTTCAAGATGAGGAAAGCCTGGGATTCCCCAGCACCCAGGTTCAAAATCAGGTCATTAAGACTTCATTGTGTTTTTTTTTTTAATTAATTTTTATTGGTGTTCAATTTACCAACATACAGAAAAACACCCAGTGCTCATCCCGCCAAGTGTCCACCTCAGTGCCCGTCACCCATTCCCCTCCAACACCCGCCCTCCTCCCCTTCCACCACCCCTAGTTTGTTTCCCCGAGTTAGGAGTCTTTATGTTCTGTCTCCCTTCCTGACATTTCCCAACATTTCTTTTCCCTTCCTTTATATTCCCTTTCACTATTATTCATATTCCCCAAATGAATGAGAACATACACTGTTTGTCCTTCTCCGATTGACTTACTTCACTCAGCATAATACCCTCCAGCTCCATCCACGTTGAAGCAAATGGTGGGTATTTGTCGTTTCTAATTGCTGAGTAATACTCCATTGTATACATAAACCACATCTTCTTTATCCATTCATCTGTCGATGGACACCGAGGCTCCTTCCACAGTTTGGCTATTGTGGCCGTGGCTGATAGAAACATCAGGGTGCAGGTGTCCCGACGTTTCATTGCATCTGAATCTTTGAGGTAAATCCCCAGCAGTGCAATTGCTGGGTGGTAGGGCAGGTCTATTTTTAACTCTTTGAGGAACCTCCACACAGTTTTCCAGAGTGGCTGCACCAGTTCACATTCCCACCAACATGTAAGAGGGTTCCCTTTTCTCCGCATCCTCTCCAACATTTGTTGTTTCCTGCCTTGTTAATTTTCCCCATTCTCACTGGTGTGAGGTGGTATCTCATTGTGGTAAGACTTCATTGTGTTAACAGATGGTCACCGTGATGGGTAATTGTAAACATATATGTTACAAAATAAAACTTCAGCAAAGTAAGTATCAACTCTCTTTCTCTCTTTCTCTCTCTCTTTCTCTTTTTTTAAGGATTTATTTATTCATGAGAGACACAGACTGAAAGAGAGAGGCAGAGACATAGGCAGAGGGAGAAGCAGGCTCCTCACAGAGAGCCTGATGCGGGACTCCATCCTGGATCCCAGGAACATGACCTTAGCAGGTGCCCAACTGCTGAGCCACCCAGGGATCCTATCTGTTGACTCTTATAGGTGAAGTCATGGATTATTTGAGAATAGGGTCCCCCCAGTGACCAACACACACACTGTCCTGGACAGAAGATACCTTTGTGAGGTATCCTCTTTGCTCTATGGCCCTCCACCAACACGGGAGGAACTCCTGCAGATCTTGTGGTTTCTAGAAGTTGCAGAAACAGGTGACCAGTGATGTGAATTTATCTGAAAATGTTCATTTTGAAAAGCAGCTGGAAGATGAAAACCCTTTTCTCCCCTCCCCTCAGACAGAAGCAGGTTTTTCAGCCACAAATTCCAGTTTTCTCCTGTCCAGTGCCCTCTCCTTCGAGGCCCTCCTGAACCCAGGTGGCCACGGCATCAGGCACCTGGGGTCTTTGTTAAAAATGCCATTTCTGGGCCCCACCTGCTGAGTCAAAATTCCTTGGAGGTTGTATCTTTACTGGGAACGTGTATCTTCAGCCATTTCTTCAGAGAATCTAAACGCATGCATAGGTTGGAGAGCTCTAGACAGAGTAGTCCATACTTGAGGGGAGAGAAAGGTCCCCCGGGGCCAACGCTGGGGTTTTCTGAAAGGTGAATGGAGATGGTCAGGGAGGGAAGGTGCACAAGAGATCAGAAGGGAAGCTGGCTTTTGAGGACTGGCAGCGAATGAGGTGCTGGAGTAGAGGCCCCGGGAACTGGCTTACTGATTGAGTGCTCACGCCCCTCACCCCAATGGAAAGCCCTATTTGGCCAACATCTTTACACCTCCCAAGATGTAGTCGCCTCCTCTAGTTTACCCACCCTGGCAGTAGAATCTAAAGGCTGACTTGGCCCAGAATTGGGGGATGGGGCGTGGGGGACACCCAGAGATGGGGCCAGGTGAGATGCAGCGGAAGCCGGCTGTCTGCAAGGAAGCCTCTCAGCCCTTCTCAGCATTCTGCCCGGGGCTGTGCCTGAGACCAAGGCCCGGCCTGTGCCATTCCTCTGTGGGAGATAGGAGTGATGCCCAAGAGCCTCTGTGTACACCACCCGAGGCCCTGAAGACAGTGTCCTCACTCATCTGTGCATTCCATCAGCCCTGAGGTGTTGGGCATGGACTCCATGACAGCCAGGAACAAGAGATTCTTGCCCTCCTGGGGCTGGCATTCTGGGGGGAGGTAGAGGGCACATACAGAGCTATGTGTTGGGAGGGGCGGTAAGGACACCACTGAGTGAGTGAGTGCGTAGGTGGGAGAGAGCATTGGCTGTTTTACATAGTGGTCAGGGAGGGCCTCTCTGGGGAGGTGAGGGAGTGAGACAGGCAGCTGGCTGGTGGAACAGCATCCCAGGCAGAGGGAAGAGTCAGTGTGAAGAATGCCTGGTGCGTTTGAGAAAAAGCAAGGAGAAGGCAAGTGTGGCCAGAGCAGAGGGGAGCAAGGAGGAAATGAGGGGAGATCAGGGTGGTTTGGAAGGCTAATCACACAGGGCTTGTGGGCTTTGGAAAGGATGGATTTTGGCTTCAGTCTGAGCGAGTTGGGAGCCATCAGAGATTCTGAGCAGAGATGGAGATCAGACTTAGGTTTTCACAGGCGTCGTTACAGGGGGGTGTGAGGGCAGAGCTGGAAGCCCAGTGAGGAAAAGAGGTGACCGCAGTAGAGACAGAGGCTGGGCGGGGGGCTCACAGAGGCTCTAGAAAGAGCTGCCTGTTACGTGCTGGATAGCAAATAGGAGAAGAATAAAGATGTAAGCTTATTAGCCATTTATCCTTTTCTCTTTCATTTTTAGGTACAATATTTTATATACAGTGACATGCACAAATCTTAAGTGAACTGTTGGATGAGTTTTGACATAAAATTTACCAACTTTACCATTTTCAAGTGTGCAGTTCAATGGTACGTTCACATTGTCGTGCAACCATTACCACCACCATCCACAGAACTCTCTTGATCTTGTAAAATGAAAACTCCATAAAAATAACAATGATTCCTCATTCCCCCTCCTCCCAGCCCCTGGCAGCCACCATTCTTCTTCTTCTTCTTCTTCTTCTTTTTTTTTTTAGTGAGCTTTGTATCCAACATGGGGCTTGAACTCACAACCCCAAAAGCAAGAGTCACTTGCCTCGCCCACTGAGCCAGCCAGGCACCCTATTGCCATTCTATTTTTAGTCTCATCAATTTGGCTAGTCTGGGTACCTCCTAGAAGTGGCCTCATACAGGATTCATCTTTTTGTGACTGGCTTGCTTCACTTAGGAGTATGTCCTCCAGGTTCATCTTTGTTATCGCATTTGTCCAAATGTTCTTTTTTTTTTAAGATTTATTTGAGAAAGCAAGCATAAGTAGGGGGAGGGGCAAAGGGAGAGGGAGAAGCAGACTTCCTGTTGAACAGGGAGCCTGACACAGGGCTTGATCCCAGGACCCTGAGATCACGACCCAAGCCAAAGGCAGACACTTCACCAACTGAGCCCCAGGTATATATATGTGTGTGTGTATATATATATATATATATATATATGTTTGTTTCTTTTTCTTTTGTTGGAAAATATTCATCATGTGGATACGGCACATTTCATTTATCCATTCATTCATTGAGGGGCACTTAGGTTGCTTCCACTTTTTGGCTGTTGCCAGTAGAGCTGCTAAGAACCTAGGGATACAAATATATCTCAGAGTTCCTGCCTTCCATCCTTTGGGGTACATACTCAGATGTGAAATTGCTGGATCATACAATAATTCTATTTTTAATATTTTGAAGAAATGCCATATTGTTTTTCATTGTGCTGCCTTTGTTTTAAAATCCCAGCCCACGTGCCCTCTACAATGCACTTAAAGAAGCAGGGGAGCTCAGCCACATGGCAGAAATTTCTCTAGCCCATCTGCTGTCTGCCCCAGTTGCACTACGATAATTATAGGAGCGAACCTGGAACCACTTTGGTCAGCATAATCTGGCATTATAGATGACTATGCTGATCGTCAATTGAGGTGTTCTCCTAATACCTCTTTGTGGGAAGGAGGTAAGTAGTTGTTAGTGTTAAAAATTCAACACCGAAAACAAAACCACCATTGTGCTTCCAAGCCTTAGGATCTGTTTAATTTGAGCATTTCCTGTGATTGCAGTGAATAGTTTAACATTTTTTACAGCTGGAGCAGCCAAGAAAATTCTAGAACAGACAAGGAAAGAGGATGGCCTTGTAGGTTATTAAAAGGAATTTTACAAATATGTACTGAATCCACAATCACAAAGCGACGGAACAGAAGAGAAAATCAGAAACAGACGTGTACTTTTGGGACAGTTAGTTTGGTCGTTTTGCAAATCAGAAGGAAAAGAGAAAAAAAGAAAAGAAAAAAAAAAGAAGGAAAAGAGAGATAATTGAATAGTTCCTGTTGTGCCAACTGGGACTGTGTGTGTGTGTGTGTGTGTGTGTGTGTCTAGTTTTCTTTATAAAAGATAAATTTGCTAGATCAAAGAATAAAGTATTAAAAACAACAGTACAAAAACTAGAAGAAAATATAGGTAAATTCATCCATCATTCTAGTGTGAGAAGGGCTTTTCTAAGGAGGATATAAAACCTGGAGGAGGGGGTGCCTGGGTGGCTTAGTTGATTAAGTGCTGCCTTCAGCTCAGGTCGTGGTCCTAGGGTCCTGGGATAGAGCCCCACGGGCAGGTGGGCTCCTTGCTTAGCAGGGAGCCAGCTTCTTCCTCTCCCCACACCCCACTCATGCTCTCTCACCCTCTCGCTCCCTCTCTGAAATAAAAAAAAATCTTTAAAATACATAAATAAATAAAACCTAGGGGCCCTGGAAGGAACATCAATTGTCAACACAAACATTTAAAGCCACCTTGTGGCAAATGTTACTATAAAGGAAAAGACAAATGGCTCACTTGGAAAATATTTCCACTATACATCACAGCAAAGACCTGATTTTAAAACTTTTAAATTTTTTTTAAAATTTATTTATGATAGTCACAGAGAGAGAGAGAGAGGGGCAGAGACACAAGCAGGCTCCATGCACCGGGAGCCCAACGTGGGATTTGATCCCGGATCTCCAGGATCGCGCCCTGGGCCAAAGGCAGGCACCAAACCGCTGCGCCATCCAGGGATCCTGATTTTTAAACTTTATTACCGGGCAGCCCCGATGGCGCAGCGGTTTGGCGCCGCCTGCAGCCCAGGGTGTAATCCTGGAGACCCGAGATCGAGTCCCACCTCAGGCTCACTGCATGGAGCCTGCTTCTCCCTGCCTCTGCCTCTCTCTCTCTCTTCTGTGTCTCAATAAATAAATAAAATCTTTAAAAAAAAAATAAACTATTACCAACAAACTCAAGTGAATAAGCAAAAGACTAACAGCCTAATAGAAAAATGGGCAAAGCATCTGAACAGGCATTTGCAAGTGACTAAAGAAATCATGTGAAAAGTAAGCTCACTACACTTCTGTTGCAATCAATGAAGTCAAAACAAGGTAGCATTTGCCACCTTTGGGCAAAACTTTTTACACCATACATATTCCTTGCTGCAAAAGTATTAGGAAAAAGCTTCATAGAGCCTATTTGTTTGCTTAAATTGATGCCAATTTTCTGTTTTTTTTTTTTTTTATCTCTGACAATTACAGCTAATATTTCCAAAGAACATTGGTAACCATTTTACACAACATCAATTTGGAGGTGCTACTTGGGTGACTAATTTCTTTTTTTAAAAAAATATTTCTCCACATTAAAACATACCATATCACAGGCACTTAAAAGCACCCAAACAGATACATTGTTTAATCCAAACAGCATTAAATATGTGGTCAGATTAACTCATTCCCATATAGATAACACAGTAATTTTTTCTATCCACCTCTGCTTATAGATTTGCCCTTTTTGTGACAGAAAGGGTATTGGGGAAGACCAGAGAGCTATGCTGGTCTGTGCTAAAGCTCACCGTAGGGCATGTCCAGGCCTGTAACATTGCCCCCAGGAGTCCCTGCTCTACCCAGAACGTGTGTCCCACTCAATGAAATGTCAGGCATGGCTCTCACAGATCCAGCCCTGGCTCTCGGCCAGGCTTAATGGCCATGTACTAGCAAGAGAATGCAGGGCAGGTTTCAGCATGGCAACATGGTGTTAGGGATCATCTTAGGGCTCTGTGTGAGACTGGCATTTCTCCCATGACTTGCAATTTTGAGAAAGACAAAGAATTGTTCAAGCCTTAGTGCTTCCGTTACAATACCACATTTCTTATGACTTCCACTTTCAAGCTTCTGGCCATATTTCACTGAAGCCATATCCTGAGTCTGCAAAGTGAGCTGTTGAAAAATTGTTCTCATGTGAGAAGATGTGGAAGTTTCTGGGGGAAAAATATGTACTGGGTAGGGGTTACCACATAATCAAAAAAATATGTACCTAACACATAAAAATGTAAACTTATTATACATAGTTTAATTCATTTAGAAGTGTAGAGTGTGCTTTTCACTTCTAAAAAGAAAGTGGGGGGGGGGGATAAACCACAAGCTGGGAAAAACAGCATATATAACAGACATGGGTTAATTAATTTACCAAAAGCTAATACAAAATAAGAAGAAAAAGAGACTGGTAGAAAAATATACAAAGGTCATGAACAGGTAATCTGGAGAAAAAAAATCAAGATGGCTAATAAGTGTGTGCAAGGAACAACACTCAACTCTATTCCTATTTAAGAATTAAAATCAAAAGTAATGAATTATATGGGAGTGCCTGGTTGGCTCAGTTGGTGTAGCATGTGATTCTTGATCTCAGGGTTGTAAGTTTGAGCCCCACATTGGGTGTAGAGATTACTTAAAAATAAAATATTTAAATATTTTTTAAAAAGCAATAAATTCTAGTTTTTCACCAATTAGAAATTTAGAAGTTAGATAAAAACCCACTGCCAGTGAGGCTGTGGAGAAATAGTTGTGGTCTCACCCACTGTTGGTGGGAAGGTGGGGTGGGTTTGTCTAATCGAGATGATCTAAATGCCTGTGATTTCAGGGCTGATTAAATCAACCATTGGGCATTCTTTAGATGAAATACCATGTGCTGATGTGAAAGGTTTTCTAGGCCACCATTTAAGGAGAAATTCACAAGAATGCATATGAAGATCACAGTTGTTTAAAGATGAAGGAAGGTTTGTATATAAATACTGATATAGGGGATCCCTGGGTGGTGCAGCGGTTTGGCGCCTGCCTTTGGCCCAGGGCGCGATCCTGAAGACCCGGGATCGAATCCCACGTCGGGCTCCCGGTGCATGGAGCCTGCTTCTCCCTCTGCCTGTGTCTCTGCCTCTCTCTCTCTCTCTCTCTCTCTCTCTGTGTGACTATCATAAATAAATAAAAACTTATTAAAAATAAATAAATACTGGTATATGAATAATTTATTTCTTTGGAAGTGATAAGTAAATAAGCAGTAGTAAGAAACTGTCACTGTTGTTATTTTGGGGAGAGGGACCATGGGAGATTCAAATAGTGATACAGAGTCTCACTATTCATATTGTGCTTTCAAATACTCTTTGAATGTTACAACCACACACACAAATCATTAATTAAATAATGAATAATTTAATTAACTAATTAAAAGTAACCACAGATAGTACAACCACTGTAAAGAAGTATTTGGAAATTTCTTAACACGTATTTGTATTGTGACCTAGGCATCCCTTGTATTGTGACCTAGGCATTCCAATCCCTAAGTGTTTACCCAAGAGAAATGAAAACATGTCCACCAAAGCCATGTACATGAATATTCATAGCAGCATCTTGCTCATAATAGCCAAAATCTGGAAACCACCCAAATGTTTTCAGAAAACTACTGTATTTCTGTTCCCCATCCATCCATTGATGGGGATCTGAGTTGTCTCCACTTTGGGGTTATTATGAATAGTGCTGCTACAAACATTCACATACAAATCTTTGTAGATGCATATTCTCATTTCCCTTGGGTAGATACCTACGAGCGGCACATCCATTCAAAGATGTGTCACTCAATAATAAAAAGGAATGAAGGAGGGATATCCACAGCAACATGGACTAATCTCAAAGGTTTTATGCTAAGAGGAAGAAAGCAGCCATTAAATATGCATACATGCTTGTCTTAGTTCAGAATGCCACAGACTAGTGGCTTATAAACAAAGATCTATCTCTCACCATTTCGCACGCTGGAAGTCCATGATCAGGATGCCAAAGTGGTTCTGGGGAGGGTCCTCTTCCAGATTGCAGGTGGGTGACTTGTCCTTGTACCCTCACATGATGGAGAGAGGGCAAGGGATCTCTCAGGGATCTCCTATAAGGGCGCAAATCCCATTCACGAGGGATCCACCCTCATGACCTGATTAATTCCCCAAAGCCTCACCAAAACCATCATATTGAGGGTTTGGATTTCAATACATGGATTTGGCAAGGGATACAAACATCAGCTTATGCCATTCTTGTATGATTCCATTTCTAAGAAGCTTTAGAACAAGAAAAACTCATCTATGGATGGAAAAAAAATCACAGCTGTGCTGGCTTCAGTGAGGGACAGAGTTTGGCTGCGAGAGGGCATGAGGGAACTTAATGGAGTGGTGAAATGTTCTGTGTCTGATGGTTGCACAGGTGTACATATCTGTCCAAACCTATGGACTCGTACACTTAGAATGTGTGCATTTCACCACATGTAACTTTTAGCTCAATAAAAGCATTTTTTAAAAAGTAACTAGGAATTGATTTAAAATTTTTAAAAATACGAAAAATACAAAAATTAAAGTTAAAAAAATTAATAAAAAATAACCAGGGGAGGGGGAATCTTATTTTCATCTTTACAGTGCTGTGAGCTGAATAATTAATAGCCAAAACCACAGCAATGTTGAAGAGTCAAGCCACAGCACTGATGGGGCTGGTTTAATGCATTTTGTGTACAATTATAAATCTTGTGGCAAGCCAGCTCCAGCCCACTCAATGAGCCTATTAACACTTCCCATCAATGTGCTGTGGATTAAGCCTGTTTATAGTAGCCCAGGGTGCCTGGATGGCTTGGTCAGTTGAGCATCCAACTCTTGATCTTGCTTCAGATCTTGATTTCAGGGCTCAGAGCTTGATCTCAGGGTCTTGAGGGTTTTTTGTTTTGCTTTGTTTTGGGGGGGTGGTTAAAAGATTTTATTTATTCATGAGAGACAAAGAGAGAGAGAAAGACAGGCAGAGGGGGAAGCAGGCCCCCGGAAAGGAGCCCGGAGGGGAACTCAATCCTGGATCCCGGGATCAGGACCTGAGCCAAAGGCCCATGCTCAACCGCTGAGCCATCCAGGTGTCTCGCGGGGTCTTGAGTTTAACCCCCAGGTTGAGCGCCATGCTGGGTATGGAGCTTACTTAAAAATGATGAATGAATGAATGAATGAATGAATGAATGAATGAATAAATAAATAAATAAATAAAATAAGACAACTGTAGCCCAGCATGGATCTGTTTTTATTTTTTTTTATTTATTTATTTTATTTTTTATTTTTGGATCTGTTTTTAAAATCCACACTTGATGCGTTTGTTCTTATAAAATCATGCATGGACTGAGCCACCCAGGCGCCCTTGGTGAAGGTTTTCCTGTTGTAGCCTGTGACCTTGACATTTCTGAGAAGACAGGTGCTCAGTTATTGGAGGATGTTAATGATTCCAGATGAATCAAAATCTCCATTGTTGTCCTGCCAGCATCTGGATTGCTTTAACGGAACCACATCCTGACATTATAAGGCAAACTATTTAAAATCTGCTACCCTCTGAGAATGGCCAGAACACTTAGGAAGACACAAATCAATCTGGCAGGTGAGCCCTGGCAGACATTGACATGGATTATGAAGCTGTGATATTACTATCATTTGTTCATGAGGAAAAAACAAGCCAACAAAACAACAGGTCAGAATAATGAATCCAGAAATAGAACGTCACACATCTGAGAATTCAGACTCTAAGCAGGGTGCTATTTATTTTAAGTTAGTACAAAAGAAAAGAGATTTTTCTTAACATTGCTGATGTTTAGTAAACCTGCCAGGCATTTGGAAGAAAAGACTGAATTCGGATTCTTCACCTCTGTCTTTGTTTTCCTAAATACCTTCCAGATGGCTCAAAGGCAAAATGTAAAAATGAAATCAAGAGGTATTTAGGTAGGGGCGCCTGGGTGGCTCAGTCGGTTAAACGTCTGATGTTGGCTCAGGTCATGATCCTGAGGTCCTGGGATGGTACCCTGCATCAAGGCCCTGCTCCTTGGGGGGCCTGCTTCTCCTTCTCCCTCTGCCTGCCACTCACCCTTCTTGTGCTCTCTCTCTGTCAAATAAATAAAATTTTTTATTTTTTAAAAAAAGGCATTTAGGTAAAAACAGGAACAACACTACAGCATGGCGACCATAATTAATAATACTGTATTGAATATTTGAAAGTTGTAAACAATCAATCTTAAAAGTTCTCATCACAAGAAAAAAATCGCATAATTATGTATGGTGACAGATGGTAACTAAACTAATAATGATGATTATTTTGCAATGTTCACAAATACCAAATCATTATGTTACATACTTGAAACTAATATGTTGTATGTCAATTATTAAAAAATATAAAATTAGGGGCACCTGGGTGGCTCAATGGTTGAGCATCTGCCTTCCACTCAGGTTGTGATCCTGGGATCCTGGGATCAAGTCCTACAGACTCCTGAGGGGAGCCTGCTTCTCCTTCTGCCTATGTCTCTGCCTCTCTATGTCTCTCATGAATAAATAAATAAATAAAAACTTTAATATATATATAAAAAATAAAATTAGTTAAAAAAACAGGAGCAATTATATAATTCCAAAAGCAGAAGGCATTTCTTTTTTTAAAGTAGGCTCCATGCCCAGCGTCGAGCCCAACAGGGTGCTTGAACTCATGACTCAGATCAAGACATGAGCTGAAACCAAGGGTAGGACACTTAACAAACTGAGCCACCAGGTGCCCTCAAACCATACATTTTAATCAACAAACCATACTGTAAAAAAAGGTGTTATAATCCCTTTTATTGAATATTTTTAAAGGAATAATAACATATTGACATCTGTCAATAAATGCATACAAATATATTTATTTCAGGAAGGGACAGGTATTTTTTTCTTACAGTGATTACCCTTGGAGTAAGGGGGTGGATAGAAGGTCAGAGGAGGAATTCAAGGGGAGGGGCCTTCAGGGTTTATAAATCAGGGTTTATTCTGATTTCCTGTATTTTCTCATTTTTTTAAAAAAAAGGCTCCACAACCAGTGTGGAGCCCAATGTGGGGCTTGAATGTATGATCCTGAGATCAAGACCTGAGCTGAGATCAAGAGTCAGACAGTTAAACCAACTGAGCCACCCAGGTGCCCCTACTTTGTCAATTTCTAACTCAGCATTCATATTGTTTTCATTTTTCTTAAGTAGCAAATATTTAACCATAAAAAGAAATGAAGCACTGATGCATACTATCAGGTGGATGCATCCTGAAAATGTTAAGCTCAGTGAAAGAAGCCAGGCACAAAAGCCATATATTGTATGATTCTATTTATATGAAATGTCCAGACTCAGGAAAGCTATAGAGATAGAAAGTAGATTAAGTGTTTGCCTGGGGCCAGGGTGGGGGGGATGAGGAGCTATTGCTTATGACTTAAAGGTTTCTTTTTGGAGTGATGAAAATATTCTGGAACTAGGTAGAGGTGGTGATGACATAACCTCTGAATGGCACCTTTTTTTTTTTTTTTAAGTAAACTCTACCTGAAACATGGGGCTTGAACTTGACCCCAAGATCAAACCTTGCACAATTTACCTACCAAGCCAGGCAGGTGCCTCTGAATTGTACACTTTAAAATGACTAATTTTATGTTTTGTGAATTTCAAATCAATTTTCTATTCTTTTTAAAAGATTTTATTTATTTATTCGTGAGAGACACAGAGAGAGAGGCAGAGACACAGGCAGAGGGAGAAGCAGGCCCCCTGTGGGGACCCTGATTCAGGACTCCATCCCAGGACCCCGGGATCACACACTGAGCCAAAGGCAGCCACTCCATCGCTGAGCCACCCAGGTGTCCCTCAACTCAATTTTTTAAAAAAATATTTAAAAATCTGGCAGCTGGCTCATGGATCTTTTTTGAGGAGAGTAGGGTGGCTGTTCTTTTTACTTTCCCCGCATTAAAAAACCCACCAAGTCAAACACATGTGGAAACCACATTACCTCTCACTGCCAGGTAAATTAGCTCTGCTGCAGATCTTGGAAGAAGGCTTTTCCTATCATCTTTAGCTTTGTATTTGAGTTTTTAAATCAGTATGTTTTGGGTTAGGTGTGTTTTTAGCTTCCCGAGGGGCAAGTTTTAAAACTCCAGCCTCTGCTCATCCATTCTTGCAAAACTGGAAAAACAAGAGGACTTGCAGAGTGTACACATCCAGTAAAGCAAAGTCGTGGGGCCCCAGTCTTGGCGGGAATGTTCTGGAAAAAACAGTGAATGTGTAGCTAATGCCAATGATTACACTCCACTTTCATATTTGAGGTGATTCTGAGGGTTCCTTTTAGGGCTTTCAGGCTTAGATAAGAAACATGAGCACTTAGAGAATGTTCAAGACCAAAACTCTGATCAATGATGAAAGAGGATTGGCTCTGATTAAATAAATATTAAAATGTATTATAAACCTATAATTAAAATAATTTGGTACAGAGGCACCTGGGTGGCTCAGTGGTTGAGCATCTGCCTTCAGCTCAGGTTGTGATCCCGGGGTCCTGGGATCAAGTCCTGCATTGGGCTCCCTGCATGGAGCCTGCTTCTCCCTCTGCCTGTGTCTCTGCCTCTCTCTCTCTCTGTAGCTCTCATGAATAAATAAATAAAATCTTAATATATATATATATTCCAAAGAAATGCACAGCAAAAACAACCACGAGAGAAGGTTGAACATACAGATCAATGGATTGGGGCTGAGGGTGTAGACAGCACTCATGAGGTACCATTTGCCACACTTCTGATCGCCAAAAGCTCTGGAAGTTGTGTAATGTCCAGTGCTGGCAAGTAGGTGATAGAAGAATCTCACTCGATATTGTTGGGAGTGGGGATCAGTCCAAGGACAATGTGGCAAAAGCTGTTGTACTTTCAAGATGACCTTTGTTTTGGGTTCTAGCAGTTTTCACCAACATTATACACTGTCAAATGCATGCCACAGTAACCCATTCGAGAAGTATCGAAGGGGAGCCTGTGTAAGAGCGAAAAATCAAAGTATTCTAAGTGTCCGTCAATGTGGAACGGGTAGGGTAAATTGTAGGACTATGGGACACTCCCTAGACCTTAAAAAGAAAGCTTGTGGGGGCGCCTGGGTGGCTCAGTTAGTTGAGCGCCTGCATGCAGCTCGGGTCATGGTCCCGGGGTTCTGGGATCGAATCCCACATCAGGCTCTCTGCTCAGCAGGGAGTCTGCTTCTCCCTCTCCCTCTGCTGCTTCTGCCGCTTGTTCTCTCTCTCAAATAAGTAAATAAAATCTTGAAAGAAAGGAAGAGAAAGAAAGAAGAAGGAAAGAAAGAAAGAAAGAAGAAAGAAAGAAAGAAAGAAAGAAAGAAAGAAAGAAAGAAAGAAAGAAAGAAAAAGAAAGGCTGAGATTTCTTTAGCTGCTTCAGAACAACTTGAAAAACATTTTATGTGAAAAATACCACCGAGGAGCAGGAGGGCACATGGGATCAATCATTAACGTATAAATAAAAACCATTATGTGGTTATACAAATGGTAGGATATGCATCAATTCTTTTTTTTTTCCTGGAGGGAAAAATAACTGAAGACATTGCTTGAGGTGGAGAACTGATTGGAGGTGGCACGTGGTTCTGGGTTGTGATATGGGGACACGTTGTTATCATCCATATCTGTAATTCTCACATTTGATAACAGAAGTTTTTAGAATGCTGACGTGGCAAGATAGCTGGACATTTTTCTTTTTTCTCTATTCTTTGCTTTAAAAAAAAAACCAACACGGTACTTAAAAAAAAAGTTAAATTACCCCTAAAACCACAATCATGGATGTTGCTAAGTCAACCAGATTTTCCTACAGTTCCTGGAAGTGTCTCCTGCCATCTCTGAACAAATATTTGCACTTCATATAAAGCGTCTTTGTTTTGGAAGGTGTATCCCTGTGGACACTTGGTTAGAGTTTAGATTTGGGGTATGGGCACGTCCGTGCCTGAAAAACTCTAGCAACTATTTCTGCAAAGCACATGCCTTGTCTCGCTCAATGACAAAGAAAGCTCAGGACAGCTGCCAGGGAAGAGCTCCAATCCCTGTGTGATCAGTCCATAAAAGCAAGTGAATGTTTAGCAACTGAGTGCGTACTCATGTGCCCAGGGGGGGCGCGGGCTGGGTGCCTCCCCGTGACTTTGACATTCAGGCTGAGCCATGTGAACAGCTGTCAATGGTCTTAGTAACTTTAACTGAAAAACAAAATGAGAAACCTTCCCACTGCCTCTTTGTCCAGCTCCTGGAGGTTAACCTATGAGTTGCAAGATTAGCTGTTGAAAACTTGTGGTATGAGAGTAACCGAGAAATTTTGGAAAGGACATGTAAGTGGCAGGGGAGGGGTGGGGTGCCCAGTAAGCAGAGTCTGACTGTAAAATGATCATAAACGTATGACATTCTTAACAGTGTGGTGTCCCCCTAAATACGAGGTTTTTAGGTTTGATGAAGGCAGTGTTATTGCAAATCAGCAGGCAGGATAAGAACCAAGAGGCCAAATCTTTGGAGAATAGAGAACTGAAAGCTGGATTCCTATGTCCCTGTTGCTGAGACAAATTCCTAATGGGTCAAAAACTTAAGTGCAAACCGTGGAGCCATCCAGTGCTCAAAAGCACGGTGAATCGTGTTAACTGTACTGGAGTTAAAATAAAAGAAAATAAATGCTGAGTTAGTAGATGTTCTTGAAGTGGAGGAAATGTTTTCCTAAATAGAAAAACAAAGCTCAGAAGGTATTAGGGACAAGCTTGACACATTTGAATTCTGAAGCTTAATATGTGACCAAAGAATCATAAAGAAAGTTTTAGGGGGCACCTAGGTGGCTCAGGGGTTGAGCGTCTGCCTTTAGCTCAGGTTGTGATCCTGGGGTCCTGGGATCAAATCCCGCATGGGGCTCCCTGCAGGGAGCCTGCTTCTCCCTTTGCCTGTGTCTCTGCCTCTGTGTGTGTGTGTGTCTCATGAATAAATAAGTAAAATCTTTTTAAAAAAGTTTTAAAAACTGACAGATGGTGAGTGCATGTATTTAAAATCATCTTGCTGATGTGTTTTTCTCCTCTCTTTTCAAAACCTTTTTTCAAAACGAATGTATTTATCTATATTTAAATAATCTCTGCACCCAGTGTGGTGCTCGAACCCACAACCCGTAGATCAAGAGTGAGAAGCTCTACCAACTGAGCCAGCCAGCACTCCTCACCCCCCAAAAGACCTTTATTTATTATATTTTTTAAATTGTATTTTCCCTGAACATTTTCGTGGTTGTTAAATGCGCTGGTCTCATTTTCTTTTCAACAGTGCCCTGGCTCCTGTGACCTGGTTTTAAACAGCTGCTTCTTCTAATCTCTGTCACACAGATCCAGAAGGACACAAAGTGGTGCAGTGGGGGATTTTCTTTTTTTTCTGAGCAGAATTGCAAACCTCTTGTCATTTCTTATCATAAATGAAAAAGTTACGAGGGAAATACCCCAAATTGGCCAGAATGGAACCATTTAGACTAACAGCAAACCCTTGTGTTCAGGCTCATTACACAAGCATTTGTAGTGATGAAGTTTTTATGTCACCAAGGCTGAATAAATCCTGGGCAGATGCTCCTGTCATTTCTCGGAGCCTGAGGAATGTGAGTGGTGACAGCTGCTGGGTTGGACAATCTCACATGTGCAGACGCATCGGGGTTGGAATATTCGGATAGGGCTATGTGTCTTATTCAGGCAACAGATTTACAAGAGCGATCAGACCTACAGAAAAAGACAGAAGAAGAAAAAAAACAAGGAAAGAGAAAAGAATCACTGTAGTTGCAGCCAATAATGTGGTCTTGGCTTCAAGCACATTTTATTTTTAGGCTGTGGTGGTTTGGTTTTTATTTAATAAGGGCTCATATAAAGAACAAACAAGAAATGACCCATAATCCCACAGCCGAAATAGCCCCTGTGGACATTTTAAAACAAAATATGCACAGCGTTAGGAATTCCAACAGCGCGGGATTGAAAATAGAAAGCACTCTGCCATCGGTCCCCCTTCCCTGCCTCCTTAAAACCAACGACCATAACTCGTTCTCGATTTTCCTTCCAAGAAGAAATGCTTTATGCGTATATCAGCACATCTCTCTCTCTATGTGTACATGCATAGATGCATGTATTTGTGTGAGTGCGTGTGTATGTGCATATGTTTTTGTAGATACATGTATAAATGTGTGCAAATGCTTGTATTTATGTGTATGTGTGTATATGTGTAAATACATAATTGTGCATTTGTATGCATAGTATGGGTGGGCATACGTGCGTGTATATGTGTGTATAAGGGTGTGTGCATGTATACGTATGTTTTATGTCTACGTGTGTATGTGATTGTGTGGGTGACAAGAGGAGAAGCAACAAGGCCTCTCAAGATCTAGCTTGGAAGTCACACTGTTATCACTTCTGCCTGCGGCTAGTGGTCAGAGCAGCCACAAGACCCGCTCAAATCCGGGAAGCAGGATCTTTGCCACTGAGTCCTCTCAATGGCAAGTCACACTGCAAAGAGGCGTGGCCCAGGGAGGCATGCTTCATCGAGGCCATTATTTCAGCAATCTACCACAATTAATTATTACAATGCACCGTCACACCTTCCAAGTTGGGTAGGAGATTCAAGAGTATTTATTATAAACAGAACAAATAAGGCAGGTGCATACATAAAGCAGACACTAAAGAGCACAGAGGGTTGGCGGGGAGGAGATGAGATCCCAGAAGGGGGCTTATGAGTAACTGAATTCTCTACATTAAGGTCTACAAAATAAAAAACAAAATTCTCTATTTCTCTTTATACTTCATACATCTGGACCAAAGGATGATTGATTCATCATGGATGTTATAGTTGATTTTGAGCATTTCCCCCAAATTTTAAGATAGCAAACTTGATGTTCTCCTTTTCATTTCTTTTTTTTTGTTGTTTTTTATTTTTTTATTTTTATTTTTTTGCTTTTCATTTCTAATCGTTTTTCTTGAGTGAGTTGTGGCTTAAATGCAATGAAATAGCTAAATATGATTTTTTTAAGTTTTATGTATTTAATTAATCTCTACACCCAACATGAGGCTCTAACTCACAACCCTGAGATCAAGAGCCAGGTGCCCCTTAAAAGTAGTTCTTTTTTTTTTTTTAAGACTTTATTTATTTACTCATGAGACACAGAGAGAGGCAGAGACACAGGCAGAGGGAGAAGCAGGCTCCATGCAGGGACCCCGATGTGGGACTCGATCCTAGGACCCCGGGATCACACCCTGAGCCAAAGGTAGATGCTCAACCGCTGAGCCACCCAGGTGCCCCTTAAATGTAGTTATTAATGGTTATTTTATATAATGTTATGAATACCAGCGCACTCAATCACTCAAAAAGATTAGACTCGTAGTAAATCACAATAAAGTCTAATATTTTTTTAATGTTTTATTTATTTATTCATGAGAGGCACAGAGAGAGAGGCAGATACACAGGCAGAGAGAGAAGCAGGGTCCCTGTGGGGAGCCCAATGCGGGACTCGATCTCAGGACCCTGTGATCATGACCTGAGCCAAAAGCAGAGGCTCAACCACTGAGTCACTCAGGCGCTCCTAAAATCTAATCTTTATTGTTTGTTCTTTTATTATTTTAAAAATCAATTTCAGCTTTGGTTGGCATTATGTCCTTTTTAAATGTGTATCACCAAAAAGAAAAAAAAATGTGTATGGCCACCACATTCTCTAATATTTGCATCCACTTCTCTCTTTAAATATGTGTAAGCCTTTCTTTTGTCACAAAATCAGCTTTCACAATAATCATTTATTATTTTAGCAACTTACTCCTGAATTAATTAATTCTTTCATATTTTAACTGAAAACTTTTCAACACATAGAGAGCATGAGGAGATTTTTGCTCCTAGTTACAAAAACTCAATTAACAGGTACCTGGGTGGCTCAGTGGTTGAGCATCTGCCTTTGGCTCAGGTCGTGATCCCGGGGCCCCAGGATCGAGTCCTGAATCGGGCTCCCTGCATGGAGCTTGCTTCTCCCTCTGCCTGTATCTCTGCCTCTCTCTGTGTGTCTCTCATGAATAAATAAATAATCTTTAAAAAAAAACTCAACAACTGGACAATGTGCATTCAGATAATGATGGTATATGGAAATGATCTCTCTGATCCCCCCACTGATGGAATTAGGTGATGGTCACCTCGGCAATACAGCATCACAGATGCTACTGGGTTCAGGGGGACCGAGATGGCTGCTTGGCTTTCCAAAGGCTGAGGCCATACTATATACCTTGGTGAAATAGACCATGCTGATCCTGCCTTAAATCTCATTATTTCCTACCCTTTCCCATTAGGTGTTTTGTCTCTGAGCTCTGTCCCTGTTGCTGTTTTATTGATTTCCAATTCTGGAAAGTATTGCAAAAGGGAAACTAGTGACTCTTTACCTTGTCCCCTTTCTTGATGATTGGAATTCAGATGTGATGACTGGAGCTTGAGCAGCCAAATTGGGCCATGAAGTGGAAACTATCTGGCAGAGAATGGTGGAGCCACAAGTTAAAGGGAGCTTGGGTCTTTCATGATTGTGGAGCCACATAGCACTTCTGAGCTGTCAGTCTTCAGATTTCTCTTTTCTCATACATTAAGTATTCATATCCTTAACTTGAGTGATGTACTAAAGGCATTTTCTTTTATATATATATATTTTTTAATTTATTTATTTATGAAAGACACACAGAGAAAGCCAAAGACACAGGCAGAGGGAGAAGGAGGCTTCCTGTGGGGAACCCAATGCGGTAGTTGATCCCAGGACCCTGGGATCATGATCTGAGCCAAATGCAGACACCCAACCACCAAGCCACCCAGGTGCCCTCTAAAGGCATTTTCTTACCATGCTTAAGAACTGTTAACATTTCCAAAAGAAACATCATGGCCAGGATCCCTGGGTGGCTTAAGGTTTAGTGCCTGCCTTTGTCCCAGGGCGTGATCCTGGAGTCCCGGGATTGAGTCCTGCATCGGATTCCTTGCATGGAGCCTGCTTCTCCCTCTGCCTGTGTCTCTGCCTCTCTCTCTCTCTCTCTCTCTCTCTGTGTGTCTCATGAATAAATAAATAAAATCTTAAAAAAAAAAAAAAGAAACATCATGGCCATTGCTGGACTGTGGGAGAATTAGCCAATTTCTTTTTCTTCTTCATAATTTTCTACAGAAAAAGGAAACTAGTGTTTAAAAAAACCTTTTGATTATTTATCTTGGAAGTCGGTTTCCCTTCCGACTACACAAAGGACACAAGACACCAAAATTAATTGAATGCTGAGGTTTGTTTAAGATCACAACTGCCATTTGTACCCCTTGATTCCAAATGGTACTCATCAGAACTCCTTGTTAGGTTTGTTCCTTGATTATTGTGACTAAGGATTACAATTGTTAATGTTCTATAATTCACAGAAACACACTAATGCTTTCAGTGCTTTGAAAAACTGGATTTGAGGAGTGGAACAAGCTTGATACATTTGAATTCTAAAACTTGTATGTGACCAAAGAATCATAAAGAAAGTTTTAGGGGGCACCTAGGTGGCTCAGGGGTTGAACATCTGCCTTTGGCTCAAGTCGTGATCAAAGTCCTGGGATCAAATCCTGCATGGGGCTCCCTGCAGGGAGCCTGCTTCTCCCTCTGCCTGTGTCTCTGCGTCTCTCTGTGTGTCTCTCATGAATGAATAAATACAATCTTTAAAAAAAATCCTTAACATGATCACATCTGGAAGGTCCCTTTTGCCATGTGAGGCAGCAGGGTTCCGACAAGTAGAAAGCAGTGCTCTTTGGAAGCCTTTATTCAGAAAATCACAGTTTCTCAAGTCACACCCCGCAAATGCGCTGCAGTGCTGAGATTCGAACCCAGATCCCACTCACTCCCTGACCCCCAGTCCATCAGTCCATCATCTCTCTCCACGACTGCCAGAGAGGACACACCACAGGCCCTGCTTTCTCCGGTGCTCAAGCTCAACTTCCCACACTGCTTTGGAGGCCCTCCAAATGTGGGGCGCCGCCTTCCCTACAGCCCTGCGCTCCCCACCCCTGCCATGGGACTCCTGTTCCTGGAACAGACCTTGTTTGCTTTGGTTCTTGGCCTGTGAACACCCTTCTAGGCCTTTCCCTCCCTCTCAGCCTGGAGGACATGCTCTGTTCCCAGAGTTAACTCACACAGATCCGGTGGTCGGTGGGAAGGACACGGGCCAGCCAGCGCCAGATCGCAGGGCTCAGGGGTGGTGGTGAGGTGCAAATGGACTATAGACTGGGAAAGGGGGCCACACTCCCCCCTCTACCCCACTCCTCATGCAAGTCATTCCCTGTCCCCATGCAGAGGGAAAAACACACATATAAAAAACCTCAAACAGCTAGCCTCCTGATTTCACAGAAAATCTAGTACCACAGACCTCAAAGTGTGAAACCCACTCGTTTTTCTAGTAAATTCTCCTCTCCAACCAGTGGTTGGTAAATCTCCTTTGTCATTCAAACTCTCCCACTGTGCCCCCAAACCCCAGTTCCTGGTCTCCCATCTTCCTTTATTAAAAACAGAGCCTCCAGTGCCTGGGGGCCTCAGTCCGTTAAGCAGCTGCCTTTGGCTCAGGTCATGATCCTGGGGTCCTGGGATCGAGCCCCATGTGGGGCACCATTCTCTCTCTCCCTCTGCCCCTGTTCCTGTGCTCTTTCTCTCTCTCTCAAATAAATAAAATCATTAAAAAAAAAAAAAAAAAAAAAGGAACAGAGAAGCACAGAATCATGTGGTAGAGTCTAGAGTGTGGATTCTGCAGCCGGCCTTCAAGGGACCTCGCCTCTTACCAGCCGTGTGACAGCTGTGTGACCCTGGGGAAGTCGCTAGGCCTTTCTGTGCCTCAGTTTTTGCATTTGGAGGATGGGCATGAAATGATAACAATACCCACCTCGGAGGATGATTAGGCAAATAAATTGAGCTGCATTTGCCACTATGCCTTTTAATTTTTTGTTTTGAACTAATTCCAAACTTACAGTGTGTTGCCAGACTAGAACCCAAAACTCCTGTATACGTGGCACATCCTGCCTCATTTGTGAGCTCATTCCTCCTCTCTCTCTTTCCTCCCTCTGCTATGAGCTGTGTTCCCGTCCCCACCCCCTGCCCCCCAATCCCCACCAAAAAAGATAGGCTGAAGTCCTAACACACACCCCCAGGCCAAATGTGACCCTATTTGGAAATAGGGTCATTGCAGATGTAATTAGATAAGGTCATCCTGGGGTAGGATGGGTCCCTGATCCAATGTGACTGGTGTTCTTGTAAGAAGAGGTCATGTAACAACAGAGATGCAGCCAGGAGCCCAGGAGCACCAAGGATTGACAGCAGCCCCCCCAGAGCCGGAAGAGGCTGGGATTCCCTTAGAGATTTCAGAGAGAGAACGGCCCTAGTGACACCTCGATTCAGACTTCAGAACCGTGAGAGAACCCGTTTGTGTTGTTTTCACACACCTAGTTTGTGGGGCTTTTTGTCAGGGCAGCCCCAGGAGTCTAACACACCCACTCCTACTGCCCCTTGTATATATTTACATATTTTTCAGAGCTACTTGTGGGCGTCACACTCCCTTACCCCTGAATATGTCAGTGTTCACTTCCTAAAAACAAGTAAGTTTTTTTAAATAAAGATTTTATTTATTTATTCATGAGAGACACAGAGAGAGAGGCAGAGACATAGGCAGAGGGAGAGGCAGGCTCCCTGCGGGGAGCTGGATGCAGGACTCGATCCCAGGACCCCAGGATCACGACCTGAGCCAAAGGCAGATGCTCAACCCCTGTGCCCCCCAGGTGCCCAAGGCCATCTTCTTAAACATCCGCAGTAGTCCCCAAGACGAGACGCTCAGCACTCAGCCCACACACCATCTGATCGGCAGCTCCCATCAGTCCCGTGGATCGGCCCAGTCCTTCCAGGCTCCAAAGGGGTGTCTGTCCTAAGCTGCACTGAGTCCTGGTGTCTTTCCGATCTCCTTCACGCTGGAGCCCATTCTGTCTTCTCTGGACTTTTGTGGCCTGACACTTTGAAGAGTACAGGCCAGTTACTTATTTTCTTTCTTTTCTTTTCTTTTCTTTTCTTTTTTCCTTTCTTTCTTACTCTTTTTAAGGTTTATTTTATTTTTTTATTTTTTTTTTAATTTTTATTTATTTATGATAGTCACAGAGAGAGAGAGAGGCAGAGACACAGGCAGAGGGAGAAGCAGGCTCCATGCACCGGGAGCCCGACGTGGGACTCGATCCCGGGTCTCCAGGATCGCGCCCTGGGCCAAAGACAGGCGCTAAACCGCTGCGCCACCCAGGGATCCCTAAGGTTTATTTTAGAGAGAGAGAAAAGCAAGTGGGAGGAAGGGCAGAGAGAGAAGAGGGAGAGAGAGAATCTCAAGCAAACTCCCTACTGAGTGTAGAGCCTGACTGGCGGCTCGATCTCACGACCCTGAGATCATGACCTGAGCTGAAATTAAGAGTCAGAGGCCACCCAGGCACCCCCAGGCCAGTTATTTTCTAGAATGACCCTTGCTCTGTCTGATGTCCCCCTCCAGATTAGGTTTGGGGGCTGTACTTTGGGCAGGAGCCCCTCAGAAGGGATGCTGTGTCCCTGAGAGTGCATCAAAGCAGGAGCACACCATCTCAACGGGTCCCATCCCTGGGGGTGTTCACTCCGATCCCCTGATCCCGGGGCATCTGCCGGGCTTCTCCCCTGCAAGTCACTACTTCTCCCTGTATAACACCCCCTGTGGCTTTCCTTTAAAAAACAGTGTCATACACTTTGCTTTATCATGTAAGCAATACTTCTTAAGATGTCAGCATCTCAATTCATAGGAAGGGAATCTTTCTATATCAGTGTAGAGAGAACTCCCTTCCGATTTATATATCATCCTGATATATAGGTGATATAGATCTATTATATATATATACATATATATATGAGATGATGATATGATGATATATGATGATATATACATATCATCCATTCCATGGGTGCTAAACTGTCCTCTGTGAATGGATATGTGGTCTAACTGCGATCTTTTACTCTTATTTTCACACTCTTGGGGGTCTCCCACTCCTCCCTCCCATACGATCCCTTTCTATGCTTCCCTCTCCTTTGCCTGACATGATCCCCAGTGGGGCCCTGGGGGCTTGAGCCTGGGGCATCTCTCTCCTCTCCGAACACTGTCTAGATGAGCTCATCCAGCCCCATGGCTTAAAATACCTCCCATGTCCCCATGACTTCTAAATTTATGTCCCTGCCCCACGTCTACCCTGAACTCCTGGCTCAGATGTCTAACTCCATTTGGATGTCTGCTAGGCGTATCAAATTTAAGACCTCTAAAAGTGAGATTCCTGATTTCCCAGATCATTGCTCTCTAAAGCTTCCCTATCACGGTGAATGGATCCACCATGGATCCAAGCCAAAAATAGAGTCATTAAAAAACATTTTTTTAAATTGTGGTGAAATTCACATAATAAAAATGAACTTTCTCTCTTGGAAAATGAACCGTTTTAACGTGTGCACAAGTGGCATTTAGTACATTCAAAGTCTTGTGCAACCATCATCTCTAATTCCAAGAACTTTCATCTCCCCCAAAGGAAATCCTGTAACCATGAAACAGTGATGAGCCACCCGGGCTGCCCGACTGCCCATTCTCCCCTGCCCAGTCCCTGGCAGCCACTAACCAATTTCTACCTCTGGACTTATCTATGTTGGACATCTGTTTTTTATCTTTTTTAAAAAATTGGGGTGCCTGTGTGGTTCAGTGGTTGAGCATCTCCCTCTGCCTATGTCTCTGCCTGTCTCTCTCTCATGAATAAATAAAATCTAAAAATTTTTAAAAATTTATTTATTCATGAGAAAGAGAGAGAGAAAGAGCACAAGCTGGGGGAGGGGCAGAAGGAGAAGAAAAGGAGTCTCCCTGCTGAGCAGGGAGCCCGACATGTGGGGTCCCCAAGACCCCGGGATCATGACCCAAGCCAAAGGCAAACACTTAACCAACTGAGCCACCCAAGGCGCCCCTACATATGTTGGATATCTAATCCAAGTGGAATCATACAACATGTGGTCTTTTGTGCCTGGCTTCTTTGACTTAGCATGTCTTCAAGGCTCATCCATGTTGTAGTGGGGGGTCAGTACTTGACTCGTTTTTGTGGCTGAATGTTATTCCATTGTGTGGCTGTACCTCATTTTGTTTTTCCATTCATCCATCAATGGATGGATCTAGGTCTCTATGAAGGTACGGGTATCAAGGCAGAAGTCTACAACACACTTTATTTAACAGCTTACTAATTTGATTGATAACATTTAAATATTTAACCCTATACAACCTAACAACAACAACCAAAACCTAATTCAGAACAGGCAAAAGAGTTGAAGTGACATTTCGCAAAAGAACACATACAAATGGCAACCGGCATATGAGAAGATGCTCCACATTATTGGTCATTAAGGAAATGCTCATCAAAACCACAATGAGATACCACTTCACACCCACTAAGATGGTTATAATTTATTTTTTAAGTGAACGGAGGGTCACCTGGGTGGCTCAGTCAGTTAGGTGTCCCACTCTTGATTTTGGCTCAGGTCATGATCTCAAGGTCGTGAGATGGAGCCCCAGGTCCGGCTCCACGCTCAGCAGAGAGTCTGCTAGAGATTTTCTCTCCTCTTTTGCTCCTCCCCCCATGCTCTCTCTCTCTGTGTCAAATAAGTGGATAAAATCTTAAAAGAAATAAAAGCGAGGGCAGCCCCGGTGGCTCAGTGGTTTAGTGCCGCCTACAGCCCAGGGTGTGATCCTGGAGACCCTGGATCCAGTCCCACGTCAGGCTCCCTGCATGAAGCCTGCTTCTCCCTCTGCCTGTGTCTCTTCCTCTCTCTCTCTCCTCTCTGTGCATTCTCATGAATAAATAAATAAAATCTTAAAAAAAAAAGAAATAAAAATGAACAGAGCCTAACAAGTGTTGGCAAGGAACTGGAGCAATTGGAATCTTTGTGCATTGTTGATGGGAGCATATAATGGTGTGGCGTTTGTGGAAAATAGTACGTGGTTCCTGAAAAGATTAAATGCAGAATCGCCATATGATCCAGCAATTCCACTCCTAAGTATACACCAAGATAATTGAAAGCAGACACTCAGACCAACACTTGTACACCAGGGTTCATAGCAGCATTATTCACAATAGCCAAACAGTGGAAGCAACCCAAATCTCTAAGAGCAGATGAATAGAGAAACAAAATGTGTATTCCATACAATGGAATATTAGTCATACAAAGGAATAAAAGGGTGACACATGCTACAACATGGATGAACCTTGACCACATTAGACTAAGATAAGCCAGATACAAAAGGGCAAATATTAAATGCTTCCACTTATCTGAGGTTCCTAAAACAGGCAAAGCCATAGAGACAGACTAGAAGTTACCAGGAGCTGAAGGGAGGGCTGGTTTTTGTTTGATGGGTACAGAGTTTCTGTCGGGGATGCTGAGAAAGTTCCAGAAATAATGGTAATGGTTACACCCATCATGAATGTAGTTAATGCCACTGAACTGTACTTTTATAAATGGTTAAAGTGAGGGGTGCCTGGGTGATTTGGTTGGTTAAGAGTCTGCCTTGGACTGGGGTCATGATCTCAGGGTTCCTGGGATTGAGAGCCCTGCGTCAGGCTTCCTGCTCAGTGGGGAGCATGCTTCTCCCTCTCCTTCTGCTGTTCCCCCTGCTTGCGCTTTCTCTCCTGTCAAATAAAAAATAGATAAAAGATATGAACAGAAAGTTCACAGAAAAAATCAAATTGTGTTATTAAAAATTCACTAGCTGTGTGGCCCTAGATAAATACCTTAACCTCTCCGATCTTCATTTTTCTCACTCTAAAAGAGGAGATGCACAGTAAACATTTGTTCAGTTAATGGACAACTTATCTAACTCATGGATTTTTGTAAAACCAAATGACTTAGTAAAGATAGTGGGCTTGGAATATTATCTGACACATAGCATGCCCTATGTAAATGATAGCAATGACTACTTTTTAAAAATAGTGTTATTGTTCTGGTTATGCATACTTCAAGGTCCCTTCCAGTTTTACCTCCTCCAGGAAGCCTTAATGGATGAGGCTAGACAAGACTAGTTGCTCAATGCCACCAAAAAACTTTTTGCAGTCCTCTCTTTAAACTTTGGCCAAATGTGCCCCAATTAGTATATTCTGTATTTTATGCCCCACGCCAGAGATCAGTACACATATCCATGATAATTACAGGGCTTCTCTATCTAACTGTAAACAGGCTGACCTAGCCTGTCCCAACCACCAGACCGAGCTCCTAAAAGCAGAGCTTGTCTCACTCACTCCAGTATGCCCAGCACGTTGCCCAGAGCCTGGAACAAGGAAACTTCTCAGGCAATATTGGGGGATCGAATAAATGAACCATTCTGTCTCCTGCTTCTCAATTTAGAATGTACATAAGCCCAGGGATATGCAACGGAACCCCAAGGATTCATTAATCTCTGGCAATACTTTTTTAAAAAACATCCATCACTATACATAGTTATAACACATTTTTTTTCCTTATGGTGAGAATTTTTAAGATCTACTCTGTTAGCAACTTTCAAATATTCAACATGGTATTACTAACTATAGGTACCATGCTGCACCTTACATCCCCAAGACTTATTTATCTTGTAAAAGGGAGTGTGTACCTTTTGACTACCTTCACCTATTCCCCACCTCTGGCAATCATGTGTATATACCACATTTTCTTTATCCTTTCATTCATTGAGATGGATACTTCAGTTGTTTCCAACCTGGCAGTCGTAAAAAATACTGCAATGAACATGGGATACAGGCATCTTTTTGAGTTACTGTTTGCATTTCCTTTGGATAAATACCCAGAAGCGGAACTGTTGGATTCCATGGTAGTTTTAATTTTTTGAGGAACATCCCTACTGTTTTCCATAGTAGCTGAGCTAACCTACATTCCCCTGACAAATATTTTTGATTGCCAATTTTATTTCATATTTTGAGGAAAAAGCCACTTTTGCATTAAAATGAACAACGGAGGGCACCTGGGTGGCTCAGTGGTTGAGCATCTGCCTTCAGCTCAGGGCGTGATCCCTGGATCCTGGGATCAAATCCCACATCTGGCTCCCTGAGAGGAGTCTGCCTCACCCTCTGCCTATGTCTCTGCGTCTCTCTGTGTAGCTCTCATGAATAAATAAATACAATTTTAAAAATTAAAAATAAAATGAACAAGGGGCGCCTGGGTGGCTCAGTCAGTTAAACATTGGACTCTTGGTTTGGGCTCATGTCATGATCTCAGGGCCTTGAGATTGAGTCCTGCATCAGGCTCCATGCTCAGCTCGGAGTGTGCTTGAGACTCTCCCTCCCCTTCTCCCCCTCTCCCTTGAATGCTTTCTCTCTCTCTCTCAAATAAATAAATAAATCTTTTTTAAAAGAATTTTTTTAAAAAGGAACAATGTCATGTTATGGAGTCAAATGTGAATTTTTAGCAATAATCATACCTCCAGTAAACCTCATTGGCTATGATACTGTCACTGTCACAAATTTCAAATGTGAATTTTTAATGCCAAAATAAGACTTCAAAGAAATCTCTGTCAAAGAGCTGATTCCTAAAGCCCCTAGATGAGAGGGCACATTTTCCCTCTCTCTTCAGGAGGACTTGAAAAGCAATGCATTAATCCAAACCTGTCATATTATAAAGGAAGAGTCCTGGTTGTTTATGATCAGTCAGTGCTCAGTAGGGAGGCAGGTGCACTGCGAGTGACCGGGAGATGAGGATCTCCTTACAGCAATGGTAGGACTTCTCGATCATCCACGTGGACCAACCGGGGAGAAGCACAGACCCAGAAACAGCGGGTGGAAACCTCAAAAAGTTACTAATTAGGGACCTTGAGGGTTTCGGGAGGACAAGTATATGCCAGGTCTGCGCCTCTGTAGCTAGTATTGGATATGAAGTGTCTGTCAGTCAGTCGGATGCATAAATAGTCACTCCTTAATTGCAGTTCTAATTTCTGGGGTTTTAGTTACCTGAAGTCAATTGTGACAGGGAACCAGATGGTCCTCCTTCATTGTGTGCAATCCTCCCAACACCTGCACCATTGACCTCATTTCACCAGGAGAAGTAGAGTGAGTCCAATCCAATAAGATATTTTGAGAAAGAGGGGGCACCTGGGTGGCTCAGCGGTTGAGCATCTGCCTTTGGCTCAGGTCGTGATCCCAGGGTCCTGGGATCAAGTCCCACATGGGGCTTACGCAGGGAGCCTGCTTCTCCCTCTGCCTATGTCCCTGCCTTTCTCTCTGTGTCTCTCATGAATAAATAAATAAAATATTTTTTAAAAAGATATTTTGAGAAAGAGACCAAACTCACATAACTTCCATTACAGTAAATTGTTATAATTGTTCTATTATTAGCCATTGTTGTTTGTTTCTTCCTCTGCCTAATTTATAAATTAAGTTTTATTGTATAAAGGGGAAAACATTGGTATATATAGGGTTCAGTACTATCCACAGTTTCAGACATCCACCAAGTATAAGGGGGGGACTACTGTAGCTGGGATGCTGGAACCCTTTAAGAACAACATGGAACCCATAAGAATGAACCGGAAGCCCTATGTGTCTCTTATCTCCAACAACCTCAATTCTATGCATGATGTGCAGGAGAAGCTGGTCCCCTACCCCCAAGGAGCCACATAGGCGCCTGGCCCAAAATTCACAGAAGCTGGAGAGGAACAACCAGCAGGGGCAGGTGGAGCTGAGGTCTGATCCCATCCCAAGCCAAGAGATGAGACAGCAGATCAGTGACAAGATGTATGAGCCACGGTGGTGCCTGGGTTCTGTGCAGACCTTCCTTCTATAGTGGCTATCTGCCATCTAAATCCCATGCAAAAAAAAAAATAAAATAAAATAAATCCCATGCAAAATTTTATTTATTTATTTATTTATTTGTTTGTTTGTTTAAGAGAGGAAGAGAGAGAGAGAGAGAGAGCAGGAGCAGGGGAAGGGCAGAGGGAGAGGGAGAAGCAGGCTCCCTGCTCAGATCGGGGCTTGGTCCTGAGCTGAAGGCAGATGCTTAACCTACTGAGCCACCCAGATGCCCCCTAATTTTTTTTTTTTTTAGATAGCTCTAACCCAGAGCCACTCAGGGAATGGTACATAAGCCCTGCTTAGCTAAGTAAGACAGAACAAAATCACACAGCCCAGAAAAGGAAAGAATGAGCTGCATAACTTAACTTATCCTGACCAATAGAGAAGTTAACCAATCAATGTTTAAAACTACTGGTAATGGGGCAGCCTGGATGGCTCAGCGGTTTAGCGCTGCCTTCAGCCCAGGGTGTAATCCTGGAGACCCAGGATCAAGTCCCATGTCAGGCTCCCTGCACGGAGCCTGCTTCTCCCTCTGCCTGTTTCTGTTCCTCTCTCTGTGTCTCTCATGAATAAATAAATAAAATCTTAAAAAAAAACTACTGGTAATAGTTTTAGTATTTGTGGTGGTGTTATTATTGTTACAGAGCCCCAATCTGGCATCAAACAGACCTCAACTATTCTCTACTTCCTTCTACACCTGAAAGTAATTTATCTCTGCTAATGGAGGAACCGTTGTACACATGGGCTGGAAAAAGGAAGAAATGATATAAGGGCAAGAAGTGACATAACAGAGTCTAGAATGGTGGAAGGGGAGAGGAGAAAAGATGGGATCTGAGGGGTGTTCCCACTAAAGGCATCAATGAGGTGCAGGGGAGCTTGACATAGAAGTGAAGGTTTCTGCACCCAGGACGACTTGCTATCTACACCATTAATGGTTAAATGCCTTTGTGGAGAATAACTCAAAGATGTTGAAGGGTGAATTAATTAAAAAACAAAAACAACAAAACGAACAGTGATGCATTTAATGGTGTGAATTAGGAGTGTCAAGGGCGCCTGGGTGGCTGAGTGGTTGAGCATCTAGTCCCAGGGTCCTGGGATCAAGTTCTGCATTGGCTCCCCACAGGAAGCCTGCTTCTCCCCTGCCTCTGTCTCTACCTCTCTCTTTCTGTCTCTCATGAATCAATAAATGAAATCTTTTTTTAAAAATTAGACCTGTCCAAAAATAAAAAAAAAAAATTAGACCTGTCAAATTCTAGCACCTACAGAGACAATGTAGATAATGTAGATGCATAACTAGAGTGGGGTGGGGTACAATTGGGGCTGATGGGGTCTGTGAAAAACTAGAGAGCAGGGATTCCATTAAAGAGAGACAAGCTTCTCAGCCTCAACAGATTTTAACAGAATGAGAATAAGGGTCTATGTTGACAGATTCTCTCATTTTTAAGGGAAGCCAGAAATCTGTATTTTCTTCCAAATTTGGAATTTAAAAGTTGGCTATTGATTCAAATTTTTGGAAAGTAGGGTGGGCCAAATAAAGCTGATATGGGGGTGCCTAGGTGGCCCAGTCAGTGGATCATCTGCCTTTGGCTCAGGTGATGATCTTAGGGTCCTGGGATGGAGCCCCATGTCGGGCTCCTTGCTCCATGGGGAGTCTGCTTCTCCTCCTCCCCTCCCCTCCCCGACTTCGGATCATGCTCTCTCTCACTTTCTCTCAAAGAAAAAAACAAATAATCTGAAGTCTAATTTCCCATGTGTAGGCTTGCAGCTGGTGGCCTCTGACCTAAGCAATTCCCTCCAACTAACGATGAATAGTCCCCAAGATATTGTCCAAGGTCCTTCTATCACCGCGCGCTGCCCTATGTTCTCACTGACTTAAGACACCATTCAGTGTGGGCACTCACAGATGAAGGGAGGTGCCATTGTGAGGCGCTGGGGTCTCCTGGAGAGGCTAAATTTGGAGTTCAGGTTGACTCCCAGTTAAAGGGTTTTTCACATCCTGGGTCACCTTCAGGTCCCTGCCAGTCCTGCCCTCAAGTTCACATGTTCTTTTTTACTTTTTGAAATTTTAAAAATTTATTTACTCATGAGAGACACCAAGAGAGAGGCAGAGACATAGGCAGAAGGAGAAGCAGACTCCCTGTGGGGAGCCCAATACAGGACTCAATCCCAGGACCCCAGGATCACGACCTGAGCTAAAGGCAGACAGTCAAATACTGAGCCAACCAGGTGCCCCATGTTCACACATTCTACTTGTATATTCTGCTCCCAAGATAACTCAGAGGAGGAAATTCTTTGAGAGCTGGAGAGGTGTCTTTGAAATTTAAGAGAGAGGGCAGCCTGGGTGCTCAATGGTTTAGTGCTGCCTTTAGCCCAGGGTGTGATCTTGTAGTCCTGGGATCGAGTCCCATGTCGGGCTCCCTGCATGAAGCCTGCTTTTTCCTTTGCCTGTGTCTCTGCCTCTCTCTCTGTGTGTCTCTCATGAATATGTAAATAAAATCCTTTTTTTTTTTAAAGAGAGAGAGCGAGAGAGAGAAATTTCATAATAAATACTAGCCCAACATTGTGCCTACATAATATAGTATAATCATGGCCACAACAATTACAAGGTGTGAAAAAGACAAAGCAAATGTTGCCTGCAGTAAATACTTGGAAGTCTCTCTGTATTAATGAAGCTGCATTTTGGATACAACTTGCAGAAAATCCAAGTCAGATCAGCTTAAAGCAATCGAGACAATATTCAGATTATATAAATTACAAATCAATAAGGAAAAGTGACAATCTCATTATTAAAAAAAAAAAAGTGAAAGACTTTAACAGACTCTTCACAAAGTATCCAAACGGCCAATATGCCTCTGAAAAAAGCATCCTCTCACTCACTCACTCCAGTCTCACTCACTCCAGTATGCCCAGCACGTTGCCCAGAGCCTGGAACAAGGAAACTTGTCACTGGCCAAGTGACAATGTCACTGACAATTGTCACAAACAATGTCACTGGCCATCAGGAACATTCAAATTAAAAACACAATGAGGGGATCCCTGGGTGGCGTAGCGGTTTAGCGCCTGCCTTTGGTCCAAGGCACGATCCTGGAGACCCGGGATCGAATCCCACGTCAGGCTCCTGGTGCATGGAGCCTGCTTCTCCCTCTGCCTGTGTCTCTGCCTCTCTCTCTCTCTCTCTCTCCTGTGACTATCATGAATAAATAAATAAAAATAAATAAATAAATAAAAACACAATGAGATTCCACTCAGGAGACACCACAGGGAGAGACACACACCCAAGTTGCCAAAGTGGAAAATTCTGACAATAGCTAGTGATAGGGAGGATGTGAAGGACCTTGAACTCTCAAGTACTGCTAGGGGAGTGTAAAATTATACAACTACTTTGAGAAACTGGGAGTATCTACTAGCTTAACATCTGATGAGGCTTATAACCAACAGATACGTACAAATATGTTGACCACGAACCAGACAGTGGGGGTGTCTGGGTGGCTCAGTGGTTGAGCGTCTGCCTTCAGCTCAGGTCGTGATCCCAGGGTCCTGGGATTGAGTTCTGAGTCAGGCTCCCTGCAGGGAGCCTGCTTCTCCCTCTGCCTATGTCTCTGCATTTCTCTGTGTCTCTCATGAATAAATAAATAAAATCTAAAAAAAAAAAAAAAAAAAAAAAAGAACCACAGAGCGATTCCATTTATGTAGAATACAAAACCAGAAAAGATGAATTTATGCTAGTGAAACTCAGGGATGTGACTACCCTTGACAGGATATAGTGACTTGAAGAAAGCAGAGGACATCCTTCCGGGGATGCTGATGACGTTCATTTATTGGATTTGGGTGCTGGTTATACAATGTGTTCAGTTTCTAGATTTTCCTTTATAACTTGTACACTTCTCATTATAAATGCATTTCACTTAAAAAGTTAAAAATAAGTTTCAGAGGGATCGGCTTCAGGCATGGTTTGATCCAGAAGTCTGTGAAGACATCGGGACAATGGTTTGGTTTCTCTGTGATTCCCGCCGCTCTGCTTTCCTCTGGATGTGGAATTCATCCTCAGAACGGCTTCTCTCACGATTTCAAGATGACCTCTTGCACCTCCCATACTGGTTCTTTCACACCTATTGGGAGGAGCATAATCCTCCTCATAACTAGTCTCAAAACTCCAGAGCTTCATTTTAATTGCACTGAGTTCGGGTATCCAGCCCTTAGCCAATCCCCGTGAGCAGGGAGACACAGCACACTGACTGGCTTAGGCCTGGGTTACCTGGGTGACCATTTCTGAACCAATCACTGTGGCAAGGGGGTGGGGTTATGCTAATTAGTTCAAGCCATTCATCGCCCAACTCTTGAGTTTGGGAATTTGGAGGATGTTGATCTAATTCAAACTTTCTGGCTTTTGCTACTGGGACAGAAAGGGGGAGAAATGGACACTGTGAAGGTGACCAGACGTGCGGGGCACTTTTTTCTTTTTGAAAATAGCTCTGAGGGGATCCCTGGGTGGCTCAGAGGTTTAGCGCCAGCCTTTGGCCCAGGGCGCGATCCTGGAGTCCCAGGATCGAGTCCCACATCGGGCTCCCGGCATGGAGCCTGCTTCTCCCTCCTCCTGTGTCTCTGCCTCTCTCTGTGTGTGTGTCTATCTCTATCATAAATAAATAAATAAATCTTAAAAAAAAAAAATTAAAATAGCTCTGAAACAATCACAAACTTACAGGAAAGTTGCAAGTACAGAACAAGGAACTTTTTTCCCTCCTGAACCATTTTGGGAGAAAATTGCCAGTATGGTGCCCTGCATGCTGTAGTGGGTGTGACCTACAAACAAGGACATTCCAAGGGAAAGAGACTCTTGTTCCTTTTGGTTTGTAAGTTTTCTGTGAGACAACATATAGCCCACACTTCTCCACCGAACTTTCCATTTATTAACTTTTTTATAACCACACAGACTCATGGATTCTTATTTTATCAAGGGGTTTATTATCTCATTTTTTAAAGATTTTATTTATTTATTTATTTATTTATTTATTTATTTATTTATTCATAAGAGACACACAGAGAGAGGCTTAGACATAGGCAGAGGGAGAGGCAGGCTCCCTGCAGGGAGCCCCATCTGGGGCTGGATCCCAGGACCCTGGGATCATGACCTGAGCCAAAGGCAGATGCTCAGCTGCTGAGCCACCCAGGTGTCCCTACGATCTCATTTTTAATACTGATGCTCAAATTGTCCCCGATTTGGCCAGTGGGAGTCCTTCAAGCTAGCTCTCTGTACTTCCCCCTGTTCTCATCATTCTTGGAGCATTTCCTTACCTTCTGACCCAGAAAAAGATGTTCCAGGCTCTTCTTGCATCTTCTCTGTCCCCTCTCCCCTGGAATCAGCCCTTTTCTCAAAGGAGAAGGGAGGGTGCTTTCGAAGGCAGATGGCTGACCCCTCACCCCTGAGTGACCCCCCTGGACTCTGATTTCAATGCGGCTGGCCCCAGCCAATGGCAGAGGGGATGCTCCAGCGGTTGCCATGGAGACTTCAGGGCCGATGAGCGGGAGGAGGCGTGACGTCACTGCGGGAGCAAGTGCAGCAGCCACATCCTTGTCTTAGCAGGGCCACAGGGCACCGAAGGCAACCTCCGGCCCAACCGCC
This sequence comes from Vulpes vulpes, assembly GCF_048418805.1. Lineage (NCBI taxonomy): Eukaryota > Metazoa > Chordata > Mammalia > Carnivora > Canidae > Vulpes > Vulpes vulpes. The sequence goes on from NC_132780.1 coordinate 13,454,625, forward strand.
AGAGACCAGCCACCCTGCTTTCTGGGCCCTCACCCACGAGACCCGGTGGCAACAGCCCCAGGGAGGTCCCCTGTCCCAGATCTGCTGAGATTGCCAGGACGGGTGAGCCCTTTGGAGACCATCGCCAAGAGAGGCGAAGTGCATCTTCAGACCCTCCTTGGTGCGGCCTTGCCCCGACTCCGGACCCACGCCAGCCAGCTGGCAGAGAACACCTCTGCCTCCTGCAGTGTAAGTCCCTGGGAATTCCCAAGAGCCCTCTCGGGAGAAGGTGACAGAAATCTGGAGGCTGCAGCCCTGAGGGCAGGGCCAGGAGCATCCCTGACTGGAGTCTGGACAGACCGGCCCCTGAGGCCTCTCTCCTCCTTAGCCTTCGGGAAGGATCGTGGCATCCTGGATCATTCCCTGGATTCCCGAGGCAGCTCGGGTGTGCACCAGCGGGCATACTGCTGCCTCCGGGAGCTGGGCAAGATGCTCTTTGGGGTGAAGGACATTGCTCTTTTGGAGCACGGCTGCAAGGCCCTGGAAGTGGACAGTTACAAGTCCCTGATGATCCTGGGCATCCCGGAGGACTGCGACCATGAGGAATTCGAGGAGATCATCCGCGTGCCCCTGAAGCCCCTGGGCAAGTTCGAAGTGGCCGGGAAGGCCTTCCTGGAAGAAGAGCGGACCAAGGCAGCCATCATTCGGCTGGAGGAGGACATCAATTATGCCGCGATCCCCAGGGAGGTCAAGGGCAAGGGCGGCATGTGGAGGGTGGTCTACATGCCCCGGAAGCAGGACATTGAGTTCCTGACCAAGCTGAACCTCTTCCTGCAGAGCGAGGGCAGGACGGTGGAGGACGTGGCCCGGGTCCTGCGGCAGGAGCTGTGCCCCACGGTGACGGGCCCCAGAGAGCCACCTGCCAGAAAGTGCCGGGCGCCCGGGCCCGGGGAGAAGCCAGGGGCCGGGGCCACCGCGGGCGCGGGCGCGGGCGCGGGCGCGGGCGCGGGCACGGTCGGGGCGCCACCTCCAGACCCCGCGGAGAAGCAGAGCAAGGCTGGAGACGACAAGAGAGGCAAGCGGAAGCACAAGAAAAACCGTCGGCGACACCATGCCTCCGACAAGAAGCTGTGAGGTGAGGTGGGGAGGGCGCGAGGGGCAGCGGGGCGAGGGGCGGTGGCGGCCGAGTGAGCAGGGGGGCATTTCCACCCGAGTGAATAACTTGTGGGTAACATCTGAGTGAGGTGGGGAACGTCTGGGTGAGCGTGGGCCACTCAGTCATTCCACAGACATCTACTGTGCACCTGCTATGTCCCAGGCACTGTTCCAGGAGCGGGAGCCGGGTGCAAACCCAATACAGAAACACAGACCCTGCCTTCACGGCGCTGGTGGAGTCTGGGGAACCCGGGAGTTACTGGGGTACATCTGGGCATGGATTCCATTTGAGGAGACAGAGGCAACATCTGGTTGAGTATGGATCACTCCGCCATTCAACAAACGTTTTCTGATCGCCCGCAGTGTATACCAGACGCTGTCCCAGGCGCTGGGCAGGGAGCAGAGAGACCCAGACCTTGGCCTCCTGGCACTCGTATTATCTGAGTAGGTGCGGGTACATCTGAGTTACTTGAAAACTTGAATGAGCATCGTGCTGTTTGAGTGCGTGGGTAGCATCTGAGTTTGAACCCAACGTATGAGTCAGAACGGGTAATATTTGAGTAGTTGTGGGTAACCTGTAACTGTGGGAGTGACACCTGGGTATGTGTGTGAGTGTCGTCTGAGTGGGCGAGAGTGAAGACCCGGCAAACGACGTCTAACAACTGGGAGACCCCAAGGGAGGAGCCGGGAGGTCGCTCGCAGTCTTAGCGAGAAGCACATCAGCAGCATCATCACCATCATCGCACTGTGACCATGGAGATCGCAGGCTTCCCCACCCCCACCTCCCTGCATGAGCAGGTGTTGGCAGGAAATCACAAGAGGAGAAACGGGGTCCCGGATTTCAAGGGTTTGCAGAAGGTCTCTTGCCAGAGTTGAGGAAAAGCCAAGCAGGAGGAACATGGGGAAATCCGCTGCTGGAGAAAAGCCACTTATCTCCTTAACCATCACCTGCCCTCCTGTCCCCTCAGGCCTGATGACGGGGACAGCCCCTTTTGCTGAGTACCTGATGTCAGGAAGACATACAGACTTTTAGCTTTGGGCCTTGCTGGAAATCCTGCTATTGCAAAGTCTAAACACCACCACCACCCCTTTTTTTTTATCTTTTAAAAGGATGGACTTTGAATGCACCTCTGGTGCAAACTCATCCAGAGTGGGCCACCCTGTTTCGCACGTGGCAAGCAGAAGCCATGCCTGACAAAGTGAGTTGCCTGCTTGCCACACCTGAGAAGCTCAGTGCTCTGTGTCCTACTCTGTCAAGAGCTGTCACTGTTCTGTACATACTCAGTCTCCTTTACAAGGACAAGGGATGGTCAGACATGAGACTCTTCTGCTCTGATTGGCACATGGGGTTAGGATATGGGTCTCCCCAAATTCAACTCCAGAAGCTCTGGCTTGTGCAGAGGGGGCTCCCCACTCTAAAGAACAGAAGGCAAGACCTTCAGGAAATAGTCCAAAAGGAGGTAAATAATTAAGAGGTCACCTACAAGAGTTACCCATTAACAACATTAACTTTGGAGTCTCCCGTGATGGTAGAGGAAAAAAAAAAAGGCAAAAATGAATCAGGTAAAATCGAAGTGTCCGTGGGTAGACAGAGCTCTATTTCAGGGAGATCCGATTTGTGATTTTGCAAAATTCCATTAGTTCAGGGATTTGCAAAGGTTTGAGTTGAAGTTCTTGTGTTTTGTTTTGTTTTTAATACAATTTACACACACACACACCCCCAGAGGCTCAGATTCCTACCTACCAAATCGTAAGAGTGGAGACCCCCAATGTATTACTGTAGTGGGCATCGGTCACTTTTGTGACTTCCAGCATCCAAGCCCTGTTCTTATTTCTGTGAAGCTGCCCCTTGGGGCCCCCCTAACAGAGCCAAAAAGTGGAGATTCTCTCTCTACCCACCCCTTCACCTTGGCAATCAGGGTACAGGCAAGGGATCCACCCTCAGGAGGTCAGAACTTCCTCCTAGGCCCCTGCATTCCCAGCAATGGTCAAGACAGAAGGGATTTTTAAGAGTTCCCTTGCGTTGACAACCTAAAATCTGGAAGACTGATTTCTGTGAACTCCCCCAGCTGGCTCTGAATCATCACCTCAACCATCTTTTCTCCTGTGCAATGGTTGGGATCCAGCTTTTCCTGCCCTCCCCACACATATATTTACTCTTCTTCAAGTGCATCTGTGGTCTAGAAGTTTGTAGTCCTCTCTTGATCCTTTTCGCCCTTGTAACTTTCCAGCCTGGGCAAATGCACTCACGGTGTGTATTGTGCTACTGTGTTCACTGTTTCCTCAGAGTCCGGGCTTGAATAAGACCTCACGCACATTTGCTTGTTGCATGCTGTTGTCCCACCAAGGCACAGTCATTGTATCGTGACAAGGGACAGTGTGACGTTCCTTATAGTCTTATTGCAGTATCAAGACTGTATTTGTGCTTATTGTGAGTTTCGGGTGTTTCCCCATATAACGTTCATATCTGTGATACACAACGTGAGTGTGTGTCAATGTTCATTGTTGCCCCCAGAACCAAATCTACCAGTTCTCAAGGTTTTTTGGAAGAGTTTCCTAACACAGCAGAGCAAGCAGTTGTGCAAACCTGTTACCATTTGAAATCAGTTATCTGTGTGAGTCGAGACCTGGCTGGCACACAGCAAATCCTACGTGAAAATCCCCCCAAAATTGGACGTGCTGGCTGATATAGAAGCCCGCAGCTGGCCTTGGTGAACCCCCATTTCCAAGAGTGGGTTCCGTTATAATTCTTCACTGTTCTTTGCGGTTGATGCTCTATTGTATAAATATGAACTTATAAAATAAATGTATGTTAATGCGATCACAGTATGCTCTTTGATATATTGGGGGAATCTATGCTAGATCTAATTTAGAAAAATAATCTAGAAGCACCTGGGTGGCTCAGTTGGTTAAGCATTTGGTTCTCGATTTCGGCTCAGGTCATGATCTCAGGGTCATGGGATTGAGCCCCACATTGGGCTGCGCGCTCAGTGGGGAGTCTGCTCGAGATTCTCTCTCTCTCTCTCTCTCTCTCTCTCTCTCTCTCTCTGCCACTCCCCTCACTCACACATGCTCTCTCTAAAATAAATCTTTTTTTAAAAGGGAAAAATAGGGGCCCTTGGGTAGCTCATTCAGTTAAGCATCTGCCTTCGGCTCAGGTCATGATCCCAGGGTCCTGGGGTCAAAACCCGTGTCAAGCTCCCTGCTCCCCAGCGGGTCTGCTTCTCCCTCTCCCTCTGCCTGCTTGTGCTCTCTCTCCATATCAAATAAATAAAATCTTTCAAAAAATAAATTTAATTAAAAGGGAAAAATAATCTAGCTGCTAAAAAAATTTTTTTTTTTGAAAACTGTTTCCATGGGTTGCCTGAAGTTTTCCAGGGCTATATTATCTTTTTTAAAGCAGTGTCATCAGATCTCATGGCCAATAGAACACAAAACACACAACTTTCGGCTCCTAGTGACTGATGGAAATGGTGAAATGGTTCATCTGGAATAAGATAATAGCCATTCTGTATTCCAAGCATTGTGCACAGTCTTTCATACTCATTAATTTGTTATATCTTCCCAACCCCCAAGGTATGACACTATAGGTCCACAACCCCTTATCCAAAATCTTAGAGTCAGACATGCTTCAGAATTCAGAAAGTTTGGGGATTGCCTGGCTGGCTCAGTTGGAAGAGCATGTGACTCTTGATCTTGGGGTTGTGAGTTTGAGCCTCACATTGAGTGTAGAGATTACTTAAATAAACTTTAAAAAAAAAGTAATTGGGAAGCCTGGGTGGCTCAGTGATTAAGCATCTGCCTTCAGCTCAGGTCATGATCCCGGGGTTCTGGGATTGAGACCCGCATTGGGCTCCCCTCAGGTAGCCTGCTTCTCACTCTGCCTATGTCTCTGCCTCTCTCTGTGTGTCTCTCATGAATAAATAAATAAAATCTTAAAAAAAAAAAAAAAGAATTCAGAGAGTTTGGGATGTCAGAAAACTGATACAGTGACTATATCTTGTATTGTGTAATTCACCCCATGGGCAGATTTGGGCAGTTCCCATAATCAAACCCATTAGTATTCTGTAGGGAAATGTAGGATATTGACATTAAGGGAAATAAATGAAGAATATAAATAACCTTATGTAAATCTAGATCGTGCCTCTAAATGCTGTTCCTTGCTTTTATGGAGGGAGGGCGTGATGCAAAGCTTTCTGAGTTTTTTTGGATTTCAAAAGAGATTAGTGACTATGAGCTGTATATTATTACTTCATCTCATTCTATGACTAAAGAAAGGTTAAGTGACCTGCCTAAAACAACATAGGAAGGTTCAAAAGGACAGAAGCCTACGTCTTTCTGAGGACAATCTGTGCTCCTGGCTCAGGACTGGGTCTCTCTGAGGCTCCTTCAACAGTGCTCACTGAGGGCCAAAAATTCTGAAGGAGGGCTCAGAACCTCCGAGAAGCCAACCTATATGTGATTCCCATGGGCTGGCGCTGGTGATTCTCCATGGGTTCCCCAGATTGCTTCTTTGTGCTTCTCCACCCTGCTCTGCACCCCGGGAGGCCACCTCCATGGACTGGGTTCCCCAGATTGCCTCTCTGTGCTTCTCCACCCTGCTCTGCTCCCCAGGAGGCCAACTTGGAGCACTGTATACCAAAGCTCCTGTGCCCTAAGACTTCCTTGTTGGGATCAGCCAATGGGAGGCAGCGGCAGGAGTCAGAGGGCAGGAGGAAAGAGAGGCTGGGGTATTTCTTCCCTGTGCTCTGGCTACTGGGCTCCCTCTGCTTTCTGGGGACTGCGGTATCCCTCTACAATGATAAATCAAAATCAATCGGTGTGGTCACTCCTCTGCTTACTCCATCCCCGTTCAGAAGAAAGTTCAACATCTTTATAGCCCAAAGATCCCCACTTGCCTTGGCTCCCCATTTCACGATACTCTAGCCACCCCAGACATACTTCTGGGATCCCTGGAGTCCCGGGATCAAGTCCACATCGGACTCCCTGCACGGAGCCTGCTTCTTCCTCTGCCTGTGTCTCTGCCTCTCTCTCTCTTTCTCTCTCTCTCTCTGTGTCTCTCATGAATAAATAAATAAAATCTTTTTAAAAAGTAATAAAATAAAATAAAAAGGTCAGCTCTATTGGAGGTATACTTATACAATGTAATCTTTTTAATGTTCCATGTGGTAAGATTGATTGATTGATTGATTTGAGAAGAGAGAGAGAGAAAGAGAGAGAGATTGAGAGAGAGAGAGAATGTGTGCACAGTATGGAGGAGCAGAGGGAGAAGGAGAGAGACAATCTTAAGCAGGCTCCATGCCCAGCACAGAGCTGGATGCGGGCTTGATCTCACGACTCTGAGATCATGGCCTGAGCTGAAATCAAGAGTCAGATGCTTAACCCACTGAACCACCCAGGCCCCCCTCCAGAGCGTACGTTTTAGATGCATGGTGTACGCTCTCTTTGCTGCAAAGAAACTGTGGCATGGGTAGTATCAGCTCCACTTTACAGATAAGGGAACAGGGCCCAGAGAAGTAAAATCACCTCCCTGAAGGCACACAACTAGTTGGTGGCAGAGTCAAGATTTGAACCCAGGTCTGTGTGTGCAGCTCTGAATCCTTGGACGCTCTCTCCATTGTGTGCCCTGGTGATGCTAGGGCACAGGTTGGGTACTGTCTCCCGAGGGGTATTACCCTGCCTCTGCCTAGGATGCTCTTACAGGACTCCTCTGACTCTTAACCCTCAGGTCTCTTCTTCCAGGAAGCCTTCCAGGCCACCCCAGGATGGATTATTCCCCCTATTTTATCTCCTCATTGCTCCCCTATATTTTTCTGGCTTGATATATCTCTCGATGGTGATTAATTTGTGTAGATTTTATTAAATGCCACTGTGGTTTCTGCAGGAAGGAGTGGATGAGACAGGATAAGCAGACGCGACTGGCTAGTTTGAATAATTTCAGCAGATTTTGGGGTCTAGGGGCTGTCCCTAGTTGTCTGAGACCTGGCCCTGGGGTGAATAGCACAGGTGGATGGTGCCAGAATGGGAAGGTTGCTAAAGGAGGTAGTTGGAGGTGTGGGCTCTGGAGTGGTTGGTTTGCATTTCAAGAACATGCTCAAGGGCAAGTACTGTTTACTTTCTCTAGGAATTGCCTGACCCCAGGAGGGGCAGTCCCTCAAGAGCCAGCCAGGCCCCAGATAGCAAGGCATCAGAATATGGAAAATAAAAAAACACAGTTATTATGGCAATAAATATAGAATGCAGATAAATATCTATGACGTAAATAAGGAAATCGAATCAGAAATTCCTCTAAATTGGCTTTCTCACTAGGCAACCTGCCAGTTAAGGCAGCAGATGCCTCTGCCTGGTGTATGGAGGTTTGGAGATGAAGGCTAGTGTTGGACATATGGCCTGGGTTCAAGTCCTGACTCCTCTCCCTCCCAAAGCATGAGCCTGGGCAAACCACTGAACCTCCTGTGTCTCGGGGTTGCTAATTTGAAAATGGGGATAATAGTAACCTGTTTAACCAGGTGTGGGGAGGACTATATCCATTCAGACATATAAATGACTTAGCACAATGGCTAAGATGGAGGAAGCTGTTAAGCTTTGGCCACTGGGATCCTGGGTCCAGTGACCGTTGTGTTTTTCATCCACAGAGAACACATTCGCCTGGTTTCATAGCTCAGATTCCTGAACTAACCGTGTGCCCCGCTTCCTAAGACAATATGCTGTGTTCTGACAAAAGGCTGCTTTGGAATCTGGGCAAAGTAGTGAGTACACCAGGGTAATACCCCTCGGGAGACAGTACCCAACCTGTGCCCTAGCATCACCAGGGCACACAATGGAGAGAGCGTCCAAGGATTCAGAGCTGCACACACAGACCTGGGTTCAAATCTTGACTCTGCCACCAACTAGTTGTGTGCCTTCAGGGAGGTGATTTTACTTCTCTGGGCCCTGTTCCCTTATCTGTAAAGTGGAGCTGATACTACCCATGCCACAGTTTCTTTGCAGCAAAGAGAGCGTACACCATGCATCTAAAACGTACGCTCTGGAGGGGGGCCTGGGTGGTTCAGTGGGTTAAGCATCTGACTCTTGATTTCAGCTCAGGCCATGATCTCAGAGTCGTGAGATCAAGCCCGCATCCAGCTCTGTGCTGGGCATGGAGCCTGCTTAAGATTGTCTCTCTCCTTCTCCCTCTGCTCCTCCATACTGTGCACACATTCTCTCTCTCTCTCAATCTCTCTCTCTTTCTCTCTCTCTCTTCTCAAATCAATCAATCAATCAATCTTACCACATGGAACATTAAAAAGATTACATTGTATAAGTATACCTCCAATAGAGCTGACCTTTTTATTTTATTTTATTACTTTTTAAAAAGATTTTATTTATTTATTCATGAGAGACACAGAGAGAGAGAGAGAAAGAGAGAGAGAGGCAGAGACACAGGCAGAGGAAGAAGCAGGCTCCGTGCAGGGAGTCCGATGTGGACTTGATCCCGGGACTCCAGGATCATGCCCTGGGCTAAAGGCAGGCGCTAAACCTCTGAGCCACCCAGGGACCCCAGAGCTGACCATTTAAAAAAAAAAATGAAACTGGGATGCCTGGGTGGCTCAGCAGTTTAAATAAATAAATAAATAAATAAATAAATAAATAAATAAAATTAAAAAAAAAAATGAAACCAAGAGTGGGGCAGTTGGGAGGTGGGCTGCCTGGGGGAAGTACTTCATTCCCATGCCTCAATCTCCTCATCTGTGAAATGGGTTGATAATAGTACCCATTGCTGAGGGCAGTCATAAAGATGCAAAAAGAGGCATCTTTGTGGGAAAATTAGGTATGTAAAGCCAAAGGTTTCACAGACTCCTGAGAAAAGGGACATCTAGCCTTTGGATCACCCTGGGGTGAGGCTAGCAATGAAGGGCAGGCAGCAGAGGGAAGTCCACAGAGAGGGGGACAGCGAGCATGTGAAAACACTTCCACAGGTCTCATCACCCATATCTGATTCTGGGGGTCAGAAGACGGCACGATAATTCTTTCACCTCTGGGATAATGGTTCTTGAGAGACAAGGTCACACAATAAAACTTGGATGTTTTCATTTGGAGCTTTCCTCATTGGAGTCTGGGGAATCAGCGGCCACACTGCAGGATCGGGGGCGGGTCTAGACTTGATCCTGTGCCTGCTGTAGCAAATCGCCACAAACTCAGAGTAACACAATCTATTCACTCAGGCTTCTGGAGGCTAGAAGTCCAAAATCAAGATGTGAGCAAGGCTGAGCTCTGTCCGAGGGCTCTAGGCAGGGGAGGCTCCTTCCTCGTCTCTTCCAGCTTCTGGTGGCTCCTGGTGCTCTTTGGCTCGTGGCCACATCACCCCCGTCTCTGCCTGTGTGGTCACCCTGCCTCCACTGAGTCTTCATGGCTTCTCATCTGTGTCTGTTATCTCTCTCTGCTTCTTTCTTATGAGGACACTCTTGAAGCCCTGCCCAGATAACCTAGGCTAATCTCATCTCAAAATCCTTTACAACATCTGCAAAGATACTTAGGTCCTTTTCCAAATAAAGTCACATTTTCAAATTCCAGGGATTTGAAGCTGCAATCCATGGGCAGCCATCATCCAAACTATTACAAGATCTCAGAGATTCCCATCCCTCACCCCCTGTAAGGGTCCCTCTATGTTGCTAAAATTGGAGAAACCCTAATTTCCAATCTGGCTCTTTTGCAGGTTCCGGGTGGTATTTCCAGCTGGCCAAGGACCTCCCTTGCGTCTGCCCAGCCCCACCAACCATCACCTCTGTCAGAGTCATTTGGGGAGATTATTTTTTTAATGAAATACCCCACCCTAACATTCTCTGATCCAGTAGTTTGGACTTGAGAAATTGTGATTTCTAAAATTCTCGCTAATGATTCCTTTTTTTTTTTTTTTTTTTAAGATTTTATTTCTTCATGAGAGTTACACAGTGAGATGCAGAGACACAGGCAGAGGGAGAAGCAGGCTCCGTGCGGGGAGCCTGATGTGGGACTAGATCCCAGAACACTGGGATCACACCCTGAGCCGAAGGCTGACTCTCAACCACTGAGCCATACAGGCGTCGCTCACTAGTGATTCTAATGTGCAGCCAGGTTTGGGAATCTGTGCTTTAGAGAAATGTGCCAAATGAATGGATTATGAATGAATGATTTTTCAAATATACAGCTATTCTGTCAGCTTTGCTTCCACACTCACCAAACAGCCTCCAAATTTTGTGCTGAAGAGGTAGAAGGCAGAGGTGGCCCAACTATGTGGCTGGTTCTGGAGGCCAGAGTGTGAACCATAAGGCTCCTTCCTGCTGTACTTCTTGAGGACCTACTATGTGCCATCAATGAGCCCACTGGCTAAAAAGTGTGGATAATCTATATCCCATTCATTCTAGGCAGGGATCTGATTTCTGGGCATTTGAGACTGAAGACAAATCTAGTGACTGTGCCAAAGTTTACAAATGTCACCTGGGAGAGAAGTCTTCAGGGACTGTTCATCAACCTTGCTCCCCATCCTCTACCCTCCATAGGAAACTGGGAAAATAAAGGAGGCATAAGAGTAGCAGGGGCTGGGATCTAAGGAACCTGAGTGATTCAAAGCTCTGTCACTTACAAGCTGTGTGGCTTTTTTTTTTGGCCTCATTTTTTCTCATCTGGAAAATGGGAATAAGTATTTGTTTAAAAGGGATCATAAGGAGTGGGGCAGCTGGGTGGCTCAGTCGGTTAAGCCTCAGACTCTTGGTTTTGGCTCAGGTCATGATCTCAGGGTCATGAGATTGGGATTGTGAAATTGAGCCCCCCCCCCCCACTTCTGAGCTCAGCAAGGAATCTTCTGGAGATTCTCTCTCCCTCTGCCTCTCCCTGCAAGTGCATGCACACGCACTCTCTCTCTCTTTCTCTCAAATAAATAAATAAATAAATAAATCTTTTTTAAAAAGAGGGGTTGTGGGGATCCCTGGGTGGCTCAGTGGTTGAGCACCTGCCTTTGGCCCAGGGTGTGATCCTGGAGTCCTGGGATCGAGTCCCACATTGGGTTCCCTGCATGGAGCCTGCTTCTCCAACTCTGCCTGTGTCTCTCCCTCTCTCTGTGTCTCTCATTAATAAATAAATAAAATCTTTAAAAAATAATTTTAAAAAGAGGGGTTGTAAGGAGTAAAAGAAAAAAATGCAGAGGGACCGGGACAAAATAGGTGCTCAGTCAAAGTAAATTATCAGTAAAAAACAAAATTTTAGGAATATATCTAGTGCAATTCTCTCCTTCATTCATTCAGCAAACATTCTGAGCACCTACCAGCACCGCTCTAGGTTCTGAGAAGTCAGCAGTGACCAAACCAAATATCCCTCCCCTCTTGGGACAAGTATTCCCATAGTGTGAGACAATAAATAAATAAGGAAATACTAGGAAGTGATAAGCGCCATGATAAAAATAATTCAGGATGATGTGAAGAATCCCCTGGGGTAGATTCTAAAATTACACATGTAAGCATTTTTTTTTCTGGAAAAATACAGAGGTATTTCACTGTAATTACTTTGCCGGGAGACACTGGAGGCTCGAGGCTGGGAGAGGGGACTTGGTTTTCATTTTATATCTTTTTGGCACTTCGTTTTCTTACATGGGTCACTTTCAGTATGATTTTTTTAAAGTGGCAACCAAGTGTCGCTGGGTGGAGAGATCTAGGCCATGTTTTGCTTTCTTCCCCCATTCTTTTTGGATTTTTCATGTCTTTTAACCAAGTATAAAAGTGGGAGCTGTGATAATCGTTTGTTCTGGCGAAGGCTCTCCCCTGCCAGAGATCTGAGTAATCTAAAATACCCACAGTGGAACTGCTCAGGGGTTGGCAATTTTTGTAAGAATGTTGGATATTTGAGGTTTTCATTTCATTTCGAGGATAATCTTCCCCTCCCTGCCCCGGCCCCACTCCCACACATAGACACACACATTCACACACACACACACACACACATACACACACACACGCACCTTTTACCAATTGCAGAACACAAATGTCTCAACAGGCGAGATCATTCCACTTGGAATTCTGGACTTTGGGGACTTGGATTCATAAATCGGCATTCCTCAAATGGGTAAGCCTAGGGATTTTGAGTTTCCGGTAGCTTTTCAGGAAGCTGAGTGGGGGGATCAGGCCTAAGGAAGGGGTGAGAAGCTCAGAAGAGGTGCTGGCCGCCCCCACCTCCGGACCCTCGCCTCCCATTAGGGACTCGCTCTACAGACGCGGCTGCTCGTTGCCGTGGAGACCGCAGGGCGGCTCTAAACGCCGCACAGGGGAGGGGCCGGGCGGTGGGAGGCCAGGCCCGGGCCGCTCGAGCCGGCTGGGCTGGAGCTTGGGAGAGGGGGGAGAAAATCCAGCAAAGCCTATCGACCCGGCTCCGCAAAGCAAAAACAACCCGAGCGAGCCAGGAATTGTGCAGAGGCCTCGCTGAGATCTCCACCAACCCCACCCGCCAAGCATCTTCCTTTTTTCCCTCTCTCCCTTCCCTCTTTCTCTTCACATCTGCCGGGTTCCTTCAAGAAGTAAAATCCCACATCGCCAGTTAAATAGAATCACAGGCGTTCCTTTTTTTTTTTTAATTTTTATTTATTTACGATAGTCACACACAGAGAGAGGCAGAGACAGGCAGAGGGAGAAGCAGGCTCCCTGCACCGGGAGCCGGAGTGGGATTCAATCCCGGGTCTCCAGGATCGCGCCCTGGGCCAAAGGCAGGCGCTAAACCGCTGCACCACCCAGGGATCCTCAGGCGTTCCTTTCTTATACCTTTGTATTAAAGTCACTCTCTCACAGGGGTTTTTGCCGTTGTTGAATTTTTTTCTTTTTTAACCGTTGTGTATTTCATTACAATTGGTTTCCATTGTCATCCAGTGGATGCAATTCTATGCATTGAAAAACTTTATCATGAAAAGAGCCTCATAGGATTTAGAAAGGAATAAGGATTCCTGAGATAGGGTAGAGGCCACTTCTGTAGTTGAGGGGGGTGCAGAATGACCTCTCTAAAAAAGGTGACATTCGAGCAGAGGGAAATCTCCAAAGAGAAGGTGGGGCCGTAACATTCTGGAGGTTGGGAAGGGCAAGTGCAAAGGCCCTGAGGCAGACATGAACCTGGTGTCCTTGATGGACAGTGAAGAGGCAGGTGTGGCTGGAGTGGAGTCAGTGAGGAGAGAAAGCGAGAGGGAAGTAGAGGAGGTGAGGACTTTAATTTTACTCCAAGTAACATGGAGGATTTTTGAAAGAGTAGAGATAGATCTGACTTAGGTGTTTTTTGTTTTGTTTTGTTTTTAATTTTATTTATTTATTTGAGAGAGAGAGTGAGCGAAAGACAGAGCCCACCAGCAGGGGCAGAGCAGGGGCAGAGGTAGATGAAGGAGAAGACTCCCCTGCTGAGCAGAAGGCAGCCAGTGGTGGGGCTCGAATCCAGGAGCCTGAGCCAAAGGCAGTCGCTTAACCGAATGAGCCGCCCAGGCATCCCCTGACCTAAGTTTTTACAAAATTCCTCCAGCTGCTAGGTTGGGGTCACTGCAGACCGTGAGGGGGAAGCAGGAAGCTGTTTGTATGGATCCACCCTACCAGATAGTTCTTTTGTTTGTTTGTTTTTCCTACCAGATAGTTCTGAGAATTCCTAACAACAGTCCCATTTCGCACACAGCAGGGTGCCTGATGTCAAGGAAACTCTTCCTGCAAGTTAACTGCTATTATTACTAATGCCTTGTGGTGCTCATTGTTGCCGAGCTAGCTGCCTCAGAGTTACCTGGGAAGCTTCGCACATCCTGGGCCCCACATCCCAGGGATCCTGACCTGCTGTGTCCATAGCCAAGTCTGAGGAACTTTGATTTAATTGACGAGAGACACAATGAGAGAGGCAGAGACATAGGCAGAGGGAGGAGAAGCAGGCTTCATGCAGAGAGCCCCATGTGAGACTCAATCCCAGGACCCGAGGATCACACCCTGAGCCAAAGGCAGATGCTCAACCAATGAGCCACCCAGGTGTCCCTGAGGACCTTTGATTTAATTGAACTTGCTTGGGTGTCAGGTGGCTCATTGGTTGAGCCTCCATCTTCTGCTCAGGTGGTGATCCCAGGGTCCTGGGATTGAGTCCTGCATTGGACTCCCCACAGGGAGCCTGCTTCTCCCTCTGCCTGTGTCTCTGTGTCTCTCTCTGTGTGTCTCTCATGAATGAATAAAATCTTTAAGAAAAAATTTAACTTGCTTAATTAACAGTTCTGACTCCTAAAAATCCAAGCAATCCAAAAAAGATATAGAAGGACCCCCCAGAAACAGCCACTGTTGGCAGCGCTTCTACCTGAGAGGTGTCCCCTGACCTAAGTTGCATATCTAGGCCCTTTGCCTAGACAGGATGCATACATGCATATCTAGGCCCTTTGCTCCCCCACCCCATACACACAAGTCAGACTGTTTCAGATTCAAATCCAGGTTCCATTACTTCTGGCAGTGGGACCTTGAGTAAGTGATTTTTTTAAAAAAATATTTTATTTATTTGAGAGAGGGAGCATGAGCAGAGATGGAAAAGCAGACTCCCTGCTGGGCAGGGAACCCAATATGGACCTCGATCCCAGGACCCCGGGATCATGACCTGGGCCAAAGGCAGATACTTCACTGCCTGAGCCACCCAGGGACCCCAGTAGGTGATATTTACATCCTTAGCTATAAATGGGAATGATCGGACCCCTGGGTGGCTCAGTCCACTAAAGCGGCTGCTTTTGGCTCAGGTCATGATGGGGGGGGGGGGGTCCTGGGATGGAGCCCCACCTCTCCCTCCCTGCTCAGCAGGGGGTCTGCTTTTCTTCTCTCTGTGCTCTTTCTTAAGTAGATAAATAAAATCTTTAATAAAATAAAATAAAATAAAATGCGAATGATCATATTACCTGTATCATAATGTTATAGGGAGGATTTCATGAGTTAGTCTGCAGAAAGCACTTAGAATGGTGCCTAAGGACGCAGGAGACGCTCCATAAAACCTGACTCTCCTTTTCACCGGATGCTTCTTTTTACAGAGCTGCATAGTCTTTCAATGCGAGAACCGTACAACCAAGCCAGCGCCTCCTGATGAACACTTCGGTTCCTTCCTTCACCCCCACAATCTTTATTGAGCACCTACCGTGTGCCAAGCCTGGTGCTAGAGGCAAGCGCAGTTAAGACCCTGGTACCAATCTCTCCACCGACCTGTATGGAGGTCGGAACCTGTATGGCTAAAGAGGAAGGGACCTCTGGTACCCGAAGTCACACGATGTGAAGTGGTCACCTCCAGTGCCAGTGGCTGGTACCCAAGGTCACATGGTGTGAAGTGGTCACCTCCAGTGCCGGTGGCTTTCCAAAGGACCGCCCGGTGAGCACCGCCACCTCCAGGGCTCGGCTGGAAGCCCCGGGGTTAGCAGGGCAGGTTAGGGAACTGCCGCCTTTCCCCCAGGGAAGGTGCTGACGTGGGCCTCGGCGGGGGCGTTCGGCTCGGGAGCGGTGGCCCCAAGGAGGCCCGGAGCGCGGCCACACCCCTGTGGGGGAGGGGAATAAGGGCGCCCCGAAGGGAGTGGACAGCCCCCCTGTCAGTCTTCCCGAGTCCGGGAGTGTAAGAGGAGAAGGGGAAGGTGGGCCTCACCCGAGGGGAGAGCGAGGAGGAACTTCCTGCCCGCGCGCGCTCCTCGGCGCTGAGCGCACGGGCTGGGGAGGCTGTGGGCGCGTCAAGGTCGGCCTGGGACTGGGGTGGCCGCCTGCCCGGGGGCGGGAGACCCTGGGGGGGCTGGGCTGCGGCCTCCAAGCGCCTCGGCCATATTGAAGAGCCGTCTTTGTGTGCGAAGGCCTCTCCCAAGCTGCAGGCGCGTCCCCGAGGCAGGAAGAGCCACGGGGCAGCCCGTGCGCCCCCACGAGCTTGGAGCCGGGACTCCACGTCTGCAGCTGGCGGTGGGCTTCGAGCCCCAGGACTCGCCTCTCCCGGGCTCACGTAAGCATCCTGGGGATTGATTCCCGCCAGTCCTCGGTGGTGGGCGGGGAGCCGGACTTGGTCAAGACTGGACTTTGTGGGGGCAGAGGAGTCGGGAGGGGTTGGCTCATCCTTGGCTGCAGAGGTGAGACCCTCCCCGGGGGCAGTTCTGCTGGGACCCCCACCCCCAAGACTCAGGCCTATTTGTAGTTTGGGGTCGTTGCCCCCAGCCCAGATTTCACCCTGGAGATCTTAAAGACCCTCGAGAAAAGCCACGTGGGGGGCTGGTTCCCCTGGGGCTTCCTCCCATCCCCCGACTCCCTGATCCTCTGGAGCGTCCCTGATGTGTGCAAAGATGTGGATCTGGACGTCCTCGTGGAAGCCTTGAAGCCCGTGGGGACCTTTAAGAAGATTGGCAAGGTGTTCCGCAGGGAGGAGGACTCCACGGTGGGGATGCTGCAGAT
Source organism: Vulpes vulpes (assembly GCF_048418805.1). Taxonomy (NCBI): domain Eukaryota; kingdom Metazoa; phylum Chordata; class Mammalia; order Carnivora; family Canidae; genus Vulpes; species Vulpes vulpes. The sequence goes on from NC_132780.1 coordinate 13,471,157, forward strand.
CGGGGAGGACGTCGACTATTTGCTCATCCCCCGGGAGGTCAGGCTGGCCGGAGGCGTGTGGAGGGTCATCTCCAAGCCCGCCACCAAGGAGGCGGAATTTCGGGAGCGGCTGATCCAGTTTCTGGAGGAAGAAGGCCGCACATTGGAGGATGTGGCCCGCATCATTGAGAAGAGCACCCCACACCCGCCCCAGCCCCCCAGAAAGCCCAAGGAGCCCCGAGGGAGGAGGAGAGTCCAGCAAATGGTGACCCCTCCCCCACGCCTGGTCGTGGGCACCTATGACAGCAGCAACGCCAGCGACAGCGAGTTCAGTGACTTCGACACCTCCAGAGACAAGCGTGACAAGGGTGATAAAGGTCACAAAGGTGCAGGGCGCAGCAGGAAGGTGCGCAAAATGCCAGTCAGTTACCTGGGCAGCAAATTTCTAGGGAGCGACCTGGAGAGCGAGGACGACGAGGAACTGGTGGAGGCCTTCCTGCAGCGAGGGGAGAAGAAGCCCAGCGCGCCACCTGCCCGCCGCCGGGTGAACCTGCCAGTGCCCATGTTCGAGGACAACCCCAGGCCGCAGCTGTCCAAGGCTGACAGGTGGCGAGAGTATGTCAGCCAGGTGTCCTGGGGGAAGCTGAAGCGGAGGGTGAAGGGTTGGGCGCCCAGGTCCAGCCCTGAGGTGGGCGAGGCCCGGCAGGCCTCTACCAGGCTGGAGAGGGTTGGGGCGTCCGTACGGGGCAGAGCCAGCCGGGGGGTTAATGTGGGCAACATAGGAGCTGAGCAGGTGCCTGAGAGTCCCCCAAGACGATGGAGGCCCAAAATCAACTGGGCCTCTTTTCGCCGTCGCAGGAGGGAAGAAGCAGCATCCACAGACGAGGGGGCAGAGGCTGTAGATGATCAGAGGGCAGAGGCTGCAGATGATCAGAGGGCAGAGGCTGCAGATGATCAGAGGGCAGAGGCTGCAGATGATCAGGGGGCTGAGGCTGCAGATGATCAGGGGGCTGAGGCTGCAGATAATCAGAGGGCAGAGGCTGCAGATAATCAGAGGGCAGAGGCTGCAGATGATCAGAGAGTAGAAGCCATACCTGTCCAGGGGGCAGAGGCTGAGGATAATCCAGGGGCAGAGGCCGTAGCTGTCCAGAGGGCAGAAGTTGCAAGTAGTCAGGGGGAAGGGGCTCCAGATAATCAAAGGGCAGAGGTCCCAGTTGTCCAGGGGGCAGAGGCTGCATCTGATGGGGCAGAAGCCATAGCCAACCAGAGGGCAGAAGCCGTACATAACCAAAGGGCAGAAGCCCCAGCTGCCCAGGTGGCCACAGGGACAGCCCAAGGAGCTAAGGCCCGGAAACAGGTCAAGACAGTGAGGTTCCAGACCCCTGGACGTTTTTCATGGTTTCGCAAACGCCGGAGAGCCTTCTGGCACACTCCCCGATTGCCAACCCTGCCCAAGAGAGTCCCCAGGGCAGGCGAGGCCAGGAGCCTTAGGGTGTTAAGGGCAGAGGCCAGAGCAGAAGCAGAGCAGGGAGAGCGAGAAGACCAGCTGTGAGGTGAGGGCAGGGGTGCCCTGGGGCTTGCAGCCACCTGCCATGCCATCACCACTCTGGCCTTGGCCCTCCCTCCCCTGCGCTTGGGTGGAGATGCCCTTCCTGCCACCATACTTGAAAATGCAAGTGGACAAGGGTCGGGCAGTGGTCCTCCCATCTCCACCCAGCACCCCTCTTTCCTGTTAAAAGTTTATCTTTCATGCATTGATTTTTTTTTTTTTAAAGACTCTTTCTAGTCACCCAAGGAATGTAAAGAAACAGAGCCATACAAAGGGGTTGCATCACTCATGATTTTAACTTCTCAAATGCGACTCTAGGTGCTCAGCTTGGCGGGGGCAGGATGTGAGGGAGAAATTTCCTCCCCTCCCCCTTTCTCTTCTTTTCTCCTGCACACTTAACATTGACCGCCTCCTTGAACTTAAGAAAAAAGGGGCAGGAGCCGACATGCAAATAAAAATGCTTACCACGTGATTTCCTGGCTCTGGACTGGGCAGCTTAAGAATGCTCCAGGGTTATGATGTCACTCCCTTGTGTCCCCTCCACTCCCACCCTCCTGGACGGTCACCTGCCTGTCTATGTCACTTTGCTCGCCATCCCCATGCCCCTGGGTTCCGGCCCAGGGCCTGCACTTTTATATTCTCTCCCCAACCACCACCCCTGCCAACCTTGGTTGCAGGGTCCAGAAGTATCTGGGAAATGTGTCCGAAATTCAGATTCCGGGGCCCTTCATGCCAGAGCTGTGGACTTGCTGGAGTGGGCTGTGTGCCCCCAGAATCTGTTTCGATCAAGCCCCCAAAACATCTCCTGGGGCAGACTGATCACTGGACACATCGAAAACTGCAATAGGAACAGGCCAAAATGCTGGTTGGTGGTATAGTGTGTAGTGTGCTGTGACTGGCGCTTATAATCAAGGAAAGACTGGGTTGTTAGGGCCCCGTAGGCACTGGGGGACCTCTCTCTGTATTGTCTTGTGTCCCCCAACCCCAGCCCCGCTGAGGGCGAGAGCCAAGAGAAGTCAGGGAGGAGAGAGGCCTGAAGGCCAGCTCTGTCTTGGCTAAGGCTGCAGTCCTGGCCTAAGCCTCTTAGTCTTTTTCCTCTGGAACTAAAAGAATTACATGCCCTCGCCCACTTCCACCCTGGAAGGAGGAGCTGCTGGTGCTCCTTCCAAGTGATGCTAAGAGCTGCTTTGCACTGGTACAGTAAATGGCTCAAGCCTGGCAGGAAAAAGCCCCAATGGGATTTAGAAGACAGGGTGTGGAACCCACCTGGAGGGATGGACTTTGCCAGGGGCTGGGGAGTTACCAGGCTGGATGCAGCTGGCCCCGGAGTGCCCAGTGGGTGCTCTGGATGCCAGGCTAGTGGTAGCAGTGGGGCGGGGGGGCTTCTCCCTCTGGGAGAAGAGCAGCCACATGATCACGAGGGCCTAGTCTGTTTGGGGTCCTGGAGGATGAAAGAAAGTGGGAGTGGAGATGGTGAGATATACCAGGAGAGATATGGGGGCAAATCCACCCCACTCCCCACCCACTGCTGATTCTCAGTTTGTCCCTCCCATCCCCAGTGTTCCAGGCATGAACATCCAGTGATGCCCAGGAGTCAGAGGTCCCTTGGGTTCCCTGAAATTGTACCAGGGCTTTCATATTTTTAATCCAAGGGGATTTCATTTAACACCTGAATGGCCCAGGCCATGATGCAGCCCACTGATGCCTCCAGGATTGTACTTTCAAACATGCAAGGATTTTCATGGGAGGGGGGAAGCACCAGAAAACTAGAGTTTTGTCTCCAGACTGGCCTTTATCTGGACACCCATAAGTGTCCCCAAAGAGAAAAACAACATAACATGGCCATAGAGGTGCCACCCTGCAATAGCAAGGACTTTCTGAGTGCCCCATGGTGGTGTGCCTTGACAGGAGGAACCATTAGGGAGACAGGGTAAGGAGGTATTTGGAGCTTATATCACCCCTAGCACCACCCCTCACAAGCTGTGTGACCTTGGGCTGGCTAATTTATGCCTCTCTGTGCCCCTACCTGAGATGACTGAAGAAGATATAATGTATTAAAGCTCAAATCAGCCCCAACAGACATCATCTCTCCTTGTCCTATTCCTGTTCCACATCAGAAGCAGCCAGAACTTCACCAGATGTCTCAGCCCCAGTTGGGGCCCCCAGGACCCTGGTTCCCATCCTGGCTGATAGGTGGACCGACCAGGGAGGTTCCCAACACCCTTGGCCAGCCTGCATATGCAGAGATTGTCATGCAAGTGGTGCAGGGTGAGGCTGGGGCTCCCAGAGCCCTGGGGCTTGCAGGGTGATTCCAGTGTGCACCCGGGACTGACCACTGCTACCCCAGGGCTCCGGGAGATGACCAGACCCCACAGCAGACCCTCTCCAGCTGGTCGTGCAGCAGAATCCTTGGGAGGCTTTCAAAACCACAGACTGCTGGGTCCCAACCCCAAGTGATTCACTAGGTGTGGGGTGGGCTCAGGAATATGCATCTGGTCCAGCTCAAGCTCGGGGTGAGAGCAGCTGGTGCTGCTGATCCCAGGACCTTACACGAAGGGCCCCTGCGCTACAGAAACGTGCACTCTGGGCAGCCTGACGCTCCCAGGTGGAGCTTTGACCTGGAAGGCCCTGGGCTTGGGTCTGCAGCGTCCGCGCCTGGGAGGAGCCTCCGCCCGCGCGCCCTCCCCGAGCGGTCCTGGAGCGCCCCCTGGTGGGAGCCGCAGTGGGTGCGGGCGCTCTCCCCTCTCCCGGGGCGGATCCGGCGGCGTCTGCTGGCCCCGGGTCGCTGGATCTTCCCTCTGGAAGCTCTGGGACCCGAACCCATTCGCAGGAGTCCTGGGACTCGAGCGGGCCGAGGGGCCGGCACGGGGGGGGGGGGCGGCCTGGGGGTGGAAGGCGAGGTTGCTGGGGATCAGCGGGGCGGCGGACACGGAGGCCACAGGTTCAGGAACGTTAAGCGGTTATGCGAGAGAGCCCGGGAATAGGACAAATCCGGGTTCGAGCTCCCCTCCCCGCCTCCTGAGCCTCACTTTCGTCACCTGGGAAACGGGAGTGAAAACCTGCCTTCGCCCATCCTATTCCCCCAACCCTATTCTACGCACAGGATCAAAAACAGGACACACACGAGCCAGCCCCAATCTCGTCACCCCACAGACCCCACAAGGACACACACAGCATGGGGGGTGGCACTGGAGGGGCCCGGGATCACCCGGGAATGAGCCCTAGGCTCACGGACCTGCCTCAGGGCTTGTGCCCCGCCGCTGGGCGGCCTGAATGCTCCTCCCTCCGGGATCCCCTCCCCCAGGCCTCACCTGGCCAGGAGGGGGTTTCCTCCCCCAGGCCCAGGCCCAGGCCTACCTTGGCTTACTCCATGGTGATCTCAGTAACTGTCCCATGGAGGTCCCTGTGGTCCTGAGGCAGGCACTTTCTAGAATGGCTGAAGCACCTCCTGAGTCTGCTTCTGCACCTAGGTGGGGCTCAGGCAGTCCAGTCAGGCTGTGAGGGCACCCCCAGGCCCCTGTGCCTCCCTTGAGACATGGAGGGAGGGCCCTCCTGGACATGGGACTGTCACCTCCCGGGGACAGGAACTGGCTGAAACACAAACACACACACACACACACACACACACACAGCCCCAGGACAAGAGGACATGGAGCAGCATCCAGTGGAGAGAGCTACTGAGGGGACAGGCTAAGAGGGACAGGAAGGGCTGATGTCCTGTCCACCAACCACACACTGACACCCACACCCACAGACGCAGCCACACTTGGGACAGCAGGAGTGACCCCCCCAGCTCTGAGCCAAGAGTGGGGGGAGGCAGAACTCGGGCCTGGGCTGCAGCCCCCACCCCACCCCATCCCACCCCACCCCCGGGGCCACCTCCTTCCTCTCCACACCAGTCCCTGGGCAACTCCTACACTGGCCAGACCAGCCCAGTCCCAGGTGCCCCCTCAGGGTCCCCTCCCATGTTTAACTCACTCAGAGGGAAAATGGGGAACCTTTTGTTGTCTTAAGCCAAGGGCTCCCAGGCCAGTGCTGAGGGGCTGGTGAGGCCACAGGACAGGGGGGACAGCTGTGGGGGTGAGGGGGGTGGTGGGGTGGTGGCAAGGAGACCACAGGCCTGTTGGACATTTGCTGCCCTGCACCACCAAGGAGGGAAGCCAGAATCTGGATCTCATGTGCCTGAAAACGGTGCCAAATACTTCAGAGTTTTGGAAATGGCTGGGCAGCCTGAGTGACAGATCCTGGCCTTGGCCTTAGGAGCTGGGTCACTTGTCTCAGCTGCTCCTGGGGAGGCAGGGCTGGTGCTCCCTCCCTCTCTTCCTCCTCCTCCCCTGCTCCCCTTCCCCACCCCTCCTCTCCCCTCTCCCAGAGGACCTGCCCTCCCCTAGGAGCTGCGCCTCTGCCTCTCAGATTCCTCTTCGGGAATCATCTCCTCCCCCAGGCAGGGAGGATGGGCCTTTGCGCCTCAGCGCCACGCTGACACCCACGGCCCAGCCGGGCCCGGCTCCATCCCAGACTCCAGGCCCCGTGAGACTGGGCCGGGGACAGTGGCCCACAGACGCTGGCCAGGAGCAGGTGTCTGGAACGACGGGGGCCTCACCGCCTGAAAGGACCGTGTGGCAGGGAGGCCTCCCCCTGCTCCAGGGCGGCGGCCGCGCTCACCCCCGCGATCAGCCCCCGGGGTGGGCCCCGAGACCCCGTCCCGTCACCTGGGGCCGCGGCGGGCGGGAGGCACCCGCATCTCTGTCCTTCCCCCGGGTCGCTCCGCCACCTGCGAGGCGGGGACTGACAGGCGCTGGGAGGTCGGTGAAGCGTGGAGGCCGCCCCGGCGCAGGGGACGGGGGTGGGGGCGGGCAGCGCCCCGGGTGCGTCCGCGCGGCCCCGGGCTCCCCTAGCGGCACCTGGGGGGCTGCCCCCGCCGCGCCCAGCCTTCCTGCCCCGGGCGGACTCCGAGCCGTGGGCCCGGCGCCCGCGCGCCCCTTCTTTTGCCGGGGCGCGGCCGCCTGGTCGTGGGCGCGCGTGTCCGGAGTGACGGCCCTTCCGCCGCGGCCTCCCCCCGCCTCCCGCTCCGCGTGCGCCCGAGCCCGACGGGAAGGGGCCCGCGCCCGCCTCGCGCTGGGACCTGGAGGCCGCGAGGGCCCGCTCCGCCCGCGGCTCCCTGCACGCCCGCGGCCCGCGCCCCGGCTCCCCGCACTGCGCCGCCCGCACGGCCCCCCCCTCCCCGGGCAGCCAGCAGCGCCAGGACCTCGCCCGGCCGGCTCGGGCGCCCTCGCCCCTCCCGCCTTCGCGGCCGCCTTCCCGGGCCTCCCGCGCGGCCAGCAGCGCCACGAGCTCCAGGACGTCCCCGTCGCCGTCCGCCCAGCCCGCCGGGAGGCCACGCGGCGCCCTCTCGCCCCGGGAGCGGGAGCGCGGCCCGGGCGCGGCCAGGGAGCAGAGGCACAGCCGCAGGCTCCCGTCGCGCGTGGCCTCCGCAGCGCCACGGCGTCCACCCCGCGGCCTGCGTCCTCCACCTGCACGCGGGCTCCCCCGGCGTCCCGGGCCAGGACGCGGAGGACCTGGGGAGCGCATCCGGCCGCTCTGTCTCGCTGCTCCAGCCCAGGACCTCCATCACCGCCGCGATCTTCTGCAGCTCCTCCCGGGCCGATGGGTCCGACGGGTCCGTGGAGGCCACGATGGCCACGAACTCGGGGTGCTCCAGCCCCTCGTCGCCGGGCTCCCCGTGTGGCCGCGGCGGGCCGTCCGCAGCGTCGCCGTCGGCGGGCTCCTCGTCCCCCGCGGCTCTCACGGCAAGCAGGGCCACCAGGTCCGGGACGCGGCGTCTCGGGGCTTCTGGGCCGCCGTCCGGGCCCACGGCCTCCCGCCCCGGGGGCTCCTGCTCGGCTCCGTGGGTCGCCGTCACCAGGGCCAGGAACTCGCGGGGCCCCTCTCCTGCGCGCGTGCCGCTCGGCAGGGCCCACTCCTGCCTGCTCAGCTCCTGGGCGGCCTCGTGCAGCGCGGTGGACAGCGCGCTCGGAGCCTCGGTGGCGCTCTCGCTCGGGTCGCCCTGCTCCGGCCCCTGCAGCACGACCCCCAGGCTGCCCTGGGCAGAGGCGTCCGAGGCCTCCGACTCACGCCTGGCGTCCGTGGGCCGCCCTCCCCGCTCGGCCTGCCTGCCCCCCTGAGACCCCCTGCTGCCTCTGCCTCTGTTTCTGCGCCCCCGGTGGCCCCTCCTCGCAGGGGACCAGCCTTCCTGGCGGCGGGCTCTGCGCCCTGGGCCCGGGTCTCCGAGGAGGCCGAGGCCGCAGACGGGACACTGTCCCCGGGGCCCCCCGGGCCCTGCGGCCTGCCTCGGCTCCTCATCCAGCAGGAGGCGTCTCATCTGCCTCAGGACCCCTGTGTCCTCTGCGGGTCCTGACACACAACCCTCCGGAAGCGGTCGGTGCCCGGGATCTCCCTGGGGACGCCCAGGGTTGATGTCCTCCACAAACTCCACCAGGGCCGCCTTGGCCTTGTGGTCCCAGGTGTTCCACAGCCTGAAGGTGCCCAGGGGCAGTAAGGCTGGCTGCAAGGCGGCTTCGATGGCCGCAGGGCCCGGTGCGTGTCCACATGCAGGCCCTGGCACCAGTCCCGCAACAGGCTGGTGACCATGGTGAGGCTGCCCTCTGGCGCCCATCGCAGGGCAGGGGGAATCTGGGGCGGACTTGGGCCGCGGTGCGGGGTGCAAGTCCTGCCCTGGAAGAGCCGCAGTCTTGGGTTCAGGTTCAGGTGAATGTGGCAAGTGGTGCTACGGAGTCAGGGCCTCTGCTGCCTCTAGCCCGCTGACGCTGACGCAGCAGCCTGTCCTGATGCCCCCGCTCCTCCCCTGGGCTGTTGGAGAATCCGCAGGGGGCTTACATATCTGCTTGCTCGTTTGGCCTGGGTTGGCTGGTTTGGCCTGGGTTGGCTGGTTTGGCTGTCAGCCAGGTTGAAGGCCCAGGGAGCAACAGTTCTCCTTTCCACCCCCACTGCCTCCAACTGCTGGGCAATCCCGGTGTGGATCACTAGTCTCCCACTCTAGCCAAGTGTGAACATGCACCCCCTTCTTCATCCTGGCGGTTTCTCTCTGCCAACCCTAGTGTAGGCAGCAGGCTTAGGCTGGATGCTGGCATCCTTCTTCCCCCCATTGGCTATCCGATTTCCATGGCAACCCTTTTGAGACTGTTGCCAGGGCCTGAACATTTGAAGGAGCTCACTGGGACCTTTGCAGATTCACGGAGGCAGATCTCACCCAGAGAACTAGGTCTCAGTAACCTAGGACCAATCTCAGAGAAGCAGGCTTTAGTGGGGGGTTACTCTGTGATCTGAGATGAGTTTATGTTTAGGGCCAAGGGATCTGGATTGAAGCTGAAGCTGGGTGTGGGGGGTACAAGTGGCAGGTCCATGTCCAGCCAGGGCTATGTGACCAGAGGTGGTTGGATGAAACCCAGGCTGAGCAGACCTCACCCTGTGGGCCTGGTCTGCTGGGGGTTGGGGCACCATCCCTGTCCAGGTCCCACAGACTTCTGAGCAGCCACTGCTACCAGGACCATGGTTGGGATTTCTCTGTAGTACAGAGTGGGCATGGGGCTCAGGGGTGGTGATTGCCCATGGGAGGGCCTTTGGGCTTCCAGAGAATTCTCTAGGACACCACAAATGATCATATCCTAGTGACCCCCAGGAGGTCACTTTAATGATATCTCCAGTGCTGCGTTGACACTCGAAGTGCTGCCTGACTACATCTCAGGGCTCTACCCCGTGATGCCTCCAGAGTGGTCCCCTCCTGCCCCAGGCCTGTCCTCCCCTCCTTTCGCAATCTGGGCGCATGGGTAGTGAGCCAGTCCCAGGCCACAGGATGAGCCTTGGGTAACAATGTTCATCCTCTCCTTCCCTCTGGGCAAAATATCAGAGGGGAAATCAGTGATTTAACTATCTTTCTTTCTTTTTTTTTTTAAGATTTTATTTATTTGGAGAGAGAGAGAGAGAGAAAGCATGAGCAGGTGGGGGGAGGTGGAGAGGGAGCAGCAGGCTCCCCACTGAGCAGGGAGCCTGATGTGAGGCTCGATCCCAGGACACTGAGATCATGACCTGAGCTGAAGGCAGATGCTCAACCAACTGAGCCACCCAGGTGCCCCTTAACTATCTTTCTTTCTTAAGATTTTATTATTTATTTGAAAGAGAGAGAGAGAAAGAGAAACAAGCAGAGGGAGTGGCAGGCAGAGTGAGAGGGAGAACTGAACAGGGAACCTGACTCAGGGCTTGATCCCAGGACCCTGGGATCATGACCTGAGCCAATGCAGATGCTTACCTGACTGAGACACGCGGGTGCCCCAGAATCATGATTTCTTTCTCCTCAGGCTACCTAGTGGCTGAGCTACCAGGCTGCCCAAGCATGGGTCTGTCCTGCAAACACTACAACTGACAACTTGCCTGCCCATGGGTCTGGGGGACGGGCAAAGGCAAGGCATGGGTTGGGAGGGTTAGTGGTGCCCCCCCAGGAACCACCTGGTCATAGGCAGGGGAGGAGGGCTTCCCAAAGAAAATGGAGGTGAACCAGGTAGGAGATGGAGGTGGACACTGGGCCAGAAAAGCTGGAAATTCTGTCCCAAGGGGATGAAGGACAATAGTGAGCTTCACTGTACCTGGACTGGGGAGAGCCCAAAAGGGAGGATGGGACCTCTCCTTGCCTGTGAGTGTTTTGGGGGAGAATCTCTGATTCCTGGTTAAGGGAAGAGTATTCACCCATTTAGGTGCTCGCTGAAGTCACCCCCACCCCAGGGAGTTCATTCATTCAGTGTTTCTCTAATATGTATTCTCGACCCCATCTGTGCAGGTCGCTGGGGACCTGTTGAGTGAGGTAGGCCCTGGATCCTGAAGCTCAGAGCTATGGTCACACAGGGTCGTGAGCATTAGCAGGGAAAGGCCTGGATTTTCAGGGAATGTGGATCAAAAGAGCTGGAGCTGATTCTGGATCAGGGAACAGCAGCTCCCTCCCCAGAACTGCTGGGGGTCTCCTGGGTGAGGGTCACTGCTCTCTCTCTCCTGCAGCAGATGAGCCAGAAGGGGGGAGGTGACCCTCTGTGGGGTAGAAGAAGTGCTTTCCAGGTGGTTGATATGCAAAGGCTCCAGTGGCTGGCTGGAGAACGGGATATCTGAAATGCTCAGGGTAGTGGAGTGTGGCTGAGTGGGGGAAATGTCAGGGCCAGGCCCACGAGGATTTGTGGAGGTGGCCAGAAGGCTTTGTTGGGTTACCAGAGCTGCAAGCTTCTCTACAGTTTAGGTTGCTGTGTGACACTGGGAAAGTTAAACAACATCTCTGAGCCTCACGTTCCTCCTTTTTAAGCTACTCGGAGCTGTTGTGTGGAGTTAGACGCGTGGAGGCTGTGTAGACCAGTGCTAGGGTGCAGGCGGGCTTTAGGCAGTGGTCACTGTCCTATAACCGCGCTGCAAGAGGGATTTGCTGGATCAGCGCGCCCTCTGGTGGGCACATGGCGTCAGTTCAGGGAAGAAAGCTGAAACCAGGGAGTCTAGAGGTCCTTCCTCCCTCCTTTCTTTCTTAAAGATTTTATTTATTTATTCATGAGAGACACCGAGAGAGGCAGAGACACAGGCAGAGGGAGAAGCAGGCTCCGTGCAGGGAGCCCGACGCGGGACTCGATCCCAGGTGTTGGGAGCCGCGTGCCAGGAAGGGGTTAATGGATAGAGCAATGGCTCTCTGTTGACTCTTCCAACCGTGGCCCACCTGTCTCACCCCTGTTGTTAAAGGCTTGTGGCTCAAGGACGCCTACTATTGCTATCTAAGGGCGCATACCATTGCTATCTATTCAAGGGCGCATACCATTGCTATCCATTGTGAAAAGACATGTTTGGAGAACTAAGCTTAAGACATCCTGCTTGATATACAACCCTGCTCTATAAAAGAGTGAATAACACAAATAAAGTTGGCATTGTGGTTGAATCCAGCCATATGTCCCTCCTGCTCCCAATCTGTCTATGTCTTCTTTCTTTTCCTCATTCCCTTGCCCTCATCCCTGGACGGTTGTTGCCCCAACGTGCGCAACAAGTGGCGCCCGAACAGGGACCTGAGCAAGAAGCACATAAGGAGGTTCCGGAATTGAATTATTCAGGTAAGGGAACCAGGCGGGGTCCTGGAACGGCGGGAGTAAAATCATGGGACAAGAGCAATCAGCAAATCAGGTTTTGTTTATAGCTGGATTACAAACCCTTCTCCAAGAAGGAGGGTTCAAGGTACCTAATAAGGCCTTGAGAAGCTTTTTTGAAACTGTCAGGGATTTATGCCCGTGGTTTCCGACTGAAGGGTCCTTAGATTTAGAACATTGGAGAAGAATTGGACAGGAACTGAAAAATCAAATTTCCCTTAGAGGCCAGACAGCAGTCCCAGCCGGGATTATGGGATTGTTTGAGCAGTTTCGACAAGTCATTGACCCTTTGCATAAGATTGAGATCATTTCCTTGAAATCTGAAACCGAGAACAAAAATGATCAATTTGAAAGTGAGTTTGAGGGTGATTCTGAGGAAATTCAGCCTCCCTCGGCAGCTATGATGCAAATGGCCTTATCATCCTCTTTTTCTCCTGGCTCTCCCCCAGCTCCAGTTGGGGATCACTCCTGTGAAGTTATTCCTGAGCCTCCTGGGGTCATCCCCCCTGCCCCGCTGCCTATATCCGATCCAACAAAAACGTATGGGTCTCATAAGGCAGACCTTAGGGGACCCCCTTTGTTGAGATCGGGAGGAGATGAATTCGGGGACGACGATGTATATTTGGACAGTGATAATGAAAGTCCTCCAAAAGGATACATGCAAATGACAAAATTTTCTGGTAAAGGACAGAAAAAGGGGCCAGTCCCCAGGTATAGGGATCAAGCTACTAGTCCCTTGCCTTTATATCTTACAAACTCCAACTGCAGAGATGAGATCTGGGAAGGAGCACCTGCTGTCCCCAGGCAGACTTTCCCCATAATAACTAACCAATAATCAGCCGGAGGGTTTGATATTAAAGGTGTGACCCCCTTACAAAGGGCACTGTATGAGGCCGGAAGGCGCGGAGAGGACACCACTGGATTTACTGCTTTCCCTGTCTCTTTAGATAATGCCGGTCGGCGCATGTATTCAGCCCTAAACTTCAAAGTGTTGAAAAAATTAAAAACTGCATGTGCCCAGTATGGGCCCACTGCCCCATTCACTTTGTACATGCTGGACAATTTGAGTCCAGAGGCCCTGTGCCCTGGGGATTGGCATGTTGTAGCCAAAGCATGCCTTTGGGGGGGGATTATTTGATTTGGAAATTTTTTTTTTTGATTTGGAAATTTGATTATCATGACAGATGTAATGATCTTGCTAATTACAATAGGAGAACTGGAATTCCTGTCTCATATGAAATGCTTGCAGGGACAGGCGCTTACCATGATGTAGGTCAGCAATTAGATTACCCTGATGTGGCTTATACTCAAATCAATGAGGCTGCTATTAGATCTTGGAGGAAGCTGCCTACTTCTGGGGCCAGAACAGAGGAATTGTCCAAAATACGACAAGGGCCCGATGAGAAGTACTCAGACTTTGTAGCCCGTCTTCTGCAGGCAGTGGGGCGGATAGTTACTGATATGGAAGCCAGCACTATTATAGTAAAACAATTAGCTTATGAAAATGCTAACAGTGCATGCCAGGCTGCAATTCGACCATGGAGAAAAACTGGAACTCTTGAAGATTATGTCCGTCTTTGTGCAGAGATAGGCTCTTCGTATGTGCAAGGCTTGACACTGGCTGCTGCTTTAAGGGGAATTTCCCCACAACAGATGCAACAGCAGATGCTAAAACAGGGAACTAGAGGTGGCGGATGTGGGCAAAAAATTTCCACGGGAGCACAGACCTGTTTTAATTGTGGAAAACCAGGTCATTTTAAGAGTCAATGCCCCCAACTGAAGGCCGGTTTTGAAAATTCTGTGAGCCTGCAGCAAGTTAACAAACCTTTATCTCTCTGTCCCAGATGTCAGAGAGGGTTTCATTGGGCTAATGAATGCCGTTCCAAGACAGATCGGTTCGGAAACCCCCTTTCGGGAAACCGAGGTCGGGGCTTGTAGCAGCCCCGGCAAACAATAGCGACGCTGACCCCAGTACAGGATCCCTTAAACCAATTAGAGCCAACACAGCTGATCTCCCAGGGATTGACAAATTATACCGAGGCACCCCCTCCAGTGCAGGGCTAGATTTAGCTCCTGCTTCATATATATATTTAGAAGGCGGGTGGCCCCCTAAATCCATACCTACCGGAGTATGGGAACCTCTTCCTAAAGGAACTTGGGGATTAATTTTAAGTAGATCCAGTTGGACTTTAAAAGGGCTTACTGTATATCCTGGGGTGATCGATGAAGACTACACGGGAGAGCTAAAAATTCTTGCTAGTCTCTCCCAAGGGACTCTCACATTGGAACCCAAGGCTCCTATTGCCCAGCTAATATTAATACCTAGGTTTAAAACTGAAAATAAAGTAATAAAACCTCAAAGAGGCAGCCAGGGCTTTGGATCTACTGATGTACATTGGATACAGTTAATATCTGCGGATAAGCCTTATCTCTGCCTTAAGGTGAATGGAAAAATTTTTAAAGGATTGGTAGACACTGGAGCAGATATGTCCATCATATCTCAAAATCAATGGCCTAATGCCTGGCCCACGCAAGAGACCTCCACTCCAGTTAAGGGAGTGGGTATTATAAATACCCCTAGGATTAGCTCCAATCAGCTTTACTGGGAGACTGAGGATGGACACTCTGGAAGATTTTGTCCCTTCGTTCTTCCTATTGATCTTAATCTATGGGGAAGAGATGTACTTACAGAAATGGGCTTAGTCCTTGAAACAAAAAAACTTCCTGTTTCTAAACAACAGGAAGCTGTTTCCTTTATGATGGCTCAAATGGGTTATGTTCCAGCAAAAGGACTCGGGAGAGACTTACAAGGGATTGTACAACCCATCGAACTTGAGGGAAATCCTGATAAATTAGGTTTGGGTTTTCTCCAGGGCGACTGACAACCCCCCACGCTATGCCTCTTGAATGGTTAACCAATGTCCCTGTGTGGGTGGACCAGTGGCCCTTACCTGATCATAAACAAGAGGCTGCTAGAAAGCTGGTTCAGGAACAGGTTCAGTTGGGGCATCTTGTTCCTTCCAACAGTCCTTGGAATACTCCTATCTTTGTCATTAAAAAGAAATCAGGAAAATGGAGATTACTGCAAGATCTCCGAGCGGTTAATGCCGTTATGAAGCCCATGGGAGCTCTTCAACCCGGGCTGCCTGCTCCTTCAGCCATTCCTTTGAATTATCAATTACTTATCTTAGATTTAAAAGACTGTTTTTTCACCATCCCTCTATCTCCTGATGATTGTGAAAAATTCGCCTTTTCAATTCCTACTACTAATCTACAAGCCCCTTATGCCAGGTATCATTGGAAGGTTTTACCTCAGGGCATGGCCAATAGTCCTACCCTATGCCAGGAATTTGTAGGCAGAGCTTTGACCCCCTTTAGACTTGCTTTCCCATCTGTATATTGTATTCATTATATGGATGACATTTTACTAGCCGCTGATGAGGAAGGGACTCTCTTAAGAGCATTCGAGGGATTGCAGTGTTGCCTTCAAAAATTTAATTTGATAGTGGCCCCTGAAAAGGTTCAGAGAGCTGAACCTTATGAATATCTTGGATATATTATTGAACAAAAAACTATTAAGCCACAAAAAATTCAAATACGCACTGCCCCTCTTAAAACATTAAATGATTATCAAAAGTTGTTAGGAGATATCAACTGGATACGTTCAACGTTAACTTTAACTGCGGAACAGTTACGCCCCCTCTTTGATATACTAAAAGGAGACTCTAATCCGGCCTCTCCTAGAATGTTGACGGAGGGCGCCAAACATTAGAATTGGTCAATAAGGGGATCCCTGGGTGGCGCAGCGGTTGGGCGCCTGCCTTTGGCCCAGGGCGCGATCCTGGAGACCCGGGATCGAGTCCCACATCGGGCTCCCGGCGCATGGAGCCTGCTTCTCCCTCTGCCTGTGTCTCTGCCTCTCTCTCTCTCTGTGACTATCATAAATAAATGATAATAATAAAAAAAAAATTAATAAAAAAAAAAAGAATTGGTCAATAATAAACTCGGAAGCTCAGGTTACTAGAGTTTCTTTGGTGGATTCACTATACTTAATTTTATTAAACCCTGCCATCATGCCCTTGGCTGTCCTTTGGCAACCTCATGGCCCTTTAGAATGGATACATCTCCCCTTACATTCTCTGCATGTTATTAATTCTCTTCCTAGCATGCTGGCTCAACTTATCACTCGGGGGAGGACACATTCCCTACAACTCCTAGGCAAGGAGCCTGACTTTTTAATCTGTGCTATGTTAACTAAAGAGAAGTTTGAAAATTTGCAACAGGGGGATCCCTGGGTGGCGCAGCGGTTTGGCGCCTCCCTTTGGCCCAGGGCGCGATCCTGGAGACCCGGGATCGAATCCCACATCAGGCTTCCGTTGCATGGAGCCTGCTTCTCCCTCCGCCTGTGTCTCTGCCTCTCTCTCTCTCTCTGTGACTATCATAAATAAATAAAAAAAAAAATTAAAAAAAATTAAAAAAAAAAAAAAAAGAAAAGAAAATTTGCAACAGGGATCCCTGGGTGGCGCAGCGGTTTAGCACCTGCCTTTGGCCCAGGGCGCGATCGTGGAGACCCGGGATCGAATCCCACGTCGGGCTCCCGGTGCATGGAGCCTGCTTCTCCCTCTGCCTATGTCTCTGCCTCTCTCTCTCACTGTGTGCCTATCATAAATAAATAAAAAAATTAAAAAAAAAAAAAGAAAATTTACAACAGTTTGACCTTGATTGGCAAATTGCCCTCGTCTCATACCCGGCCAAGTCAAATTCCATTTGCCGGCAGATAAACTTCTGCAGTTTCTAAATAAGGTTTCAACAATCCCACAAGGTTCCCTATCTCACTCCCCAATTAAGGAAGCTGCAAACATTTTTGTGGACGCCAACAAATCTGGCAATATTGCAATTTATTACGTCTCAAAAAGGGAGGAACGTATAGAGAAATATCATTACTCAACTAAATCAGTGCAAAGAGCAGAATTAAAAGCTGTTGCTATTGCTTCACAAAATATCCTGAGCCATTAAATCTTTTCACAAACAGTCTATATGTTGCTCAAGCTGTGCCCTTACTTCCCTCCGCCTTTTTATGTTGTAATGATGAAGAGTTATATATCCTCTTCTCATCTATTCAACACAGTCTTCTTAAAAAACACAATCTGATTTATATTTCTCATATTCGGGCTCATTCGGGTCTGCCTGGCCCATTATCCTATGGAAATGCAATTGCTAATGAAATCACGCATATCAATTTTCTCTCTTCCCTTGATGCTGCTAAGGAAAGCCATAGCAAATTTCACCAAAATTCAGCAGCTCTTCGAAGACAATTTAAGATTTCACGCAAATCAGCCCGACAAATAGTAAAAGAATGTCGGACTTGCCCCGAAACCCTCAACCTCCCTTCATTTACTGTTAATCCCCGAGGCCTCTTACCTAATCATCTATGGCAAATGGACGTTACATTATATCCTCCGTTTGGTAAATTGAAATATATCCATGTTTCTGTTGATACCTTTTCAGGATATATTTTTGCCTCTGCCCACAGTGGAGAAGCCTTTACTCATGTACAAAATCATCTATTTGCTGCATTCTCCCAACTAGGCTTCCCCAGGGCTATTAAAACAAACAATGAATCTGCTTATACCTCGTCTTCTTTTCAGCAATTTTGCCTAACTTTCGGCATTTCACATTCCACTGGTATTCCATATAATTCACAGGGTCAGGCCATTGTTAAAAGAAATCATTCCACCCTAAAAACTTATTTACATAAATTAAAAGAGGGGGAGATACTTAAGGGAAAGACTAAGTATTCACCACATATGCATTTGGCATTAACTTTATATGTTTTAAATTTTTTGAATGTTGATGCAGTAGGTAAGACTGCAGCTGAGAGGTTTTGGGCTCCAGATCCGGAGCCCTTCCTTTATGCACGATGGAAGGATCCGCTGACGGGACAGTGGTCTGGCCCAGATCCAGTCCTCCGGCGAGGACGAGAATTTGCTTGTATTTTCCCACAGAATGAGGAAACGCCTTGGTGGCTGCCGTTCCGGTGCATCCGATTTACCAAAGAAAATGGCCCGCCTCTCCCTTCAACCACAGGTTCCTCAACAGGACCAGACGGTGAAACCCCGGAGGAGAAGGGGGAGGAGAGCCCCATTGCCTACTTGGGGACAAATAAAGAAGGTGGTTGGCGAGGCCAAACAAACCGTCCGTAAAGCCCAGGCCCCCCTTACTCCTACTAACCTGTTTTTGACTCTTTTAGCCGTCATCTCCGCCTCTACTGAAACAGCCGAGGCGTCCTCTTATTGGGCTTTTATGGTGGACCCTCCTTTTGTACGGCCCGTTACTTGGGATAATCCTACGCCTCATGTACGTACTAATCTATCAGATGCGCTGGGCGGGATGGAGGCATATTCCATGGAGGCTGTCGCAAGACCCATCAACTGGACTGGGTTGGTAGATCAGGTTCCAATTTGTTTCCAGGCCGCTGAAAATGGTCAGTCCCCCTCCTATGGGTGTCTTTTCACTAAGCAGGTGACTTGCACCGTCAAGCGTTGGTATTGGGATGACGAAAGACATAATGGAGATCGAAGGGAGGAGGAAATGGTTGATTATTGGGCGCTTAATGAACCATTCTTCGCACCAAGGGCTACTTCTAACCTTCGAGATTCTCCTCCTGGAATGAGCCCTTGGGACTATCCTGACTGCCCTACAGTGCCCAATTGGAAATCATCTCTCCCGGTTTGGAGAGAATGCAGAGTGCGAGACCCTGAGACTTTGCACCCAGTAATGATACCTACCCTCTTTGCGTATAATGGACTGGTCAAAATCAAAATCTGCAGCCTCACAAGAAATGCGAGTCAGAGTGAGGTCTCCAGGACTCCGTGCTGTCTATGAACATTATGGATACGTGCCTCCCGGCACGCTTTCAACACCACGCATGATACATTCGGACGTTTGGAAGTTGGCTTCGGCTCTCCGTCCCCTTAAAACAAACTCTACTACTGGACCTATCTACCCCCCTCATATTGATCTGTATATTCAGGCTTGCGTACCACGTCCCTTCCTGTTGGTGGTGGGGAGAGGCAAAATTGATAAGCTTCAAGCCTCTCAGGACAAATACCAGGCTAGTTGCCAAAATTGTGTATTGACTAATTGTTTGCCTGTTCATCTGCCCCCTGGAAATGCTCGCCCTGTTACAGTTATGTTAGTACAGCAACCCCCGTATGTCATGCCCCCTGTTAATATTACAGGGCCGTGGTATACTAGTTACGGGTATTCCTTTGCTAAACAACTCACTGATATGGTGGTAAGAACAAAAAGGTTTTTGGGTCTATTGGTGGCAGGAATAGTTGCTTTTGTGTCTTTGGTAGCCTCTGCCACTGTTTCTTCTGTGGCACTCAGCCAAACCATCCACACCGCTCAACATGTTAATTCCTTGGCACATAATGTATCTATGGCCCTTGCCACACAAGGGACTATTGATCAAAAAATTGTTGCTCGTCTGCAGGGGTTGGAAGAAGCCGTGGAGTACCTGGAAGGGCAATATGCTCGGCTCTGAGCTCAGTTATCATTGCAATGTCATGCGGGCTTTCAGCATATCTGCGTCACCGCACTACCTTATAATGAGACAAAACATACATGGGAGCAAGTGCAGCAACATTTAAAGGGGATTTGGAACAATACAGATTTAAGCTTAGATTTGTTAAGCCTGGAACAGCAAGTGGCTGCACTTAACAATGCTCATCTCTCTATTGAGAACCCTGCTGAATTGGCAGAAAAATTTTTTAAAAGGTATCCGAGGTATTAACCCCTTGCAATGGTTTGAATTTAATTCCCCTGGCATTTGGATTATAATTGCTGTCGCTACAACCTTAGTAATTGCTTTAACTATTGGAATATGCTTATATGCGTCCTTTAAAAGTTTCCAGCACAAAGCCCTTAAAAATCTCTATTTTCAGGATCTCAAATTAAAAACAATAGGGGGAGATGTTGGGAGCCGCGTGCCAGGAAGGGGTTAATGGATCGAGCAATGGCTCTCTGTTGACTCTTCCAACCGTGGCCCACCTGTCTCACCCTTGTTGTTAAAGGCTTGTGGCTCAAGGGCGCATACTATTGCTATCCATTCAAGGGCGCATACCATTGCTATCCATTGTGAAAAGACATGTTTGGAGAACTAAGCTTAAGACATCCTGCTTGATATACAACCCTGCTCTATAAAAGAGTGAATAACACAAATAAAGTTGGCATTGTGGTTGAATCCAGCCATATGTCCCTCCTGCTCCCAATCTGTCTATGTCTTCTTTCTTTTCCTCATTCCCTTGCCCTCATCCCTGGACGGTTGTGGCCCCAACGCGCGCGACGCCCAGGTCTTCCAGGATCACGCCCTGGGCTGAAGGCGGCGCTAAACCGCTGGGCCTCTCTCTGCTTTCTTTCCGATCTTCCTTCCACACGCACTCTCACAGGACCTGCTCCTGCCTAACTGGAGGCCCAGCGACGACCGAGGCCGCCCATGCCCTGCCCTCCTGGGGTTCACAGTCCAGTGGGCGGTGGGGAGCGGGGGACCCAGGAATCCCCGCCCTCCCAGTCGGGCGCCCCAGGCTGGAAAGATGCCCGGGAGGACGCTGGGGGGGGTGGGGGGGGGCGCGGTGAAGCGCTTGTGCTTTCTCCCCGAGGGTAGGGGAGCCACAGAGAGGTTTAGAGTAGGGGAGAGGGAGGGTCAGGTTTGTGATGTCCTGTGGAGGATGAATGGCAGATGGATGAATCTCTGAAGGCGGGAGTGGGGCTGGACCCAGAGGGGGGACTTGGGGGGGGGGGAGGCCCCGGGCCCCTCCCCATCCTAGTAGGAGGGAGGAGCCCCTTGCATTCAGAGATCATCCCCAGTATGCTAATCAGTGCCATGGGGCTCCCCAGCACAGGCCTCCAGACCTGGCCCAGGTCTCCAGTCCCCAAGCAGAGCTCCTGCTGGTGGTGGAGCTGCTACAGCTCAAGGGTCCCTGTGCCCTGCTTCCCCAGGGTGAGTCAGGCAGGCCACTTGGGGCAGGCTCTGTCCCCACTTGGGCAGAAAGACCCTACAGCTCCCACAGGGGTGAGACGTAGGGGACACTGGGTCTCTGGATGCATGTCTAGGGGTCTCCCTATAGGGACAGTGCTTTTGTTCACATGCCTGTAGATGTGGGTGTGGGTGCTTCTTCACCGGGCTGAGGGGGATGGAGCCAGTACTGTGTGTGACGATGACTGCATCCCTCTGTGGGTATGAGTGGGACGGGTCTCTCGGTGTTGGTGAATGGGTTTCTGTGTGTCTCCTGGTGTGTGTGAGTGTGTGCATGTGTGCGGAGGGGGGAATAGAGTGGCTCAATCCAAGCGTGTGTGTCAGTTAGCCTCTATGGGTACCAGTGTGAGTGTGTGTGAGCGAGTGTGTGTGATGTCTGTTAGAGGCGAGTGTGTGTGTGTGAGGTGTTTTAGTGAGTGTATTGGTCTGTGTGTGTGAGTTAGTGGTGTTGGTGTGATTGTGACGTGAGCTGGCAGGAGCCCAATGGTGCACCTTCAACTGAACAAACCTCCAGCACCAGTCCCTTCAGTTCCCAGGCAGTGAGTTAGATCCAATCCTGGAACCTGAGACCGCAGTGCCCAGCCTGGGCCTCCGTCCCTCAACTCTCTCCCTGCTCTTGGGGAAGTTCCAGGTCCTACAATGCCAGGAAGCAAAGAGTGGGGGCTCCCAGCACAGTAGACAAAGCTCTCCTGGTCCCCAAGAGCAGGGAGGGGGTGTCAGCTTCCTTGAGCTGTGGCACTTGTGTTCCCCACCTCTTCCATCTTCCTGAGGCCTCTAAGAGAACACGATCCTCATTTTTAGGCACCTAAATGGCACTTAGAGGTAAGTAGCCGGGAGCAGTGCAGGGTTAGGGAGTAAGGGGTGGGAGTGTAGGCAGCCCCACTCCAAATACCCCCTCTATCTACTTCAACTGTCCCCATATCTGTCAACACCTTCTCCCATAGTCACCCCAACCAGGGGACCAGGAATGTCTCCGGAGGTCCCCCTCGTGGGACAGCCAGGCAGAGGTCTCCCCTTCACATCTGCATTCTGTTGTTCTCTTTGAGCATGTCCTGGGGATTAAAAAAAAGAGATGTGTAAATTTATTTGTAGTCTGAGAACAATGAGCCACCATTTGCACTCACTAAACAGACAAATCTTTGAAGACAGGGTAATGTCCAGTTTTGGGGAGAGGGGTTGGGGGGCACAGGAATCTTAAAATGCTAACGATGGGAGTGTGGACGGGGACGGTCATTGCACAAGGTGACTTGCAGGGCGTGGAAGAGTTTGCAATACACGGACCCTACCTCCTGGCAGCCGGGCTTCTGGGATGCATGCCAGGGACAGTCTCATTTGGCACAAAAGGATGGTGTGAGGGTGTGGATCGTGGCCTCTTTTGCAGCATGTGGGGAGAGGAAGAGATGGAGACAGATGTGTACCAGTTACTTCTTTTTCTTTTTAAGATTTATTTATTTATTTATTTGAGAGAAAAAGAGAGAGAGAATGAGAGAGAGAGAGAGAGAGAGAGAGAGAGCGAGCACCCACGAGCAGGGGGAGGAACAGAGAGAGAGGGAAACAAGCTGAGTGGAGAGCTTGGTGGGGGTCGGGGGACTGTATCCCAGGACCCTGAGATCATGACCTGAGCCCAAATCAAGAGTCAGATGCTTAACCGACTGGGCCACCCAGGTGCCCATGTGCCAGTTACTTCTGCTATGCACTGAACGACCCCCAATTTAGTGGAATAAAACAACATCTGTTTATGCTTATGGATTCCGTGGTCAACAATTATAAAAGGGCACAGTGGCAACAGCTTCTCTCAGCTCTACGATCGATGTCTGGGACCTTAGCTGAGGTGACTCCAATGTCAAAGGTCTGGAATCACCTGGGAGCTTCATCTCTCATGTGTCCGGTGGCTGGTTTGGGGTGACTTGAAGACTCCTAGCAGGTGCTGTTAACTTTTGTGCCCATATATGGTCTGTCCATGTGACTTGGGCTTTCTCGCAGCACGGCAGCTGAGTTTGAAGCAAAAGCCTTTTATTGTTGGCTTTGGAAACCCAGGACATCGCTCCTGCCACACTTTATCGGAGGGGGCAGTCCCAAGCTTGCCCAAGTTCAGACTCAAGGAAAGAGGATGTGGACCCCACCTAGAGAGGGGACACAGAACTTGCAGCCATGCTTTATTTTGTTTTAAATATTTTATTTATTTATTTGAGATTGAGAGGGAGAGCATGCAGGGAGAGGGAGAAGCAGACTTCCTGCTGGGCAGGGTGCTGGATGCAGGGTGATCCCCGGACCCTGAGATCACGACCTGAGCCGAAGGCAGTTGCTTAACCAACTGAACCACCCAGGCACCCCCTGCAGCCTTGTTTTAAAACTGTAATGTGCAGTTTGCAAGAACGCATGAGAATGAAAGGACATGGGAAAAATAGAAAGTGGAAAGAGTTGCCCAGGGACAGGAAAGAATAGGGGCCGAGGATCCAAGGGCATTTTAGGGACCCGGAGGCAGGAGGAGTCCACAGCTCCTTGGGTATAAACATCCTGAGAGGCAAGCAGGCTACCATGATCCAGACACCAACGAGTTAAATGTGTGTTGGGTTTTTTTTTTTTTCTTTTTTTTGGTGGAGGATGCTCTGATATGGTTTCCCTGGCAACGAGGCTGGAGAGAGGGGAGCAGAAAGATAGTGGGGTGGGACAAACCCAGAAATGCACTTTACTTCTGTGATTCCATTATAACTCGCTGCAGAAAAACAGCCCCCCCAAATCTTTTCCTTATTTGGAGAGCCCCCAGGAACATTGTGTGGTATCTAACATAGCGGTTCTCGAACCATTTGGTCTCAGGACCTCTTAAATGATTGAAAATGATCAAGGGCCTCCCGAGGAGCATTTGTTGATGTGGGTTCTGTCTGTTGATATATCCCGTATTAGGAATTTCCACTGAGAAATTAAAAGAATGTTTATTTACGAACTCTTTTTTAGAATAGCAATAGTATCTTTGTTATGTGTCCCTTAAGAACATATTTTATTAAAATAGCAATATTTTTCCCAAACAAAATAATTGTTACGTTCTTGCAAATCTCCTTCATATGGGACTCAACAGGAGAGGCTGGATCCTTGCACCTGCTTTTGCGCTCAATATCGCACCCCATGTAGCCTCTGAACAATTCCACTGAGCACTTGTGAGAGCATTAGAGTGAAAAAAGGCAAATAATGTGTTAGTACTCTTATGAAAACAAGTTTGATCTCATGAACCCCCTGAAATGCCTCTGGGAACCCCTAGGGGTTCCAGGACCACACTTTGAGAACCCCTGCCCTAATGGTGCTATTACTACTTAAGCAGGCTCAGGTTTTTGTTTTGTTTTTCCCAAACATGGGGAGGTGGGAGAAGAATTATGTTAAATGTTTAATATGCTGTTCTCCTCCAGCTGTTTCTACGGAAACTGTAGAGGCAGTAGCCAGGGCTAGGCAGGACATTTGGGTTTCCCAGTGACCTGCCTGGCTGCTACCTATTTGATCTTCTGTCCACTTGGCTCAGAGTTCAAGGCTTACTTTGATTCTGTGTCCTGGAGCTTCAGCAATGCTGTAGGGACCTGCAGCATCTTGGATGCCACAGTCTTCTTTACTTGGTTTTTGGGACCATGCCCCCACCCACTTGGCCCCATTTCCACCCCATCAGAAGAGAAATAAATGGGGACCACCCCCGAGGGACAGAGCAACCAGAAAGTAGAATGAAGAGGACAGATTGTCACACCTGTGGTTCATAACTAAATGTGGATTTAGAGGAGGGGAAGCCAGATGGAATTATTTAGGAAGGATGGGGTGGGAGGGCCTAAAATGAAAGCAGGCTTAGTCATTGGTGATAAAAACAATGTTTAGGGGTACCTGGGTGGCTCACTTGGTTAAGTGTCTGCCTTCATGATCTCAGGATCCTGGGATTGAATCCTGCATCTGGTTCTCTGTTCAGCGGGAAGTCTGCTTGTCCCTCTCCCTCTGCTCTCTCCCTCTTCTCTCTCTCTCTCTCATACTCTCTCAAATAAATAAATAAAACCTTAAAAAAAAAACCCACCATGTTTAAAAAGATGCATTGTGTTTGTATGTAAAGCAAGGTTAGGTTCTGAGCTCAGATCATTGCAAATCGATCCATCACAGATGTGAATGCCTGGTGAGAGACCTGAAGGCCATGGAAGATGTGTAAGGATTCACAGTTCAGGGCTGTTCATGGGCATCCCTCACATCTAGCATTCCTGGGTGGCCACTGAACACTGGTGGTGCCCTGATCGTGTTTGCCAACTGCCCCTCCCAAGGCGGCTAGGTAACATTTACAGCTTCTTCGTGGGAAGTAGAAAGAGGTTCCTGCTCTGAACCAACTATTGTAAAAACTACGCCTTCAGTTCCTCAAATGGTTAAGCAGAGAGTTACCCCCATGACCCAGAGATACTGCTTGGTATCTCTCAAGAGAAATGAAAACACAGATTCACACAGAAATTTGTGCATGAATGTTCACAGCAGCATTATTATACAGAAAGAACCCAAATGTCTATCCACTCATGAATGGATACACAAAATGAGGTATATTCACACTATGGAATAGTATTCAGCCATAAAAAGGAACAAAGCATGGGCACACGCCACAATGTAGATGAACCTTGAAAACATCATGCTAAGTGAAAGAAGTCAGTCCAAGAGACCATCTATTGTATGATCTCATTTATAGGAAATGTTCAGGCAAGTCCATGGGAACAGGAAGTAGTTTAGTGATTGCCAGGGACTGGTGGGGACCAGGTGGCAATGGCTAAAGGGGTACAGGGTTTCTTTTTTGGGGTGATAAAAATATTCTGAAGCTGGTTGTGATGACCACACAATTCTGAATAGATTAGAGCCATTAGATTGTATACTTGAGTAGGTGAATTAGAAGGTATATGCACCTTCATTTTCATAAGTACTCACCCATGGCCATCCACACGAGACATAGAAAAAATGCCAGCTTTCTGTTTCTCTTTTTTGTGATTGAGTTTTCCAATCTTGCAGAGTTATAAATAACACAAGTATAAATATCCTTGTACTGAACATGTCCATACACACACACAACACAAATTCCTCAGAATAAATTCTTAGTGGCCATGTGTGGCCGCTGAGCCCTTAAAGGGCTGCTCTGAAGGGACTTGTGAAAAATAGAATGTTTAATATCTCATTAATAGTTTCATATTGATGACATATGCAAATGACCATATTTTGTATATTTGGAGATACATGAAATCTATTTTAAAAAATATTTTTATTTATTTATTTGAGAGAGAGAGAGCATGAAAGAGCAAGAGCAGAGGTGAGGGGCAGAGGGAGAGAGGGAAGCAGACTCCCTGCTGAGCAGCTTAGCAGCAAGGAATAAGACTTGGGCTCTATCCCAGGACCCTGGGATCATGACCTTAGCAGACAGCAGATGCTTAATTGACTGAGCCACCCAGGCCCCCAAAGAAATCTATTCTTAAAATTCATTTCACCTTTTTTTTTTTTTTTTAAATTTACTGAAGGTGGCCAGTAGCAAAATCTACACTACCATATTGCTTGCCTTTGGGGCTCCAATTAGATTTCTGTTGGACAACTTTGCTCTAGAGAAGGGTAACCTCCATCTGGGGATCATGAAGGTGAGAGAAGAGAAAAACAGAGAAAAGAAGAGCTACAGGGGGGTTGGTAGGGGAGTGAGTAAGCAATTTGGTTTGCCTAAGGCCCAGTTGCCATGGTAACACTGCTGTAAACTCTCTTCCTACATAAAAAAGAAGCAAAAAACCAAGGTATTCTGAGTCCTTATTTATTTAACAAATACTTATATAATGATTAAGTTCTCAATAAATCCTTTCCATAGCCATCTTATATGGAGCACCAACTCTGGGCTAATGTCTCTTCCAAGTGCTTTCCTGGATCAGCTGCTTTAACCCCCCATCAGGGTCCTATGATATAGGGTTAATGGTTATTGCTATTTCACCGAGCAAACTCAGCCTGGAACAGCTCAGGAATCTTCTCAGAGTGGAGGGGTCTGGTCCGGGCACCAGGAAGGGTAGAAACAACATAGAAACCCCACAGCTGGACCACAGAGCTGGATATACATAGAGTGAGGGGTCCAAGGATGTGAAGCAAATGTGTGTTTAGTAGCTACAATATTCACATGTCCCAGCCAGGGGGAAGTGATTTCTTGGGGAACTGGAATTTCATGTCTGATCTCACTGATGCTCATACACATACACAAACCACATACAAAACCAAGACTGAGGGATCCCTGGGTGGCGCAGCGGTTTAGCGCCTGCCTTTGGCCCAGGGCGCGATCCTGGAGACCTAGGATTGAATCCCACGTGGGGCTCCCGGTGCATGGAGCCTGCTTCTCCCTCTGGCTGTGTCTCTGCCTCTCTCTCTCTCTCTCTCTCTCTCTCTGTGACTATCATAAATAAATAAAGAAAAAAATATTAAAAAAAAAAAAAGAATAGGCTCAAAACCAAGACTGATTGAAGTGTTATTCCTTTTGCAGGAATATGGGCAGGAATGAAACCTGGTCTCCGGGAGCTAGGCCTACGCACCCCCAATGATACATAGACCTAACAGGTGAGGCCTGAGTGACCCCCGGGACTCAGAACAAGGCTTGGACCCAAAAGCGAGTCTGGTACTCACACACTGTGTGAGGCCAGCCCCCCTTGACTTAGGCCTCCTTTCCTGACCTCTACCTGTACACAAGGGAGGCTGATTAAGACCGATGGAAGCCTGTACTCTCTCCAGGGGGCCCTTGATCCGCTGAACGATGCGGGTCTCCCTGATTGACGTCTCGCCGTCCCCTGTGAATTTTGACTTGTGTGGGCTCATCAGTGAAGGCGACCACGCTGCCCATCTCCACGTCCTCCTTTCCTGCGGCCCTTTAAGGGCGGGTCCTTGGACCCCAGCTCCAGCCCGCAGCGTTACCACGGAGACCCGGCCCAGCTGGGGGAGGGGCGAGCCCAGGCGCGCAGGCGTAGGACCCAGCAACCCCGTCTCAGCGCAATCCTCAGATCCGAGCTGTGGGTGAGCGCCCAGACCTGGCGCGTGCCCAGCTCCCCTCCCCCATGCTTCTCCAGGTGAACACAGTGGAGTCCTCCCCTGCCTATGAAAGGGGGCCGAGTCACTGAAGCCATTCTCAGGGACAAAGGTGGGAGCGGCCGGGCTGGAGCATCCCTGAGAGTGACACGTAAGCCCCCTGCGGATTCTCCAACAGCCCAGGAGAGGAGCGGGGGCATCAGGACAGGCTGCTGCGTCGGCGTCAGCGGGCTAGAGGCAGCAGAGGCCCTGACTCCGTAGCCCCACTTGCCACATTCACCTGAACCTGAACCCAAGACTGCGGCTCTTCCAGGGCAGGACTTGCACCCCGCACCGCGGCCCATGTCCTCCCCAGATTCCCCCTGCCCTGCGATGGGCGCCAGAGGGCAGCCTCACCATGGTCACCAGCCTGTTGCGGGACTGGTGCCAGGGCCTGCATGTGGACACGCACCGGGCCCTGCGGCCATCGAAGCCGTCTTGCAGCCAGCCTTCCTGCCCCTGGGCACCTTCAGGCTGTGGAACACCTGGGACCACAAGGCCAAGGCGGCCCTGGTGGAGTTTGTGGAGGACATCAACCCCGGGCGTCCCCAGGGAGATCCCCGGGCATCGACGGCTTCTGGAGGGTTGTGTGTCAGGACCCACCGAGGACACAGGGGTCCTGAGGCAGATGAGAGGCCTCCTGCTGGATGAGGGGCCCCAGCAGGCCGCAGGGCCCAGGGGCCCCGGGGACAGTGTCCCATCTGCAGCCTCGGCCTCCTCGGAGACCCGGGCCCAGGGCGCAGGGCCCGCTGCCAGGAAGGCTGGTCCCCTGCGAGGAGGGGCCGCCGGGACGCAGAAACAGAGGCAGAGGCAGAGGCAGCAGGGGGTCCCAGGGGGGCAGGCAGGCCGAGCGGGGAGGGCGGCCCACTGACGCCAGCCAGGCGGGAGTCGGAAGCCTCGGACGCCTCTGCCCAGGGCAGCCTGGGGGTCGTGCTGCAGGGGCCGGAGCAGGGCGACCCGAGCGAGAGCGCCACCGAGGCTCCGAGCGCGCTGTCCACCGCGCTGCACGAGGCCGCCCAGGAGCTGAGCAGGCAGGAGTGGGCCCTGCCGAGCGGCTCGCGCGCAGGAGAGGGGCCCCGCGAGTTCCTGGCCCTGGTGACGGCGACCCACGGAGCCGAGCAGGAGCCCCCGGGGCGGGAGGCCGTGGGCCCGGACGGCGGCCCAGAAGCCCCGAGACGCCGCGTCCCGGACCTGGTGGCCCTGCTTGCCGTGAGAGCCGCGGGGGACGAGGAGCCCGCCGACGGCGACGCTGCGGACGGCCCGCCGCGGCCACACGGGGAGCCCGGCGACGAGGGGCTGGAGCACCCCGAGTTCGTGGCCATCGTGGCCTCCACGGACCCGTCGGACCCATCGGCCCGGGAGGAGCTGCAGAAGATCGCGGCGGTGATGGAGGTCCTGGGCTGGAGCAGCGAGACAGAGCGGCCGGATGCGCTCCCCAGGTCCTCCGCGTCCTGGCCCGGGACGCCGGGGGAGCCCGCGTGCAGGTGGAGGACGCAGGCCGCCGGGTGGACGCCGTGGCGCTGCGGAGGCCACGCGCGACGGGAGCCTGCGGCTGTGCCTCTGCTCCCTGGCCGCGCCCGGGCCGCGCTCCCGCTCCCGGGGCGAGAGGGCGCCGCGTGGCCTCCCGGCGGGCTGGGCGGACGGCGACGGGGACGTCCTGGAGCTCGTGGCGCTGCTGGCCGCGCGGGAGGCCCGGGAAGGCGGCCGCGAAGGCGGGAGGGGCGAGGGCGCCCGAGCCGGCCGGGCGAGGTCCTGGCGCTGCTGGCTGCCCGGGGAGGGGGGGGCCGTGCGGGCGGCGCAGCGCGGGGAGCCGGGGCGCGGGCCGCGGGCGTGCAGGGAGCCGCGGGCGGAGCGGGCCCTCGCGGCCTCCAGGTCCCAGCGCGAGGCGGGCGCGGGCCCCTTCCCGTCGGGCTCGGGCGCACGCGGAGCGGGAGGCGGGGGGAGGCCGCGGCGGAAGGGCCGTCACTCCGGACACGCGCGCCCACGACCAGGCGGCCGCGCCCCGGCAAAAGAAGGGGCGCGCGGGCGCCGGGCCCACGGCTCGGAGTCCGCCCGGGGCAGGAAGGCTGGGCGCGGCGGGGGCAGCCCCCCAGGTGCCGCTAGGGGAGCCCGGGGCCGCGCGGACGCACCCCGGGCGCTGCCCCCACCCCCCCGCCCGTCCCCTGCGCCGGGGCGGCCTCCACGCTTCACCGGCCTCCCAGCGCCTGTCAGTCCCCGCCTCGCAGGTGGCGGAGCGACCCGGGGGAAGGACAGAGATGCGGGTGCCTCCCGCCCGCCGCGGCCGCAGGTGACGGGACGGGGTCTCGGGGCCCACCCCGGGGGCTGATCGCGGGGGTGAGCGCGGCCGCCGCCCTGGAGCAGGGGGAGGCCTCCCTGCCACACGGTCCTTTCAGGCGGTGAGGCCCCCGTCGTTCCAGACACCTGCTCCTGGCCAGCGTCTGTGGGCCACTGTCCCCGGCCCAGTCTCACGGGGCCTGGAGTCTGGGATGGAGCCGGGCCCGGCTGGGCCGTGGGTGTCAGCGTGGCGCTGAGGCGCAAAGGCCCATCCTCCCTGCCTGGGGGAGGAGATGATTCCCGAAGAGGAATCTGAGAGGCAGAGGCGCAGCTCCTAGGGGAGGGCAGGTCCTCTGGGAGAGGGGAGAGGAGGGGTGGGGAAGGGGAGCAGGGGAGGAGGAGGAAGAGAGGGAGGGAGCACCAGCCCTGCCTCCCCAGGAGCAGCTGAGACAAGTGACCCAGCTCCTAAGGCCAAGGCCAGGATCTGTCACTCAGGCTGCCCAGCCATTTCCAAAACTCTGAAGTATTTGGCACCGTTTTCAGGCACATGAGATCCAGATTCTGGCTTCCCTCCTTGGTGGTGCAGGGCAGCAAATGTCCAACAGGCCTGTGGTCTCCTTGCCACCACCCCACCACCCCCCTCACCCCCACAGCTGTCCCCCCTGTCCTGTAGCCTCACCAGCCCCTCAGCACTGGCCTGGGAGCCCTTGGCTTAAGACAACAAAAGGTTCCCCGTTTTCCCTCTGAGTGAGTTAAACATGGGAGGGGACCCTGAGGGGGCACCTGGGACTGGGCTGGTCCGGCCAGTGTAGGAGCTGCCCAGGAACTGGTGTGGAGAGGAAGGAGGTGGCCCCGGGGGTGGGGTGGGGTGGGGTGGGGTGGGGTGGGGGCTGCAGCCCAGGCCCGAGTTCTGCCTCCCCCCCGCTCTTGGCTCAGTGCTGGGGGGTCACTCCTGCTGTCCCAAGTGTGGCTGCGTCTATGGGTGTGGGTGTCAGTGTGTGGTTGGTGGACAGGACATCAGCCCTTCCTGTCCCTCTTAGCCTGTCCCCTCAGTAGCTCTCTCCACTGGATGCTGCTCCATGTCCTCTTGTCCTGGGGCTGTGTGTGTGTGTGTGTGTGTGTGTGTGTGTGTGTGTTTCAGCCAGTTCCTGTCCCCGGGAGGTGACAGGCCCATGTCCAGGAGGGCCCTCCCTCCATGTCTCAAGGGAGGCACAGGGGCCTGGGGGTGCCCTCACAGCCTGACTGGACTGCCTGAGCCCCACCTAGGTGCAGAAGCAGACTCAGGAGGTGCTTCAGCCATTCTAGAAAGTGCCTGCCTCAGGACCACAGGGACCTCCATGGGACAGTTACTGAGATCACCATGGAGTAAGCCAGGGTAGGCCTGGGCCTGGGGCTGGGGGAGGAAACCCCATCGTTCCTGGGGGGGCTAGCCCTGGGCTGAGTGGCCTCTGTGGATGCCTGGGGTGGGGAGAGCCCCTGCCATTGTAGGCTCCACTCCTTGTGCACCTGTCCGGGACCCTTCAGGAGAGTTGAACGTTCTGAGCTGGTGTCTCTGTCCTCTGGATGATGGGACAGGGGAGTGTCTGAGGTCGGGCAACATGCCCCACCTATGCTAATGGAAGTTCAGCCAGCACACCTGGGACCACCCTGTCACAGATTTGCACCCCATCTTCCTCCTGCATCAGTGACTGTACCCCCACCTGCTCACAGCCCCAGCATCACCTCACCCAGCACAAGCCTTATCCCCATTCTGTCTTCTCAGGCCCAGGACAGGGGTGTGTTTGTATTTGGAGCCTCCAATCAAGGCTGAGAATCCACCTGGATCCCTGATCCTTGGTGTGTTCTAGCAGGGATTTCAGCCAGCAGTCCTCTGATGGTGGGATCCTGGCCATCTGGGTTCCAAATATGTTTAGTTCACTTCTGCCTCCAGCCCACTTCTCCAGAAGAAGTAGAGTTAGTGAAAGAACTAGTCCCCTTTCCAACAATCACTAGCCAAGGGATCCAGATGGAAAGGGCCTTCCCCAGCTCCTGGTTGTGCACACTGACATAATTAATTAATTGAGAGTTCTGAGACTGGGTGGATACAGAGTGGAAGGTCTCTATGCCTGTATGGACCACCTAGAATCTTCCTTTCCCATTCCTCAATGACATCCTGGGCCCTGACAAATCACATTTGGTGAGAGAAAAGTCCAACCAATCCTGTATAAAATTCCCTTTCTGGGGCACCTGGGTGGCTCAGTGGTTGAGCACTTGCCTTTGGCTCATGTCATGTTCGGGGACCTGGGATGGAGTCCCACGTCGGGCTCCCCGCAGAGAGCCTACTTCTCCCTCTGCCCATGTCTCTGCCTCTCTATGTATGTGTCTCTCATTAATAAATAAAATCTTTAAAAATGTATTTTTAAAAAATGAAGCACAGGTATGGACTCTTTGGGCATGATTTGAGATAAAGTGAAAAATAATAAAACAAGCTAACAGAATGAGGATGACAGGTCATCTATCCCCCAGGGACAACCAACTCTGCTCCCAATGTACAAAAGTAACAGAGAATATTCCCCGAAACTAGGATGGGGCACCATATAGGGTTGGTATTGATCACCTATTGCTGGGTTGGAAATTGTCCCCAAGTCCAGCAGCTTAAAACAGGAAATAGTTACTATCTCCCAGTTTCTAAGGGTCAGGAATTTGGAGGCAGCTTGGCTGGACGCTTCTAGCTCGAGGTCTCTCTTGAGGTTGCAGTCAGGATGTGCCTGGGGCTGCTGTCATCCGAAGGCTTGTATGGGGCTGGAGGACAAGCTTCTGCAATAGAACATTCCCAGGGGCTGTTGGCTGGAGGCCTCGGGGCCTCTCTGCAGGATCCTTGAGCATCCTCATGACATGGCTTACCCCAGAGCAAGCGGTTGCAGAGGGACAGCAAGGAGGCCGCAAGGCCTTATATGACCTGATCTCCGAAGCCACACACTGTAGCTTCTGCCACCTGTTAGAAGTAAGCATCCATGTCCAAACCTACTCGAAGGGAGTAGAATTAAGCTCCACCTCCAGAAGGGAAGAGCATCAAAGAGTGGGTGAACACATTATAAAACCACCATACAAGGACACCTGGGTGGCTCAGTCTGTTAAGCATCCGACTCTTGATCTCAGCTCAGGTCTTGATCTCAGGGTCGTGAGTTCAAGCCCCACATTGGGCTCAGGCTGGGCATGGAGCCTAGTTGAAAAACAAAACAAATTGCCACAGAGACCTCTTTCATTACTGGCTCATTTTCTGCCTAACTCATAAAAATTAAAGCCACCTATGCATTGAGGGAGGAATTGCTCCCTCAGAAGTTCCTGGGAGAGAAATGGGCTAGCTGATTTTTCTCCATTCTTCATCCCAGCCCGTGCTCACACATAAGGATTTGGCTTAGAGCTAAGAGGAAAAAGGTGTGCAATGGGCTCAACGGAAAATTCCCCCTTTTCTGAATAGCACCTTCTGCCTATGTAGAAATCTAGTTTCTGCCCTATCTAGAGCTAGGGAACAGTGAGACAGGTAGTGAAATTACAAGCAGAGAATCATTACCAGGCAAAAAGGAAGCCCAGCGCACCATTAAGAAGATTTTCTGGGAAAAATCAGGGAATTTCCAACTAATAGTGGCTCAAACATAGCAAGAAAGCCAAGCAATGGAAGTTGTTGGAGTTGATCTAGCAGGTCAACAATGTCAGTTTCAGAGTCTGCAATATTCCTGGTCTCTCCTCATTGTCACAAAATGGTTGCAGCCACTCCAGCCATCATGTCCACACACCATGTCCAAAGACAGGAAGCAGGGGAAAGAAAGGAGAAAGCTGGGAATTTCTCCTCATTATGGGTGGCAACACCTTCTCCCAGAATTAGTCATCAGACCTCTTTTTATATCTCTTTGGCCAATACTGAGTTACATGGGTACCCTCTGACCAGAGTGGGGCTGATTAAGGTCAAGGAAGCTCTGGCTTATACTTGAACAAAATCTAGGTTCTGTTAGGAAGGGAGAGGGGTGGGGAATAGCTTTGTAAGGGGTAAGCACTAAACAGTATTGCATACATGCCTGGTTTATCTATTGCTGCACACCAAACTGCTCCAAAACTTAGTGTTAGAATCAACATTTGGGGATCCCTATGGCTCAGTGGTTGAGCGTCTGCCTTTAGCTCAAGTCGTGATCTCAAGGTCCTGGGATTGAGTCCCACAGGGAGCCTGCTTCTCCCTCAGCCTATGTCTCTGCCTCTCTCTGTGTCTCTCATGAATAAATAAAATCTCAGGCAGAGGGCAGAGGCTGGCACTTAGTCCTGCAGAAGCTTTAGCTGCTGTTGTTCATGAGATTATTCTCTGCATGGTGACCAGAGGGATCTCTCCAGGGCACAAGGACACCCGCAATTGCTGGAGATGGGAAAAAGACTCCCCAGTATGGGTGTTTCCTCCCCAAACTGAGTCAGGTCCGGGGAGCCTTGCAGAGTCCTGAGGTTTTCTGGTTACCTGGGATGCATCAGAAACCCCGATGATGAGCCACACACTGCAGGTACGTGGGCCACACACAGCTGGGCTCACAGACAAGCTTTCTTTGCCATACCGTGTTCTTAAATTTTTAATTCACAATATTTGCAAATCAAGTTCCCCACACCAACCTGCATTTCTGCTGGAACTGAGTCCTGGCTCCCCCTTCCGTGGGGCACACATCCTCCACTTGTCAGAGTCTCTGTCCTGCCCACGTCTCCTCCTCACACCAGCTGCCTGGTCTCTGTGGATACTTGAGTCTGGGAGCCCTGCTCTAGTGCAATTTGGAAGGCAGTATGGGATCAAACATCAGCCAGGGATGTTTCAGCTACAAGTTACAGAAAACCAAACTGACAGCAGGCATAAACGATAAGGATATTTCTTAGTTTCTTGATTAAAATTTTGGAGGAGAAAGGCTTCTGGGTTTAATTAGCAGGTCAAAGAACCTGGGTTCTTGGGTTTACAAGAATCCAGATTCTTCTCATTCCTCCACTTGTTGCCCTTTGCCTTCCTGGGGTTGTTTTGTTTTGTTTTGTTTTGTTTTGTTTTGTTTTGTTTTGTTTGCCTCATGGTCACATTATGGCTGCCAAGCCCCAAGCACCACCTTCTCATGTAACAGGCAAAAAGTGGGCACGTGGGGATGGTGACAATCCTCTCCTGTCTTGCTTCTCCGCTTTTATCCAGTAGCAAACGTATTTCCCAAAAGTGGCCAGCACGCTCAGTGGCCAGAACTGGGTCACTGCCTACCTGTGGCTGAGGGAGTCTGGGAAAGAAAGGATCGGGCTTCCTTCACCTCTTTAGTATGAGGTAGTAAATGGGAGAGGAGATGGAAGTGATTGTCCCATCAACATTATCAAGGACTGAGATGCACTCATGTCCACTGCAAAAATAATTTTTAAACACAGAGGTGGGGGTAGGGGGGCGGGGAGTGGGAGAGAGATGGAGCTATTCCTTCTCTCCTGCAGCTGCTGTGGGAGGGATAGATACTATTTTGCATCATAAAATCCATCTAGGGAGGGAGAAGAGGGTGGGGGGAAAGAACCAGCTTCAATGGGGACCTGAGTGGTTCAGTTGGATCCGGGGAGCCTTTGGATCTCATCGTGGTTCCAGCCTCCTGGGATTGAGCCCCATGTAGGGCTCTCTGCTCAGTGGGGAGCCTGCTTCTCCCTCTCCCTCTGCTTGTGCTCTCTCTCTCTGTCAAGTAAATAAATAAAATCAGAAGAAGAAGAAGAAGAAGAAGAAGAAGAAGAAGAAGAAGAGGAGGAGGAGGAGGAGGAGGAGGAGGAGGAGGAGGAGGAGGAGGAGGAGGAAGGAAGAAGACAGCCCAGGTGGCTCAGCAGTTTAGCACCACCTGCAGCCCAGGATCTGATCCTGGAGACTCAGGATCAAGTCCCACATCAGGCTCACTGCGTGGAGCCTGCTTCTCTTTCTGCCTGTGTCTCTGCCTCTCTCTCTCTCTCTCTCTCTCTCTCTCTCTGTCTCTGTGAATAAATAAATAAAATCTTAAAAAAAAAGAAGAAGAAAGAAGAAAAGAAAGAAAGAAAGAAAGAAAGAAAGAAGAAAGAAAGAAAGAAAGAAAGAAAGAAAGAAAGAAAGAAAGAAAGAGGAATCAGCTTCAAGAAAATGACAGATTGAGACCATCCCCAAAACATCCATCTTGTTTGCTGTGCAGTCAGGAGGCTCCAATTACCAACCTCCTCTGCTCCCTGTTCTTTTAAGCCTGTCCTTGGGAAGAATTTGAGCAAGAGTCTGGAAGACTCTCTTAGAAATTGTTGCAATATTTGAAGAAAAATGACCTCCCCAAGAAGCCTCCATTTCTGATGGGCTATCTTCCTTGATTATTCGTTGCCATAGTGATAATGAGTTCAAATACTCTTTTTCTTTTTCTTTTTTTCTTTAAGAATGAATAATCAGGGCAGCTCTGGTGACACAGCGGTTTGGCGCCTCCTGCAGCCTGGGGTGTGATCTTGGAGACCCAGGATCAAGTCCCCCGTGGGGCTTCCTGTATGGAGCCTGCTTCTCCCTCTGCCTGTGTCTCTGCCTTTCTCTCTCTCTCTCTCTCTCTCTGAATAAATAAATAAATCTTTTAAAAAATTATTTTAAAAAAAGAATAAATAATCATAGGTCTTCTCTGTCAAATCAGGCAAGGATCACTTCTCTTCCACAAACATGATGCAATTTTCTAGATTTGTTCTTCTTCTTCTAGATTTGTTGTTGTTGTTTTTTTAAAGATTTTCTTTATCCACCTTTAGAGAGAGAGAGAGAGAGTGCAGGAGCAGGGGGTGCGGTAGAGGGACCTGGAGGGAGAAGCAGACTGTCCCCTGAGCGGGGAGTCCAGACACGGGGCTCATCCCAGGGACCTGGGATCATGACCTGAGCCCAAGGCAGACGTTTAACGGACTGAGCCACCCAGGCGCCCCTAGATTTGTTTTGTAACAAAGAAATTGCAGGTCTTGGGGATCCCTGGGTGCTCAGCGGTTTAGCGCCTGCCTTTCCCTGGGG
Organism: Vulpes vulpes; assembly: GCF_048418805.1. Taxonomy (NCBI): domain Eukaryota; kingdom Metazoa; phylum Chordata; class Mammalia; order Carnivora; family Canidae; genus Vulpes; species Vulpes vulpes. The sequence goes on from NC_132780.1 coordinate 13,508,224, forward strand.
TGTGACCCTAGAGTCCCGGAATCGAGTCCCGCATTGGGCTCCCTGCATGGAGCCTGCTTCTCCCTCTGCCTCTCTCTCTGTGTGTCTCTCATGAATAAATAAATAAAATCTTTTTAAAAAGAAAAAAAGAAATTGCAGGGCTCCTCTCAACCGAGGTAACAGAAGCACAGCTCACGGCGGAGTCAGCGCGCCTGCTGAGGGCAATTATTACTATTAGGTCCAGCGCGCCATCTGGTGGTCGATGGGAGAACAACAGGACTCTGCGGTGGAAACCCAGTGTGGCGAGGGCGCAGACTGTTGGGGCAGTGATAGCAAAGCAACGCAACAGGTTTCTTCCTGGTGCTCTTAGACTTAGAGCCAGGACACCTGCCTACTTTGACCAACAGGATATGACACAAGTGACATTATACCAGTGCTGGATCTAGCTTTTAAGAGGAAAAGTAGCTTCCTTTTTTTTTTTTTTTTAAAGGATTTTATTTATGAGAGACACAGGGAGAGAGGCAGAGACATAGACAGAGGGAGTAGCAGGCTCCCTGCAGGGACCCCAATAAAGGACTCGATCCCAGGACCCAGGGATCACGACCTCAACCACTGAGCCACCCAGGTGCCCCATCTTAGTCTCTTAAAGCTGTAAGAGCATTGTGCTGTTGGAAGGCTCCAGAGAATCCAAGCTCCCAGCCTGTGAGTGAAGAAGCCAACTGGAAAATGGATCCTCCAAGCCCCAGCCACCTCAGCTCATGGTGCACAGAGCAGAGATGACCCCGAGCCCAACCCTTTTCAAATTCCTCACCCACAAAATCATGACTACTTAGGAAGAGAAACCACTACTGTGCTGCTTTTACAGAGGAAAAGACCAAGGTCCAGAGAGGCCCACGCAACTGGGAAGCACTGGGACCAGGATTGGGAATTGGGGACTGCCTGGCCCAAAGCCTCACAACTCTTTCCCACTACACTATTTAGGAAGAGAGATGGGCTTTGGGCCAGCACAGATCTGACTGAGGGCAGGAGGGGCCTCTGGGCCCTGTAGCAGCTGCCCTTCCTCTGATTGCTGCTTCCTTTAGAGGCAGAGTTTCTATAAAACAGGGTTTCTCCCACTCACCCTGATTTGTCCTCGTGCCAAAGGAGTTTATGTAGGAGAGATAAAAACCAAAGACCTGGCAACATTTTGGCCTTGCAGTTCTATGGGCTACTTGAAGACAAGTGACATTGGGGAAGAGGGTGTCACTCTCTGAATGGTACTTAAGGATCCAGGACCTGGCCTTGCCTTCCTCCTCCTCCTCCTCCTCCTCCTCCTCCCCCTCCTCCTCCTCCTCCTCCTTCTTCTTCTTCTTCTTCTTCTTCTTCTTCTTCTTCTTCTTCTTCTTCTTCTTTCTTTTTAATGAGTTACAAAAGATCTACAGATAAATCCACTGGGGCTCCTTGATGCAGCATGGCCTTGTGGTCAGGAGCCCTACCCTTGGGCTCACACAGACCTATGTTCAAACCCCCACTTTGCTACTACAGCCTCAAGTTTCTTTTTCTTTTTCTTTTCTTTTAAGTAATCTCTATGCCCAATCTGTGGGTCAAACTCACAGCCCTGGGCTCAAGAGTCACCAGCTCCACCGACTGAGCCAGCCAGGCGCCTCAGTGTCCTCATCTTTATTTTTTCTTAAGATTTTATTTATTTGAGGGAGAAGAGAGAGAGCACAAGCAGAGGGAGAAACAGACTCCCCACTGAGAAGGGAGTGTGATGCACTCAGTTCCAGGACCCTGAGATCATGACCTGAGCCGAAGGCAGGTCACCCTGCTGAGCCTCCCAGATGCCCCCAGAATGGAAGATTTTGAACACCCAGCATAAGCATGCCCTGGCTAGGCCCTGACCCATCCCTGTCCTCAGAGATGTCATAGTCCAGTGAGGGGGGAGGAGGGCACTAAACAAATGTATTGGGTATCTACTGTTGCATAACGAATTACCCCATAGCTTAGAGGCTTAAAAAGTGAACATTTATTATCTCTCCATTATCCAGTGGTCAGGAATCGGCCTAGCTGGGCACCTATAGCTCTGTGTGCCTCACAAGGCTGCCCTCTTATCTCAAGGTGGAAGATCTGCTTCCAAACTCCCCCAGTGGCAGTGGGCAGGCCTCAGGAGCCTGCTGGGTGCTGGTGGGAGGCATCAGTCCTCGCCTCTGGACCTCTCCATCCGGCAGCTCCCAACGTGGCAGCCAGCCTCCGCAGAGCAAGTAAGACACAGAGGGTGGGCGAGACAGAACCAGTCTTTTTGTAACCTAATCCTTGAAGCAGCATCCCACCCCTTTACCGTGTATTTGTTAGAAGCCAGTCCCGGTGTCCTGCCCACACGCATCCCAGAATCATGTGAATATCAGGAGGGGGGGTTCTTGGGGCCAATTTAGAGGTTGCCTATCTCGTGGACAAGGTGATCATCCATGTGACCAGGGCTCCATCTGGTGGGAAGGGATGGCAAACAACAAGGCATGTGACAAGATGGGAAGTTTTACTGGTAACAATTTTTCTTTTGAGATTTTATTTATTTCTTCATGAGAGACACAGAGAGAGAGAGGCAGAGACACAGGCAGAGGGAGAAGCAGGCTCCACGCAGGAAGCCTGATGGGGGACTTGATCCCGGGACTCCAGGATCATGCCCTGAGCCACCCAGGTGCCCCTCCTGATAACAATTTTGATTCTATGGTTGTGTCGTCAGAAAAAAAACACAAACGGGCAGCCCAGGTGGCTCAGCAGTTTAGTGCCACCTTCAGCCCAGGGTGGATCGAATACCATGTCAGGCTCCCTGCATGGAGCCTGCTTCTCTCTCTGCCTGTGTCTCTGTCTCTGTCTCTCTCTCTCATAAATAAATAAAATATTTAAAACAAAATAAATTTAAAAATAATAAAAAAATAAAACACAAGCTAAATTTGAATTTTGAAAAAGAATTTTCAGTATCAGTATATCCCATGTAACATGTGGGATATACTTATACTAGAAACAACTCATTGAACATCCAGAGAGGGGCATCCAGGAGGCCTTTGGCAACTCAAGCCTAGAATTCAGAGAGAAGGCTGTGTGATACGCAGAATCCTGACCCCCAAGAAATACCCACATCCTAATCCCTGGAACTCATGAATGTTATGCTCCGTGGCAAAAGAAAAAGAATGTGCGGCTATGTTTAAATTAAGGCTAGTGGATATGGAGAGATTTTTTTGGGATTATCTGCGTGGGTGGGCCCATTTCCACCACGATGGAGGCAGAGAGCATAGTTAAGCAGCCACAAGCAAGAGACCCCAAGGCCACCCCTGGAAGCTGGAAGCTGGAAAGCCTGCTGAAGAAGCAAAGAAAAGCCCTGTGGGCACTTCAGTTTTGAACTTCCTTTTTTTTTTTAAGATATTTATTTATTTGTTTGTTTGTTTATAAGAGGCACAGAGAGAGAGGCAGAGAGACAGAGGGAGAAGCAGGCTCCTTGCAGGGAGCCCAATGTGGGACTCAATCCCTGGACTAGGATCACACCCTGAGCCAAAGGCAGATGCTCAACCACTGAGCCATCCAGGCGTCCCTGGTTTTGAACTTCTAACCTCCAGAACCATGAGACAAGGCACTTCTTTTGTCTCAAACCAGCCGGTTTGTGGTACGTGGTGGTTACAGTAGCCCTAGAGAACCAATATGATAAGGAAACAAGGGTACAGGGTGGGGGGGTGATGAGGGAAGCAGAGGCCGGAGAGGAAGATGCCACCCTGCTGGCTTTGCAGGTGGAGAGACCACTGGCCAAGAAGGAAAGCAGGTGCCTCTGGAAGCTGGAACAGGTTAAGAGGTGCATTCTCCCCTGGGGCTTCCAGAAGCAACAAGGCCCTGGCAGCAGCTAAAATAAGCTCCCCACGACCCGTGACCGATTGCTATGCTCCCGAACTGTAATAATACCTATGCGTTGTTTTAAGCCGCCACATTTGTCACAGGAACCACGGGAAATGAACACAGCAGGCTGAGGACCAGGGTGCAGACAGGAAGGGGCAGGTATGAGAGAGAGAAGCGTAGGGGGGAGTGTCATCAGGCGGAAGGGTAAAGTGGCATCAGGGCCTGGTCCCAGGGCACTAGCCACAGAGGAGCCAAAGCAATCAGAGAGATAACACAGACATGAGGGATAAGACCCAGGGGGCTGACACCTGTCACTCATTAGGCAGCACAGAGCTCTCACTTCTCAAAGCCACCTCTGTGCCGATGGCTTCCCGTGGCGCTCTCCCGCCCAGCCCCGTCACCATCACCGTCACTGTCACTGTCACCAGAGCCCCAAATTCCATCAGGCCTTGGCTGCGCTTACACAGAAACCACAGGCTGCAGGTTCCAAAGGTATAACCGACCAGGAGACGTGAATGGAGAGGCAGGGGACACTGTGTCCCCCAGGATGATGTGATAAATGTGCTGGTTCGACTGTGAAAATGTAAAATCCACAAGACCAGCACTTGTCTGCTTAACTCACCCCTGGGTTCCTAGAGCCTAGAACCGTAGGTCTCAAACTGGGTGATCATTCCAGGACAAATTCGACAGTAAGAGCTTTCTGGTTGTGATGGTTGGGGTCAAGGGCAGGGCTACTGTCATCTAGTGGGTGGGGGCCAGGGATGATGCTTAGTACACACACACACACACACACACACACACGAGAATAACCCCGCAGAACAACAGCCCTATAGATGTCCGAGTCCTAGTCCCCAGAATTTAGGAATTTGTTAGGTGACACAGAGAAGTGCTTAAGGTCGCAGACAAAATGAAAGCCTGCTGAATCAACTGACCTTGGTACTGAGGTCATCCCGGACCACCCAAGGGTGCGCAGTACCCTCTCGAGGGCCTTCAGCTGCCGAGACCTAATGGGAAGAGGGAGAACCAGATGGGCAGCAGGAAAAGGTTCGAGCCCACTGTTGCTGCTTTGAGGATGTGGGAAGGTGCCACGGGCTGAGGAAAGCATGAGGCTTCTAGAACCTGGAAAAGACAAGGAGACAGATTCTCCACTAGAGGCCCCTCAGAAGGAATATAGCCCCACCGACACCTTGATCTTAGCTCATGAAGGCCCATTTTGGATTTCTGACCTTTACAAGTGGAAGGGAGGGGCACCCAGGTAGGTCAGTGGTTGAGCATCTGCCTTTGGCTCAGATCGTGATCCAGGGGGCATGGGATCGAGTCCACATCAGGCTCCCCACGGGGAGCCTGCTTCTCCCTCTGCCTGTGTCTCCGCCTCTCTCCCTGTGTCTCTCATGAATAAATAAATTTTTAAAATCTAAAAATAAATAAAAGTGGAAGAGAGGGGCACCTGGGTGGTTCAGATGGTTGGGCATCTGTCTTCAGCCCAGGTTATGATCTCCCGGTCCTGGGATTGAGCCCCACATCAGTCTCCCAGCTTAGTGGGGAGTCTGCTTCTCCCTCTCCCTCTGCCTCTCCTTGTGCTCATGTCCTCTCTCTCTCTCTTTCTCTCTCTATCCCTGTCTCAAATAAATAAATAAAATCTTTTTTAAAAAATAAAAATAAAAGTGGAAGAGAATAGAGTCACCACCCTCCATCTGTGGCAGACACATTCCAAGACAGCCCCCAGCGGATGCCAGAAAACACAGATAGTACTGAACCCCAGATATACTGTTTCTTCCTATCCATACATACCTGTAATCAAGTTTAACTTATGAATTAGACACAGTAAGAGATGAACAGCAATAAGTAACAATAAAGTAGGACAATTACAACAACATTCTGTAATAAGGGACGCCTGGGTGGCTCAGCAGTTGAGCGTCTGCCTTCGGCTCAAGGCCTGATCCGGAGTCCCGGAATCAATTCTCACATTAGGCTTCAGGCTTCCTGCATGGAGCCTGCTTCTCCCTCTGCCTGTGTCTCTGCCTCTCTCTGTGTGTTTCTCATGAATAAATAAATAAAATCTTTTTTTTAACTCTGTAATAAAAGTTATGCAAATGTGGTCTCTCTCAAAATATCTTTTTTTTTAAAGATTTTATTTATTCATGAAAGACAGAGAGAGGCAGAGACACAAGCAGAGGGAGAAGCAGGCTCTGCTTCTTATTGTACTGGACTTACTCTTCCTCTTTTGTGTGTGGGTGTTCCAATAAAAAAGTATTTGTGAACACTGAAGTTTGGATTTCATATAATTTTCTCATCACAGAATATTCTTCTGTTTTTTTCCGAGCACTTAAAAACAGATAACCATTCTTTGTTCCTGGGCAGTAAAAAAAACAGGCAGCAAGCCAGATTTGGCCTGTGAGCTATGGCTTTCTGACCCCTGACCTAGGATATTAAGTATCAAGAAGGCAGGAACCTCGCTCATTATATCTATTATTATTATTATTATTATTATTATTATTATTATTATTATTGGTTTTTTCAGGCGGGGGAGGAGCAGAAAGGGAGAATCTCAAGAAGGCTCCATGCCAAGCGTGGAGCCTGATGTGGAGCTCTATCTCATGATCCTGAGATCATAACTTGAGCTGGACACTTAACCGACTGAGCCACCCAGGCATCACTCCCCCATCCTTTAAGTTTTTTATTTTAATTCCAGTAGAGTTAACATACAGGGTTATATTAGTTTCAAAAGTATCACTCTTCCTCCTCTTGGGATGACGTGAGCCAATAAAATGTCCAGGTGATGAGACGAAGTGAAGGGGAATGAGCTAGGCACGTGATGTAATGTTAGGCTACTCTTGACCTCCGACAACACATCAGAAGGAGGATCATCTGCTTCTGGGTAAGAGGGGACTGCTGTAAACTGGTGTTGCTCCAAACCAGTGAATTTGTGGTCATTTGTCATAGCAGCCATAGGAAACTAATACAGGCCCCAAATGTCAACAGAGTCGGGAGTGAGAAAGTCTGTCCTAGAGTGGCACCCGGCACACAGAAAGATCCCCAAAGGCATGGATGATTGAAAGCTGGATCTGTACAAATGATTTCATTTTTGTGCCCAAATATGCTTCCCGGCTGGTCTTTTAGCCAATGGCTTGTCAGTAAGAGGTGCCACCCACCATAGTCACCCTGCTGGCATTTCATCTTTGACCTTGAGGCCAAGGACACCACAAAACTTGCCTCACACGTGTGCTACAGGGAGGGGTGTTTCATTATTGTGCGGTTTTGACAGGGACTAGAATTTATTCCTCCAGCTTGTAAGATTTAAGCCCTGATGGTATCATCACTAATCCAGTTATAATTAACTTGCCGCTCGCAGAAATGGTGGAGAAGCTCCTGGAATTAAGTAAAGAACCCCTGAGCTGTCCTCCCCCGCCCCCTGCCCCATTATCAGTTTATGTAAGGAAACATGAACTTATGTTAAAGCAGTTTCAGGTTCATTGTCAGGTTTTATGGAGATACAACTCGGGTCACTTGGGTGGCTCAGCGGTTGAGTGTCTGCCTTCAGCTGGGGGCGTGATCCCGGGGTCCTGGGATCGAGTCCCACATCGGGCTTCTTGCAGGGGGCCTGCTTCTCCCTGTGCCTGTGTCTCTGCCTCTCTCTGTGTGTCTCTCATGAATAAATAAATAAATAATATTTTTTAAAAAAGAGATACAACTCACATCCCGTACAACCCACCCTTTGAACATGTACTACTCGATGGTTTGGGGGTATACTCACTAAGTCGTGTAACCATCACAATCCATTTGAAAACATTTTTACCACCCCAAGCAGAAATGCCAAAGTATTCCAACAAAAACTGCAAATGTCCATGTTCTTAGAGGCATTATGCACGATGGCCAAAAGGTAGAAACAACTGAGATGTCCATCAATGGGTAAATATATAAATAAAGTGTGGTGCATTCACACAATGAAATATTATTAGGCCATAAAAAGGAGTGAGGCACTGCCACACGTGGCAAGTAGATGAATCTTGAAAACATTACACTAAGTGAAATAAGACATACACGGGGAGCCTGGGTGGCTCAGTCCGTTAAGTCTGCCTTCGGCTCAGGTCATGACCCCGGGGTCCTGGGGTACAAGCCCCACATTGGGCTCCCTGCTCAGCGAGAAGCCTGCTTCTCCCTCTCCCTCTGCCTGCCACTCCCCTTATTGTGTTCTCTCTCTCTCTCTCCCTCTGTCAAATAAATAAATAAAGTCTTAAAAAAAAAAAAAGAAAGAAAGAAGACAGACACAAAAGACCACGTAACACATTATTCCACCTACATGAAAAATCCAGAATAGGCAAATAATCCATAGAGACAGAGCACAAGTAAATTAGTGCTTGCTAAGGGCTGGGGGAGGTGGGATGGGATGTGACGACTTCGTGGGTACAGGGGTTTTGGGTAGGAGTGAAGAGAATGTTCTAGAATGAGATAACAGTGAAGGTCATCTCAAATTGTACTGAATGACACTGAACTTACGCTTTAAAATGGTTAAAATGGTACATTTTGTGTCCTGTCGGCCTTCCCACTATACAACAGAGAAACGCTGCAGTAATTAGCAGTCCCTCCCCCACTGACCCCCACGGGTCTCCCACAGTCCCAGCCAACCACTAATCTACTTCCTGTCTTAACAGCAGTTTCATTTTTAACCACAGGGCAGAGCCTGGCACTCGGTAAATTCTACATAAGCTGGGGCTGCAGTTCTTGCCATGATTTTCATTTGTATTCTAACCAAAGGCACTCCTTCGGGAAGCTTTCAGCACCCACAGTGGCTGGAGATGGGAGGAACCCTTCCCAACATGGGAACTGGCTTTTCAAATCCAGTCGGATCTAGGGTGTTCTGGTTTCCTGCCTTTGCCTGGAAATTCCAGTGCAGCCCCTACCAGAGGCTCCCCCTTCTAATGAAAAGCCACACATTGCAGCCTCATGCACCAGAGCTGGCCCACAGAGGGGTTTTCTTTGCCCATGCAGTGTTTTAATTTTTTTTTTTTAATTTCAAGATTGGGAGATGTCTCTAAAATGGGAAGACCTGCAACCTCCCAGTTAATTCAAGTACTCAGCTGGAGCAGCTGTAAACGAAACATGACTTCACTGTTAGCAAAATTGCTTCACTGTCTCCTGGCCTCTAGAAATCATCCCCCCTCCTTTTTTTAAGATTTTATTTATTATTCATGAGAGACACACAGAGAGAGACAGAAACACAGGCAGAGGGAGAAGCAGGCTCCCTGCAGGGAGCCTGGTGCAGGACCCAATCCCAGGATTCCAGGATCACAACCTGAGCCAAAGGCAGATGCTCAACCACTGAGCCACCTAGGTGCCCCTTACCGCCACTTTTTCTCCCCCTTCCCCACCCCGACATCCTTTTCTCGCTCTTGCTCCATCAGCCCTCCCAACACTGTTGTAATAAATTCCCTGTGTTAAATTCCCTCTGTTTGAAATACCTAGACTAGCTTCTGTTCAGATGCTGTGGCTCCACAGAACCCAGCTTCTGGGTGAGGATCTCTGTTCTGGGTGGCTGTTCTGATTGCCACAACCAAGGAAGAATTCTAGGCAAACAGGATGTTTATCTCAACCCTGCCCACTCAGGCTGATCTGGGACAACCTGGTTCCAGGCTGTGTAGGGGATGGCGGTGGAGGAGCTCTGAGCCCATAGGCAGAAGAAGGGGACCCAAGTCTTAGTCTTAGTAATAAAATACAATAGGCCAGGGGCCTTAGACAACAGATATTTATTTTCTCACCATTCTGGAAGCTGAGAAGTCTAAGATGTTGGCAAATTTGGTTCCCAGTGAGGTCTCGCTTCCTGGCTTACAGACGGCTGCCTTCTCACCATGTGCTGGGGGGGGGGGGGGTGTTAACCGTGGTGTCTCTTTCTCCTCTTATAAGGACACCAATCCCATCTGGGGATCCCTGCCCTCGTGACCTTATTTATACCAAATTACCTCCCAAAGGCCTCACCTCCAAATACCATCATGTTGGGAGTTAAGGCTTCAACCTATGAATTTGGGTAGAGTGGGAGGTGGGACACAAAACTTCAATCCATAACATTCAGGCAAATAGAAAGTAGTAATAATGATAATTATTGTTCAGTATGCCCAGACACTTCATGTATATGATCTCACTGATCACAGTCCTGAGTTGTGTGTCAGCGATCTCTTGCTATGTTACAAATCAGCCCGAGACTGGGCACTTCAGAGTAACAGCAGCAAGCATTTATTATATTTCTCAGAGTCTGTAGGCAGGAATTCAGAAGCAGCTCATTAAGGCAGATCCAGCTCAAGAGCTCTCACGAGGCTGCAGTCAGGTGGTGGCTCAGGCTAGGACTGTCTTGAAGCTTTCTTAATCCACCTATCTGGTGCCAGAGGCTCCCTGGCGTCTCTCTTCTGTTCCCCATGAGGTGTCTCCAGTATAGCAGGGCTCCGAAGGCATAAGTCCTGAGAGAGAGAGAGAGACCCAGGTGTGACTGTGTCACCTTCTCTAACCTAGCCTCAGAAATAGAGCAATCCTTTCTACTGCATTCTCTTTTTTAAAAAGATTTTATTTAAATGAGAGGGAGGGAGGGAGAATGAGGGCGGAGAGACACAGGGAGAGGGAGAAGCAGACTCCCCACTGAGCAGAGAGCCCAACACAGGGCTCGATCCCAGGAGCCCAGGATCACAACGTGAGCTGAAGGCAGCTGCTTAACTGATTGAGCCACCCAGGCATGCTCCCCAACACTGCATTCTATTCATGACAAACAAGTGAGTAGGGCCAGCCCATATTCAAGAGCATGGGGATCTTAGAGTCTGCCTTCTTATGAGAGGACTGTAAAGAATCTGTGAGCATGTTCTAAAATCCTCACAAAAAGGTACTATTTTATGCCCACTTTATAGATGAGCAAACTGAGGCCTAGAGAAGTTAAGTAACTTGCCCGATGTCACACAGCCCGGGATTCACATCATGAATCACACTGTGGCTCCAGATCCCACATTCTGTGGCATCTCACGTTATCTGGCACCTCTGCCTGTGGCCACGCTGAGCAGAGCTCTTCTAAGGAACAGTGAAGACAGTGAGGAATGACTGCATGGATATCTATAAACTGTTGAAAGAAAATGCTCAAAGGTCTGCCAGTAAAAGTGAGCTCCCCGGGCCTGCCTTTTTGCCTGTGATGCTAACAAGGAAATTCAGAAGGAGCTCTTTAAAATGCAAGACTCCAACTGTTACTAAAGGGAGAGCTACAAAGTGACTAAAAGGGTTCTTTTTAACAAAAATAATTTTTTAAATGTACAAAAGAGAGGGCACCTGGGTGGCTCAGTGGTTGAGCGTCTGCCTTCCGCTCAGGTCGAGATCCCAGGGCCCTGGGATCTAGTCCCGCATCCGGCTCCCCAAAGGGAGCCTGCTTCTCCCTCTGCCTGTGTCTCTGCCTCTCTCTGTGTGTTTCTCATGAATAAATAAATAAAATCTTTTTAAAAAAATAAAATAAAATGTAAAAGAGAAGTGAAGGTGTTCTGTGTTCCCTGCAGCTACACACGACATACTATCGTGCATAATCAATCTCTTCCAAAAAAAAAAAAAAATCTGCCTCCTAAAGTAACAAACTGAGGACATTCCCAGCAACACCCATCTTGTGTTCCCGTGCAGTCCTCGGGGCTCGCGTTCCTGGCACCAGCCTGGTCTGTTCATCTAAGACTGTCCTTTGAAAGGCCCATTTGAACAAGAGAGTCTGGGAGAGTCTCCTAGAAATTGTTGCTATCTCTTGAGAAAAATAACTCCCGGAGAAGCCCGCAATTCTGATTGGTTGTCCTCTTTGATCATTTGTTGCCATGGTGATAACATCATCTTTCTATTATTAAAAGGCATAGATGCTTGTCGGGCCTTCCCCGCCCCCCCTTTCTTTCTCTCTCTCAGTCGGAAGAGGATCGTTGCACGTTTCTCCCACAAACACAATGGAAATAAGAGCCTGCGACTCTGCTCGATTTCTTATTTTTAACAAAGAGGGTGAGAGCCCTGTGTCGTTTAAAGCAACCGAAGCCCTCAGTCCTGAGCACAGTCAGATCCGCACAAAAGGTGCGAGGAGCTGCGATCTTACCGTCGCCAGAGCGCCCACTGGTGGGAGATGAGAGAACGACAGGGCTGGCTCTCCCAGGACTGCGCTTCCCTCCCTTCCTCTCTGGGCGACTCGCCGCCGCCACCCACCTGGCCCGGCTTGGGGTGGAAGGAAGCCGGGGACAGAGATGCCTGGGAATTCTGCAGACAGTGGGGGAATATTCACTCCCTCTCCCAGCACACATTATGGACACGGACTGTATGGCGGGCACTGTGCTTTGCCCTCTACGCTGTTTCCATCCTCCAGAAACAAAGAGGTTGTCTCTTCTTGCCCAGGATCACACAGCCAGAAACTGGAGTTATTTAAACCCAGGTGTCTCTTGGGATGCCTTGGGTGGCTCAGCAGTTAAGCGTCTGCCTTCAGCTCAGAGTGTGATCCTGGAATCCTGGGATCGAATCCCACATCTGGCTACCTGCATGGAGCCTGCTTCTCCCTCTGCCTATGTCTCTGCCTCTCTCTCTCTCTCTCTCTCTCTCTGTCTCTCATGAATAAATAAAATCTTTAAAAATAAAAAAATAAAAATAAATAAAGCCAGGTGTCTCTAGGCAGAGAAATTTAGCATAAGCCAAGTGTGGGGGAACCCAGAAGTCTTCTAATCTTCTTTCAAGAGGGGACTATCCAGTACTGATTGGATTTATCAATCCAATATTTTATTTATTTATTATCAATCCAGTATTTTATTACTGATGGGGTTTATCAGCAAGAGACTCTCAACATCCAGCTATATCACAGTCAGGGTAAATCACGGTGAATAGTTACCGAGCTTTTTCCCCGTGTTCGTGGCCAAGCACTTTAGATGTATATCTCACTAAATCCTCTGGACAAGTTTAGGGAGAAAAATATTATAAATGTGTCAGTTTCACAGAGGAGGAGACAGAGAGTCAGAGAGGCCCTTTACATTGCCGAAGGTCTCACCACCAGAAAGTACTGGAACCAGGATTGTGAACTCCTGTCTTCCTGGCTGTAAAGTCTCTGCTTTTCTGCAAAATACTATTTAGGAAGAGAGGCAGGATATGAGGTTGGCCCTGACTCAGTGCAGAAAGTGTTTTCTGGGCCGGGGCAAGAGCTGTGCCATTTTCTGATGAAGCTACTTTGGGGGCTTTCTTCCCATCTGTTGCTGCATCACAATTCACCCCCAAAACCTGGTGGCTTATAACACCATTATTTATTTGACTCACAAATCTGCAATTTGGAGAAGTCAGTGATAGTTCTCTGCTCTGTGTGGTGTCAGCTGGAGAGCATCAGAATCCACTTCCCAGGGGTGTCTGGGTGGCTCAGTGGGTTAAGTGTCTGCCCTCAGCTCAGGTCATGACCTCAGAGTCCTAGGATGGAGCCCCACAGTGAGGGCTCTGCTCAGCAGGGAGCCTGCTTCTCCCTCTGCCCCTCCCCCTGCTTGTGCTTACTTTCTCGTGCTCACTCTCTCTCAAATAAATAAGATCTTTTTTTTTTAATTTTAAAAATAGAGACACCTGGGTGGCTCAGTGGTTGAGCATCTGCCTTCGTCTCAGGATATGATCCAGAGTCCAGGGATCGAGTCCCACATCGGGCTCCCAGCAAGGAGCCTGCTTCTCCCTCTCTGCCTGTATCTCTGCCTCTCTCTGTGTGTCTCTCATGAATAAATAAATAAAATCTCTTTTTTTAAGTTTTTAAAAAATAAAATCTTAAAAAATAAAAATCAAAATATTTTAAAAAATAAATAAAGGCAGCACTAGTTAGAGAGAAACTGACCACTCAGTTTCTCCTTACCCATTTTCTGGGAGGAGGATAGGAGGCTGAATCCCCTGCATAGCCTTGGCCTCAGAGCTCTAGGAATACAAAAATCTAAGAATTGTTTTGGGAACAGAAAGTATCATTTGGGGAGAGAGTATCTCTTTGGGGGAGGTATTTAAGGATCCATAGGCTGGACCAGCCTTTTATTGGGTGACTTACCAAAGATCTTGTTAACTCAGTGGGTAATTCTGGAGGCAGAATGACACAAACCCAAGCTCTCAGCCTTTGGGGCCAAACAGGCCAGTGTCCAAATCCCAGCTTTGTCACTATCTGTGTATCCTTGGTCCATTGCAATTGCAGATTCCTCATCTGTAAAGTGAGAATCAAAATAACATCCAGTGGGAGTCAGGTGATGCCTGCAGAGCCAGATGTATGGACCAGAGCAGGATCCGGAACAGGACACAGAATCAGTGTTGCTGGAAGATGCCTCAGGCCCACTGTGGCTGGCATCTATTTCCACTGGTGCCAGAGCCACTACCTACCCCTGTGGGCACACGAGCTACTACAACTGGGTCACCCAGGCTCACAGTCCCTGTCCCCATCAGAACTGCCCACAAGCTGGGACTGACACACTGTGAATGGTATAAACTACATTAGTGTAACCCAGAACAGCACACGCCCCAAGGTGGAACACACACAGTGAGCTCACAGAATACAAAGCCGATCTCTCCAGAGAGCTGGCATCTGTGACACCCTTTCTAGAAAGGAATAGGCAGGTAGCGGAAATCTGCACCACAGCCTCCTGGTCACAGACACCCATGGGGAGCCCTAGAGGCATCTTTGCTGACCACAGTCCCTGCCACCTGTGTGCGGGGAGAGGGTCATAAGGGGGTTGAGATGAGGTCGTCCTACATTTCTGGATGAAAAAGATATGATTGAGGGTTACAATTTATATAAAGTCAGAAAGGCACTAATGAGAGTCCTGACTTTGAAGAGCTCTGTATATTGGAGAACACTGTGGTTTAGACTGGCTGCTTCTGGAGTAGCAATCTGTACAAGAATGAAGTCATCTGAAGTTAGCAGATGAAGGTTTGGTGAGAACTGATATTTGCACAGGGTTGGAGCACCCTCACAGATGACTTATAAAGTACAAAAGGATAAAGAATAACTTTAAGCAGAGAAGCTCACCGTCATCAGTAACGAGACAAAGTGACATCAACTGCCTGCTGATAAGATACAGTGAGGACTGAGTTATTTCTAGGATATTCTTTTTTTAAAAATGTATCAGCTGAATCTGGTCCTGAGAAAACACCAGACAAACGCAAATTGATGGACAGGCTACAAAGTAACTGGTATAAGATTTTCAAAACTGTCAATTTCATAAAACACAACAAAAGATTGAAGAACTGCTCCAAACTAAGGCAATATGACAGTTAAATGGAACAAGTGATCCTGGCTGGAGAAGAAGAAGAAGAAAGGAAGAAGAAGAAGAAGAAGAAGAAGAAGAAGAAGAAGAAGAGAAGAAGAAGAAGGAGGGGGAGGAAGAGGAGGAGGAGGGGAGGGGGAGGGGAGGGGGAGGAGAGGAAGAAGGAGAAGAAGAAGAAAAAAGAAGAAGAAGAAGAAGAAGAAGAAGAAGAAGAAGAAGAAGAAGGAAGAAGAAGAAGAAGAAGAAGAAGAAGAAGAAGAAGAGAAGAAGAAGAAGGAGGGGGAGGAAGAGGAGGAGGAGGGGAGGGGGAGGGGGAGGGGAGGGGGAGGAGAGGAAGAAGGAGAAGAAGAAGAAAAAAGAAGAAGAAGAAGAAGAAGAAGAAGAAGAAGAAGAAGAAGAAGAAGAAGAAGAAGAAGAAGAAGAAGAAGAAGAAGAAGAAGAAGAAGAAGAAGAAGAAAGAAAGAAAGAAAGAAAGAAAGAAAGAAAGAAAGAAAGAAAGAAAGAAAGAAAGAAAGAAAGAAAGAGGGGCGCCTGGATGGCTCAGCGGTTTGGCGCCTGCCTTCAGCCCAGGTTGTGATCCTGGAGTCCCAGAATCGAGTCCGATATTGGGCTCCCTGCATGGAGCCTGCTTCTCCTTCTGCCTGTGTCTCTGCCTCTGTGTGTGTGTCTTTCATGAATAAATAAATTAATTTTTTTTAAAAAAAAAAAGGAAGATAGAAAGAAAGAATTCCTTTTCCTGTAAAGGACAGGGTTGGCACAGCTAGCAGACGTTGAATAGGCTTGTATGTTAGATTGTTATATCAGTGTTAAATTTTATGATTGTGATTATTGTACTGCCATTTGATAGGTGAATGTATTTGTTCTCAAGAAATTCATGTATAAGTACCTAGAGGTAACGTGGCCATGAGGTCTGCAACTTATTCGCAAATGATTCAGAAAACCTGATACGTCATCATATATATGGTTGATAGTGCCATATGTACTCAGTTCTCAGCTACTAGTTTTAGCATACCTGCTGGGGCAGAAATTATCCAACACTCATCAAATCTCACTTCCTCCCCCCCTTCTTTTTTTCTAAGATTTTATTTTTTTATTTGTCAGAGAGAGACAGAACAAGCAGGGGGAGGGACAGAGGGAAAGGGAAAAGCAGGCTCCCGGCTGAGCAAGGAGCCCCATGTGGGACTCTATCCCAGCACCCTGGAATCACAACCAGAGCCAAAGGCAGACACTTAACTGACTGAACCACCCAAGTGTCCCTCATTTCCTCTTCTTGGACAAACAGCTAGTTACATTCCCCAGCCTCTCTCACAGTTATAACTGGCCATGGAGCTGGGTTCTGGATTACAATCTGCAATTAAAATGCATGCTCAAAAAAACAAAACAAAACAAAACAAAACAAAAAAAAAAAAACGCATGCTCTACATCCAGACAATTCACCCACATGGTCCTCGGATGTTCTTTCTTCCCCCAGGTTCTCACTAGACCATGGATCCAGAAGAGAATTCTGAGTATGCGGGGGACCGCAGAACCACAAGAGAAAAGGAAACTGGATCCCCAAAGGCCATCTGTGTAAAAGGAACCACGAATAGACATTGTGTGAGTGAGATATGCACACTTCTTCGCTGTGGTAAGCCACGGAGATTGGGGAGCTTATTTGTTACAACAGCTCACATCACTTCTGTAAGTAGTGACAACAGTAAGTGTCCTTCTTCCTTACTTTCTTTTTTCTTTTTCTTTTTTAAAGATTTTTCTTGGGATGCCTGGGTGGCTCAGTGGTTGAGCGTCTGCCTTCAGTTCGGGGCGTGATCCTGGAGTTCTGGGATCGAGTCCTACGTTGGGCTCCCTGCATGGAGTCTGCTTCTCCCTCTGCTTGTGTCTGCCACTCTCTCTGTGTCTCTCATGAATAAATAAATTAAATATATTTTTTAAAGATTTTTATGTATTTATTCATGAGAGACACAGAGGAAGAGAGAGAGTCAGAGACAGAGGCAGAGGGAGAAGCAGGCTCCAAGCAGGAGCCTGATGTGGGACTCTATCCTGGGTCTCCAGGATCAGGCCCTGGGCTGAAGGCAGCGCTAAACTGCTGAGCCACCGGGCTGCCCTAAAATATTTTTTTAAAAAGATTTTTCTTATTTATTTGAGAGAAAGCATGAGTGGGAGGGGTAGAAGGGGAGGGAGAGGGAGAAGCAGACTCTACACGGAGTGTGTAGCCCGACTTAAGACAATCCCAGGACCCTAACATAATGACTTGGACCCTGGGATCATGACCTGAGCAGAAACCAAGAGTCAAAAGCTCAACTATCTGAGCCACCCAGGCACCCCTCGTGTTTGATCTGCCAGTGGGAAGTGGCTACAGCTGTAGCAGCTGCTTGGATGCGGACATGGAAACCACATGTGGAAGATGGCAGGGCCAAGCCACCAGCCCCGGATGACCTCCCTGAGCAATGCTGGTGCAGGATCTGCTGCAGGAAACGACTAGAAATCATTATAGGAGAAAGGTGAGGTTTGAGGAAACTGCTTTTCAAGAAAAACTTGGGAGAAAGAATAGAAATGTGAAAAGAGAAGGGGATTAAGAATGGTTTTCCAGGGATGCCTGGGTGGCTCAGCAGTTGAGCATCTTCCTTTGGCTCAGATCATGATCCCGGGGTCCTGGGATCAAGTCCCACATCTGGCTCCCTGCAGGGAGCCTGCTTCTCCCTCTACCTATGTCTCTATCTCTCTCAGTGCTCTCATGAATAAATAAATAAATAAATAAATAAATAAATAAATAAATAAATAAAATCTTGTTTAATAAATAAATAAATATAAATGATCTAAACACTCTGATTAAAATACAGAGATTGGGGATCCCTGGGTGGCGCACGGGATCCCTGGGTGGCGCAGCGGTTTGGCGCCTGCCTTTGGCCCAGGGCGCGATCCGGGAGACCCGGGATCGAATCCCACATCAGGCTCCCGGTGCATGGAGCCTGCTTCTCCCTCCGCCTGTGTCTCTGCCTCTCTCTCTCTCTCTCTGTGACTATCATAAATAAATAAAAATTAAAAAAAAAAAAAAAGAAAAAAAAATACAGAGATTGTCAGACAGGATAAAAGAGCAAGACCCAACTACATGCTGTCCATAAGAAACACACTCTAAATATAGAGTCACATCAAAAATAAAAGGGTATGGGCAGCCTGGGTGGCTCAGCAGTTTAGTGCCACCTTCAGCCCAGGGCCTGATCCTGAAGATCGGGGATCGAGTCCCACGTCAGGCTCCCTGCATGGAACCTTCTTCTCCCTCTGCCTCTGTCTCTGCCTCTCTCTTTCTGTGTGTGTCTCTCATGAATGAATAAATAAAATATTTTTTAAAAATAAAACAAAATGGTAGGGACGCCTGGGCACCCAATAAAAGCAGTTGAGCACCTGCCTTCGGCTCAGGTTGTGATCTCAGGATCCGGGATCGAGTCCCACATCGGGCTCCCTGTGAGGGGCCTGCTTCTCCCTCTGCTTGTGTCTCTGCCTTTCTCTCTCAGTCTGTGTCTCTCATGAATAAATAAATAAATCTTAAAAAATAATAAAAATTAAAAAATAAAAGGGTAGAAAAAAATATACCATGCAAGGAGAAAATAAGAACCTGGAGTGGAAAATAAGAACCTGAGTCAGACCAAGCAGACTTCAGAAAAAGGAATATTCCCCAAAATAAAGAGGGTCACTTCAATACTTATGAAATCATTTGTCAGGAAGACATAACAATCATAAATGTAGATGTAGATGTACCAAATAACAGAATTTCAAAATACATGCAGCAAAATTTGACAGGTCTAGATAGGAAAATAGACAAACTCACAATTACAATTGGAAATGTTAACACTGCTCTCTCAGTAGTTGTTAGAATAAGTAGGCAAGAAAACAATAAAGACATAGAAGACTTGAGCAACACTGTCACCCAATTTTACCTAATTGACATTTATAGACTACTCCACACAACCACATTCTTTTCAAGTGCTCATAGAATATTAACCAATATATGCCATATATTGGTGACCCATAAAACAAGCCTCAATAAAGTTCAAAGATTGAAGAGTATATTCTCTAATCATCATGGATTTTTTTAAAGATTTTATTTATTTATTTGAGAGAGAGAGACAGAGAGCACAAGTAGTGGGAGGGGCAGAGAGAGAGGGAGAAACAGATTCCCCTGCTGAGCAGGGAGCCTGATTAAGCCTGGCTTAATCCCAGGACCCTGGGATCACGATCTGAGCTGAAGGCAGACACTTAACCCACTGAGCCCCCAGGCGCCCGTCATCGTGGAATTAAATTAGAAATCAATAAAAGATACATGGGAAAACCCCAAATATCTGAAAATTACACGCAATAATAAATAATCTAGATATCAAAGAAGAAATCACAAGGGAAATTAGGAAGTGTCTTGAATTTGATAATACAACATGTATTAACATTTAAAATACAACATGCCAAAATTTGGAGGATGCAGCTAAAACAATGCTTAGAGGGAAATTTTATTTTATTTTTTAATTTTTATTTATTTACTCATGAGAGACACAGAGAGAGAGGCAGAGAGAGAAGCAGGCTCCATGCAGGGATCCTGATGCGGGACTCGATCCTGGGACTCCAGGATTACGCCCTGGGTGGAAGGCAGGCGCTAAACTGCTAAGCCATCCTGGGATCCTGAAATTTAATTTTAAATGCTTATCTTAAACAAAAACCTACCGTGGCTGGAAGTATAATGTAGTATTTATGAGCATGGAATCTGAAACCAAGCTCTCTGGTTCAAATACTGTTTATATTACTACCTAGCTGTATGACCTTAGGCAAATAACTCCTCTGTGCCTCTGTTCCTTCTTCTTTGGAATGGAGATTTTAATAGTACCTATCTCATAGGGTGAATATGTAGATTTAATTCATTTATATCTTCAGAGCAGTGCTAACAATGGAAATATAATGCAGCCACATGTGTTGTATTAAGTTTACTAGGAGTCACATTAAAAAGTAAAACAAGAGCACCTGAGTGGCTCAGTGGTTGAGTATGCCTTTGGCTCGGGTCATGATCCCAGGGTCCTGGGATCAAGTCCCATATCAGGCTCCCCATAGGGAAACTACTTCTCCCTCTGCCCCTCTCTCTGTGTCTCTCATGAATAAATAAAATCTTTTAAAAAAAAACCCAGTAAAACAAAATACATGAAAGTAAATATAACAATATATCTTATTTAACCTAGTATGTACAAAATAATATATTTTCATTAT
Organism: Vulpes vulpes; assembly: GCF_048418805.1. Classification (NCBI taxonomy): domain Eukaryota; kingdom Metazoa; phylum Chordata; class Mammalia; order Carnivora; family Canidae; genus Vulpes; species Vulpes vulpes. Next base: position 13,528,542 of record NC_132780.1, read on the forward strand.
GTAGCACTAGCGCCATTTCAAGAGATCAGTGACAAGGTGTGGTTAGTGGCTACCATATTGGACCCAGAGCTCTAAAGTACTTGAATAATCCTGGGCACATTGGAAAAGCTTTGTGTTTGTTAAATAAATATCAAGAAAGATGGGGGCACCTGCCTGACTCAGTTGGAGAAGCATGGGACTCTTGTTCGTGGCGTTGTGAGTTCAAACCCCATGTTGAGTGTTAGAGATTACTTAAAAATAAGACCTTTAAAAAATAAATAAAAACTTGAGACGCCTAGTTGGCTCAGTGGTTGAGCATCTGCCTTCAGCTCAGGTCATGATCCTGAGGTCTCAGGATTGAGTCCCATATCAGGTCCCCTGCAAGGAGTCTGCTTCTCCCTCTGCTTCTCTCTCTCTGTGTCTCTCGTGAATAAATAAATAAAACCTTAAAAATAAGTAAATAAATAAATAAATACAAAAGTTCTCCTTCCTCTACATCTCAAAAAAAAATGAAAAATAAAGAATGGGACACCTGGGTGGCTCAGCAGTTGAGCACCTTCGGCTCAGGGCGTGATCCCAGGATCCAGGATTGAGTCCCACATGGAGCTCCCTGCAAGGGGCCTGCTTCTCCCTCTGCCTGTTTCTCTGCTTCTCTCTCTCTCTCTCTCTCTCTCTCTCTCTCATGAATAAATAAATAGATCTTAAAAAAAAAAGAGTAAGTTCTGCTTCTGAAATATTTGTTTCACTATTTATATTCGTATGTAAAATGCATATATTAAGTATACATACATATTAATTATATGGTGGGTTACTATGCCAATGTAGTTCTTATTGTGAACCTCATTCAAAAAAAGCCTGAAAATGGGGATCCCTGGGTGGCTCAGTGGTTTAGCATCTGCCTTCGGCCCAGGGTGTGGTCCTGGAGTCCTGGGATCGAGTCCCACATCAGGCTCCCTGCATGGAACCTGCTTCTCCCTCTGCCTGTGTCTCTGCCTCTCTCTCTCTGTGTGTCTCTCATGAATAAATAAATAAAATCTTAAAAAAAAAAAAAAAAAAAAGCCTGAAAGTGACTGATCAGGATACATTTAAGAGTAGAATTGCTAGGTTTTAGCAAATGTACATGTTTGGCTTCCCTGGAGAAATTGCCAAATGGTTCTGTGACCAAGACCATGGTGTGGTCATCAAATTCTGTTTCCTGTGTCTTCTTCTGGGGCACATGAGAAAATATACTTTCCTATCCCCCAACAGTGACATAGGAACATGTAGCTGGTTCTGGACAGTGACATGTGAGCTGAAATGAGAGGTGTCACTTCCAGACCAAGTAAGTCCATGAAAACTCCCTGGGAAATTCTCTGATCCCTTTCTTCCCCAACTGTGGCAACTCTTCTGAGGTTCCTCAGAAACCTTGGGATGAGACAAAAGAGCCCATTCTACTGAGTCACCACATGGAGGACCCACAGTAGAGTGGGTGAGTGAAAAAGAAACTTTAATTGTGTTAACTGAGATTTTTGCAGTTCTTACTGCACTGTAACCTAGTTACACCATAACCTAGTCTAACCTATACATTACACTCACTAAAATGATTCTATCAACCTATACTCCCACCAACAGTGTAGGAGAGTTTCCATCTCCTCCTTTTTTATTTATTCAAAACATATTTCTTGAGCATCTAATACTTCCTGGCTTTAGTTTGGACACTGCAGATAACAAGAGTGAACACAAAAGACAGGAAGAGGGCAGACTGGGTGGCTCAGTGGTTTAGCACCACCTTCAGCCCAGGGCGTGATCCCAGGTCTCTGGGATCCAGTCCCATGTGGGGCTCCCTGTAGGGAGCCTGCTTCCCCCTCTGCCTGTGTCTCTACCTCTCTCTGTGTGTCTCTCAAGAATAAATAAATAAAATCTTAAAAAAAAAAAAAAAGACAGGAAGATCTAACCTCATGGAGCTTATATTCCAGTGGAAGATTCAAACTATAAAAATAATAACATACCATATTTGAGAAGGTGGTCCCTCCTGTGTGAAAGCCATGAAGTCAGGTAAAAGGGATTGGGAGCACTGGGTTACAATATTAAATGGGACTATCAGGATCATGTCATTTGGGACACCTAGGTGGCTCAGTGGTTGAGTGTCTACCTTGGCCTCGGGTCATGATCTCGGGGTCCTGGGATCTTGTCCCGCATTAGGCTTCCTACAGGGAGCCTGCTTCTCCCTCTGCCTATGTCTCTGCCTCTCTGTGTCATAAATAAATAAATAAATAAATAAATAAATAAATAAATAAATAAATAAATAAACAAATAAAATCTTTTTTAAAAAAGAACGTGTCATTTACTAGAAAAAAAAACTTTTTTTTTTTTAGTCTCCATGCCGGGGGCGTGGGGTTTGGACTCAAGATCCTGAGATTAAGTGTCACATGCTCTACTGATGGAGCCAGCCAGGAGCCCCGAGAATGTGTCAAAGACTTGAACAAAGGAAGACTTTGAACAAATACTTGAAGCTAAGGAAGAGTTAATACCCTGTGGCTATTGTGAGATGAACATCTGAAGAAGAGGAAATAATACAAAAGCCCTGAAGGAGAAGCCAGACACAAGTGTTCAAGGAACAGCAAAGAGGCTAGTGTGGCTAGAACTGAGAGACTGAGGGGGAAAGCACAGGGAGGTGAAGTCAAAGAAATCACAATCGCCAACTTGTGGCATGGGTCCACTGGACTCAGTGTGAAAATCTTTTTTTTTTTTAAGATTTTATTTATCCATTCATGGGAGACACAGAGAGAGATACAGAGAGAGAGAGAGAGAGAGGCAGAGACACAGGCAGAGGGAGAAGCAGGCTCCATGCAGTGAGCCCAATGTGGGACTCCATCCCAGGTCTCCAGGATCAGGCCCCGGGCCGAGGGTGACGCTAAATGGCTGAGCCACCCGGGCTGCCCCTCAGTGTGAAAATCATTAAAAGAAAACCACACTTGATAGGATGAGCACTGGGTGTAATGCTATATGTTGGCAAACTGAATTTAAATAAAATATTAAATAAATTAAAAATGAAATGAAATGAAATGAAATGAAATAAAATAAAATAAAATAAGGTCCAGAGGCCAGAAGGGGGAGATCCTACTCCTTACCACTCTAATTGCGGACCTCATCAGAAAGTGAGTACTTTGCATTCCCAGCAGCCAGAAGCTTGTCTCACAACAGCAACCAGGAGAGGAAGAAAGATTCTCTCCTGCCCAGCAACAGCCCAGCCAATGAGAGCGCTCACACTCAGCTCATGAACAGCCTCTACACTTCAAACTCCTAGATTACTCCAATGGACTTTGAGGTTATAACAACCCCCCTCCCTCTATAAGAGAGTAGTCCTCTCTTTTGTTCACAGGATGTGCCAAAACCATTTTGCTGAAGCTCCTACCTGGTAGCAATGCTGTGTTATTCCCAAAGAAACCCATTTTTGCTGTTAAAATAGCTGACAGTTTTAAGGTTAACATGGCATTTGCCTAGATGATGGATGTGAACTGGTGTGTTTTGATTTTAATTTGACTTCCCCTGATAATAATGAGGTTGACCCTTGGTTTATTGATCATATTTTTTTTTTTATCATTACTTTTTTAAAAGATTTTATCCGTTTGTTTATATGAGAGAGTGAGAGGTGAGAGAGCACAAGCAGGGTGAGGGGCAGAGGGAGACTGAGAGGTAGGCTCTTCGCAGAGCAGGGAGCCCAATGCAGGGCTTGATCCCAGGACTCCAGGACCATGACCTAAGCCAAAGGCAGATGCTTAACCACCTGAGCCACCAGACACCCCTACTGATCATTCCTAAAGCTCAGGAGATTTGAAGCCATGACCCAGACAGTGTCTAGCCTGGCTGTAGCATAAGACAACCTGAGGCCTGGAAGCCAGGAAAATTCCTATAAAGTCACTAAGATCATTTACCAAGCCTGGAAAGGAGATGCTTTGAGACTAGGACCACCAAACTTATCAAACAGAAATACAGGATCCTTGGATGAATTTGAATTTCAAGTAAATAATAAAAAATATGCATTTTAGCCTAAGTATCTCCCATGCGACTTTTTTTTTTTTTTAAGATTTTGTTTATTTATTCATGAGAGACACAGAGAGAGAGGCAGAGACACAGGCAGAGGGAGAAGCAGGCTCCATGCAGGGAGCCTGACATGGGACTCCATCCCAGGTCTCCAGGATCACACCCTGGGCTGAAGGTGGCGCTAAACCACTGAGCCACCCGGGCTGCCCTCCCATGCAACTTTTGCTCGAAAACATTGCATTGAGCAAAAGAAGCCCAAGATTAAAAAAAAAAAAAAAAAAAAATTACATGCTATATGATTCCATTTCTATAAAACTCTAGAACAGGCAAAATTAATCTGTAATGACAGGAGCCAGAACAGTGGTTGCTTGAAGGGGACAGGGATTGACTGGGAAGGTCCACAAGGGAGCTAACTTCTGGGGTGATGGAAATGTTCTATAGTTTGTCTTGAGTAGTGGTTACTCATGTGTATGCAATTGTCAGAACTCATTGAACTAGTTCTTAAGATCTGTGGCATTTTATTGAACATAAATTATGCCATACATGAAAAAAAAAAAAAAGGTCACACAATCAGAGCTATCTGATTGGTTCAGAGGCAGGACAGTAGGACCCCCTGAGTGGCTTATGCCTGAATCACACTGTGGGCATTAGAGTCAGCTTCCACCAAAGCAAGGACAGTCACCTGGTGGAGGCGGAGGGGGCGCTGTAAGCAAGGGAGCATGGAGATGTGAGGCAACTGTGTGTTTGACTGCTGTAACAAAGTGACCCAAAATAACAGTGGTTTAAGTGATACAGAAGCTTATTTCTGGGGATCCGTGGGTGGCGCAGTGGTTTGGCGCCTGCCTTTGGCCCAGGCGCGATCCTGGAGACCCGGGATCGAATCCCACATCAGGCTCCCGGTGCATGGAGCCTGCTTCTCCCTCCGCCTGTGTCTCTGCCTCTCTCTCTCTCTGTGACTATCATAAATTAAAAAAAAAAAAAAAAAAGCTTATTTCTGTTTTATTTTTTTTTTTAAGATTTATTTATTTATCTATTTTATGATAGAGAGAGAGAGAGAGAGAGAGAGGCAGAGACACAGGAGGAGGGAGAAGCAGGCTCCATGTCGGGACTCCAGGATCGTGCCCTGGGCGGAAGGCAGGCGCCAAACCGCTGAGCCACCCAGGGATCCCTTTATTTCTGTTTTAAATAAAAGTCTGGCAGTGGGAAAAGAAGGATGAGCTCTGCTCCAGGAAATTATCAAGATCCCAGCTCACCATTGGTCTTGAGTTAAGGACAAAAGGGCTAGGGATCCCTGGGTGGCGCAGCGGTTTGGCGCCTGCCTTTGGCCCAGGGTGCGATCCTGGAGATCCCGGATCGAATCCCACGTCGGGCTCCCGGTGCATGGAGCCTGCTTCTTCTTCCGCCTGTGTCTCTGCCTCTCTCTCTCTGTGACTATCATAAATAAATAAAAATTAAAAAAAAAAAAAAAGGACAAAAGGGCTAGGTAGGGAGAGATAGGTAGGGGGCCAGGAAATCAGGCTCACAAAGATCCCAGAAATGCTGAGGTGTAAGGAAACCAGAGATAAGGGGTCAAGCCAGACCACCCTGCCCTAGGTGTGGGCGGGGAGGGTGTCTTTTTTATGATAGTCGTCTGTGACCAACAAAGAATAACCAGAATCCCAAAGAAGAAGTAAGCCATTGAAGGTGTTATCACTAGTCCTTACTCAACGGTGATATCAATAGATAATGTTAAAAGGATTTTGGTTCTCTGGCTAGCTTTCAATAAAAGACCAACCCTACAAGCCCCTAGTGGCAACCCTGTCCGGACCCCTCTACTCCTGAGAGCTTTCTCTGTATCTTTGCTTAATAAACTTCCATCACTTTACTCACTCTCCTTTGTCCCTGAGATTCATTCTTTGACTCTGAGACAAGAACCAAGCTGTCCCTTATCAGTATCTCATCTAACACCCACAATGGCTGCTCCACCAGAAGGCAAGAGAGAAGGAGGGCATGTGCCCTCCCTTTAAGAGTATACTCCAAAGTTGCATGCATCATTTCTGCTCACATCCTTTTTGGTCTTAATTCAATCAGATGACCACCCCTAAACGCAAGGAAGATTGGGAAATGCAGTTTTTATTTGGGGTGGCAATGTGCCCAGCTAAGCTTCTATTACTCTGGAAGAGAGGAAGCATGGATAATCGAAGACAAATACAATCTCTCCCACTGGTAGTGTAATAGTATTTAAGAGTGTGGGCTTTTCAACCAAATTGCTTGGGTTCAAATCCTGATTCTACATCCTCCTGTGTGACCACGGGCAAGCTACTTTAGTTCTGTTCTTGGTCAAGGCTTCATATTTCTCTGGCTTCTCATTTAATTTCTGTGGTAATAAAACAGTTTCATCAAGTCAAAAAATGGAAGTAACAAATCCATAGAGAGGCTGAGAATTAAATGAGCTAATGCACACAAAGTGCTTGGAATGGTGCGTGGAACAGAGTTAAGTGCTCAAGGTGTTAGTATTAGTTACTATATCATAACCCCAGGCAATTCAGGAGCTAAGATCTGCCAGGTAGAAATCCAGAGTCAAGAGACAGAGAGTCAGAGAAAAGGAGGAGAGAGCATGAACCTGCCTTCATTTTGCTTATTTATTCAGTAAATGTTGACTGAGGTCCTTGGCCTTCTGTTTCAGGGCCAGTGCTAATGACCAAGACAGAGTTTAGCCCAGCTCATATCCATCTGGAATTCTTTGGATGCGAGTGATAAAAATTGAACTCAAACTCCATTTGGGATAAGGGGGAAATTTTAATAGCTCATGTACTCGAAATCCTGACATGATGGTGTGCAGCTGGCCTCAAGAGTACTGGAACCAGGGAAGTAAATGTCAGCAGGACTCTCACCCCATCACTTATTTGCTTCTTCCTGGTGTCAGTTTTATTCTCTCCTCCAGGAATGGCAAAATAGCCACAGATAGCTCTGGACCTATTCCTTCAAAGCGTCACAACCTATAAAGAAAGACTTTTTTTTTAAGATTTTATTTTTTTAAGATCTTATTTATTTGAGAGAGAGAATATGAACTGGGAGGAGGCGCAGAGGGAGAGGAAGCAGACTTCCTGCTGAGCAGGGAGCTCTACATTGGGCTGGATCCCAGGACCCCAGGATCACGACCTGAGCCGAAGGCAAACGCTTAATCAACTGAGCCACCCAGTCACCCCTAAGATTTTGTTTTTAAGATTTTATTTATTTATTCATGAGAGACACAGAGAGACAGAGAGAGAGAGAGGCAGAGACACAGGCTAGCCAGATGCCCCCATAAGGAAAAGACTTCTTGCCCCAGACTCCAGATCCAAAAAACCCAGGGAAAGACTCTCACTGATTCAACCTACACCTAAAGGAACAGCAGCTCCAGGATCCCTGGGTGGCACAGCGGTTTGGCGCCTGCCTTTGGCCCAGGGCGCGATCCTGGAGACCCGGGATCGAATCCCACGTCAGGCTCCCGGTGCATGGAGCCTGCTTCTCCCTCTGCCTATGTCTCTGCCTCTCTTTCTCTCTGTGACTATCATAAATAAATAAAAAATTTAAAAAAAAAAAAAAAGGAACGGCAGCTCCTATTCTTTTTACTCATTTTTTACTTTTATTTATTTCTTTTTACTTATTTTTTACTTTTATTTATTTACGATAGTCACACAGAGAGAGGCTGAGACACAAGCAGAGGGAGAAGCAGGTTCCATGCACCGGGAGCCCGATGGGGGATTCGATCCCAGGTCTCCAGGATTGCGCCCTGGGTCAAAGGCAAGCGCTAAACCGCTGCGCCACCCAGGGATCCCGGCAGCTCCTATTCTAAACAAAATAAGCTTGTTTCTGAGCTCCAGTAAACAATTTTCACCTAACCTTCCTACTCTTTTTCTTCCTATGGCTGGAACCTGGGAACAAGAAGTGCAAGAATCAGGTGGGTCTAGGAGATACTAGGAGAATGGTTGGGAAGTATGGCCTCCCGAGCCCAGGCCAGCCCAGCCCAATACAGGTCCCTGCATACAGCAGGCGCCCCATTCATGCTTTTTGAATGAATGAGTGAATGAATGAATGAATGAATGAATGAGTGCCCTGTTCCCAGAGGCTGTCCTGTGACGGCCCCAATTGCACAGACTCTGAGCTGATCGAGCGTGAAGCGGGGACCGGAGTCCCGCACACCTGCGGAGTCTCTCAGGGCGCAGACACCCGCCTGGACAGGTGGAAACCTCCCTGGAGGAGCAGAACCTTGAAGACCCCGCCACCTCCTAGGGCCCAGTTGGGGGCGGGGCTTCCAGACCCCAGAATTTTGGATCGCACCATCTTCCATCTGTTAGAGGGGAGAGCCCGGATAGTCCTCCTGCATCTTCCGCCAGCCCTTTTACCACCCCCCGACCACCGAGACGATATATTTGCATCTCTAACAGCCACAAAGCGTCTCCCTTCGCCTCGTTACACCTCACGGCTTCTCGCAGCCACACACCTCGGGCTTCCCCACCACCACCACGCAGTGGCTCGCCCCAGTTTGACGCATTGCAGGGAAGGCCGGACCAATCGGCGCCGCGCTCTCATTTCCTCCGCGGCGCGGACCCAATAGCGGCGCGGCTCACACAGGGACGCGTCACGAGGCCGCCGAGAGGTGCCCCTCCGCCGGGGAGGCGAGTGGAGGGGACGCAGGGGGCGGGGCGCGCGGCGACGGAAAGTAGTCCCGCGGCGGGGACGCGCGCGCGCGGGAGGGAGGGACTGAGGGGGGCAGGGAAGGGGGGTGCGCGCGCGGCCGGAGGCAAAGCCCAGCCCCGCGTGGAGCGGGCGCGAGAGATCCGCGGGCCCGCCGGTGCGCAGCGGGGCGCGGAGGGATCCGCGGGACCGCAGTGCGGCGGCACGCGGGCAGGGCGGGGCGGGGCCGGGCGAGGCGGGGCGCGCGCGCGGCGGCCGTTGAAGGACCGTTGGGGCGGGCGGCGGCGGCGGCGGCGCGCGCTGCGGGCAGTGAGTGTGGAGGCGCGGACGCGCGGCGGAGCTCGAGCTGCTGCAGCTGCTGCCGCCGCCGGAGGAACCTTGATCCCCGCGCTCCGGACACCCCGGCCTCGCCATGGTGAGTGAGGCTGGGGGCCACCCAGGCTGGGGGCTCTGAGGCGGGCACGGCGGGCAGGACTCCCGAGAGGGCGAGCGGACCCGGCGTGGGGGTGTCGCGGCCCCGGCGAGCGCCCCCGGATCCCTCGCGGCCCCCCAGTCGGAGGGCAAGGCGTTCGAACCCAGAGCGGGACGTTTGGATCCCAGAAGAGGGTTAGGGGCTTCAAAAGCGACTTTTACTACCAGGTGGGGTGTCCAGACCCCAAAATGGGCACGCGAGCTCTCAGAGGGGGCATCTGAAGCCAGGATGGGGCATCGGGACCCTCAGAAAGGGCTTTTGGACGCAGGGTGGGGCGTTCGGTCTCTGAGGTGCGGTGTTTGCACCCCTTGAGAGGCGAGATAGGAAGCACTGGCCGGGGAAGGGGGTATTCGAGCCCTAATGAAGACTTTGGGTCCTAAAAGGATGCGGGGAATGGGGATCCGAGGGAGGCCAGGCTGCCGGGGAGCTCCCCAGAGGGCGCCGCGTGTAGCTGGACCTGGGTGGGGAGAGGGGCAGGGATGGGGGCGACTTCTGCAGATCAGACCCTGGAGAGGAGGGGGGGTGGTTCTCAGAAAGACCAGCATTGCAGAGGAAGGAGGAGGAGGGTGAGGTGCAAGCTCAGGGAGGAAAAGCCCGGGGTGGGTGGCAGTGGAGGTTAGAAGATGCTCTGGAAGCCTGCAGGGACTGAAAAGGATTGGGGTCGGGGAGGTGGTTAAGAGGGAAGGGCGAGACTGGTGTTCGCCAGTGGTGGGGGAACAGGAGGCCTCGTGGTTGATTTGGGGGGCAGCCAGAAAAGGTTCTGAGGTTACTAGTAGGGTTGAGGCTGTTGAACTAGGGAGGTTGGTTTTCGTGGGAGAGGGCTGGGACTGAGTGTGGTGTTGGGTCCATGAGAAGGTAGGGGTAGGAGAGGACTCACTGGCTTGGGTGGTGGGAGGTGAAGTGGAAGGAGGGGGGGTGGTTGTTGGAGAAAATGAATGGCAGCCAAGGTGGGCCTACATTTGGAGGTGGATGTGGGCAGCTCCCTGGAAGTCTCCAGGGAAAGGCTAGGACAAAGACTGTTCAGTCTAGATGGGGAGTGGGCTGCAGAGGCCGAAGGGAGTGGCCATATGGTCCCCCTTCCCCAGGAAGAATGGGGCTGGGCAGGAGGCACCCCAGCAGTGGGAGCAGGTGGGCGGAGTTGTCGAGGCCCCTATTGGGCACTGAAGCCGCATGAAATGGGGGGTGGGGGGGATCAAAGTTTGGGATGCATCAAATGAGCCAGCCTTTTAAGCCTCGAATCTCACCCCCTTGCTGCCCCTTTCAGACCAAGAGAGCGGCTTTTTCCAAACAGGAGTGCTGCTTTTCTTGTGGTTTCCAGCCCCGTGCAGTGTTCTGCATCTCCTCACTTGTGCCAAATGACAGTGCAGTACAGTGTGGCGTCGGTGACAATCGGACGCCTGTTCCTGTGGCCTCGGGGTGGGGGCTGCAGAGCTTGAACAGAGAGGACCTCCAAAGGTACCCCTTCATCTGCCTAAGGGCCACTTGTTCTGTTCAGGGCCCTCACTGAGTGCTTCTGTTAATTCACACAGCTGGAGCTTTGAGAGAAAACCAGCAGCCTAGTTCTTTCCTGCTCCCTGCCACCCACAACACCCACAGCCCCCCCAGGCTCAGCTTCGGAACCGTGCGCAGCCATCCTCCCTGGCAAGGCTGGGGAGAACAAGCAGCCGCTGCTGTGTATCAGATCTCATACTTGCTGACACAGACCTGGTGGCTCCTCTTGCCGCTACCCCATTTTCCCCCAGCAGGATCTCATTCAGGGGGCCCTGAAGTCCTGGCAGGGGCCAGGTGACCCCCCACTTCACAAATAGGACCTGAGCTTTGGCCCCAGTTAGTTTCTCTTCCCAGTTGTAATCAGCAAGGTATGGGTGGGACAAGTCACTGCGAACCGGACTTGGACTTTGGCCCTGAGCTCTGTGGCTCCTCCTTGGCCCGGGTGAGGGGCCCTGGCCTTGGTTTCTGATCTCATCTAACACTGCTCTCTGGCATTGGCTGGGGGCTGGGTCAGGGCCGAGAAATAATACCCTCTTCCCTCCCCCACCCCAGGGTTTTTTTTTCTTGTCCGGCCCCTTGCTGGAGCCTAAGATGAGGGATGAGGAAGCAGTAGCCCAGCTGGGTTATTTTGGAGACAATTTTTATGAAAGCTGAAAAATCTTCAGATTTGGAAAGAGAAGAAATCCTGAGAAGGGGTCCCCAGTGATGGTAGTTCCTGGGGTGATCAGTTCTGTGAGCCTCAGCCATGCCTTGAGATCTGTAGCTCGGAGCTGGAACCTTTCCTGCACCATGCCAGGGGAGAGGGTCTCCTAACCCGGAGGGAGAGTGTCTGACGGGCTCCCTAGGCAGAGCCACGCCTATTTGCAGCAGCTCTGTAACCCAGCGTGGCAGACCGCATCTGTGCCTGTCGGCGGGGAATGGCAGACACAGGCCTTCAGAGCCACTCCTGGACATGTGGGCCAGCTTGTCCAGCCCCTAACGTGTTGCCCAGAGGTGGGAAGCAGTGGGCTTCTTGCGGAGTGGTGTGGTAGGGGTGGGCAGGCCCCTGATTGGGCTAGCCTCTTCCATTCTAGGCCAGGGGAAGAGAATGGGAGAGAAGCAGATGGAATGGCAGCCCTCCTCCCCAGACCGTTACTCTGGGTCTCTCTTCCCTCTCCCCTGGCATGATGGCCTGGCCTTGGTAACCAGAAGCCCATCCCATCTTCTCACTTTCCCCCCGGCAGCTTCCTCGGGTGTCAGGAGCAGGCCGCCCCGTCCATGGGAGCCAAGGGAAGTGGCCAGAGCAGGGGGCTCCCCGGCTGAAGCCGACGGATTGGCATTTAGAGCCCAGCAGCCCCAAGTCTTTTTTGAAGGCAGTGCAGAAGTGTCTCCATTTGGCCTCCTCACCTTCCCTTTAGACTTTGGACTTTTCCAGAATATATGTGTGTGGTGTTTTTCTTTCTCTACTTTCCTTCTTCCCTCCTCCCTTAGCTGTCTCTCTGTCATCATCACTGATTTCCCCTCCCATTCTGCCTTTCTGGGGCTTGGGCTCAAGTTCCTTTTCCCTTAGATTAAAAAAAGGGGGGGGTAAAGGACATTTTAGATCAGTTCTTATGTGACCAGTTCTTAGTATTTGGGACGGAGTGGGGGTGGGAGGGTCATTGCTAGCTTCCATGGAAGCTCTGGAACCACTATGCAGATAGTTTGCACTAGTTTTGAGGGCTCCCAGCCTCAAGGCTAGAGCCTTTCTCCTGACTGTAGAAGGAAGTAAAGGAGGAGGCAGTCATCTGGGCACCAGGCAGGGTGGTGCCTTCTTGGCAGCATCTACCAAAACCTAAGAAAATTCATGTACTTGCTGCCTAATGCTAAACGTTGGGACGCAGCCCCCCCCCCCCCAGCTCCTCCAAAGGATCCCTATACCTGGCTGATTCCCAGCACACCGGTGCAGAAAAAGCTAGTCTTTGCCTCTCCTCTACCCCACCCCCAAACCCCGCATGCAGCAACGGCTGCCTGCCACCGACTGGCCAGTCCCCGGAGTGGCCAGGGCTGGACAGGGTTAAAAACTGCAGCGGCACCCAGGGAACCTCACTTCAGTCCTACAGCCTTTGCAGCCATTGGGCCATGGGCCATTGCTGCTGCCTCCTGCAGCCCTCTCCCCAGCATTGGCCCTTCCAGCCCAAAAGAAACAGAACAGAAGAGTACCCCATGGCTGCCTCTGGCCTGACCAGGGTTCTTTGAATTGGAGCATTCAGAGCTGCTGGTTAGGAGAATTTTTGCCAGTTGCATCCACTGTTGCCTGGACCTGGTGCCTCCAAATAGATGACACAGAAACTAGCAAAGAGCCCCAGACATCTTCCCTCTGTCCTACCCAAGGACTGGCCTGTTTCAGTTTGGAGCCTTCTAGAGCTGCTCGATTAGGCCTCTAGGGCAACTGCTCCCTTCACTCAGCCTCTGGGACTCCTGGTGGCAGCGTTGACACTGAGACGCGAACCCGTGCTGTGCCAGCACAGCTGGTTTGGGACTGGAGCAGGATGTCTCCCCACCCACTGTGGCTCCAAAGTACTGGGTTGGGATTGGAAGCCCTTGGGTCTGGGCAACTGAATCACCCTCGTGTCAGGCAAGCCTGGGTTGCCAGCCCATTTTAGTTCCCAAGCTTCCTGAATCACCAGACTTTATCCCAGAACCTGGCTCTCCTTCAGACCCTGACTCTGGCCTGCACCTCCTTTGCCCAGGTGCGTGGGATGCTATGTGAAACTGGCCTTACCAGCAGGGGGGCTGGGCTGAGCCTGCAGGATGTACTGACCACCGCTGGCTAGCCCAGTGACTGACTCTCTCCTTCTTGCTTTTCCAGGCTGACCAGCTGACTGAGGAGCAGATCGCAGGTGAGCCTGCCTATCCCACTCCTCCCCGCCCTGCTTGGGAAGGCCTCTGCATCCCCAGGCAAATCTTAACTCTGGCCGGGAGTAGCAGCTGACAGATGAGCACGTGTGCCGCCTCCACCACTTAATGCTGTGCCCTGTGCTTAGAATGTTGGGAACTGTGGATAAGAACACATTGCACCCCACTCACACCAAAAACCCCCATGGTCCTAATACAGGCATTTCCCAGATGCCAGAACTCTGTTCCTCTTCTGGCCATGGGTTATCTGGGGGCCTTTTATGAATCAGTGGCTGCAGGGTGAACCCAGCTCTGTCCCAGCTTCTGCCAGCTGGGCTCTGAAGGTGAGCCTCCCTGTGGGGCTGCTGAGCTCCTGTCCCACTTTCAGAGCCACCCAGGAGATGGCTTGTCACTACCACCTCTGCACTTGCCTATGCTTTGCACTCCCCTTTGCACGTGCTTACAGTCACTTTTCTCTGCCAGCAGCGACTCTCCCCAGCTCCTCCTCAGTCCTCTGGGCCTCCAGTCAGATGTCACCTTGAAGAGGCCTTTCCTGACTCCCGCTCTGTCCCGTCACTCTGTATCTCCTTTGTAGCCTTTCTCACTCTCTGGAATGGTTTTGTGTCTTCACATGCTGTCTTGAGCTCCTTGAGTCAGGGCTTGGTTTTTGCTGGTCCCTGCTGTATCTTCAGTGCCCAGAATGTATAGTAGGCACCCTATAAATTTTTGTTGGTCAAACACAGGAATTGTTCTCTATCCCCCAGTAAACTAAAAAAATCCTGAACTTGCACCTAGGTCATTTTTGTAGCCACCTGGCCCCTTAGCCCCAGAAAGGCCAACTGTGTGACTGAATGGGCTTTCTCGGTATTCCTCTCTCAAGATCTGGAGCTGCTAAGGATAGAACCCAGATCTTGGGGTATCTCCAGATCCACGGGCCAGCACAAAACAAACAGGAGAGAGGACTCGCAGAATGGGGCCCTGGGTCCTGGCAGCTACCCCAACCCCAGCTTTGCTGTCAGGTCTGACAGGCTCCACGATGAGTATCAAATGCCCATATCAGGGAGGAGGCAGGAGGGGACTTGCCTTCTCTCCTTTCCTCCACCGCCCCCCGACCCCCCCACACACAGTCACACTTTAAATTTCTAAACTTTGGCCCCCAGTGACTGTGGAAACCCACCAAGGAAAGCTGGAGAACTGCCTCATTTTCAGTGTTCATGAGCTCGGTACCCCCGTGACCCATGCCCTGCCCGCCACGAGAACAACAGGACCTCAGCCCAGGGAGTTGCTAGTATCCCCAAAGAGACTTGTCTCCCCATCTCCCCATGGCCCAGAGGCTCGGGGATACAGCTTCTCGGCTGTGTGTGTGTCTACTGCTGCACCTGCCACCCACGCCCCAACTCTGCCCTTATGTGACACAAACACACACTACGCTCTCCACCCCGTCCCCATTAGCAAACTGTCCACCACCTCACCCCCAGCCCACACTCTCTGGGAATAGGCTGCCAGGCATCTGTTCTCTGAGGGTTTTGGGGGGGAGGGAGCACCAGGTGCCAAAATGGGCCCAGTGGGAGGGCCACAGCCACGTGCTTCTCCTCCCCGCTCCTGATGCGTCCCCAGCTGTGGTCTGCCCACTCAGCGCCACTAGCTCTTCATCCTGGCCTGGCAGCCGTCCCCTCTCCCTCCATTCCCCCCCACCTACCCCAGGCTCTGCTACCTCCCACCCCTACGCCCCACCACACACGGGCCGCTCAGCTCCTCTCTTCTGGAAGCCAGTGGCTTGGGCACTCGGGGAACTGAGCTAGTAGTAGCAGCCAGGAGGGACATGGCCCCCGCCGAAGGCATTGTGCAGCCTCTTAACCCTTCCCAGCCAGTTGACCTGGGCTAGCATACTGCAGGTAGAGATTTCTCTTGGCTGTTGTCCACATCATGACATAAATGCCAGGGATCAACAAAAAATGTAGAATTATCTGAGGACAGCTGTCAGCCTGCTTCCCCTCGGTCCTCACCGAGCAAGGTTGGCTGAACAGGTAGCTTTACTTGACACAAAGTAGGTGCTTAATAAGTGTTGACAGAAGAAGGGGTCTGTCCCAAGCACCGATGTGAGGGGCTAATACTGGGGAGTCTTGTTCTGGCTTCTTCAGGAAGGACTCTGTCTGCCTTCTTGCACAGAGGGCTTTCCCTGTGGCCCTTGACCTCTGCATCATTTTCTCTCTTACTCCAGAGTTCAAGGAGGCCTTCTCCCTCTTTGACAAGGACGGAGATGGCACTATCACCACCAAGGAGTTGGGGACAGTGATGAGATCCCTGGGACAGAACCCCACTGAAGCAGAGCTCCAGGACATGATCAATGAGGTGGATGCAGATGGTGAGCCCCACGGAGTGGGTGGGCAGCCTCATTCTCCGTCGCTCCTCGCAGCCACTGGGAGCCCCCCTTGGGGCAATGGATGAGCCCAGATCTCCCGTGCCAGGGCTCCAGGGTGATCTCCCAGGGCCCAGGCCTCAAGCATTCCCAACTCCCTTCCCCGCCTTCTAGGAAATGGGACCATTGACTTCCCAGAGTTCCTGACCATGATGGCCAGAAAGATGAAGGATACAGACAGTGAGGAGGAGATCCGAGAGGCCTTCCGTGTCTTCGACAAGGTAAGCAGTCCTTTGCCAGACTGGCTCTGAGGCTCCAGCGAGGGATGGGACAGCTGCGGTCCCAGGTGCCCAGCATGACCAGAGCCGCTGAGTCACCACTTCCCACGAGGCCCAGGTCCCTGTGCCAGCTCCACTGCCAACTTGCCCCACAACCTCAGGAGGTCCCCTCCTCCGGACAGAGCCTCAGGCTCAGAGTCTTCCTCTGTCCCCGCACCCAGGATGGCAACGGCTACATCAGCGCTGCTGAACTGCGTCATGTAATGACGAACCTGGGTGAGAAGCTGACCGATGAGGAGGTGGATGAGATGATCAGAGAGGCTGACATCGATGGAGACGGCCAGGTCAATTATGAAGGTGAGCAGCCGCCAGGCCCCGTCTCTGGTGAGAGCCCCAGGTCCCTCGTGTCAGGGGCACTGCTGGCTCGGCCTGCCTGCCCCGCTGACCTGCTCTTCTCTCATTTCGCTTCACAGAGTTTGTACAGATGATGACTGCCAAGTGAAGGCCCCTGGGCAGCTGGTGATGCCCATTCTCGTGATCTCTCTTCTCGCGCGCGCGCTCTCTCTTCAACACTCCCCTGCGTTCCCCGGTTCTAGCAAACACCAGTTGATTGACTGAGAATCTGATAAAGCAACAAAAGATTTGTCCCAAGCTGCATGATTGCTCTTTCTCCCTCCTAAGTCTCCTCCCATGCCCCTCATCTCTTCCTTTTGCCCTCGCCCCTTCCGTTCACATCTTCCAAGGCCTGATGCATTCATAAGATGAAGCCCCATTCCCCTTAGGGGAGCCTCTGCCCTCCTCCAGCCCGGGTGGCTCTCCTGTTTTGATTTGTTTCCTTTCGTGTGTCATCTTATTTTGGGTGCTGGGGTGGCTGCCAGCCCTGTCCCAGGACCTGCTAGGGAGGGGATGAGGCCTCGCCCAGGCAGAAGAGCATGCCTTCTGCTGTTGCATGCAACCAGCCCTGTGATTCTGTGTGCATATCCCAGCAGCCTCTTGGGGCAAGGGTGCCGAGAGAGGCATTCCAGAAGGACTGGGGGGTGGGGGAGAATTGAGGAGTTATGGTGTTGACTGGATATGGTCCAGGACTGGGTCGAGGGGCAAGGGAGTCTTGGAAGTTGGCATTCTTTCTACCACTTGAGGGGGCTGACTCACAGAAGGGGACAGATAGAATGAACAACACTCAGATCCCATTGGCTGCTATTCTGAAACCATTCGATTGACTTCCTGAGGTTGGGCTGGGTGGGGGCTGCTCAGCTGGCCACTGCAAATTGTACCTGCCCATGTTTCTAAAAGCGATTTCCAGCTGTTCTGTAAATACCTGGTGCTAACGTCCCATGCCGCTCCGCCGTGATGCACCTGCCCACCCGCACGAAGGTCCCCTGTTGGAACAGATGTGGGGATATTGCTTTGTCATGTACAGGTTACCCTTTGGTTATTTTTTTCTTTATGCCCCTTGAAACTAATCCTGTCAAGAAACCATACCGGGCTAGCTGAAGGGTGGGGAGAGGGCAGATGAGCCCCACCATGCTCTGGAGAGAACATAACCTGCAATAAAACAGTCTAGAGGGCTAGCTGCCTGGGGGGTGGTGGCCAAGGACAGCTCTGCTCCCTGGTCAGCTGGCCCCTCCTGCTTCTCCGTGGTGATTTGGTTGGCTCCTTAACACCTGTGCTGTCTCTGTGCCCTCTCTCCCCGCGCCCACCTGCCTGCCCCCCATACTCCCCCAGCGGAGAGCATGATCCGTGACCTTGCTTCTGGTTTTCGCCTCTGGGACAAGTAAGTCAATGTGGGCAGTTCAGTCGTCTGGATTTTTCTTTTCCTTTTTCTGTTCATTTCATCTTGCCCTCCCCACCCCCGAACCCAGGTTGTGCAAGTGGCTTTTCCTGAGACTTGCCCAGCTTTGAGAATCTCCTCATCCGCCCTCTGGCACCCAGCCTCTGGGGGAAGGGAGGGGAGGGACGGGCGTAGTGGGAGACCTAGCTAAGAGCTGAGGGTAAGGGCAGGTAGGTGTGAGGCTGTGGACATTTTCGGAGTGTTTCGGTTTTGGTTTTGGTTTTTTGGTTTTTTGGTTTGTTTTCTTTTTTTTTTTTTAAACCGGGCAATATTGTGTTCAGTTCAAGCTGTGAAGAAAAATATATATCAATGTTTTCCAATAAAATACAGTGACTACCTGACATGGGTCTTCCCCTCTTGTCTCTGTTTCTGGGCCTGCTCCCTGCATGGGCCCTGCAGCCCTGCCCTGGTTGAGCCTGTCCTCCATGCTCCCTCAAGAGCCTTTTCCTTGCCATGGCAGCCGAGAGGACTTGTGACCCCAGCCAGGTTTCATGGTCACTGAGGGCATGATACTGATTGGCGATGCAGCCAATCAGCTTTGACGCTTGCCGTAGTTAAGAGGGGGTGCCCCTGGAAGACCAGTCCCAGCCCAGGTGTCAGTCACTTGAATGAGTGCATGATGAGGACTGGCCAGGCCTGGGGCCAGTCCAGGGCCACGAGAGCAGCCCATTGTGCCAAGACCTGAAGGCGAGCACTCCCTATAGTTGAGGGGAGGAGGAGTCACCCAAGGGAACAGCAAAGAAGCAGCTCCTGGGGGTGAGACCAGGTGGGGGATTCTCAGGGTGCTCTGGGGAAGGGGTGACATTCACTGAATGAGTCAGTGTCAGTCAAGCGGCCCACACGCCAGACGGTCCCAAGCTCACAGAGCTTTAGTCAACTCCCTATGAGGGCACGAGACAAGGAGATTTGAAACAAAAAGCCCCTTAACTTCCTTGCTACAAGTGCGGTTGTGAAGAAGAAAGGCCTGGGGTCCAGTGGTTCTGTAGTGGAGGCATTAAACAGAATCCTTAGGGGCTTTCCTCAAAGTATAGGCGCCCTGCCCCCAACTGCACATCCCACCTGCTTGCTGTTCAGGGGTGCAGTGAACGAACAGTTAACAGACACCATCTAACTTGTGACCTGTACCCTGACCACCACAGGGGCTAGGCAGGAGGGAATCAGAGCCCAAATCCAGTGGAATAAAAATAACCTTGCTTTGGCTTATCTTCACCTGGCCTTAGAAGGGCTGAGAAGCCCAGCCCCAGGGTTCTTCCTTGTGGTGGAGACCTAGGCCCAGGTTGGATCTTCCTGGTGTGGGCCAGTTGCTGAGCCCAGTTCTGTGGGTGGGGAAGTCCGGAGCAGCAGGCCATTTTTCCGGAACCCCAGCTCCTCTGTCCCCTTTTTCTGCCAGCTGATTGTGGCTTGCCTCTCGGTTGGTATAGCAGAAGTAGAGCGTAGGGACGAGAGCTGTGGGCCTGGCATGCCTGGCTGCCTCCGTGACCTCAGGCAGATGGCCCTGTCCATAAAATGGGAGTGGTAGCACTGGGGCTAGCTGAGGCCTGAGGGAGCCCACAGGAACTAGGCCTGGGGTCCGGCGAGTGCCGGCCATTCTTTACTCCGCAGACTCTCTTCTCAGCTCTGCCTCCATCTGGGGGAATCCTGCAGGCAACCATTTGGGCTGGAGGCGTGAATCCAGACTAGGAAACAGAGGCCTAGAAGAGTGAAGAGATTACTCCAAGACTATTGAGGCAAGCCTCAAATGGCAGAGCTGGAGTTTGAACCCAAGTCAACCCCAAAGAGTCCATGCTCTCAGCTTCCTGCCTTCAGAGTAGATGTATTTTTTTTTAAGATTTTATTTATTCATGAGAGACACAGAGAGGCGGAGACATAGGCAGAGAGAGAAGCAGGCTCCATGCAGGGAGTTTGATGCGGTACTCGATCCCAGAACCCCGGGATTATGACCTGAGCCAAAGGCAGACATTCAACCACTGAGCCCTCCAGGTGCTCCTAAATAGTCTTTTTTTTTTTTAATTTTTTTAATAGTAATTTTAAAACTGACTTCAGGCAAGCCAGAGCCAGCAGGAAGCCTAGGCTGAGTCTGGGGTCACAGTGGTAAAGTATAAGATGGGAGCTGCCCTCCTGGCTGCCAGGACACCTATGGAAAATTCTAGTCTCACAGTTGAGAGAAACACAAGTCTCGGTGACCCACAGAATTGGGCTCCAAGCCCAATGTGAGCACTTGCTCCAGCGAGTCTGTGCACTCCCTAAACTTCAAGGTCTGCTTCTGCCACTTCCTACTTTGACCTTGGGGTGGTGACTTTACTTCTCTGGGCCTCAGTTTACCCATCTGCAAAATGGGGAATAATAATGACACTGTTAGAGGAAGATCATAAAAATACCCACTTTGGAGGCTTGTGCCAACCACTTTCTAGATCTACTGCATTTGACTGGCACGCAGGCCAGATTGAATCCTAACAGGATGCAACCCCCCTGGAGGGTGCTCATAGGCATGGAATAATGATCAAGATCTGACACTAAAGAACTGGAAGCCCCGGGCAAATAAAGCCTCTTGCACCACACTTCTTGGAAGTGGCTGAGCTGAGTCTCAAAACCCCAGATCATTTGGATCCCAAACACCCATGCTTTCAACCGCTGCCTCACGTTGCCTGCACTGCTCTACCGCCTATCATTATTTCCCCGCCTTGGGCCCTATGTTTTGAAAGACTTTTACTCCCAGATAGGCTGCTTTATTAAATAATCATGACTTCTCTTTCCCGTTCTTTATTAATCAAAGATGCATAGATGGCACTCTGAGCTTTTAATGGACATGGGGCAGGCCCTGAGAGGGCTGACTCCAGCCCAGGGCAGGAGGCTGAGAGTGGGAATCACATCCAGTTCTGGCTCTCGGGTCCAATAGACCAGCTCACACCTCTCCTTAGCGGTTGACTAGCCCAGGGGCACAGCGGGAGGTGCACACCCAGGGCCCCTCACTTTCCCCAGAGTAGGGACCACTTCTAAATGCCACTCCCAGTGTGGCCAGCAGGTGGGGCAATGAGTACAGAAGGCCCGGAGAGCCAGAGACAGAGAGAGAGAGTGTGTGTGTGTGTGTGTGTGTGTGTGTGTGCCCGCGCTGGAGTCCCATCTGTGGGCCAGGCCCAGTTCTAGGAAGTCCAAAATGAATAGAATGAAGTTATAAATGAACAGGGGCTTCCTGATGCTCCGCCACACCGGGCAGGCCCCTGGGCTATGCTCTCTCCGCTCATCCTGGCTCACAAATCTTTTTTTCTGCTTACTGGAATATTTAGTTCTGTGATTATTAAGTTGTCATCCCGCTGGAATGTGAGTGAGATAGGGCCAAGGCAGTGTCAATCCCCGCTGTATCCCCAGCAGGCACAGAGCAGTCCAGGGCCCCGAGCAGATTCCAGGGACTCTGGAGTTAATGAAATGAACAAGAGGGTAAGAGGCCAGAGGCAGAACTGTGAGCACGACGGGAGCACCCCTCCATCCTGAGCTCACTTTCTTCCAGTCCTCAGGTCCAGCTCAGCCATCCCCTTCTCCAAGAAGCCCTCCCCTCTCAGGTGTCCCCTCTCAGCTCTGCCCGTTCTGGACTGTGAACCCCAGGAGAGCAGGGCCAGGGCTGTGTGTGTCACCGCCATGTCCCCAGCATCAATAAGAGCCTGCTGAGTGAGCAAATGTCTGTGCCAGGGCAGGCTGCAGGGAGCACCACCATGGAGCTCCAAAGTGCCTGAGATAAGTGAATAAATCTTTAAGGAGAAGGAATAGGGGCGCCCGCTGGCTCAATCAGTGGGTCAGGCGCCTTGATCTCAGGGCATAGCGATTACCTAAAAATATAATCTTTAAAGGAAAACTAAAGGAGAAGGAATAGTTTAAGTGGGACCTGAAAAGCTAGGGCACGCTTTTGACAAAAGAAGGGAAAACACTGCTCCAAGAGGGATGGGCTCAATGACCAAAGAGGTGGAAGCCCGACAGGTCATGCACAGGCCCTGAGAGAGATCTCGGCTGTCTGCTGTGGCTGAGCAGAGAGCGAGGGAGCTGGCCTCGGCCTCCAGGCGGTGGGACAGCTCCCAGCTTGGCAAGCAGGGGAGTGACCGCTTGGATCGGGCTCCGGAAGCGAGCAGGGAAGACAGTCAGGGGTCAAGACACCAGCTAGGAAAGGAGTTTCTAAATCCTCCCAAAGGGGCTGCAGACAGATAGATGGGGCAGGAAACGCTTGAGAGCCTCTGACCTGGAAGATAGTGTACACATCCAGGCCAGAGGTGGTGGGAGTCTGCAATGATACAGCGGGATGCAGAGGGTGGACGGATTCTTGAGATGTCAGGCCTGGTGGGTCACAGCCAGCGGAAAACCAGCTTGCGGGGCCCCTGAGTGGCTCAGTGGGTTAAGCATCTGCCTTCGACCCAGGTCATGATCCCAGGGTCCTGGGATCCAGCCCCACATCAGGCTCCCTGCTCAGTGGAGAGTCAGCTTCTTCCTCTCCCTCTGTACTCGCTTCCTCTCTCTCCCTCAAATAAATAAAAATCTGGAAGGAAGGAAGGAAGGAAGGAAGGAAGGAAGGAAGGAAGGAAGGAAGGAAGGAAGGGAAAAAAAAGAAAAGAAAAGAAAGAAAAGAAAAGAAAAGAAAGAAAAGAAAAGAAAAGAAAAGAAAAGAAAAGAAAAGAAAAGAAAAGAAAAGAAAAGAAGAGCAAGCTTCCGTACTGAATCCTCACTTCCCCTTCATCCAAATCTGCAAAATGGGAATGATAATAGCACCCACCCCAGGCTTGGATGGGGTAGGTTGGAATGCCCAGCCCTGTGCTGCCATAATTTAGCGAGCCCTAAGAGGCAAGATAGACAGACTGACCCACTTGCTGGGACAGCACAAACGGCGGAGGAGAGCGCCCCCTTGGGGGTCCTGCCTGGACAGGCAGGCAGGCTCCCTTTCTCATGCCTCCCACCCAAAAGGTCCCTCTGGGATCCCTCCACCCACCCATCCTTTTCCACTACCCTTGGGGCTGGGGGAGAGTCCCTCTGGATGGGTTCCCACTGAGGCCGGGCCAGGTTTGCTGACAAAGGCCGGACTCCACTTGCCCTGTTTGTTTTTTGTACAGGTCAGCTTATTTTTTATTACTAAATTCAACCAATATGTCACTCTGGCAAGAGTCATAAATGTCAAAAATGTCAAAAAAAATTCTAAACACCCTTAAATTTTTTTAGGATTACATATTTTTTTATTGTGGCAAAATACCCATAGCATAAAATTAACCATTTAAACGTGTATAATTCAGAGATATTTAGTATATCCACAATGTGATACAACACTGAGCACTATCGAGTTCCAGAACATTTGCATTACCCCAAAAGGAAACCAGTACCAACTAACTCAATCATCTTGACTATTTTTGACTCTCCCAGACACCCTCTTGTGCTGTAATATGATTTGATCATAGTGGTTGAAAAAACAAGGTAGCAAAATGTTGGTTTTTTTTCTCCAGCCCACCTTCGCCCAGCTAGCCACAGATAACAATAGCAAAGACAGGATGCAGTAACAGTAACATTTCTTGTGATATTTATTCCAGGCAGGCCCTCTACTCAGCTGCTTATCAGAGGGAATCAGTTAATAACCCCACACAACCCTGTAAACTGAATTCTAGATTATGATCGCCACTCTGCACAAAAGGAAGCCAAGGCACAAAGAGCCAAAGCCACTAGCCAAACAAGTGAGCAGGCTTCTGGAGACAGAACGTTCAGCTTCACCTACAGACTGCTGTGTGACTGAGGGCTGGCGATTACCCTCTCTGGACCTTGATTCTAGTTTCTGTGGAAAGTCTCCAATATGAGCAGGGCGGAGGACTCACTGATGTTAGCTGCTGTCATCTCTACAGAGGCCTCCCTACCCTGCCTGTTCCAGGGTGTACATTTACCCTTTTAACACTGGATCCCGTGCTTTTAACCCTAGAGCAAGTGTGAAGGGGAACTAGGTAGGGCTGGGGGTGGAGGGGATGGGCTTTCTCGTATCCCCTAAACACCACTTCCTTTCCTGCCAGTCAGCTCACTCTCAGAGCACTGCTAATCCTAGGCCTCTCTGAGGGCAGAGGATGGCACCCAGAGTCCCCAAGGCTGGAAATCACCTCTGTGGAGCCCAGGAGGGTGGGGCAGAGACTGGTCTGTGTCTCCAGCACCTGCAGAGTCAGTGCCTACCAGCTGTTGAATAAATGAATGAAATTTTTGTGAGGGCTCGGACAACATAGGTGGTTGAGGTCAGGCTTTGTAAGCAAGCGACAGCTACTCATCCAGGGACAGGCTCAGGACTTAGGGCTGTGTTCCCAGGTGGTCCCTGGGATCCGTAACTCCCATGCCTTTGGGAGGCCTGGACGCGGCCACTCCATCTCCCCCCACACCTGGGTCCCCACAGTCCACATCTTGCCGCCCACCGAGCCATGCAGATTCCCCGGCACATGTCCATCAGTGCCACCTACAACGTAGCAGTCTCTCCTTCATCTGTCCTCCCCCTGGGGGGCCAGGGCTTCCAAGTCTGATGGGAAATCAGGAGTGAAGGGAGGCAGGGAGCTTGTCCAAGAATCTCTGGCTCCCAGGAGGCCACTTTCGGAGTGGCCTGGGAGAGGTCAGGGCTGTCCCCTGGGGGCTTGGGGTAGGCAGCCAGGCACCCTGAATGAGTGCGGGTCAGAGCCAGAACCCGGACTAGAGCAGACCTGAGTGCACAGAAGCTTCTGGGAACTTTTCTGCCTTCTAAATATTTAGACAGTGAGATGGATGGGCAAGCGAGGGCCAGACTGGGCCGGCTGGGGCCCTGGTTATTTTGAGAGAACCGTTCTTTTTGGGATCCAGGATAAACGTTCCCTCTGTCCCGCCCTCTTCTCCCAGAGCCTGTCGTGGCCATCCTGAAAGAGGAGAAATAAGGAAATAGCAGCTGATCGCCCCCTGGCCCCTCATTCAGGGGGTAAAGATCCTGGCAGGCAAGGACTCCGGGACTCATCTCCGTTCGTCCTCCACCAGCCATGCCCCTGAGCATCTGGCTCCTGCACCCAGAAGACAGGACAGGAGATGATGGGCAGCCGATGTCAGCAGAGGGAGCAGGCTGCTGCAGACCCCACCTTGGATGATGCTCCCACAGTGCTGACCGATCGCTGTGCCTGGGGCAACGGTGCCCCCTGCCCCTCGCCCCAGACTGACAAAGGTACCCAGCTCCCCTCCATCCCCCCGAGAGCAGCGGGAGACCTTGAGTCCTTCCTGCCGGAGGCAAGCCTGGAGAGGGTTGTCTGCGAGTCACGGAGGGTAGGCCTGGGGCCCGGGCAGCAGAGCCAGAGCCGGAGCTTCTGGAAGACAGCCTTGCGGAAGAGGATGAAGACCCAGGGGTCCAGGATGGGGTTGAAGGCGTTGAATCGGAAGGCAAGGAGGTCCCCCATCTCACTGCTGTCCGGGGAGATGGCCTGCGTGAAGCCTCGGATCTGGGGGCAGGGTGGGGATGTCCAGGGGTTCCCTTGAGTCCCCTGCCCCCACCCCACATACACCCCAACCCTCCCTCCCCTCCTTGCACTTGATTACTGGCAGGAATGAGGGAGGGTGCCATTCAAAAGGGGAAGGAAATAAAGATGAGATGAAAAGTAAGTAAGAGATGCATCCGGGGAGCAGAGGGAGAGAAAGCCCCAGGAAACCACCAGCCTGGAGGGAGGGAGCAGAGGTCATGTGGGTAAGTCCTGGGGCTATGGCTGGGTGTCTCTCCACATTTCCAGTCTGTGAGTCATCTCTAATCCCCCCCAAAGCTTTGAGGAGCAGCCCTTGCATTTTACAAAAAGAGAAGCTGAGGCCCAAAATACAGGGCAGGGTGGGGGGTGGGGATGACCAGGTAGGTGCCACAGTACCGGGGACCAGGTGACCAACCCACTCCAGTTCCTGGGAGGCAGGCAGGAGCTCTGCAGCCAAGGGGCAAGGTCAGGCGAGTCCCAGGCAGAGGCGGGGTGCGGCTGGGGTGGGAAGTGATGGGGAAATCAGACTCTAGAGTCAGAGAAGCCTTTGGACCAGACCTGGCTCTGTAAGACCCATCACCCTTCATCTGTAAAAATAGCGACAGGACAGGAACTTCGTTCCTTTCCTTGCTGGTGCTTGTAGAATGGGTGCCTAAGGTCATTTAAAGATCACGCGAGAGAGAATTTGTAAAACCGCAGGGCAGAGGGTGGACACACAACAAGTGCTCAATGAATGGTGGATCTTATTATCGTTACAGGGGTAGGGGAAGGCTGGGGTGTGTTGCTGGGGTAGCTAGAGATAGAAAAGGTGGGGAGACCAAGGGGTCAGGAGGAGTCAAATGGGCCAGAAGCAAATGGGGAGAGACTTCCCCAGAAAGTCGGGGGCTGTTTGATGGTGGACAGAGCCTCTGACCTCTTCAGGCCTCAGCGTCCCCATCTGGGAGATAGGCACTGCCCCCCACCCCGCCCCAGCCGCAGGGGGGACTCACCGTGAGAGGCAGGGAGCACACGGCCATGATGCCCGTCATGAGGGCCAGCAGGATCAGATGGTCCACCTCGTCCTCTCCTGCCCGGGGGCCGGGGACCAGCGAACCCTGGTGGCGCCTCTGCTGGCGGTACATGCGGCAGAGGCTCAGGGTGACGGAGCTGTTGCACAGGACGATGGCGGCCACCAGCAGGGCCACGAGGCTG
Organism: Vulpes vulpes; assembly: GCF_048418805.1. Taxonomy (NCBI): domain Eukaryota; kingdom Metazoa; phylum Chordata; class Mammalia; order Carnivora; family Canidae; genus Vulpes; species Vulpes vulpes. The sequence continues at coordinate 13,555,144 of NC_132780.1, forward strand.
GCGTAGGCCAGCGAGAAGGCGCAGCCGGCCAGCTCGGCGGAGCGCATGCGGATGAAGCACCAGCTGCCCGGGCAGTACTGCTGGTGCTGGCCCAGGCCCAGCAGGGGCAGCGAGCAGAAGAGGGTGCAGAAGGCGTAGATGGCAGGCAGGGCCAGGCGGGCGCAGCGCGGCCCGTCCAGCTGGGCGTACAGGTAGGGGTGGCTGAGCGCCAGGCAGCGCTCCACGGCCATGGCAAAGAGGATGAGCGTGGAGGCCAGGCCGAAGAAGGTCATGGCGAAGGCGAAGGCGTCGCACAAGGCGGGCCGGCCCCGGGCCAGGCCCAGCAGCGAGCTGTTGCGGGCGTAGGCCACGAACACGGCCGGGCTCAGGAAGCAAGTGCCCAGCAGGTCGGTGACCGCCAGCCCGGTGACCAGCACGGCGAAGGCCGAGGGGCGTGACCGGCGCCGCGCCCCCAGGATGCCCAGTGCCAGCCCGTTGCCCACCACGCCCGCCACGAACATCAGGGTGCTGGTGGCCGGGCCTACCGAGTCCCGCACGTAGGTCAGGTTCCTGCAAGAGTCCGCCATCCGCACCCCCTGCCTCCGGGTGGGGTGCGGGCTGGACTAGAGGGGCCCGGGGTGGGGGGGCGAGCGGGGGTGGGGAGCCGGGCGCCCCTGAGGCCCACTCAGATGCCCACCGCCCTCCCCATGGTCACACCCCCTCCAGTTCTCGGGGCCTGCTGTCCGGCTGTCTCTCTCCTCTCCCTCTCTCCTTCGTCCTTCCCTCGCCCTAGTTCCCTAGTTCCCTAGTTCTGCACTTCTCCCCTCCTTGTCCACCCCGTCTCCCCCCTGCCTCACCCTCTCACTCCCCAGCACCCCTCCACCCCCTCCTCACCGCACCTCTGCCTCCTGTCCCTGTCCCCTGCTCTGTCCCCTGCTCTCCGCTCTGCTGGCTGAGCTGCTCTCTGCGCTGTGTCAGCCTCTCAGCCTCCTTCCCTCCCCCGCCCTCCCTCCTTCTCATCTAGCCCGCTCGCCCCGGCTTTTTCATTTCCTCCGGCTGCCCCGCCTTCCCTCCCCCTGCCAGCTCCAGAGCTGCCCCCCTCCCCTAGGGCTCCCTCCCCACTTCCCTGGCCTGCTCACTCCCTCCAGCTCCCCAGCCCAGTGCAGCCCAGTCTCCCCTCTGCCTCCCCTCCCTGCTTCCTCTCAAAGTCCCATCCCTGAGCCACCTGCCACTTCCCCACATGTAGGTCTCTCCCAGTGGCCCCACATGGGGATCACTGAGTCATCCCGCTCTGGAGCACACCAGGACGAGACCTGAGGGGCACGGCTGACCAGTCCGAGAAACTGTCTGGGGATGGCCTGTGAGATCTATTCTGGGCTCCAGGCCCTGGGGTTAGGACATTGCCCAGGGATTGAGAAATGACTAGGAAATTCCTCCCGGATGGAGTGTTTTACAAGCACTACTGAGATTTCTGTTCCCCCCAACACAATTCAGTCCTTCCAGAAGGCTGGGGAAGGAGGTGGCCAAGCTAGAGGGGAAAAAAATGCCTGTCCTTGTGTGCAAGCCCATCCACCCAGTGGGAGCGTTGGGAGGAGAGATTCCAGGGAGGATGGACTTGGTGTCCAAGAGTCTGTTGGGGACAGGCCCCAGGACTTCCAAGAGCATCAAAGGGGACTGCCCTCCCACCCTCCTGCTTCTCACTCCGACAGTCCCAGGCCCCAGGCCAAGCTCTGAAGACCTTGACTTCCAGGAATAATATTTTGGCCACGGACAGCAGTTCAAGACTCTAAGATCACTGTCACATCCATCTCTCCCACACCTCCCCAGACACACCCCCAGCCACCACCCTGGGGGCCAGTGCGGTCAGCCCACACGTCCCAGCTGCCGGCACAGCGGTCACCAGCCCCCGTTCCCACTGAGTCAGTGGCTTTCCATACAGCCTCCCCTCACCCATAACGGCCAGATGCCCTCTCAGCCACCTCTTATTTTTGAGGGAGGCAGTTTAAGCAGAGAAATTACAAACTCAGGGGCTCACTCATTTGACTCGAGTCCCTGTGCCCCCATTCCACCCCGTCTTTGTGGCACGACAACCTGGGTGAGAATGAGAAGCCAGTGTGCCTGTCAGTTTCTTCATCTGTACAATGGGGTAATCCCGGCCTCCTGGGCCTGGTGGCCATCCATGGCCACATGTTGTATCATGTTCCCAGTCCCAAGGGCTGGACAACACTGGGTAGCTGCAGACTTCCCCTCTCTGGACCCATGCCCCTCGGTGACCACAACTCCCTCACCCCTTCCCCCCTCTCCCTATCACCCAAGCTCAGCTGGCATCCCCAGCTTCCGGCCTCAGTTCCAGCCATACCGGGAGCTTAGAGAGGTGCCTGCAGCCCCGTGGGTCACAGGCCTCCTGGCTGAGTGGTCCCCCCACCGCCCTGCTCTGCAGTCCCCAGGCTGCAGAGGGAACTCAGGCCAGAGGGAACTCAGGAAGTTATATCATATTAATGAAGGATGATGCCTGGCGGGCTTATGTCCTGTGGCAGCATCAGGGGAGTTGTAGGGTGGGGTGGGTGGGGGGATAGCTTTGGTTCCTGAAGCCTCCTTCCTCTTGCCAGCCCCCCCCCCCAGGCTTCCTGTCCCTACCAGGGACTGACTGTTGAGCATTCAGGAAGTCCACTCTGCTCCCAGGCCCAATGTGGCCTTAGGCATCCTGCCCCCCTTCCAGACCTCAGTTTGCCCACCTATGCCACTGGGAGCCGGGAGCCCTTGCAACCCTGCTTCAGCTGTAGGCTCGGCACAATAATGGGAGGTCCTTGGGGCTGGGTCAGTGACCCACACCCTTCACCCCACTTTCTGGGAACCCTGTCATCCTGCCCAGCTGTGGCCACACCCACAGCCAGGGCCAGAAAGGGTTCCTCTTCCTTCAGGTGCCTTGGGTTGAGAGGTTGCCCCAGCTGGCCTATGAGGGGGTGGCCTCCAGGGTGGCAGAAGTTGGGAGAGGAATTGTTCCGGGTGGGGGCATCAGTCTTCCTCCTTTCCCACTGCTTGGACAGGACTCAGGTGTCCTCAGAAGGACCAGGGACTGGGGCAGAAGAGGGAGGACAGCTCAGAGATGATAGAAGCAGCCAGCCCATACCTGGGAGGGGAGGGACATGGGCTCTTGGGGGATTGGTGCGCAAGGCGCTGTGCTGACGTATGAACTTCATGTGTGGGTCTCTATGATATTGTGGGACCTGTGTCACCGAAGAGAGCATTGTTTTTTATTTTTATTTATGTATTTGTTTATTTGAGGCAGGGGAGGCGCAGAGGGAGAGGAACAAGCAGACTCCCTGCTGAGGCTGAGTGCAGACCCCGAGATCCTGACCTGAGTGAGCCAAAACCAAGATCAGATGCCCAACGGACTGAGCCACCCAGGCGGCCCAGAAGTGAGCATGTTACCGTGAGGGGGTGCGTGCGCGCTGTCGCAGCAGGTGGGCATTATTTGCGCTCCAGCCTGTTTGTACATCTGTGTCTATTCACGCATCTTGTGTGTCTGTGCATGTCTGTTTATTGTGGGCTCATGTGCTTCTTTATGGCTGTGTCTACCCGTGGGTGTCCACTCGCGGACGGGCTGCCCAGCGCCGTGGGAAGAGAGCGGAACCTCCCCTCCAGCCCCCTGCCAGTCGCTCACCCACTGTGTGACCCTAGAAAATGCCTTCCCCTAGCTCAGCCTTGATGTCCTTCATCAAGTGGCTGCCATGCCCGTCCTGGGGTGTGGTGTGCGGATCAGACACAGAATCCCCCCTGCCTGCCCTCCAGGAAGCCCTCAAATACTGTTATCATTATTATTCGTTCAACAAACTGTCACCCCCTTACTGTGTGCCGGGGGCGAGGGGCGCAGAGGGGCTCGGAGGGCACCATCTGATGGAGGCATGTCCCCAAGTGGCATGCCACAACGATGGGAGAGGAAGGTCAGGGCCGGAGCCTGGGCAGCCAGGTCGTCCGCTGAGTCATCCACAGCCCTGGGTCTGTCCCACGCCCGCCGGCTGGCCTGTGTCTCCAGCTGCCTGCCCGGGCCTGCATCTGACGTGCTGCTGAGCAAAGGCCTCACTTTGCCCGGTCCCGACCCTCTCCTGACTCCCTGCTGTCCATCCTCCTGACCCTGCCCTGGGAAGAGGCTGGCCCCACCTTGTACACACACACTGGCCCCTCCCCATACACACACACACACACACACACACACACTGGCACACACCCCATCAGCAGCTCATACCCGCTGAGCCTATCTGTCCACCCATGCCCTCCTGCTGCTGCAAGAAGTTGCCTTGTGTCCATCCTGACCTGTCCCTCATTGGCAGGTGCCAACGCCTTCAATCAGGGGCCATTTTTGTGGTGCCTACCACCCTTTCCTGAACCCCAAATGGGCCCTTGCCTACCTACCTTTCTGCTTCTCATCCCTGCTCACAAGGGCTTGGCCCTGTCATCCCTCCCCTGCCTTTGGGCCTGTGCTCGTCACCTGGGATACCCTCACTTCTGTCCTTCCGGCCCCCCAACACCTCCAGCCCCCCACAACACTCATCCATTGGCCCACTCCAACCTCAAGCCCCAGCTGGCCAGGTGATGTCATTTCCCTGTACCTGATTCCATGTCTGTAAAATGGGGATAAACAGAGTCCTTTTGGGGGTTATCTGAAAATTAAGCGAGGTGGGGCTTCAGAAAGACTCCAATAAGTGATAGTCATAGCTGTGGCTCGGGGAGGGGGGGGCGCTGCCCCTCCCCTAGGCCCCCTGGGCAGAGCCAAGCACTGCTAGGAGCAGGTGGGGTCCAGAGGGAAGACAGCATGGGAGGGCCAGCCAATGGGCCCTCAGCGTTTGGGGATGCTGGGAGGGGACTGCTAGCAGCAAACACTTCCTCAGGCGGTCACCCCTTTTGCCTCTTGGCCTGGCTCTGACCCCAGAGCTGACCTCACAGCTGAGGCTGGCCGGAAGGAATAGCAGGTAACCAGAAGCTGGTGCACTACAGAGTCATACCCGCTAACAAGATTATCCAGGTTTGCATGCATGGATGCTGGCCACCCAGGACCTGCCCTGTCTAGCTCATCTAGCACTGCCCTTTCCCACCTCCCTGCCCCACCTCCTCCAGGTGAACCTCCTTCCTGCCCACCCTCCCTTCCCCACACAGGGTCAGCCAGTCCCCTTGCTTCTCCTGACTTCCATCCCCCAAGACCAGGAATGTGAAGGAAGTTGGATCTACACTACACAGCCCAAAGATTTCAGGGCTAAAAGGACATCCCAACAATTGAGGCTCAAGAAATCCTTACACTCTCGAAGTGCAGAGCTCTGGATCCTCACTGGACAAAAGAACAGGATTCTGGCCCCATAAAGCTGAAAGACTCCAGAATTCCAGCCTTCTGAGGTCCTGTGATTCTAGATTGATGCCTATGCATTTCAGGTTCTAAGATGCAAGGATGCTGGGTCTGAGAATTCCAGAATCCTCTGGCAACTTCCCTCCCAGCATCCATCCTCCCCAGCCCCCCAGCTCATCCTTGGCTCTCTCTGTCCCCAGTCTCCCCCGGGGCTCCCACAGACATGATGCAACTAGGCTGGAGCCGGCTGAGAGGGGTGGGAGGCAGGAGGGAGATGTAATTACAGCTGCTCCTGCCTCAACCCAACAGGAAGCTCAGAGTTGGGGCCCAGGGGACCCTAATCCAATGTGAATAATGGAGCACTCGCCAGAAGCACACATGGCCCGGTGAGCCGGCTCCATCCAGATCCAGGGGCCCAGCCCCTGCTAGCCCCAAGCTGGGGAGCACAGGTTTTAGTCTGGAGGAAAGAGGAATTTGGGGTGAGGAGATGGGAGGGGGGGTCTCTAACTGGGTGGCCCTCCAGCCAACCAGGTAAGATGATTGACCAAACCCACAGCTCACTCAGTCTGCATCCCTCTCTCTCTCTCTCTCTCTCTCTCTCTCTTTAAGATTCTATTCATTCATTTATGAGAGACACAGAGAGGCAGAGACGTAGGCAGAGGGAGAAGCAGGCTCCATGCAGGGAGCCTGATGTGGGATTCAATCTCAGGACCCTGGGATCACGACACAAGCCAAAGGCAGACGCTCAACCACATAGCCACCCAGGCGTCCCTGCATCTCATTTTCAACAGACATTCAAGAACATTACACGTTCCACTGTAAGAAGCCCCTGACACAACCTCCATGGTAAATAACAACTGGCACCCAGTCTTCTTAGCCAGGAGACAATAGGGCACGGTGGAGACTTTAGTGAGCTAGAAAGCCCAGATCCCATCTCCCAGCCTATGGTCACCCAGAGGGATAGATGGGCTTGAGGTCACCCAAACTTCCAATTTGGGAGAAGCTGCAAATAAAGACTTTTAAATGAAGTACTCCTGTTTTTCCGTTTGGGAGCCAAGTCAAGAATATTTTTAAACATTATGTAGGCCAAAAGTAGAGAACCCAAAAAAATAAATAAATAAAAGACAAAATAAAATAAATAGAACTGCAGGCTATAAATGTCCTGCGGGGCACCAATGTGTGAAGTGAGAAACATAGGGCAGGAGCCAGAGCTGTCACAGTCACCCTTGTGTCCCCAGAACAAAGAAATTACTATTGAAGGAAAGAACGGTGCACATTAACCTGTCTCCTCTCTCTAGCCACATTTCTCTCTCCTCCTGGTCCCCAAATTTTATTACCACTGTCCCAGCTCAGATGTACCCTCCTCCAGGAAGCCCTCCCTGACCCCCTAGGCTGAGTCAAGAGCATCCTCTGAACTCCCACACCCCAGCCCAGCCCACTCTGTGTCATCATTATCTGGGGATAGGTCTGTCTCTCCTACTGGATACTGAGCCCCAAGAGGGCAAGGTCAGGGCTGTCTCCGTGACAATTATGTGCCCAGCTTCACTCAGCAGGGGGCTGGTCAAGAGCAACCAGAACAACAGAGATCAGTGCTAAGGACAGAGGTAAGCAAGCCTGTGGCAGGGCGTGGAGTCATTCAGGGGGTGAGAAAGGCGGGATGAGCACAGAGGCTCCTAAAAATCCACAACCCAAGAGAGGAGAGAGGCCAGTTCAGGGGTTTCGGGGTTTCAGTGCTGGATGCCACAGTCTTCACCCCATTCCCTCCTAGCTGTGTGGCTTGGAGTAAGGGAACTCCTTTGGCTGTTTCCTCATTTGCAAAATGGATACTATACTAGCAGCCCAGCTGCGGAGCTACTGGAATGATTAACAAATTCAAGATCGTGGCGGGCTCAGTGGAGGTCGGAGCCCAGAAGGCTCATTTCCCCTCCCTCGCCCCCTCTGCATCCACACCGCACACCCTACACACTCCTGCACACCCTCACCTCCCAGCACGCTCCACACACACACACTCAGAAGGGATGAGAAGGGACACAGGTTCCCCCACGATGCCCCAAGCTCCGGGCGTGCCTCAGTTTCCCAGAAAGCACAGGCACTACCACAGTCACCACGTTTATTGGATTCATACTTCGGCCCCGGGAGGGTAAGCTGTCGGGAAGACTCAGAGCAGGACGCAAAAGAGGCGCTTGTCGCGGAAGGGGTTCTCTGCGGCCGGCACCGGCGTCACCAGCGGGTCGTCTTTGGCGTGCGTCTCGCAGAAGGCCAGGAGCTCGGCCGCCGCCTGCGACACCTGCGGGCGCCCGCGCGGAGTCCGTCCTCGCCCGAGGCCCCGCCCCTCCCGACCACGCCCCCACCGAGCCCCGCCCCCGGGTCCACCCAGCTGGGAAAGGAATCTTCCCAGCAGCGCGGGGTGCGGTCCCCCGCCCCGGAGCCCCCGCCTTCCACCCCACCGCGTCCCCGCACCTTCATGCGGTCGAGGTTCACCTCCAGCTTCAGCTGTTCCACCGTCTTGCGGGCCTCCGCGATCTTGGCCATGTTGTTGGACATGGCTAAGGGTGGGAAGAGCTTAGAAGCCGGCGGGAGTGGGGGGCTGAGAGCGTTAGGCTCGGGCAAGCCTGAGGCCCCAGGTGAGGGTGGCTGCGGTAGTGGGGCCCGCGACGGGGATGGGGATGCAGAGCGTACGGAGGGGGTGCCCAGAGGTGGAGGGAGGGACAGGAAAACAGAGGGGGGGGGAAGAAGGAATGAAGAGACACGCACAGACGGGGGGGGGGGGGGGGCAGAGGCACGCCAAGCAGGACGTGTGGGAGGAGAGGGGTAAGACCGGATGGTGGAGGGTGCCTAGGATGGGGTACCCAGGGCCAGGTGCAGGGAGGGACAGGAGGGGCCAGGGGAGGCAGGAGGGAAGCACCGATGCGAGGCCGCCCCGCAGGTGGAGGGAGGGACCCAACGAGGCCACAGGTGCTGGATCAGGATCCAGGTGTCCTGGGCCCCCCGGGGACCGAGCAGGAGCCAGGAGGGGGGCCTCCCCAGGCCAATTAGCGGTGGCTCCGGGGAGAACAAGGAATTAAGATCGCGGCGGGAAAGGCGCAGAGGGGGCCTCATTAGGGCCTTGGCAGCAGCTGCCCCCTCCGGCCCCCTCGGGGCGCTCCCCCACCCCAGCCCTGGCCACCTCAAAGGCTCCTCTGCTCATTAGCAGCCGGAGAGAGGGCTGGGGGGTGGGGGGCGGGTAACCCAGCCAGGACCGGGGAGACGGGCAGGGAGGATGGAGGGATGAAGCAATGGAAGGAGTAGAGGGAGGGGAGGACAAATTGAGGCATAAAGAAAGGGATGGAGTGATCCAGGGGGACAGAGATACAGAGGGGACGGTGGGGGGACAGAAAGGGGAGGGGGGGTCCGGGAGGGATGGAGTGAGGGGGTGGGAAAGGAGAGAGGGACGATGGGAGCGGCAGAGAGAGGCACCGCGGGAATAAGGGGACAGAGGAGAGGAGGGCTGGGGGACAGGGAGAGGGAGGTGGAGGGGCGGGGGCAGAGACAGGCTGATGGAGACGCCAAGTAGAAAGTCATTCATTCGCTCACTCATTCATTCATTCCCAGGCGGACAGACCATGGCTGCGATCTGGGGCAGAGGGATTAGCTGCGCGGTGGGGAGACCCGAGCCTCCTACCTGTTGCAGCTCCGGCCGGGCTGGCGGGCAGGTGGCGGCGGCTGGGAGACCGCGTCTGGGTGTCCCCGCTCCCAGGCCCGCCCCGCCCCCTCCCCCGGGGCGCAGCCCCTGAGGCCCGCCTCCTCCCGCTGCCACCGCGCCGGCCCGCACCCTGGCCCCCTCCCGATGTCCTTCCCCTTTGTCTTTCTGTGTCTCTGTCTCTCCCTTTCTCTCTTTGTCTCTGTCCCTCCGGAACACGCACGCACACTCACTCACAGGTGTGCCCCACACCCCACACTTAGGCCAGGTCACACACACCCCTCCTGTGAGGCCCCTGCTGCTTGTCCCCCCATCACACGTGCTCTCCCACCCTGTCACAGCTGCCCCCCCCGGGGTCACCCCACCACAGACAGCCCCCCTCACATGCAGGTGCCCGCCACCTCACTGTCTCACAACACCCTTGTGTTCCCCACACAGTGTCCTACAGTGCCACAGTCACGCGGCCCCTCAAAATGTCACACACGGCCCTCACAATGTCTCAGATGTCACGTCATCCCCAATGCCACCTGGCACAAGCACAGATACACTATTTTAGATTATCAAAGGTGCAAACGGAGGTTCGCCCCGTGTCACACACAGTCTCTCAATGTGTGTCCATCACACACATTCACTGTGTCAGGGTCTCACACTGGGACATGGAATTACTCACACGACATCTTTGTTGAGCACTGTCACACAACAGCGCATGGTGTTACACGGTGACACGCAGTCCCACGTCCAGGGATCCCGACATACACACTCATGCTCACTCTTGCACAGTCTCCTGGTGTCACACACAATCTTACACCGACCCTCACAGAGTGTCCCCCCCACACACACCCCGTCATGCAAACGAGCTCCTGCTGAGCCCCTCACAGTCCCTGTCACCCTCAGCTGTCACCGCCCTCACCCAGCAGTCTCGTGTATTGCACACTTACATGGGCACAAGGTCTCTCACTCATCTTCTCATCTGCTTGTGCCCTGCATGGTCACACAACCCCTGGAGGGCTGTCACAACGCTGTGAGTGTCTCACTAACCCACACGATCTGTGTCACACAGAGTCACACGGCTTCTCACAGTTCACCAGTGTGGTTGACATATGCTCACACTCACACGGTCCCTCTGTCACACCTATTCCCCCTGGGGCCTGTCACACCGACTTCCCACGCCCCTTCTGGGTGTGTCATACTCATTCTGTCTCACCCTCTGTCACACACGTTTGCCCGCATGACACACACAGGCCCTCATGTCTCCCCACGTTGCACACTGTGCCACACAATCTCTCGCTCCTACACAGTCTCGATGTCACCACCAACCCCCCGAATAGTGTCTCAGGCAGAGCCAGCCTCTCAGGGTCCCACGCAGTCACCTGCATGTGATCTTTCCCATCTCACAGGTACAGCCGCACACAACCTTTCGGCGTAACACGTGGTTTCAGTCACACCCTGTGTCTGGTGGTCACAAAATCTCCCCAGGTCACACAGCCACACAACAACCTCTAGCGTCACGCACAATCCCAAGGTAGTACACGCTCATACTATCTCTCGGCGTCTCACGCCATTCCCCGGTGTCACCCAGGGACACTCAGTGTCTCTCCTTGCCCTCGCACACCCCTGTGGGCGCCCACACTCAACCCTCCGGGCCTTCTCGCGACAGCCCCAGGATGACCACACGGGGGCGCTCGCGGCCCGCCGCCGCCGGAGCCGTAGGCGGAGGGATATTAGGGCGGGCGGGAGAAGCACCCCCGGGAGGGAGACCCGGTCGCAGCAGGGCGCAGGGGGCTGGAGGCCAGGGCGAGAGACTGAAGCTGGGCTGGGACAAGAGAAATTCAAAGAGAGGTGGGGAGAGGCAGAGAGAGTGGCAGAGAGAGACGCAGAGACAGAAATGTGGAGAGATAGAGACCTAGGGACTAGGTGAGACAGAGACAGGGGGTTGCAGAGACAGAGACGTGCCGGGTATAGGAGAGACACACAGGAACGTAGAGAGCCAGAGACAGCCAGAGACACAGAGGCGGACAGACCGGCTCGCACACCGAGCAGCCCACAGGGGCTGGTGGCGGAGGCGGGGCCTCGGGGCGGGGGCGGGGCCGAGGGCGGGGTTCCGAAGGGGCGCGTCCGGGGCGTACCATTGGGGGCGTGGGCCGGAGGAGGCGTGCCCCGGGGGGCGGGGTTGGGGAGAGCCGGAGGTGCTGCAAGGAGCGTCTCCACGCAGTCAGCCGGTCCCAATTCGCTTTTTATCGCCTGGACGAGGAAGCGAGAGGGGCGGGGAGGGGACAGCGGGCCGGGTGCCTGGTAGCGATTCCATCTGAGAGTATCGGACCCTGACTCCCCCGCCGCCAACCCCGCAGGAGACACGGGGCCAGGTGGGGGAAGGGAACCGGGCTCACATCTGGAAAGCATCAGGCGCGCCGGACGTGCCAGGGCCCCGGGCCCGGCTGCGGAAGAGGGGGAGGGGAGCTGGGGCGCCCTCGTCCCCCCCCTTAGCGGGGTCTGCCGGCGCCGGGGAGGGGCCTGGGCTTGCGCCGAGCCTCTGCGCCTCCCGCAGCTGGTTTCCATCAGCAGTTTTTTGGCCCGGGCCGCCCCCAAGGAGGAAACCCAGCTTAGAGTGGGGGAAGACAGGGTGACGACCCAGGCTCCTATTCCCCTCCCAGACGGCAGCCAGACGCTGGGGGACGGGGGAGAACCGACGGACGCTGCTTGAAGCGTACACAACCTGCATTTCTCGCCGGAGCTGCAGACCCCAGCCGTCTCTCCCCCACGCATGACTTTAGTTTCCAGGTGTGCAGTGCGGTGTTGTACTGCAAAAGAATCGCCCCAGCCTCGTGACAGCCTAGAATCAGTGGTATTATTGTGACCATTTTTTGGAGGGGGAGACTGAGACCCTGGACTCGGCTTCAGTTCTGGCTTGAATTATTCAAGAAATGTGCAGTGAACGCCAACAGTAGGGTCAACTACCCAATCGCCTGCTGTATATTCCCAGCTGGATGTCTGGTGGGTCTCACACGGCACCGACACTGAGCTCCATCGGTTGCACCCGCCAAACCCTCTTCTGCAGCTTCAGCCATCTGAGAGTATCTTTGGGGTCATTCTTGACTTCCCTCCCTCCCTGGCACCCCTAACTGACATAGTAACAAATGCCATTAACTCCGGCTTGGGACTGTCCCCGGTGCCCAGTCACTTCTCACCTCCTCTGCTGCTCGCAGGCTGGTCCAGCCACATTCCTCACTGGCTTCCCTCATCCTGGTCCCCACAAAGCAACCAGAGGGACCCTGCTTGAAATAATGTCCCCAGATAATAGCAAGTGATAGCAAGGAGGTGAAGTTGGAACCCTCACATACCCGTGGTGGGAAGTAAAATGGTGCAGCCACTGTGGCAAGCTGCCTGGCAGTTCCTCAAAAGGTTAAGCTCACCATGTGGCCCAGCAATTCCTTCCCAAGGTATCTACCTAAAAGAAACGAAAACATACGTCCACCCAAAAACTTGTACGTGAACGTTCATAGCAGCATTATTCATAACAGCTCCCAAGAGGAAAAAGCCCAAGTATCTATCACCTGATGAGTGGAAAGGCTAAATGTGGTCTGTCCAGACCATGGGATAGCTTTGGCAATAAAAAGAAACGAAGCAGAGACGTGCTGCCTCGGAATAAACTTGGAAAACATCATGCTAAGTGAAAGAAGGCGGTCACAAAAGGCCACATATTGCATGATTCCATTGATATGAAATGTCCAGAATGGGCCAATATATAAGGACAGGGAGTCAGACTAGTGGTTTCCAGGGCCAGGGGATAGTGGAGGATTGATCATGCTGAGAGTTGCACAACTCTGTGAATCTACTAAAAGCCACTGAACTCTATACTTTTTTTTTTTTAAGATTTTATTTATTTATTCATGAAAGACAGAAAGAGAGGCAGAGACATAGGCAGAGGAAGAAGTAGGCTCCCTGTGGGGAGCCCAATGTGGGACTCGATCCCAGGACCCTGGGATCACCCCCTGAGCCAAAAGCAGATGCTCAATCACCGGAAGCATCCCTGAACTCTATATGGGTGAAGTCTATGGTAGGTGAATTATATCTCAGTAGAGCTGTTAACCTTTTCACCTCCCTCCCTGCCCACCCCCCAAACCTAAGTCCCTCTCATACTCAGCATTCTCCCTCAAAGTAAAAATCGAAATCCTCGCCAAGGCCCATGTGGCCCCACACAATGTGATGGACCCTACCATTCTCGGGCCCCCACTCTAGCTACTCCCACCACTGTTGTCCGACCCCCAAGACCTTCACAAGCTTCACTCCCCACATCCTTCAGATCTCTTTTCAAATGACACTTTCTCAATTAGACCATCCCAATCACTCTACGTAAAATCACAGACTCCTCTGCTCCCCCATCCCACCCAATTCCCTCATATCTCTGCTCAGTATTTCCCCATAGTCCTTACCACCTTCAATAAATCATAGAATTTATTTATTTATGTCAACACCCCTGCCCCCCTCCCCAGCTCCCATCCCTGTAAACAGTTCCTTTTGCACCCTTCTAGGGATAATCCGTGTAGTGAATAGGCTATGCAGGTCAGTGCTTAAGAACATGGATGGGGATCCCTGGGTGGCCAGCGGTTTGGCGCCTGCCTTTGGCCCAGGGCGTGATCCGGGAGACCCGGGATCGAATCCCACGTCGGGCTCCTGGTGCATGGAGCCTGCTTCTCCCTCTGCCTGTGTCTCTGCCTCTCTCTCTCTCTCTGTGACTATCATAAATAAACAAAAATTTAAAAATTTTTTTTAAAAAAAGAACATGGATGGACCCTTAGACAACCTGAACTTAAATCTGGCTTTGCTACTTACTGATTTACTTCAGGCAAGTTACTTACCACCTCTGTGCCTCAGTTTTTCCATCTGTAAAATGGGCATAATAGTATCTGTATATCTTTTTTTAAATTTTTTATTTATTTATGATAGTCACAGAGAGAGAGAGAGAGGCAGAGACACAGGCAGAGGGAGAAGCAGGCTCCATGCACCGGGAGCCCGATGTGGGATTTGATCCCGGGTCTCCAGGATCGCGCCCTGGGCCAAAGGCAGGCGCCAAACCGCTGTGCCACCCAGGGATCCCCAGTATCTATATATCTATCTAATATGTTGTCCACGTCGTGAGGATTAAATTAGTCACTGAGATTACACTCTGGCATGCAATAAATGCTCAATTTATTGGGACGCTAGGGTGGCTCAGTGGCTGAACATCTGCCTCTGGCTCAGGTCCTGGGGTCCTGGGATGGAATCCCACATCGGGCTTCCTTCAGGGAGCCTGCTCCTCCCTCTGCCTCTGTCTCTACCTCTCTCTCTGTGTCTCTCATGAATAAATAAATAAAACCTTTTTTTAAAAAATGCTCAGCTCAATTTATTGTTAGCTTTTTTGTTTTATTTATTTATTTATTTTTAAAGATTTATTTATTTATGATAGACACAGAGAGAGAGAGAGAGAGAGAGAGAGGCAGAGACACAGGCAGAGGGAGAAGCAGACTCCATGCAAGGAGCCCGATGCGGGACTTGATCCCTGGACCCCAGGATCATGCCCTGAGCCAAAGGGAGGCACTCAACCACTGAGGCACTCAGTCGTCCCTGTTTTATTATTTATTTATTTTTATTTATTTTAAGATTTTATTTATTTATTCAAGACAGACACAGAGAGAAAGAGAGACAGAGACACAGGCAGAGGGAGAAGCAGGCTCCATGCAGGGAGCCTGACGTAGGACTCGATCCCGGGTCTCCAGGATCACACCCTGGGCCGAAGTTGGCGCCAAACCGCTGGGCCATCGTTGCTGCCCCAACTGTTTTATTTTGTTTTGTTTTGTTTTATTTTTAAAAGTAGGCTCCAAAAAACCCCCCCCAAAAAAAAAATAGGCTCCATGTCCAACGTAGGACTTGAACTCCCCACCCTGAGATTGAGTCACATGCTTTACAGACTGAGCCAGCCAGGTGTCCTTATTTTTTAATGAGTAAAAAATTGCTACCTTATTTTTTAATGAGTAAGCACTAAAATCTTAAAAAAGAAGGAAGATCATCCTTTTGTAATTCAACTATTTTGGCTGAGTGGCCCAGTAGCCTTACACAAGTCCCTCCCCCTTTCTGAGTACAGTTGCCTCCCTTATGGAACGGAGATGGGGCAAATATTCCCAAAGGCCTGACAAGCAATCACTTTTCCTGGCAAATGTTCAAAACTGACTTCTATTGATTGGTACTCTACAGGAACTTTTTGTTTTGTTTTGTTTTGTTCCTTGCTATTTCCCCACTGCCTCCGTGGGCACTAGACATGCAGGTGAGCATAGCAGGTCTGCTCTCTGCTCTCTGAGTTCAAAGCTACAGAGAGGTGGACCCACCCGTGTAGACACAAAGGTCAAAGAAGCACAAATACCATTCTTCAGACTGTAGTGTCAGGAGGAGTTTGGGTCCTAGCCTTAGCTCCCTCCTCCTTGCTGTATGATCAGGGTTCTAATGGACCCTCCCCAAACTTCTACTTACCCATCCATGAAATCGGCATGATTACTGAACTTAGCCAATAGAAATATGGGCAAAGGGTGTGAACAGGCAATTCATAGAATTAAAAGTGGTTCAATAAACATACAAAAGTATGTGTTGCCTCAAGAAAACGGGGAGTGAAGGGCACCTGGGCGGCTCAGTGTTGAGTGTCTGCCTTTGGCTCAGGTCGGATCCTGGGATCCTGGGATCGAGTCCCACATAGGGCTCCACTCAAGGAGCCCACTTCTCCCTCTGCCTGTGTCTGCCTCTGTGTGTCTCTCATGAATAAATAAATAAAATCTAAAAAAAAAAAAAAAACAGAGGAGACATGCTAATTAAAACAACACAATTTTCCCCCATAAGATTGGCACAAATGTTTGGTAAACAGGTGGGAAAATGGGCATCGGAGGGGCGCCTGGGTGGTTCAGTCTGATTAAGCGTCTGCCTTCAACTCAGGTCCTGATCTCAGGGTCCTGGGATTAAGACCAAGTTGGGCTCCTTGTTCAGTTGGGAGCCTGCTTCTCCCTCTCCCTTTCCTGCTCCCCCTGATCATCCTTGTATTTATTTGACATCCTTGTCAAATAAATAAAATCTTCAAAAGAAAGAAAGAAATGCCCATTTTTTCTTTCTTTTTCTTTCTTTCTTTCTTTCTTCCTTCCTTCCTTCCTTCCTTCCTTCCTTCCTTCCTTCCTTCCTTCCTTCCTTCCTTCCTTCCTTTCTTTTCAGAGACTTCAGAAATTGCTGTTGGAAATGTCAATTGAGGGCCCTCTTAGTGGAAGGAAGTGTGGCAGTGTCAATTAAATGTTCTTAAATAGGGGCACCTGGGTGGCTCAGTCAATTAAGCATCTGCCTTCAGCTCAGGTCATGATCCCAGGGCCCTAGGATGGAGTCCCACATCAAGCTCCCTGCTTGGCAAAGAGCCTGCTTCTTCCCCTCCCTCTGTTGCTCTTCTTGCTTGTACTCTCTCTCTCTGTCAAATAAATAAACAAAATATTTTTAAAAAATAAAAGTTTTTAAATGAGCATACTCTAATGACCAAGCAATTCTATTTCTAGGAGTGGAGCCTCTGGAAATGCATACATATATACACAGAAGTATGTACAAGGACATTATTGCAGCAAAATCCTTAACAGCAAAAGAATTGGGAGAGCTGAGATTCTCACAGTGGATTCCTATGGAGCTATTGATAATACCGTGATGGGAGCACCTGGCTGGCTCTATTGGTAGAGTACATGACTCTTAATCTCAGAGTTATGAGTTTAGGCCCCATGATAGGGGCAGAGATTACTTAAAAATAAAATTTTAAAAAAGTGGCAGGAAAATATGTCATCTAAATTTAGATGAAATGGACAAATTCCTAGACAAATATAACTTAGTAAAAACTGACACAGGAAGAAATTGAAAAGCTAAATAGTGCTATAACCATCAAAGAACTCCATTTTTTTTTTCTTTTGAGAGAGAGAGATAGAACAGGAGTGGGGGTGGAGGGGAGGCAGAGGGAGAGAGAGAGAGAGAGAGAGAGAATCTTTTTTTTTAAATTTTTATTTATTTATGATAGTCACAGAGAGAGAGAGAGAGAGAGAGAGAGAGAGAGAGAGAGGCAGAGGGAGAAGCAGGCTCCATGCACCGGGAGCCCGACGTGGGATTCGATCCCAGGTCTCCAGGATCGCGCCCTGGGCCAAAGGCAGGCGCCAAACCGCTGCACCACCCAGGGATTCCCGAGAGAGAGAATCTTAAGCAGGCTCCATGCCCAGTGTGGAGCCCAACTCCGGGCTCAATCTCACAACACTGAGATCATGATCTGAGGTGAAATCAAGAGTCAGACAGTTAACCAACTGAGCCACCTAGGTGCCCCTAAAAAATCCAATTCTTGATCAAAATCCTTCCCATTAAGAAATCTCTGGACACAGATGACTTAATCCCACCAAAAACAGTGATAAACAATGTAAATATATAACTCAATTTATGTAAATATATATGGTAGAACTATACACATAAGTATTTAATGGTTAAATATTCATAGAGTTATTCAGATTCATATATGTAGGCAAACAGATAAACATAATCAACCTGATGATGAGGACTTTGAGAGAAGGAGTTTGGGGTTGTCCCTTCACCTATATTTTTATGAAACCATGTTTATACTCAAACACAACTGAATCAAAGGTCAGATTCGTTGTAGTAAAATAGCCGGTGGTAAGAAAATGAGGTTGAGACCCACCCTGAGATCCGCCGTCTGGTTTTGGACACTACTATATTCAAAGCAAACAGGAGTCACTCACTTAATGTTAGTCCAAAGGAAAACCACATCTCTCATTTTACCACAGAA
Organism: Vulpes vulpes; assembly: GCF_048418805.1. Lineage (NCBI taxonomy): Eukaryota > Metazoa > Chordata > Mammalia > Carnivora > Canidae > Vulpes > Vulpes vulpes. The sequence goes on from NC_132780.1 coordinate 13,572,967, forward strand.
GAAGAGCCCACCACATATGTAACACTGTGCATTTATTTACAAAGAGGTTAGAGAAACACACAGAGTCTGGCCCCCCTGTGCACTGGGGAGTCACCATCGTCATAATAAATACAGTAAGTTTAAAAAAGAAAAAAAATACTGGATTGGAACAGCTGAGGGTCTTCCTGGGCTCCCCCACTCCCTCTCAGCAGGGGAGAAAGGGGGGGCACCGAGATAGAAGCCATCTTCCTTCCCCCTCTCCTACCTCCTAATCCCCTACAATTGTCCAGGGATAGAGGTGAAAGAGTCTTTCTTTCCAGGTGTTACCACCTCCTACTTGACCCTCAAAACCCCAAAGTCAGTGCTCCTTCCTTTTCCAGGGCACTCTGCAGGCACCACCCGGGTCAGACACGGAGTCTCTGACCATGGTGCCAAGGGGATATCCCAAGAATCCAGGGACGTGGACGGGGGCACTTTGTGAATGGGGGGTTGGGGGAGGGACACCGCATCTGGGCATGGAGAGGAGGAATAAGAGGGTTCAGTGACAGAAGTGAACGGGAACAAACGGACTAAGCGTCTAAACTAAAACGGGGAAATTCAAACTGAATTGCCCCTTCTGCATACCATAGTACACCCATTGTACAGATGAGGAAAGTGAGGCCCAGACAAAGGGAACTTTCTTGCCCAAGGGCTGCAGAGCCAGCAGCTGACTGTGTCAAACAGGGCTCCTCCCCCATTCCTCCCTATGGTGGAGGGGGAGCCTTTTCAACCAAGACTGCAGTGGATGGGGGGCAGTGAGGAAGGGTCTTTGGAAGCAGAGAAGATGGTGGTCTTTGGAAGGGAGGTACGGAAGGGCCAGTGACTGGGAGCGTGGTGGTGCAGAGGCCATGAGGGGGGAGCCCAAGCGAACTCCCAAACTCACACCGTAGTCATGACCTTGAGAGAACCCGAACGGAAACGCAGTATCTTTTTCTTGAGTGCGTGAGAAGCCTTGATCTTCACGAAGACTTTGGCGGGGCCCGCGGGCGCCCCTCCACCTGCGCCACCCCCGGGCCCGGAGGCGGCGGTGGCCGCCACCAGCTGCTGCGGCCACACCAGGCCACCGCTGCCGTCCGAGTCGCTGGACGCGGAGCTGAAGGCCGGCGACTCCCCCTCGCTGGCGCTCGACTCGCTCTCCCCGTAGCCGCCGCCAACGCCGCCCGCGGGCCCCCGGCGTCCCAGGGGCCCCAGGCGCCCCGCGGAGCACTCGGAGTCGCTGCCCGCGCAGCCGTAGAGGAGGCGGCGCGGAGGGGCTGACGGCGACGGGCCGGGCCCCGGGCCGCGGGCCGCGGGGGCTCGGGGCCGGCCGCGGCGCCCGTCCGCCGCGTCGATCTCGGCCGTGGAGCGCCAGCGGCGGCAGGACCCCGCGGCCTGAGCCGCGAGCGTGGGCGCGGGGCCGCGGCGGGGCCTCGGCGGCCGGGGCTCTTCCCGTTCGGCCGTGGGGTACTTGGGGGGCCCCGGGGGCGCCGCGGCCGCGCGGCCCAGCAGGCTGGTCTCGGACTGAGAGCGCGCGGCCTTGCGCGCCCTGGGCGAGCCCCTGCGGCCGGAGGCCTCCGTCACGCGTCCGCGGCGGCCGGCGGCCCGGGGACGCTCCCGGGGCGGGGACTGCTCCACGCTGCGGCCGCGGGTCAGTGGCGGCGCTTTGCGGCGCGCCGCGCGCCCGGGGAGGCCGCGGGTGGCGGCCTGCGCGCCCGGGATGTACTGCGCCTTCACCAGGCGACCCTCGGCCGGGCTGTCGGGGGGCGACGGAGCGGCGGGCGGCGCGGCGGGCTCGGGCGCCGGCTCCGACTCCCACGGCGGGGCCCAGCCGCGGCCCAGGGCGGCCGGGCTGGCGGGGCGGCCCCCCGCGCGCTCCACCGGGGGCTCGGGCGCGGGCCGCGCGCCTCCGGGGGGCGGGGACACGTCGGGCGGCCTCTGGCGCACGCTGTTCTGGCGCCGCGGGCCCCCGTCCGCGCCCCCGGGACTGGTCCGGGGCTGGCCCGCCCCCCGGCGGCGGCGCCTGCGCAGGAGCGCCGAGATGTAGCCGTCCAGGGGCCGCCCCGCGCCCGACGGGTCCGGAGAGTCCGCCGGGGGCCGGGCGCAGGGCCGCGGGCTGCGCAGCGCCACGGCGTGCAGGGGGCTGGGCGTCAGGAAGGGCCCCGCGCGGGCCCGCCGCTCCGCGGAGGAGCAGGCCTCGGGGCCCGCGGAGCCCGCCGCCGTCGGGTAGGGCGCCGAGTACGATCGCGGCACGGCGGCCCGAGCGCTCACCGCCTCCGGAGCGCTGGGGCTGGCGTCTCCTGGGGAAGGAGGCAAAAAAAAAAAAAAGAAGAAGGAAGAGAGTGGAGGGACTCGAAGCCCTTGCTCCATGAGCCTAGGAGGGTCAAGTGGCCAACCCCCGTCCTCTTCTGCTGTCAACCAAACCTCTGCTCTCCCTCTCCCCCTTATACCAGGTTCATGACAGAATCTTCCCGAGGCCCTGAGTGGTCCGTCCTGTCTCTGCCGCTTGCCCTCCATCTCTAACCCCTCTTTTCCATAATTATGGGCCTTCAGTGCCACTGACCTCCTGGAAGCACCTGCCGGTCACGTTCCAGCCTCACGGGCCTTTGCACTTGCTGTGCCGGCTCCCTGAACACTCTTTCCCGAGGATATGTTTGGCCCCCTCCCTCACGTACTTTAGGGCACCACTCAGGTGTCACACTCTCAGTGACGCCCCTAGCCATGTCTCCTAAAATTGCATCTTCGTCCCCCGCTCAAAAGGGGACCCCCGGTTGCCTGGGAGGCTCAGCGGTTGAGCATCTGCCTTCGGCTCAGGTCGTGATCCTAGGGTCCTGGGATCGAGTCCTCCATCAGGCTCCCCGTGGGGAACCTGCTTCTCTCCCTTTGCCTGTGTCTGTATCTCTCATGAATAAATAAAATCTTTTTTTTAATGAGGGGTGCCCTCCCTAGCCCCCTTCCCTAACTTTCCTCTCATCCTACACTTCTATATCTTATTTATCTTGTAGATTATTTGTTTCTCCCACTGGGAAGTCAGGTTTATGAGGACAAAGGTGTTTTTTTTTTTTTTTCCTTTTCCACTGTGGTATCCCTCACAGTGCTAAGCTGGCACAGAGTGGGAACTCAGAAACTTACTTGCACACATGAACAACAGCAGTTTCTGCTTACCGAGGGGCTACCATGTGCCAAGTCCAATGGCAATAAGGGCTGAGGCTCCCTGAATATGCAAAACTTCCCTCTGAGGTAGGTGCTGTTATTAATCCCATTTTAACAGATGGAGAAACAGAGGCCCAGAAAGATGCAACATGCTCAAAATCACACAGAGAGGGAATGTCACAGCCAGAATTTGAATCCAGGTCAGCCTGACTCAGAAGCGTGTGCTCAGAACCATTCTCTTACTGTCCATTCCCTGGCTCTCGGGGCCCAACCCCACCCACCTTACCTAGGGACTTGGGCCTCTCGCTGGCATAGATGCCCCGGGGTTCAGAGGGACCCAGGCGTCCATAGGAGCCAGATCCAGAGAAGCCACTGTCCCCACAGAAGGTTGAGGGTGGTGAGTCTGGACCTCCTGTGGAGCTGGGGTCTTCATAGAAGCCTGGATTCCAAGGAGAGGAGGAGAGAGAATCAGGGGCCTGGGTGGGGAAGCCAGTGGTGTAGAAAGAGGCAGAGACGGGAGCCTAGGTAGGGGACAGTAGGAAGGGTGGGGGTGTCCCAGGCAGACCCTGCTCCCTCTGCACCAGCTCACCTGAGCTGCGCCCGCTCTCCTGTTCCAGGCCCCCAGACTCCAGGCTCAGGTCTCCAAGCTGCTGGCCCAGGTCCCAGATGAGCCCGGGCAAGGCCTCCTGAGGGCATGAGGAGAGCAGGATGGTCACAATGCCCCCCATCCTCTGCCGACTGGTCCCCCACATCTCCCCACCGATGGGCAGAGCTTCACTTTGACAAATGAGGCTCTGATTTCCAAAGTGTAAAAGGAACACTACCCGAGTCCCAGGACCCCCCCTCAAGATCTCTGTCCCTTCATCCCCTAAGAGGTCCTTCTGACTGTCTAACTCGAGCCCTTCGTGCTGCAGCAGCTACATCCTCCTTTCTTAGGCATGATAAGTTTCCGGAGGCCCCACCCCTTGCCCCCTCTCTGTCAGGTGTTCCTTCCATTTGTGCCCAGGGCCCCTTAACTCTGGTGAGCCTAAGTTCCGAAGGTCTTGCAGTAAGGGCAGTTTGCTGCTAAAAGTCGGTATCCAGGACCTAACAGATCCCTTAGCCATTGGCCTGCGTCCTCCCAGTCCTTGGCCTTCTCCTCTCCCTTATCATCAGCAAGTCCTTCTGCAAGTCTTCCTTGAGTCCTTCCTGCTGCAGACGGATCCTTTCCCTCACAAGGATATAGTAGGCTGACCACGACTCATATTAACTCTTTGCTCCTGCCCTCAGGAAGAAACCACTGCCCCCTCCCATGCCTATTGGAAAGTCCTTCTGCAAGTCTAGCCTGTCTTGGTACTACACCAACAAGCACCAGCAGGTTGTTTTGCCCCAGGAACCACATCTTCCTCTTGCCTTTGCTTCTTTCCCACCCCGAGGCCCCCAGCGTCTGCCCTCTGCATCCCCATGAGAAATTTCTGTTGAGTCTATCCTGGATCCTTCTTGCTGCAGGGAATGACCATTTCGTATCAAGTGAGAATAAATGAAGGTGAAAACCCTTTAAGGGGAGCAGCAGTGACTAGGGATGGGGGCGTGCGGCTAGGAGCTAGAATAACACCGTGGGGCCTCCCAGACCCTAGGATTTGGAAAACCCCGTTTTGGAAAACAGGGCCAGATCCAGGAAGAGTCTCACATGGGTCTGGGTGAGGCCAGAGGTGGCAGCAGCCACAGGCTGACGGTTGACCCTCAGACAAAAGCGGTTTGTCTGGACGGCGGGAGGGAGGAGGGAGGGAGGGAGGAGGGGCTGAGGGGCCAGGCGCCCAGCCCTGCCTATTTAGGGCAGAAAGACTGGCCGGCTCCCCCGCAGACGCCCCCCCTCCCCTGGCTTCCTACTCTGTGGCTGCTCTGCCCATGCTCACCCCTCCCCCCCAGAACAGAAGCCCCCATCTGGGCTTGTTTATGGGAGGAAAGTCAACAAATCATTCCACTTTGGGCTCCTGCCCTGAGTGCGCAGAGATGCTCAGGGTCGCGTCATCTTTGAGCAGAACCCAGGAAAGCAGGAGAAATGTGCAGTTTCGGGTGGCCAAAAAAATTCACAGACCGCCCATATGCCCCGTGTCAGGTCCCCCACTAATCGCCCCCTGGCCGGCCCACTCTGCTTTAGCCCCACTGGTCTCTGTGCTGTTCCCCAGAACACTGCCTGGCCTGCTCCTGGCCCAGTCTGGATGCGCCGCCCCTGCATTTCTTCCTGGCTCACTCCCTGGCTTCATTCAGATCTTTGCTTACCCGAGCCCTCCTCTGACCAGACTTTCCAAAATAGCTCCCCTGTCACTTGGCACCCGTTGACCTGCTTTGTCTCCGCCTCTGCCACACAGCGGTAATGACCTCCCAGCTCAAAACGATGCATCAGGTTGTCATTTGGTTATGGTCTGTCTCACTAAATGTCATCCCTGGAAGGCTGAGATTTTTGTCTGCTTTGTTCATTGAAGTTTCCTTCTCCCAACCCCACCCCACCCCACCCCCAGGGTGCATAGCACAGTGCCTGGCACAAGGCAGGTGCTAATGCAAAGTTTGATGAAAATGAATGTAGACGGCAGAATACTATACAGTTGTCAAAAAGGAAGGAGGCAATTTCTGTCATCACTAAGAGGGACGCCTGGGTGGCTCAGTGGTTGAGCATCTGCCTTTGGTTCAGGTCGTGATCCTGAGATCCTGGGATCGAGTCCCGCATCAGGTTCCTTGTAGGGAGCCTGCTTCTCCCTCTGCCTACGTCTCTCCCTCTCTGTGTGTCTCTCATGAATAAATAAATAAAAGTCTTTAAAAAAAAAAAAAAGAATCATCACTAAGATACAGCATTGAGCAGAAAAAGAAAAAAGTGCATAGTTCGAGCAGGAGTCAGAATTACCTGAAGGGCCTGGGGTCCACCTCCAGAGCTTCTGATTCCTGTCTGAAGCTCATGTTTTATAAATTCTCATGTGATGCTGCTTAGTCCAGCAGCCGCATTTGGAGAAACCACTGGCATTATCGCTGAGATCTCACCCAAGCAACTGGAATTTGCAAAAAGCAAAGCCAAACTCTACATTTCTTGGTATGTAAACTGCATTGGTAGAGGTAGATGCATTGGTAGAGGTCTGGAAGGATTTACACCAAGGTGACGGCAGCGGTGATCTCTGACGAGACCCCTGTCCCTGTGTGACCTTGAGCAGGTTACCCCAGCTCTCTGGGCCCTGGTTTCCTCATCTGTAACATGGCATCATTCAACTCTCTCTCTTACAGGGCATTGTGAGGATTCTATGATTTAAAACAGCAGCTCCTTTTAAGCTCTTAATAAATGCTAGGTTCTATCATTACATGAAAACTATGACTTTCTAACAAGGAAAATATAAAGTCATGTTTCGCTTGTGTAAATAAAAATAAATATAAAAGGATAGATGGGGGGGTGCCGGTGTCTCAGCGGTTAAGGGTCTCCCTTCAGCTCAAGGCCTGATCCTGGAGTCCCGGGATCGATTCTCACATCAGGCTTCCTGCATGGAGCCTGCTTCTCCCTCTGCCTGTGTCTCTGCCTCTCTCTCTGTGTGTCTCTCATGAATAAATAAATAAATAAAATATTTTAAAAAGGGGAGGGGATAGATTGTGGGGGGTAAGTTCTGCAGGTCTAATTTCAGTTCTTGTTCTGTAAGGGAAGAGCAAGGGTGAAGGGAACAGACAGAAGAGGCCTCCTCTTCCCCCATGCCTGGACCATCCAACACGGCCCCAGTCTACACACTCCCATTGTGTGTAAGTTTGACCCCGTCCCTTCCAGGTGCAAAGCAATGACTCTTCAAAAGACCAGAAGGACCTTGGCCTGAATCTGGCTCCCTGTGTACCCACAATGCTCCTCATCCCTTTCTTTTCTTTCCTTTCCTTTTCTTTTTTTCTTTTCTTTTCTCTCTTTCTCTTTCTTTCTTTCGCAAGCCCTTCTGCTGGTGGCCACCCAGTTCAGGCAGGTTTAACATCCATGTGGTCAGGACCCCTGAAGACCCCTTTGCCCAAACTTTTCCAGACCTCTCTTCCTCCCCTGCTCACATGCCCCTAGTCTGTGTCCAATTCCCTTTATCTCTATTAGGAAGTCCTTCTGCCAGTCTAACTGAAGTCCTTCTTGCTGGAATGGGACTCTTTTCCTTGGTGAGAGAGAAAAGAACTCCTACCCCTAACCAGGATTCTTACCTCATTTCTCTGAGATATCCCTGGTCTTTCCCTGCCTCCCCACCATTCCTATTAGAAACTAATCAAGTCCGGCTTCAATCTTTCTTGCTTCAAAGGGAGTGTATTCCTGGGCAGGGTCTTTGGGGTGGGAGGGGTAAGCACCGTAAGACAGAGGCTCAGGGATCCAAGGAGGTGCCCGCACCCTCTTCAGAAGGACCCAGGAACCCCCCAACAGCAGTGGAGTTTATATTTAGCGCTTCTCTATTCCTCCTTCGGTATCGCTGTCTCCCTCCCGCTGCCTGCCACCGCCTCCTCCCTGACGCTGGGACGGAGCTTTGCCTGGAGAGTGTGGGGGGAAGAGGCCTCTCCACTACCATCTCCTGGGGGGGTGGGGTAGACAGAGGGGCAGATATGGGGGGGGGAGACTCAGCAGCAGGGATGAGGAAGCTGAAGGGCAGAGAGGGGAAACTGAGGCAGACAGAGGGAGAGCCTGAGGAACAGAAGGAAGGACACAGCTCGCCCATCCCCATGCTCTCTCCCTCTCCTCGTGCGTAGGGTGGGAGGTGCCTTCCCAAGCCCAGCCAGCCTGGGGTGGGGTGGGGTGGGGTGGGGGAGCTGGTGAAGGCCCCCACATCGCGTCTCTAACTTTGGGAGGGGGTGGGGCCTCCCACAGCTGTTTCTGTTTCCCGAGAAGAATGTGCAGGGTCCCACTCCCGGTCGGGGGAGGGGCTGTGCGTGCAGCCCCGGAGTCTGGCGGCAGCCCCCCCTCCCCATTCCCCATGTGGGGAGGGGGCAGTGGAGGTCAGCAGCAGGGAGAGCCCCCTCCCCCGCCGCCCGGGGTCAGGTTTCCCCAAACGGGAAGCTCTGACCACACACAGGCTTGGGGATGGGATCTGCAAGGGGAGCCAGGGTCTGGGGCCTGGCAGGCTGGGGGGGAGGGGAAGAGAGAGACAGGGACAGGGACGTGGGGCGGGAAGAGGGAGAGAGATGCCGAAATGCCAAAGGAGGCCAGGGAGACCGAGATGGAGAGACAGAGAGAGAGATTAAGAAAGAAACAGGCACTGAAAGTCACAGAGATGTGGCAGTAGGGAGAGAGAGAGTGAGAGAAATCCAGGAAGAGCCGGGGAGAAGCAGAGAATGACAGAGGAGAGAGGGGTGGTGCTCTTGAAGTCGTTCTGGAGACCTCTGCCTCCTTCTCTACCATTAGAGCACTCGGGGAGTTGAGAAGCCAGCCCCCCACGCCGCCTCGACCTGCCTCATCTTGGGTTAACCGAGGCCGGGACCCGCTAGGGAAGGAGGGAAAGTGTCACCGGGGAGTAAAGATCACCGCGGGGTCCTCAAGGACTGCAGGCTTCCTCTCAGCAGGGATCCCTCCCTCCGGAGGCCCGAGGATCCCCTCCCCCCACCCCGCCCCCTCCAGAGATCTCCAAGCACACCGGGACTTAGGGAAGATGGAGCCCTGCTGGCGGGGCCGGAGGGGGGCATGTTTGGATCCCGGCTGTGTGACCTTGGGTGAGTCGCTTGCCATCTCTGAGCCTCAGCTTCTTTCTCTGTAAAATGGGGACTATCACCCCCCCTTTCCTCCAGGCTGCAAGAAGACAACGCATGCCGAATCCTCGGCCCAGGCTTGACACACACTTAGCACCCAGAAGAATTTTCTTTGGGGAAGGGGCCTGTGCATTTCACGAGGCTCCGGCGGAGGCGATGCAGTCCCCCTTCCCCAGTTTGGGGGCGAGGAGGCCAGATCCCGCCCGCCCGCCGCCCGTACTCCTGGGTCTCCAGCCCCACCCCCTGTCCTCTCCCCCTCCCCCACCGGAACGGGTGTCTGAGCATCCGACCGAGACAGACAGACAGATAGACACAGACGGGGGCGGAGGGATGGACGGACAGGCAGCCCCTCACCAGCTGCTCCTCCAGGGCCGCTGCGGCCCGGCGCGCCGCCGCCGCATCTTCGTCCTCCTCGGCGTCCTCCTCGTCCTCGGCCTCGGCGCCCCCCATTCCGGGCTGGGCCAGCCGCAGCGCCTGCTGCACGCGGTACTCCTGCCTCTCCCGGAGCCAGTGCAACTCGCAGAGCCCGGCCAGGCTGCCCTCCAGCCAGCCCCGCAGCCGGCCCCGCTCGGGGCTCACCGGGAACGAGAAGGCCCGGATCATGGCTGCGGCCCCCCACCCCAGCCCGGCCGGGCCCCACGGCCACCCCTCTCCGGGTCCCACCTCCCCGCCCCAACAGCCCGCCTGCCCGCCCGCTGGCCCGGCTGTCACCGTCTCATCTGCATAGGCGCCCGCCCATTGGGCCGCCCACCCGCGCCTTATCTGCATGGCCACGCCCCCGGCGACAGAGCAACCGTCGCCTATTGGCTGCTACCCTCCCTGACGAAGATGCCCGGCGGTGCACCCGCGCCCCCCAGTGCGACGCATGCTCGCAGCTTCCTACTCGCTCGGCTTCGGGGCGGCCTCGCCACGCCCCACCGCTTGCCTGCCTTTGGGGCCTAGTCACGCCCCCTCTCGCGTCACAATGAAACAAGTCCGCCCTTGCTCCAAAGTCATTGGTTCGCGCCCCGCCGGTCCCGCGGCTGGTTCCGCCCCCTTGCGGGCGAGCTCCGGCTACCATTGGACTGTCCGGCGAAAGGGGAAGGGGTGATCTATAAATAGAGAATGGGTCCACGTGACAGTTTGGCAGCCTTTCCTCTCCCCCCACCCCTAGCGACGCTAAGCCGCTGAGGCTGAGCAGGGGGCGGAACGGGTTATTGAGTCGAGCCCTGATTTTGCCTCCTCTTCCACGAAGCCTTCCCAGACACTCCGCTGTAAAACTAGAGGCCAGCTGAGACCGACATCCTCCCCTAAAAAAATGCTTCTAAACGGGACCGGCTTCACCGGCATGTGACCAGCTTAGGAGGGCCCGGCGCCTGGTTTAATATTCTTCTGTCACCGTCTTGAAATTCTTATTTTTTTGAACAAGGGGCCTCGCATATTCATTTTGCACCAGGCTTCACAAATTCTGCAGCCAGTCTTGCTTCTAAGAGTCGGAGATCGGTTATATCCCAAATTCTGGAATTATGAGACCTTCCTGGGTTGAAGATTCTCCGATTCGACCAAAACAGAATCTAAGCGTCTTTTGTCTCCCAGATCGTGTGGGGCATAGCGTCCATCATTCGACGATTCCAGGAGCCTTTGTTCGACGTTCTAAGAGGCTTTGTTCTCCACGTTCTAAGATGCTCTGTTCTCAACGTTCTGTGGTCCTAAGAGTCTGAGCCTGACTTTGGTTTCCAAGGTTCCCTTCTGGCTCCCCTGGCTCCGCAAGCCGGGCTGGCGCCCCCTCAGGTGGCCAGCCGGTGTCACTACGCCGAGTGTGTGTCCCTACAACCTTCAAGATCTAGCTCCGACATTCATACCCATTTCTCAGACAGACCTTGACTCCCTACAAGCCAGGGCTCACAGAAGATCGTGAGAGAACTTCCTTCTTTTATGACCTCCTCTTTAATGGCACCAGAGACATTCTGGTGGTAAGCTGGAGAAACAGGGATAGCCCTTGAGAACAAACACTGGACCAGACTACCTGGGGGTGGGGGGCTGGGGGGTGAGCCCCAGCTCTGCCACTTTCTAGCTGTGTGACCTTGGAAAACTTGCTTAACCTCTGTGCCTCAATTTCCTTATCTGTATGATGGGAGTCAATGCTGTCTACCTTCTGCAGTCATTCTTAGGACTGAGATATTGTCCAGCGCCTTCCGTGTATAAAGAGCCACAGAAGGGTCTGATAAATAAGTACAAAATAATCCTAAGCCCCCTCTTGTTTAAGACAGACCAGTGGCTCAGTGGTTGAGCGTCTGCCCTCAGCTCAGGGCGTGATCCTGGGGTCCCGGGATTGAGTCTCACATCAGGCTCTTCACAGGGAGCCTGCTTCTCCCTCTGCCTCTCTATGTCTCTAGTGAATAAATAAAATCTTAAAAAAAAAAAAAAGACACACCTAGACTGTCCTTAAATAGCCTTAATTTTCCAACAGTGGGTAGATGATCGGGATTTATGATAGGTGGATTTGGGGAGCTTGCTCTCAAACGAGATTTTCTCAGTAGTTAGTGTCTGGGATGACGTCAGGGTTGGTTTTTCATCTCTGTTCTTTGTGCAAAGCCAGTTGAACCATTTCTTGCGTGGAATGTTGGATCTGGAACGGACTTAGGTTCTGATCACTGGACATTCGAAGACGAGTATTCCTAGGAAGATAAATTAAAAGATAATTATTAATGGTTGAATAAGGGAGTAAAACCAAGATTTGAGACCCAAGGGCAGCCAGTTGAGAGGGTTCCCAGAAGGAGGTACAGAGAGATCCTTGGTTGATGGAGTAAGAACAGCAGTCACAGTTCTGCAGATTTCCTGGGTGGCCTCTTGTTCTTACCGATGACAATGACGTATGAGGGGTCCCTGGAAATGAACGTGCAGCAGTAGCTTCCAACCTTAACACACAAGTCCTCCCCTTGGAAGTCGCTAACCAGGGTATAAAAGTTGCCTAAACATTGGGCACCCGCATCGCTCAGTGGTTGATCATCTGCCTTCAACTCAGGTCATGATCCCCGGGGCCTTGGGATCGAGTCCCGCATCCGGCTCCTTGCAGGGAGGCTGCTTCTCCCTCTGCCTGTGTCTTTGCCTCTCTCTCTGTGTCTCTCATGAGTAAATAAATAAAATCTTTTTTAAAAAGTTGTTCAAACATGGTTGGAAGCCATATGAAATCCTCAGAGCTTACTGCTAAGCATTTGGCTTCCTGTTCCAAGCCTCCTTTGGATACTAATGAAGGAGGAGGTCACAGTCATCCTGGATCTTGCGTCTGCACGGCGACTTTCAGCCTTTACAGAATGTGGCAGATGTCTTATATTTGTGGGGGATTTGGTGGAGGTTTGGAAGAAGATAGAGTGAAGTTTAGACATCCATAGAATGAAGGGGAATCAAAACTCTGATAAAGGACTTACAGGATTGGCAAGATACCAGAAGCCAGTCCAGCCTCTGACAGGTGGATACTAGTCTGCAAAATCTTTACGCATAAAATACACATCACTGGGCAGCCCAGGTGGCTCAGCGGTTTAGAGCCACCTTCAGCCCAGGGCGTGATCCTGGAGTCCCTGGATGGAGTCCCGGGATCGAGTCCTGCATCGGGCTCCCTGCATGGAGCCTGCTTCTCCCTCTGCCTCTCTCTCTCTATTTGTCTCTCATGAATAAATAAATAAATTCTTAAAAAAAATACACGTCACTGGGGGCAATCCCAAGACTCATGTGAATAATTGCCTTATTTATTTGAGGGGTCAGAAAATAAACATTGTGGGTTTTTTTTTTCTTCTTGTTGTTGTTTTTAAAAATATTGATTAAAGTAGAAAACCAACGAGAAGATGCAGGGACAGGACTGGGACCATAAAATGAGTCATCAGAAGGGTGATACAATTGATACCAAGAGAAATTGTGAGCGGCACCAGTTGACTTGAGATCAGCAATATTTTGATAGCTGGAAAATCTGGGTGAGTTCAGTGAGGAGGTGGTTCTTGCCATTAGGGTTGTTACTGTGTCATCTACCACGTGAAAGGTTCAGTGATTCTAGAGACTGAGTCCCCTGAAGGGGCTGTTGGGGAAGTTGGGGAAGCAGCGCAGAAATCCTGACTCACAGATGTCAGGGAGAGGGCAAGTTTTGCTGTGACAGGCGTTGAGGGGCTCCTGGGCAGCAGCTCATTCAGTTAAGCATCTGTCTTCGGCTCAGATCATGATCCCAAGATCCTGGGATGGAGTCCTGGATTGAGCTTCCTGCTCAGTGGAGAGCCTACTTCTCCCTCTCCCTCTGCTGCTCCCCCTGCTTGTGCTTTTTCTCTCTCAGTCAAATAAATAAATTTTTTTGAAAATCAAGCGGTGAGGGGGATCCCTGGGTGGCGCAGTGGTTTGGCACCTGCCTTTGGCCCAGGGCGCGATCCTGGAGACCCGGGATCGGGTCCCACGTCGGGCTCCCGGTGCATGGAGCCTGCTTCTCCCTCTGCCTGTGTCTCTGCCTCTCTCTCTCTCTCTGTGACTATCATAAATAAATAAAATAAATAAATAAATAAAGATTGAAAATCAAGCGGTGAGTTGGGAGGGGGTCTTTGAGGGGTATGTGGGATAATGCTCAATCCATTCGTAACCATCCTATTTCCAAATCAGATCACATGCTAAGGTATTGGGCAATAAGACTTCAACATATCTTTTGGGGGCGTGGGGGGACATAATTCAACCCCTAACAGGCCTAGAAATCACTGGAATTGCATTTTAGTCTTGGGGAAAGATGATATTAACAATGAGATATTAAAAAAACAACAACAATGAGATAAATTCATTCTGTGGATGGGGCACCTGGGTGGCTCATGGTTGAGCATCTGCCTTTGGCTCAGGTCATGATCTTAGGGCCCTGGGATTGAGTCCTGCTTCTCCCTCTGCCTGTGTCTCTGCCTCTCTTTCTGTGTCTCTCATAAATAAATAAAATCTTTAAAAAATTCATTTTGTGGATAAGGATAGCCTTCGAGGGTGATGTCATGTTCTAGATGGTGTACCTGTGACTCACATGGCTGGAATCTGTCCCTAGACACCTTGTGTCTCTGTGAGCAAGGGCCTGGGGTAGGTATTGTCAGTGAGTGAGCTGAGTGAGGGATCATCCACATGAGGGATTCCAGGGGTATTGCAAGGGAAAACCACATCGGGCAAATCAGCCTTCAGAGTCCCCGAAAAGTAAGGAGGGGCTTTAGTGAACTCTTGAGGCCCACCCATCCCCAGGTATTGTTGACTTTCCCAGGTGAAAAGAAAAAGATTGTGAATCAGGCACAGAGGGACATGAAAGAATGTGTAGAGGAGGTGATAATACAGTAAAATGGGAGAGAGTTTGCTGGGCTTGTTTGTGGCGGGGGGGCTGGGGAGTGAGGAAGGGTAGTGGGCTGAGATGGACAGGAGCACTCCAGGACTGTGAGACATAAACATGAAATCATAACGTTCCGGATGGAAGGAAAATCCCTTCCCGAAAGATTTCTTAGAATCGTTTGGGAATAAACCGTCCTGGGTAGTCAGGGGGCCTAATGAGTCACAGAGTGACTTAGACAAACATAAACACATGGTGGACTGTGGGATTCATCGTAATCATTGACTGTGTACGGAGGGAGGGGGAGAGGGGAGCGGGGAGATATTTAAGAGGAGGGCGTGGCCCCTGTGTCCCAAACCGGGTAGGATACCCACTAATGGCGATAGTCATTTCCCCTGTGTCTTGAGGGGTTATTTATAGACACAGAGGAGAAAGCCTGCCAGGAGAGAATCCCTGGGGAGACGAAATTTTACCCCTCAACTTTAGTGTCCCATTTTCTTTACAGTCCCTGCAAGTTTGGGGTTGGTGGTATCCGATGGCTCTGATAGGATGGGGTTTCTCATCTCTGATTGTTTAAGTTGTGGGGCCTTACATGACATCATGTGGCTTTGATTTGACCTGCCGTGGCCTCCTCATGATGTTACACGGCCTCATGGAATTCTGTGATCAAGGCATTTTCCCAGCTAACATTATGGGTTTTTAATTTTTTAATTTCTATTTTTTAAAGATTCATGAGAGAGAGAGAGAGAGAGAGAGAGAGAGAGCAGGAGCACGAGCAGGGATGGGGTGGGGAGGGAAGAGGGAGAGGGAGAAGCAGACTCCAGGATCATGACGTGAGCCGAAGGCAGGTGCTCAATTGACTGAGCCACCCAGGCGTCCCACATTGTGAGTTTTTAAAAAAGTTTTTATTTATTTATTCATTTAAGTCATCTCTGTACCCAATGTGGGGCTTGAACTCACAACCCACAGATCAAGAGCCACTCGCTTTTCTGACAGAGACAGCCAGGTGCCCCTAACATTATATTTATGATCATATTTCTAATTTCAGGTCTCAGGGTGTTAACAAAACTGGTGGCTAAGATAGGAGCAATGTGGGGGCACCTGGGTGGTTCAGTTAAGTGCCTTCGGCTCAGGCCATGATCTCAGGGTCCTGAGATCCAGCCCCACACCTCCGGCTCCCTGCTGAGAGGGGAGTCTGCTTCTCCCTCTGCCTCTGCCCCTCCCCCTACTTGTGCACTCTCCCTCTCTCTCAAATAAATAAATAAATAAATAAATAAATTAGGGGGAAAAAAAAAAAACAGAAGCAGTAAGATTATTCAGGATCAGGCCTGAGTACATTTCATACATTTGCTACCATGGCTCTATCACGAGATGTAGTTGTCTTTCTTGGATCTTAGACCAATCAGTTT
The DNA here is from genome assembly GCF_048418805.1 of Vulpes vulpes. Lineage (NCBI taxonomy): Eukaryota > Metazoa > Chordata > Mammalia > Carnivora > Canidae > Vulpes > Vulpes vulpes. The sequence goes on from NC_132780.1 coordinate 13,588,531, forward strand.
TAGAGGGAGAGCCATTCAGGATGAAGTCCAAGAGACTCCAGTATTTCCCAGTTATTATTAGCTCGAATTATGCCTCAAAGGCATTCTTGTTCATTTGGAGATCCTCACTGACTGAGGTTCATCTGGCCTTCTTCAAATCGGAGCTGTAGCTCTGAAACTAGCCAGCAGATGGACTAGACGACATACACCAGGAAGCCTCAGAGAGTAAGCTCTCAGTATTAGCTTGTTCTTCCAGGGTCGGGAAAGTCTTTATGGCACGAAAATCTGAATGTTTAGAGATAACTTGTTTAGGTGCCTGTTTCAATCGTTTGCCCTCAGCTGTAGAGTCAAAAGTCTGGGTGAGGGATGCCTGTGTGGCTCAGTGGTTGAGTGTCTGCCTTTGGCTCAGGGCATCCCTGTGTCCTGGGATCAAGTCCTGTTTCGGGCTCCCCCCAGGGAGCCTGCTTCTCCCTCTGCCCATGTTTCTGCCTCTCTCATGAATAAATTAATAAAATATATATATTTTAAAAGTCTGGGTGACAATGAGGAGCTGGGGGACCAGAGGGCGGGGGTTAAAGGTGCAGTTATGTTCCCTCTGCCTACAACCTCCGGGCTAAGATGAAGCTTGAGAAGTCATCTCAGAAGACTGGTCTTCTGGACCCTCAGGCTCGCTCAAGGCTGCCCCACCCTCCTGGACTCCCCCAGCCCGGCCCTGCCCACTCTGGTCATTACTATCCCCAGACAGGTCTGTCTCTCCACTGGATGGTGAACCCCCTGAGGGTAGGAACTGGGATGCCTCAGTCACCACTGTGTCCCCAGCATCACCCAGCACCAGTGTATGAACAAATTCAGTGTGTCGAGAAGTCATTGCATCAATTTAAAAGAAAATACTAAATATTGTGGATCAGGGATCCCTGGGTGGCGCAGCGGTTTGGCGCCTGCCTTTGGCCCAGGGCGCGATCCTGGGGACCCGGGATCGAATCCCACGTCGGGCTCCCGGTGCATGGAGCCTGCTTCTCCCTCTGCCTGTGTCTCTGCCTCTCTCTCTCTCTCTCTGTGTGTGTGTGTGACTATCATAAATAAATAAATAAATAAATAAATAAATAAATAAATAAATAAATATTGTGGATCAATTTCTACTATGGACCAGACCTGTGCTAATTGCATTGTAGTTATTAGTAGTTATGATTAGCAGTAACACCACTGACCAAAGAAGTGCCTCAAACAAGCCATGGGATGCCTTGGCTCTAAACCCTCTATCTCTCTAGCCACGTTCCTCCATCCATCCTCCCCTTCTGGCATATTCCCTCCAACTAGAACTCTTCGTATTTTTTCTTCCCTGCCCTCCTTATGCTACCCTCTGTACCTTCCCCCTTGTAGTCTTCCATCCTGGCAGTCCTCCCTCCAGATTGCCTAACCCAGTTAGTCCTTCCAAAACTCCTCCACCTTCAGTCCCCTCTCCTCCACCCTCAACCTCCCCTCCCTCCAGCCTCCTTTTCAGACAGTCCTCTTTCCAGGTGAACTCCATCTCGGTTAGCAACAGATTCATGATAGAGTGCGGTGTGGCCAGAGACCGAAGCCATGGGGCCAGAGATGAGTCCTTTTTAATTGCTGGGGAATTTGGGTTGGAAATAACCACCGCTGACCCACCACTGACCCCCGACCTGCTCCTCTCCCGGGGCGTGTCCCATCCATTCGGGGCAGGAAGCCCCTTCTGTGTAGAACAGTTCCTTGCTGAGATGGTGTGGAGGGCCACTCTCCGGGGACCAGAGGACAGCATCACTGGGCAGCCGAGGCGGGAGGACAGGACCTCAGAGGACGCTGATGCGCTCGGCCAGCCCCTGCATCTCATGGTCCTGCGGCGGCAGGGCCCCACCGAAGTCCCCATCGGCGGGCAGCCCGGGTCCGGGCAGCGGGTGTTCTGCCACGAACTGCTCCCAGCGCGCGTCGTCACTCTCGTGGGTGATATACCTCTCGCCCATCTTCCCCTCCAGCTCTCGGAGGTCCAGCCACGTCTGGTACTCCTGGGCCCGGGAGAACAGGTGTTAGCAGGAAGAGCACAGCCCATAGCAGCTGAGCGGCGCCCGCGCATCACCTGCCCTGCGGGTGACAGGCCGGGTACCGACCAAGGTGAAGCCACACCCTTCGCAACCTGCCCAGCCAATAGAAATTCATTCAGCTCCGCCTCCTCCTGCCTCCCAGCCAATGGGAAGCTCAGCCACGTTCCGGATCCACGGAAAATGCACCTGCATCCCTCACCACCTACACAGCCGATAAGCCATCGGGCTCCACCCCTTCCCCCAACCCAGCCAATGGGACCTCTCCTCCCCCTTCGCTCTCAGCCCCGCCCCCCCGCATCACCTGTAACCAGGGGTGGCTGAGAGACTTGTCCACACTGTAGCGCTTGCGCATCTTCACCTGCAGCAGGTTGTTGATGAGGTCAATAGCTGCATGGGAAGGAGACAGACAGTTCAAGGCCTGAGCGGTCAGGGGCCGCCCCTCCTCCAACAGGCCACTCCAGCCGACCTGCTACCATCCCGGCCTGCCTTCTGCACTGGCCCAGGTGGCTTGGAATCGCACCAATCGCTCACTCACCTATATCCACATTAAATTACCATTTTGTCTAATAAATAAATAAATAAATACATAAATAAATAAAATACCATTTTGTCCACCCCTCCCCCCACATTGCACACACACTAGCTCCCACATCTTTTCACCAAGCCTCTCCCTCAGATTTCCCATTCCTATGTCACCTTCATTAAGTTTTGTCATACACAGGTACACACAGGCACCCCTGGACTATTCTTCACTGAACATTTTTCTTTAAGCCAGGGGAGCCTATGTGGCTCAGTCAGTTGGGCGACGGACTCTTGATTTCGGCTCAGGTCATAATCTTGGGGTCGTGGGGTGGAGCCCCAAGTGGGGATCTGCAGTCAGCGCAGAGTCTGTTTGAAATTCTCTCTCCCTCACCCTCTCCCTCCACCCCCACCCGCCCATGCACCCGCTCTCTGTAAAATAGAGAAATAAAATCTCTAAAAATATTTTTTTTCTTGAAGCTAAACCATTTGTCCTAGATGTACTGTGAAGAGGACAATGCAAGTTGAAAAACAGCATGTATAGTACTCTGCCACCTGTATAAAAGGGGGAACTAAAAGAATGCATGTCTACATATTTGCTCATACATATTTGTAAGACTTGTAATAGCCATTGCCTTTGGGAAGAATGGCAGACAAAGGACTGAGAGAGGATTTTCACTGTAGGCCCTTCTGTATATTTAAAAGTCTGAGCCACGTCAGTATTTGATCAAAGAAAAAATCGATAACATTTGGCTTTAAATCATTTCACTTTTTAAAAATTCATTTTCCCCTTGAAGGACTTTCAAGGGGAAAGTGAATTTATTTATAACAGAAATATTCTATCAATGAAATGAAAACCCAAAGTTTATTGGCCATGCCCACAAAAATAAAATGAACAGAAAACAATATTATTAGATGATAGTCAGTGGTTTCCTGCAGAAGGCTCAGAGAGAGGCCCGTTCTTTAAGAAAAGGAGAATTAGCAAGTGTCAGGCATTCGAGACAAGCTGGCACTTGTCCGAGGCTGTCTCCTTGGTCAGAAGCCTTGAAGGACAAGGCCTCACTGTGTGAACCCCTGTGAGTCTAGGCCTTGTCCACACGGCCTCCCTCACACATATCCATTCACACCAAATTCACTTTCGCATACCCGATGCACTTTTACAAAGATTTCTGAGTGGGTCCCAAAACACAATGTTGAGGACCTCCAGTATTACCCCAGTACTCATGAATCCACTTTTTTTTTTTTTTAAGATTTTATTTATTCATTAGAGAGAGAAAGAGAGAGAGCACAAGCGGGGGGAGGAGCAGAGGGAGAGAGAGAAGCAGGCTCTCTGCTGAGCAGGGAGCCCGATGTGGGGCTCCATCCCAGGACCCTGAGATCATAACCTGAGCTGAAGGCAGATGCTTAACGGATTGAGCCACCCAGGTATCCCTCCTGAATCCATTCTTATCACTTACTATTTTATTTACCTCTCTCAGGCCCACTGCTGCCACCTTTTCCTGTACTAAGCCCCATGTCACCCCCTCTCTGCCTGCTCCATAAGGCTATATCCCTCTAGAGCCCTTCCCTCCTCGACAACCTTCTCCCTACATGACCTCTTCTTTCCAACTCATCTCAGAATTCCCAGCACCTAGGACAGTCAGTGCCTGGCATACGATAGACACGCACATGCTTGTTGAATAAACTGTTCCGAATAGTGATTGTCTTAACCTCCCTCCCATCCTCTGTTTTCCTGAGCTCCCTGACTCCAAGACCTGCCCCTCCATCTTGGGCTTTCTAACATTCCCCAGGATCTTAGCACCGCTGTAAGCCCACCCTCCACTTTTGGCTCAGGCCCCATTGTTACAGGCCTTCCAAGAGAACTTTCAGGGGCTCAACTTACAGGCCCCAATGCCACTACCTGGCCACAGGCCAAAGCCCCTAGATCTCAGTGTCCCCCTAGGGCCTGGCTCCCCTCTCCTTGCACCCCTCACTCGCACCTGGAGCACTTTGTTTCCTGTGAACTAAGAACTAGGCCTGACTAGCTCCACACACACCCTTTAGCCCCTGCCACAAGGTTCCAGGTCCTGGGTACCTCCCCGTAGCCCCACCTACCTCCAGGCTCCACCCCCACAGGACCAGATGTTCCAGGGCCCGCCTCTCCTATGGTCCCGCCCACTGCCCCACTTCCGGTCGCCCCCCTTGCCCGCCTCCACCCACCTCCGGAGGAGATGCGGCTCCAGGGGCAGGCTGGGTACATGAAGGCAGCGTTCTGGATCTGGTCTTTGATGTCCTCGTCCTCGTTGAAAGGGAACGTGCCACTGAGGCTGACGTACATGATCACGCCCACCGACCACATGTCCAGCGAGCGGTTGTAGCCCTGGTTGAGCAGCACCTCGGGCGCCAGGTAGGCAGGCGTGCCCACCACCGAGCGCCGGAAGGACTTCTCGCCGATGATGCGCGCGAAGCCGAAGTCACACAGCTTCACCTGCGGAGGGTGTGGGGTGGAGGGTCCGAAGGAGCGTTAAGGCTGCACCCTGCCCAGTGACCCTCCACCACGCCCACCACTGCGTTCCAGACAAAACTGCATGCTGGTTGGAATCCAAGCTTTTCCTCTCACTGGTCAAGCGACCTTGGCCAAGTGACTCCCTATGCCTCAGTTTCCTCATCTGTACGGGGAGGAGGATGGAAACAGCGCCTACCTCAAAGAGTCCATCATGAGGGTCACATGAGTTAATCCATCTAAGGCACATAGGACAAGAAATGCCACCTGCCCCTATACTTCCGCCACATCGGACAGGTGTCTTAACCACCCCGTGCCTCTATTTCCTCTTTTGCACAACGGAGATTCTAAAAATCCCTACCTTAAAAAAAAAAAAAAAATCCCTACCTTAAAGGGTGGTTGTATGGAATGAAAGAACAAATAAATAAAGTGGTGGGCACAGTGTCTGGCTCACAGTGAGGGCCCCGATCTCAGGGGCAGGCCTTAACTTCTGCTAGCCCCAGCGTCATCTGTATCAGGGATGTTGAAGCCGCTTCCTCTCAGCCTTCCCTGGGGATTTAGTGTGACCCTGCATGTAAACTGCTGACCGCGATGGCTAGCAGTCAGTAACAGATGTTCACCCACATTTCCCTTGATGGTGGAGCAGCCGAGGGTCATGGACAAGCTTTGGAACCAGCAACACTCAGGGTCAAGGTCCTGCTCTCCTTCCTACCAAGTCCATAGGTGGCACCACCTCTGTGCTGCCATCTCCGTTCGTGTATCGTTCGTCCCCTGTTCAAAACCCTTCTGTGGCTCACGAAGACTCTCCAGACAGAGTCCAAAACCCTTGAAGCCTCAAGCCTCTGTTGCTTGCCCTCAAAAAGAGCCACAGCCCAAACTCTTGACTCCATGTGACAGCCACACCACCCTGTCCTAAGATCCTTTTCCTTTTCAAAGATGCACCCTTTTCTACAGATGTTACAAGGGAATACGACTTAGCTGTTAAGAAATGGAAGTACTGATCCATGCTACAACATAAATGAATTCTTAAAACATGAACTGAGTGAAAGAAGCCAGTCACAAAGGGCCACATATTCTATTACTGAATGTTCTGTTTAAACGAAACACCCAGAATAGGCAAATCTACAGAAAGTAGATTCATGGTTGGGATGAGGGGTGGTGGGATTGCAGGATGTCTGGGGGGTCAAGGATTTGGTTTGGGGGCCTCTCTCTAATGTTCTAAAGTTGTTCTAAATATTCTAAAATTGTTCTAAATATAAAATTGTTCTAAATATGTTCTAAAATTGATTGTGGTGATGGTTGCACAATTCTGAATACACTAAAAACCACTGAGTTGTATGCTTTTTTTTTTTTTTTTAAGTAGGCACCATGCCCAGCATGGAGCACAGTGTGGAGCCCAACATGGAACTTGATCTCAGAACCCTGAGATCAAGACCTGAGCTTAGATCAAGAGTCAGACACTTAATCAACAGAGTCACCCAGGTGTCTCTGAATTGTATACTTTGAATCAGTGAATTATATAGTATGTGAATTATATCTCAATAAAGCTGTTAAAAAAAATACAGGGTCTTTTCCCAGGCTGTTCCTACTGCCTAGAATACTTGTCCATCCAAAAAACGGACTTACTCTTTCTACAGAGTGGCTTTTTTCTCTTACCCTCTAAATGGGCTATACAGTTATGTGAGCTCAGAGAACCATATCACAGAACTCATTACAGATATACTAGTATTTTTGTGACAACATGATTGACATTTGCTCTTCCCTCTGTGATCTGTACTGACCAATATGGTGGCCTTTGGCCACTTGTGACTACTAAGCACTCAAATGTAGCAAAAGCAACTGACAAACTAGTTTTTATTTTATTTAATTTTCATTAATTTACATAACTGATCCTATGTTATATCCAAGGGTGCCACTAACAACTGAACGATTTCCAGAAGTGGAAAGAAACCATGAGGTTGATGTGAGCTGTTTCCACTGGGAGTCAAAATCTTTTACCCTTCCACAATAAATGTTAATGAGAATAATATATTTTACTATTAAAAACAACAACAACAACAACAACAACGAAAGCAGAGGCACCTGCATGGCTCAGTCGGTTAAGTGTCTGCCTTCAGCTCAGGTCATGATCTCTGAGTTCTGGGATCAAGCCCTGTGTCAAGCTTCCCACTCAGCAGAGAGTCTGCTTCTTTCTCTCTCCCCCCAGTCCCTCCCCGCCCTGCTCATTCTCTCTCTCTCTCCCAAATAAATCAAATCTTTAAAAAACAAAAAACCCATCTTAGACTTAGTTATTGGAGAACTTTTTAAAATATGCTTGGAACAACTTGGATATGTCAATCTACTTTTCCAACTGCTAATTTTATGAAATCTAAGCAAAAAATCAAGTATTTCTGATAAAAATTTCACATCTGAATGGAGATAGGCCCTAGGTGTTAAATACATATCAGATTCTGAAGGCTTGGTATAGGAAGAAAGAATGTTTCATTAATAACTAATATGTTGATTACATATTGAAATAATACTTCCATATACTGGGGTAAAGTATATATATTATTAAAATTAATATCATTAGAGGCTCCTGGCTGGCTCAGTTGATAGAGCCTACAACTCTTGATCTCAAGGTTGTGGGTCTGAGTTCCACACTGGGGGTAGAGATTACTTAGAAACAAATTTTTAAAAATCCAGTTAATGTCACCAGTTTCTTTTGACTTTTTTTTTTTAAAGATTTTATTTATTTATTCATAGACACAGAGAGAGAGAGGCAGAGACACAGGGAGAGGGGGAAGCAGGCTCCATGCAGGGAGCCCGATGTGGGACTCCATCCCAGGTCTCCAGGATCACACCCTGGGCTGCAGGAGGCGCTAAACCGCTGCGCCACGCGGGCTGCCCTCAAGTTTTTATTATTAATGGGGGAAGCGGAGGGCAATTTCTTCTGTGGGTCTGCTAGGAAAACAGTCCTAAGGAACCTTGGACTGGGCGGTGAGAATACTACTAAACTGTAGTATCTGGTATCTCTAGATACCAGCAGCACCCATCCTCACCCCACCTGCCCAACAGCTGTGACAACCCAAAATGTCTCCAACATTGTCACATGTCCCCTAGGGGGCAAAACTGCCCTAGCTGTAAACCATTGCTAGAGATGGACGTTCGTTGGCCTTAGAGAGGAGATATCTTTGCTCACCACAGTTTCTGATGCCCCTACATGGAGCTGGGCACATAGTAAGCACACAGCAATTCCTAGTTGACTAAAATGAACCTCTGGTTTTTGAAGTGAAATGAACTCAAAGTTTGCAAAACACAGATCATAAAGCAAAAAAATACACAGGATGTGGAAGGGCTACATGAGAATCTGTAACTAAGGCCCTTAAACATAGTAGGCACTCAAAAAACTCCCATCTATTAATAATCATCACCCCTATACAATCTGGCTCTGCCCCTGAAGGGCATTCTCACCGCCCAGTCCAAGGTTCCTTAGGACTGTTTTCCTAGCAGACCCACAGAAGAAATTGCCCTCCGCTTCCCCCATTAATAATAAAAACTTGAGGGCAGCCCGCGTGGCGCAGCGGTTTAGCGCCTCCTGCAGCCCAGGGTGTGATCCTGGAGACCTGGGATGGAGTCCCACATCGGGCTCCCTGCATGGAGCCTGCTTCTCCCTCTGCCTGTGTCTCTGCCCCTCTCTGTAACTGTGTCTCTATGAATAAATAAATAAAATCTTTAAAAATAATAATAATAAAAACTCGAATTGAATGGGCCACAGGGCCATGGAGAATAAAGACTACATTTCCCAGTCCCCCCTTGCGGCCAGCCAGGACCACGTGAGCTACTCGTGGCCAATGGGATGCTGGAAGAGGTGCCTTGTAAACCTCCACACTGCCATTCTGGAGGAAAGAGGTGTGTTCATTCCCTCCACCGTGTTTCTTTCCTCTTCTCCCTCCTATTATGTCACATGATGGAGACCATCATGAACCACGGAGATGAGGCAACATCATAGAGAGCTGAAAACAAGACAGCCGGAGCCGAGTACCTGACTAAGAAACCGCTTTTTCAGCCTCAAAATGCTTATGCTGGACCCTACATGAGTGCGAAATAAGCCTCTATTTTATTTAAGCCATTGTTATCCCGAGTCTCTGTCTCCAGTTATCCTGATTCATTCAATCCCCACCCACCTCCAATATTTGCTGGGCTCCCCAAATCAAGCTGGGACATAACTGACCTGAGGAAACGGGTCAGCTGACGCCAGCAACACGTTCTCCGGTTTCAAGTCACAGTGGACGATGTTCTTGAAGTGAAGGTGTCTCAGAGCCACCAGGATCTGAGGGGAGGGGTGGGGTGGGTAAGAAAGGCAGAAAGGTACTAGTCCTACACCCCGCCTGCAGCTGCCAGCCCTCCAAACCCCATCCATGCCCCTCTCGGCACCCCTAAAAATACCCCCCCAGGGGCAGGGGAGGCATTGGAGCTCCAAATAAGAATCTCAGGACCCCAAAACCATGACACCTGGGTTAAGAGTTGAAGATTCCAGAAAGGCTCGACTGTAGCACTGGGGTTTGGGAAGAGTCTGAGGTCCTCTAGCACGTGGTAAGCTCTTGACAAAAAAGAACTATTAGTAAAGCTGGCTCGTCTGCGGAGCTGGCAACGTGTGATCTCCTGGAACATGAGTTCGAGCCCTACCTTGAGCCTAGGGTTTATTTTAAAAAGAGGGTGGAGGGCAGGATGCCTGGGTGGCTCAGTGGTTGAGCGTCTGCCTTTGGTTCAGGGTGTGATCCCCGGGTCCTGGGATTGAGTCCCATGTAGGGCTCCCCGAGGGAGCCTGCTTCTCCCTCTACCTATGTCTCTGCCTCTCTCTCATGAATAAATAAAATATTTTAAAAGGGGGCAGCTATTAGTAAAGTAGTGGCCTTTAAGATGGTACTACTGTGTGACTCCATTTTCTAGGAAGTATTTTTCATCCATTAAAAAACTTTAATATGAAATAGTCCAAATACCAAAATGATCTATATTATATATCAAATGCAACATTCTAAAGAGGCGGGGCGAGGGGTGGATTCTTGAGCCAGCCTCCGCAGGTGGAAAACCCGGCTCTACACTTCATAACTAGCTTGTAGCCTTGGGCAAGCCATTTTAACCCTCTGGGTCTCAGTGTTCTCGCCTGTAAAATGCGGGTAATAAAAGTACCCAACCTCAGGGTTTGCTGTGAGGTTTAAATGAGTAGAGGCATAGAGAGTGCCTAGGACAGCGTCTGGCACAGAGCAAGCACTACGTTAACTACTACTATCATTGGTACTGGCTACTCTTTTTGTGATGGCCTGCGGGTGAACATATTTCTTTGTGTGTTTCAAACAGACCTTTTCCTGCTCTATCTGCTAATTCAAAAATATCTTATGATGGCGAGGTGAGCTGATTTACAAAACAAAATGCAAAAAACAGATACAGGGATGCCTGGGTGGTTCAGCAGTTGGACATTTGCCTTTGGCTCAGGGCGTGATCCCAGAGGCCCAGGGCCGAGTCCCGCATCGGGCTTCCTGCATGGAGCCTGCTTCTCCCTCTGCCTGTGTCTCTGCCTCTCTGTCTCTGTCTCTCTCTCTCTCTGTCTCTCATGAATAAATAAATAAAATCTTAAAAAAAAAAAAGGAACCATACAATTTACAACCACTTTATCTGCGGACACTATGACCATCTTGATTCTGTGTAATCCTTGTACTACAGCCAGGGAGATTGAGATCCCCGGTGTGTATGTACCTCTTTTCCAGATTTCCTGTTTGTTGACCACCTCCTCCCTTACTAGTAAATGAGGAGAACAAAGAGGGCAGGTTGGAAGCTGACAGATCCAGGTTCTAATCTCGGCCACCTAGCTGTGTGACCTTGGGCAGGACAAAGACCCTCCCTCCACCTCAGTCTCCTCATCTGTAAAATGGGGGTGATAGTAATACCTACCTCAGAGGGCAGTTGTGAAGCATAAACAAGCCCATGAGATAAAGGGCCTAGCACAGGACTTGGGGTGGGGCAGAGAAGAGGCAGAAGGCAGAAATCTGCAGGGAGACAGAAAAGAGCACAGGCCAAAAAGAGAGGGAGAGATGGAAGACTAGAAAGAGAAACTAACCAGTTGGTGAAGGCAGGCAGTTCCCTCTCCCCACCCGAAGTCTAGATGAGCCTGCCTAAGTGGGCTTCTCTCCCCACCCCACAAGCCAACCTGATGAAGGCATAGAGCTGGGGAGAATGAGGGTGCTGGGCCTGCATAAAGGAAGCATAGCACAAGGGACTTTGCAACCAAAAGAACAAGTCCCAAATCAGGTGAGGGGCCAGCCAGATGGGAAGGTCTTTCCAGGAAAGCTGTAAAACCCAGAAGCCACAAAAGGCAATGTTTAACATAAAAACTTTTTTGCCATAAAAAGTTAAACTCATTATGGCAAACAAAAGCCATGAATGAAATGAAAAAGAAAAGAAATACTGGCATAGAAAGAAATTGGGCAGCCAGGATGGGTCAGCGGTTTAGTGCCGCCTTCAGCCCAGGGCGTGATCCTAGAGACCCTCTTTGGGAATCGGGTCCCATGTTGGGTTCCCTGCCTGGAGCCTGCTTCTCCCTCTGCCTGTGTCTCTGCCTCTCTCTCTCTGTCTCTGTCTCTCGTGAATAAATAAATAAAATCTTAGGAAAAAAATTGAACACAATTGACAAGGATCCAGGGTCCCTCATATACAAAGAGCTCTCAAAATTCAATTATAATAATCCAATTGAAAAATGGGCAAAGGGTATAAAAAAGCACAAGCTAATAAACATAGGAAAATATGGCTCAACCTTACCCATAATTTTTAAACTGCCAAATAGAGCCACATGAAGTATTACTTTTCCACCTATAAGACTGGTGATTATTTTATCCAGAGTTAGTAAGGAGTGAGGAAGTAGATAGCCTCAACCTGTTGTTGAGAGCAAAGACTGAAAGGGATTTTAGAGAATAACTTGGCAGCATGTTTAAAAAATTTCTAAAGCACATTCCTCTGGACTCAGGAGTCTATTAATCTGAAACATGTTCTACAGAAATTCTCCCACCAGAACCCAGCAATATGTGTAGACAGATATTCACAGGATGTTGTTTGTAATGGTGGAGAAATGAAAACAACCTCCATACTCAGCAATTACAGGATTTGATGATATCCATCATGGGATACAATTCAGAAAAAGAGGCAGCTCTACTAACTACATACCAAAATAGAATAGCCTTCCAGAAGTACCATTAAAGTGAACAAAGTAAGAGGCAGGGCAACATATGGATGACACCAATTAGTTTGATATTACTAGTTAAAAGCACGGATCCTAGGTTCAAATCCCATTAGCTGTATGACTCTGGGCAAGTTACTTAAAGTCTCTGAGCCTTGGTTTCTTTCCTCTCAAAAAATGGGAGCAATCATGGCCACTACCACATAGGTTGCTTTGCAGAAAAAATGAGTTAAAATGGTGCCTGGCACACAGTATGTAAAAATGAGTGGCTGAATTACTTATCACATTAACATTCCCCATCCCTGCCCTGCCCACTCTGGGTGATTGCTGTCCAGGGCTGGGGCTATCTTGGTCACAGCTGTGTCCCCTGCACTCTCTGGCATGGGGCCAGGAACAAAGCACGGGTACAGGGAGAGCTTGGTGAACCATCTAATACATGGCTGAATGAGCTCCCTACAGAAAGACCTCTCTCCCCTTCCCTTTTCCTACACGAATATAGTCAGGCCTAGGGAATCTCATTATCTCAAGTAATAAAAATATAAAATAATAATTTCTTATTTTTCTATACTAATAACTATGATTTTTCACTACTGCTCTACTATTTGTATTGTTCTATTGTTATTATTCTCTTATTATTCTCCAGTCTGTTCTATTATTACTCTACTATTTTGAAATTACCATTCTATTATTCTTTCTATTATTATTATTACTATTTTTTATTGTCCACTACTAGGACTCCCACCAGTGTCTGCCTGACCTGGGCATAGGGCAGGTGGTGAGCCAGGCGGAGGGGGGCAGGGACAGGTGTACCTGGGTGATGAGGAACTTGGTGAGGCGTTCGGGCAGCCGGCCCTTCTCGCTGGAGAGGATCATCTCCAGCATGTCCCCATGCAGCTTCTCCATCACCACAAACACCTTCTCTGGTGTCTCAAACATGCAGTCCAGGTTCACGATCCCTGGGTGCCGCAGACTCTGGGGTGGGTAGGGTGGCAGTCAGGGTCCAGGTTGCGCATGAACTTGGGACCCCGAGGCAAGCCATGGGACCAGATGGACGACAAATAAGAAGGATGACCCCGGGGGGCGGCAGCTCCTTCCCTGGGGGTGGCACTGGGGGAAGGGGGAGGGGCTTCCCACAGGCCAGACAGAATCACATCCCCACACCACTGTATCTAGAAGGATCTTTATGGTATGAAGCTCTGCTGAAGGCCCAGGGTTGTAGGAGGGAAGGGGGGAGGGAGAGAACAGAAGTATGGAACAATGGGAACGACCTCTGTGCATCTGTTTTAAATCCTCTTCCCTCCCCCCAGCCGTGCCTGGCCTAACCCCATTTCTCCCACCCAGGTCCCCACCCAGCCTCCTCCCTGGGGTCCAGGCTCCAGTCCCACCACTCTCCACCCACCTACCAGGGCAGCCTGAGATCTTCCTAAAGTACACACACTCAACCCTGTCCCTTCATTGCTCAAAATCTTTCCATGGCTCCCCAGTACCCTGAGGAGAAAATCCATGGGTGTCCTCACCTCCCACCACCTCCCCACACATAAACCATCTGGTATCTTTGAACTTCAAATTCCTAGAAGACTTCATGTCCCTCTCCCCTCTAGATCTTTGCACAGGCTGGTCCCTCTGTTCAGAATACCTTTCCACCCCTCAGTCCCAACATGCATATTCCCTCCTCCAGGAAGCCTTCCCTGACCACCCTCAGCCTGGGTCAGTTGGCCCCTGAAAGGAGGAAGTGGGAAGGGAAGATCCTTCCTAGGTTGGAACTGAGCTGGGGTCCAGAGCCTGATGGTCACCTGCAGAATGGCCACTTCATTCCGGAGCTGGCTTTCCTGCTTGGTGGGGAAACGTAGCTTGTCAATGACCTTTACTGCCACGTCCCGGCCTGTCTTCCTGTGCTTTCCTGGGCAGAGGATAGGGGAGGTAGGGGATGAAGGGAGCAAGACCTTCCAGTTCTGGCAAGAGGCACACCCCCCCACCACCACCACCACAGAGACACAGGCATAGTTGAACAAATATGGGCAGAAGGCCATTAAGGTGGCTCTGAGGGGTCTCCAGGAGAGATGTAACAAGTATGGGGCCTTGGGAATAAAGGTGGAATGAAGAAGGTGGAAAACAGCTCTGAGAAGGGAAATCTATAACATGGTAAACTAGATTTATAACCAATTGGAATCTAGGAACTAGCTCTGTGGCCAATCAGAGTGCAGAATTCGTTCTCCTATTAATGGGTGAAAGTCCATTGGCTTTTCCCAGAGAGAAAAGAAGCGCCTGCAACCATCTGGCTGGAGGATCTAGCTTTCTAAGTCACCCAGAATAGGCATGTAGCCAATCAGATTGGAAGATCTGGAGCCCAGAAACCCCCAGGATCCCCTCTGGATTAGCTCAGAAGCATTCATACCTCCATAGACCACTCCAAACTGTCCGGAGCCCAACACCTCATCTGGGAAGATCTGGTAGACAGTGGCGATGTCCTGTATGGCAGGGAGGGGAGGGTCAAGGGTGCAGATGGAGATGGGGTGTTGAGGAGACTAGGGAGGGTGGGAGGCTGTGTGGGAGGTAGAGGACATCCTTGGGACCATGGGTTGTGGGCAGGGTCTCACCACATTCTCTTGAATCTGGCTGTTGGACACGGAGATGCTCAGAGAAGCTTGTCCTGGAGAGAGGGGAGAGGTGGAGGTGAGGGGACCCCAGGCTCAGGATAATCTTCACCCTTAGCTCCAGAGGCAGCCTCTGAAGCCACACCACCCAGGTTCAAATCCAGGGGATCCAGTGCAGCTCCAGGCCGCTGACTTGTCCATTATGAATCTGTTTCCACATCTAAAGAATAAGGGTAATAAGAGGAGCTCCCTCATAGGGCCAGGGGAAAAGTAAATGAGATAGGCTGAGGGGGTTCAAGAAACGGTATCATGAATGATTTCACTGAGCATTGCACCCCAAGTAGTGCCGAGGGAAGCCATGCTGATCCCATTTTACAGAGGAGGACACTGAAGCTCAATGGGAAAGTCCACACTGAGTCCAACATCTCCCCCTTGAACTTGCCACCCTACCACCCAACCAGAGGCAGAGTTCTGATCCTTCTGCCATTTGCACATCTGCCCCCTTGCCATCCTGGGTCTGGCCCCTCCCCTTCCTCCCTGGTCTCTCTTCCCCTGTTCTGCTCTTATTCACCATCCATGGGGAAGCACAAACCTGAGCCTGTCCTTCCTCTGCTCCAAACCTGCTGTGGCTCCCCAGCACCCTCAGGAGGAAGCCTAAGCCCCTTCAATGACCTCACAGGCATTGGTCCCTCATTTACCTCTTTGACTTCAACCCCCATCAAACAACATGTTGGGTCCTCCCGACACCCTGGCCTCCTTGCTGGGCCTCAGATACAGCAAGTCCCTTCCTATCTCCTGCCTTTGCACTTGCTGTTCCCTCTGCTATGAATGTGCTTCCCTAACTCTGGACTTAGTTAAATCATCCTCATCACAAAGTCTCAGCTCAAATGTCATTCCTGGGCACACGTTCTGTAGTGTACACTTGTTGTTCATGCAGGATGATCTGATAAGTGTCTGTCACTCACACTAGATTATGAGCTCCAGAAGGCAGGAACCTGGGACTTTCTGATCATCTTCTACCTCTGCTTGAAATATTTCCCATTTGCTTTCCCCTCTCTCCACCCTCCTCAGCTTCAAGGTCTCAGCACAGATGTTGCCATGTCCTGGAAGCCCTTCTGGATACCCAGGCTGGATCAGTTATCCCTTCTGAGCTCCCACAGTCCTCTGACTCCCCTGTCCCGCCCTGCCAACTCTGGGTCATCACTGTTGGAGACAGGTCAGTTTCCTTTACTGGACTGTGAGCCCTGTGAGGGCAGCTCCTAGGCTATCTTGGTCATTGCTATGTCTCCAGAACTCTCTAACACAGGATGAGCACAGAGAAGACACTCAGTAAATACCTGAATGAAACAGTCTGAGCTCACAATCCAGAGGAATTGTCACCACCTGGGACAAGACTCAGAAAAGGGAAGTGACATGCTCAAGGCTACACAGCAGGTCTGGGACTTAATAGAGATTTGAACCCAGGCCAGCTGAGTCCAGAAGCCACATTCTAAACGGTGCCATTCCCTGCCTTCTCCCTGGCTCTTCCCTTCCCTGGGACCCTCCCCACCACAACAAGCCCTCCCAGACCCATCCTCTCAGGGCCCAGGGTGGGGACTTACTGTGGGGTGTGTGGCCTGGTGTGCTGGGTGCGTCCTGGAGGATGACTGGCATCAGGGCCTGGCGGATGGCGGTTTCCCAGCCCCGGGCAGCCTCAGCTCCCTGCCCACTGGGCCCCCCTGGGGCCCCGCCAGGAGTCTCGCCCACAAAGTAGGTGACATTAGCAGTGACAATCTCAAAGCAGTGGGGGTTGGTGCCTGGTGGCACAAGGCTGAAGTTCTGGGCAGGCTCCACGGTGAGGATTTCTGACAGCGGAATTTCCTGGCAGGAAAAGAACCAGCACCAATGAGGATGCCAGGCAGACCCTGGGGCTTCCCACTTACTCAGAAGTGCATATAGAATCCAGTATCAGTGGGAAAGGGCCTGCTTTGCATAGAGTAGTCAGAAAAGGCCTCCTGGAAGAAAGTATGTGAAGCAAGAGATCAGAAAGGTAAAAAGAGGCCAGCTGGTGGAGGATGGTGGAAACAGCATGTGCCAAAGCCCTGAGGTGGGAAAGGCTTCTGTTCAACCTGTTCTCTTCCCATTACATGGATGGTGCCTAGCACACAGGAGGTATGCCAGGTTTGGTGAACATATAAGGTTAGGTCATGAGAGGGGACCACGGGCTTTGTCTCCAGGGCCCTGGGGAGCCATGGAAGTGTTTTTTGTTTTTTAAAAAAAGATGTTATTTATTTATTCATGAGAGACACACAGAGAGAGGCAGAGACACAGGCAGAAGGAGAAGCAGGCTCCCTACACAGAGCCTGATGGGGGACTCAATCCCAGGACTCCAGGATCACACCTTGGGCTGAAGGCAGGCACCAAAACACTGAGCCAACCCAGGCATCCCATGGAAGGGTTTAGAACAAGGCAGGGGGAGGTTTCTGGCTGTATGCAGAGGGTGGATGGGAAAGGATGGGACTGAGATAGGAGATCAGGAAGGAGGCTGAGGGGGCCAGATGGAGGGGAGGGGACAGAGAGAGAAGGTGCAGGGTAGGTACGTGCAGAGGGAAAGAGCATGTTTTGAAAAGTTTTGGAAGAGAAAGCGGGGGTGGAGGAGTGTTGCATTAGGGGGAGAAAAGAATTTTAAAAACGAAAAAATGAAACAGGGACAGACAGACACAGCTAATAAAAACAAGAGATAGAGACGTGGTGGGGATGGCATCTCAGTGTGGCCCAGCATACAGGAAAGATGAGAAGGCACCCCCCACCCCCAACCCCGTGGGAAGCCGCTCCAGAGCAGGTAACCCCGAGGCATCCAAGTTTTATTTTAAGAGCAACCGGAGGGTTCTGGCGGTTTTATCGCTCTTCTGGCTGCTATGTGGGACAAGAGTGTGGGGGCAGTGCAGAACCAAGGACCCAGGAGGAAACTGCCCAGCGCACAGCGCTACCAGGGCAGGTGGTGGGGAAGACTGAAAAATGACCCAATACTTCATTATAAAGTGAAAACGGGACAGGGAGCTCCGCACGTTATCTTCACGGAGGTTAACTTGGAATGAGGGCAGCAGCCCCACGGCGACGACTAGTCTATGAGGCCTTTTACAGGTGCCAGACTTGAGGTGCGGGCAGGTGAGGTAAGCTGCCCGGGTTCCCCAGCTGGGAAGTGGCGGAGCCAGGTGGGGCCATGTGGGCCTTTTTGCTGGTGACAGGCAAGCAGGGCAAGCAACTGGAAGAGGAGTGGGAGGAGGCGGTCTGGGGGAGCCAGGGGCCGGAAGGCCCACCTTGTAGTATCTGTTGGTCGTGTTGTTCTGGAACAGCGTGATGCACTTGCAGTCCAGGCGCCAATAGTGCCGCTTCCTCTGTAGGGAAAGGTGCCCCAGGTGAGGTGGTCTGCCCTTGGCGCGCTTCGCAGAGCCAAACCCCGCCCCCAGACCTAGCCCCGCCCCCAGAAGGCTCCACCCTTCCGCCTCTTATCTCCCACCCCCTCTACCCTAGCTCCGCCCCGCAGTGGGCCTCGCCCGTTCCTAACTCCAGCCCCACCTCCATCTCGCCCCCTTCTCAAGTTGATCACGCCCCTCCCGCCTTAGCTCCGGCTCCACCCCACCTTGCCCCGTCCCATGACCTCTCTCCAACTTTAGGTCAGCCTCCACCAGGCTCCTCCGCCCCTATCTCCTGCCCCACCCCATCTCCTGCCTGCCCAGAACTGGCCCCGCCACTATAAACCCTCCCCACCCCACCCTCCCGACTTGACCCTACCTGCCTGGCCCCACCCTATATCACACCCCTACTTAATTACCTCCAGTTATACCTCTAGCCCGGCCCAGCACCCGCTGATCCCATCCTCTATAACCTAACCTCAGGTCCTTCTCGCCCCTGCCCCTAACTCTAGCTTCCTAGTTGCTGGTCCCACTCCTCCCCTGACCCTGTCCTTAGTTCCGCCCCCTTAAGAGCCCACCCCTCTATTTGTAGCTCCGCCTCCAGCTCGGCCCCGCCCATCCAGCCTCCTCAGGCGGACCTTGCCCCGCCCCTAACTCTGGCCCCGCCCCGCCCACTCACCAGCGTGTCCTTGTTGCTGTAATGAACCACCCAACCCTCGCGCAGGGTGGTGCTAGATTTCCGTGTCGTGTGTCGCACCGACTGCACCACCCTCATTAGGGGGATGTACCCCAAGGAGCTGAGGGGGAGGGGGAGGGGAAGAGGATAGAGGTTACAAGTGGAAAATACGCATAAGCACATCTCTGTGCCGCAGGGCACATCTCTGGGCAGCGAGGAGTGGGGGTTTTTTGGCCACACTTCTGTGGTTTCCACATTTCCCATAATGGGGGAGGGGACTCTTGAGAGGGGCACATTACAAGACTGGATTGTGAAGTCAGGCAAATCACTTACCCTCTATATACCTCAGTTTCTCCACCCAAAGGGGTAGCTGTGAGGAGTGAAATCTTTCTGAGGAGTTTACCACAATGCTCGGTACCCAGTGGTCCTCTGATAAGTGCTAATCTGTACTGAGCCCAGTGATTGTGCGGCCAGCTGTGTGACACTGGGCAAGTGACTCAACCTCTCTGCCTCATTGCCCTTATCTGGCCACATGCTATTATTACAGAGAGGAAATGAAGCCTGAGAGAGTCACAGACTTGCTCAACTCCAGAACCAGCCACCTCTTGATCCCTCCACTAAACCAGGACTCAGGTGGCCTTGGCACTTCTCTTTGCCTCTCTGAGATTTGGTTTCCTCATTGGTGAAATAGGCTGCCTTTCCCAATACCCCCACCCAAATCCATCAAGATCCAACTCTGACAGCTTCTTACTCCGTTACTAAACACTCCAGGAAAGACCTGGCAGAAAGGGAATGTGAACCTCCAGGCAGCTTGGGTCAGGTAACACCAGTAAGAAACTCTCTGACATCATCATGACCTGCATATTCATCTCCCCTCTGGCCTGGTCTCCCATACCCTTCCCCTTGCCCTCCTTGCTCCAGCCACACCAAACTCTGTGCTGTTCCTGGAACAAGCCTGGCCCTACCACAGGGCCTTTTCACTTGCTGTTCTTTTTGCTTGGTAGGCTCTTCCACTCACTATCTTTCACATGTTTCCTTTCCTCCCCTCCTTCAGATCTCTTCAAATGTCACCTCCTCAGAGAGGTCCCCTTTAATGACCCTAACTAAAATAGCATATCTTCATTCTCTGTCCACTCTCATTGCTTTATTTTTATTTATTTTGATAGCAATTATCAATACCTGATGCTATGGATGCATCTGTTTACTACCTGTCTCCCCAACTAGAGTGTTTGCTTTATGAGGCCAGAGAGTTTCCCAACAGCTGTGTGGTTGGGGTCCTAGAACCCAGTAGGTGGTCATTAAGTGTCTACTGATGCACTGTGGAAGTGGCTCACCCTTCTCCCCACGTTTATGCCTCCCTCACCCTGTGAGGTGAAGTCTTAGCTCCCTTTCTCTTAGTAATTATTGGCTGAAGCCCCTGAGCCTCAATCTTCTAACCTAGGAATGGGGACAGCAATCCTTATGTTCCTTCTGAGAAGGATTTAGTTCAAGAAAAAATAATTAGGGGTGCCTGGGTGGCTCAGTGGTTGAGCATCTGCCTTTGGGTTGGGTCGTGATCCCGGAGTCCTGGGATCAGGTCCCACATTGGCCTCCCCACAGGGATCCCGCTTCTCTCGCTGCTTGTGTCTCTACCTCTCTCTGTGTGTCTCTCATGAATAAATAAATA
Source organism: Vulpes vulpes (assembly GCF_048418805.1). Taxonomy (NCBI): domain Eukaryota; kingdom Metazoa; phylum Chordata; class Mammalia; order Carnivora; family Canidae; genus Vulpes; species Vulpes vulpes. The sequence goes on from NC_132780.1 coordinate 13,609,112, forward strand.
AATCTTAAAAAAAATACTTATACATTGATGATGGTTTCAATGCAGAGGGTTTCAATTACCCTCATTTACATATGTATTACTGTATTAATACAATGTACTAATTGTGTATTAATATTATTCTAAAACATATTTAAAAAGTAAAAACATTTAAAAGATGAGAGTAAAAGTAAAGAGAAATGAAGATGCAAACATTTTTTCCCCATACCCCGGGATGGATCCCCTCCCAACCTCCACACTTTGGGGATTCAAGAACAGAGTACCAGGGAGGATTCTCTTTCCATCTCCTCAGTGTTTACAACCCAGCAAGCACTTGATCCACATGATGTAATGGAATTCGAAAATTGCCTTGTGAGACAGGTGCCATTACTGCCCCAGGAGGAAACCGAGGCACAGGGAGACGTGACCAGCAGTGTAAGTGGTAGAGCTGGGACCTAGCCTTGATGCTCTTAACCTTTAGCGCCCCGTGCTCCCAAAACCCTGCTGCCTTCCTGCCTCCTGGACACACAGGCATTCCACACCCATGCCTGAAACCAGGCTCTGTCCTAGGCACCTGGAGAATGGACCTGACCTGACATCTACCCACCAGCTCCTTGCCCCCAAGCACTTGAGCGTATGGGATAGTAGGACTGAATAAATATGAATCCCATTTATAATGTAAACACATATAATTAAGCCAATTATTTTTCAGAGCTTCTGTGCCAGAAGAAAGCCACTGACTGTCGGGTCCTTGGGGATGGTTTTCCCCTTCCCCTCATTTAACAGATGAGAAGACTAAGGCATCTAAAGGGGAAGGGACTTGCTTAGACCATACAGGTCAATCTGAGGCTAAAATGGTTATAAGAAAGTGGGTAGTTTCCCTTCCTTTCTAAGATTTGAGTATACTGCGAGAAGAGCTAACACTATGGAATGCTTACTGTGTGCCAGGCACTATTTTAGGTATTTCATTTCTATTCATTCACTTTGCTCTTACAACAATCCTTAAAGGTAGATCTTCCTGAATCCCCATTTTACTGATGAAGAAAACTGAGGGCCCAGAGAGATTAATCTCCTGCCTGAGGTGATATAGCAGTCCTGTTCTTACTCTCTGCACTGTCACTTTGCAACACAGACTTTCTGGAAGGGCCTGCCAGCAGCTGATCCCAGTGGCATCCTCAGAGAGAGGAGCTAAGCAGCTAGGAGACAGGGAAGTAGGAGGGTTTGACTAGCTACTAACTTTGTGTGTGGGGGGGGGGGGGGAGTGCAAAAAAGTGGTTTGATTAAAGCACGAGGACAGGGGCACCTGGGTGGCTCAGCAGTTGAGTGTCTGCCTCTGGGTCACATTGTGATCCCGGGGTCCTGGGATCGAGTTCTGCATCAAACTCCCTGCAGGGAGCCTGCTTCTCCCTCTGCCTATGTCTCTGCCTCTCTCTTTGTGTCTCTCAAGAACAAATAAATGAAACCTTAACAACAACAACAACAATAATAAAATGCATGGTAACAGGACCCTTGGGTAGAAAGAGTTGTGACTATCTACCTCTTGAATGATTGTATTAGCAGTTCCCCCCAAAGAATTACAATATAAATTAACATCTGCTTCTATGAAAACTTTCTAGCCATGTGCATTTTTCAGGAAAAAGGGAAAATTAAAAAACAAAGTGTGGGTGCCTGGGAGTTTTAGGTGGGGGGGCTGTCAACCCACTGTAGAGATAGGAAGGGTCTTCCCTGAAGGATGCCCTGGGTACCTCTCGGCCTTGCCTCCCTCGCCTTCCTCCTCCTCACTGGCGTGGAGGGCATTTTCCGAGTGGGAGCCTGGGATGACCCCAGAGTCGTCAGATTCATCCATGAGGGAGCTCTTGTCAGCCTCGCTGAAATCGGTGGCCTCCTCCATCGGCACATCTAGGGGGACAGGGATGTTAGAGGGGCCTCTGCCCAGTCCCACCCCACGCCCCCCTTCCCACTCAGCCCACAGTCTCTCACCTCCATTGATGAGTGCTTCCCCTAAGCAGTCGTTAGGGACACGGGTGGCACAGCGCTTGTGACAGTTAAACTTGCAGTCTGGTATGAGGACAGGGAACAAGTGGACAGGTGGGAAGGGAGAGACAGGTCACCTGTAAGGGTTGAACCTTGACTCCTAAACCCCAGGCCCAAAAGATTCTGCTTTTGCTGTTTGGGGCAGGAAACCTAGCTGAACCTTCTCTGGTTGTCCCTCTTTGAGTCTAGAATATTTGGGGCTGGGTAATTCTTTGTTGCAGGGGCTTTTCTGTGCATCATAGGTGTTTAGCAGCATCCCTGACCTCTACCCACTAGAGGCCAATAGCACATCCTCATATGATTAAAAAAATTTTTTTTATTCTGGATTTCTAAGACTCCAGATTTCAATGTCCAAGTTTCTAGAACTTGACGTATCTATGATTTTAGACTGATAAGGCTCCTTGATGTCCAAGGTTTTAGGGTTTTCAATATCTAAACTCTAGAAATCAGTGACTCTATAGTTCTACAATTTCTGGACTAGAAATCAGTGACTCCAGAGTTCTACAACTTCTGGACTGTGAAGCCTCCAGAATCTGATGATTCCAAGGTTCTAGGATTCCATACACCCGAGATTCTATAATTTCATGTTCCTATTGTTCTTTAGCTCTGCACGTCTAAGATTCTAGAATTTGACAGTTTCAATGAATTCTAGAATTGGGTGAGATTCTAGAATTATAAGTTTTTATAGACCTAGATGTCTGGTTTTCTAGAAATTTGATAATCCAGAGTTCTGTGTCCTAGATTTATGGGACTCTAGGATCTCATTTAATGCTTCTGGGCTTTTATTATTCTCAAATCCCATGGTTCTAAAGTTCCAATATTCCAAGAATCTATAATTTGGTAGTTCTAGGATCTATGAGTCTGAAGTTCTGTGGTTCTTTTTGCTGAATCCTAGGATCCAGAATTCCTGAAGCCTAGGATTCCAGTTCTGTAGTTCTAGAATTCTCAAGTTCCGCAGTTGTAGAATGCCACAATAAGTGGCTTTAGATCTAAATGTCTAAGGTTCTAGGATTCTAAGTTTCAACTGACTGAGGTTCTAGGATTCCAGAATTCCAAAGTTTCTAAAACACCAGGATTCAGGGCACTCTTCTGAGGCTCTGTGCTCCTAAGGATCAGAATCCTGGGATTCTTTTTTTTTTTTTTTTTTTTTTAAGATTTTATTTTTAAGTTATCTCCACACCCAACATGAGGCTGGAACTCACAACCCTGAGATCAAGAGTCACAGGCCCCACCAACTGAACCAGACAGGTGACCCCATAGTACTGGGAGTCTTACATCCTGCCACCAGCCCAGGTGAGAGAGGTCCCAAGCTTCTAAGTGTGTGTGTGTGTGTGTGTGTGTGTGTGTGTGTGTGTGTGTGTCAGGACCTTCTGACCCCCTCCATCACCCCATGGGGGCCCCCGCTGACCTTTGCACTGCAGGCCCTGGCGAAAGAGGCCCTTGAGGAGTTTCTTGCAAGCCTGGCAGACGGTAGGCCGCGTGTAGCTGTGGATGAGGAATGTGTGCGGAACTTTCACCTTAGAGAGCAGCATCTTGTCCAACTCGATGGGGCGGCCCGTGTAGGAGGAAGTAGATGATGAAGAGGAGGAGGATGGGGGGCGGCGAGGCAGGAGCTCCATGGTACTACGGCTCTGGGGTCAGCAAGATGGGAGGGGACACATTAGTGGGTGACCCCATGCCTGGGCCCTGTTGCCCGCCCCCCACCCCGGCCTGCCCGATTCCCAGCCCCTCACCAGCTCATCAGCCATGCAGGGCAGGGACTCAGAGGTGCTGAGACGCACAGAATGGCCACTGGCCAAAGATGTGGACGATAGGCGCCTCTTGCGGGCACCACTGCAGTTGTTGGGGATGCTGAAGGCACAGCGCTTGTGGTAGTTCAGTCCGCAGCCTGCGGGGGGCGCCAGACGATCAGAGACTTATTCTCGCCAGTCCTGAGCTCTAAAGCTCCGCCCCACCCTCTTTGCCTTCTCTGTAGATTAGGAATACAGCAGCTGTCTCAGGAGGGCCCCCTAGTAGTGCCGTTAAAGTCAATGAAAAACTATAAAAACCCAAATCAGGTAGAAGTGCTACTGGCCTAGAAGGTTCTGGGCCAGTCACCAGGCAAAGAACCATGAGCAGGTGAGGTGCTTGCTAAGGGCCCCAGGAATGTGGACTGGGTAGTGGCAGAAGGAAGCCACAACCACTGTACCAGTTGCACAAAGGAGGAGCGTACTAGCAATGACTACTTCTTCCTTATTCTGATATATGTGCACCAAATATTTTTATCTTCTTCCTTCTCTCCCCTCATCATCTAACACAATACTTATTATTTTTTTAATATGGTATTGGTCCAATTTTAGTTTACGTGCCGCCGAAGGGAGCACCGTATAACATTTAAATTACAGGGTATTGAAGGAAAAGTGTGAACACACATTGTCTTCTGGGGAAAGGGTTAGCATATTTTCAATTGTACTCGGGACGATTCTATCATATCAGAAAGAAGTATGACTTTATGGTCATTTCTTTCCTAATTTATCTTCTTTTTTTTCTTTTTTTAAATCCTTGTCTATGAAAGAATCAGGCTCAGCTTATTTTCTTGGTGGGCTTCCTGAGCACTTGCTCCAGCACATCTCCAGTGATTCCAAATCATTCCAGGAATGCTCCCTGTTCTGCAGTGAAGAATGCTCCTCACACTTTTGGAAGCTTCTTTGGGGCCACCTTATAAAGCCTGTCTTCTGGTAGCCCGGCTATCATAGGCTTTCCTGAAGGTGGTGCTTCGGGAAGAGCTTCAGGTTGGCAAATGACCTTTGCCTACAGGAAATACTTCCCAGTGTTGTTTTTTACTCACTCCTGTGCTTCATAGCACTTCAAAATCTCATCCCTGACTCCCTATGTGAGTATCAAGGTAGAGTCAGACTCCCATCAGAAGGTGTTAATGGCATTAGGAACAGTCATTTGTGATTCCTTTGGAACCACACAAACGAAGACCATCATCTATGATGTTGAGCCAATGAAGTCTGTGCTAAGGATGTCCATTGGAATGGATGACACAAGGGGCACCTGGGTGGTTCAATCAGTTGGGTGTCTGGATCTTGGTTTTGGCTCAGCTCATGATCTCAGGGTCTTGAGATTGAGTCCTGTGTTGGGCTCCTTGCTAAGCATGGAGCCTGCTTAAAATTATCTCTCTCCCTCTATTTATCCCTCTTCCCCCTTTATCATGTGCATATGTGCATTCTCCCTCTTAAAAAAAAAATTAATGACATTGCGCAGTGATGGTTACATATGCCAAGACATTAAGAGTTGGATATGGTTTGTGCATGATGGCAGTACTGACAGCAGCTCTGAACGCACTGAATCGGTTTTCTGCAGGTCTGATGTGGCTGTCATCCTTAGAGCCCTTAAATGCCATCGGCATATTTAGGGCTGCCTGATAATAATCCCAGTCAATGCTCATCTGCAACACAGGGCACTGAAGACTCAAGATTTCCATATAAGCGTGACCACCACGAAGCTGGAGATTCTCAGATGATGGAACATAAGAGAACACTGAACAGTCAATGCAGGTGCAGATAGCCTTCATGGAATGGATGGTCTTCAACTGCTGTGTGTATAGTCAAGGCAGCTATGTGGCTTTCATCTGCAGGCAAGGTGAGATCTCAATGTTCTTGCTCAGAAGTGTCAAAGATGGGAAGAGTGGACCTGTGGAATCTTGAGACATTTTGGTTATGTGTTCACCCCTTTATTTTTATTTTTAAAGTATGGTTTAAGAGGGATCCCTGGGTGGCGCAGCGGTTTAGCGCCTGCCTTTGGCCCAGGGCGCGATCCTGGAGACCTGGGATCGAATCCCAGTCAGGCTCCCGGTGCATGGAGCCTGCTTCTCCCTCTGCCTGTGTCTCTGCCTCTCTCTCTCTCTCTTTTTGTGACTATCATAAACAAAAAAAAAAAATAAAAATAAAAAATAAATAAAATCTTAAAAAAAATTTAAAAGTATAGTTTAAGGACATGTGTATGAGTGCTTGTAGACTGAACATGTGGTCATCCCCTCAAATCCGTATGTTGATGCCCTAACCTGCAATGTGAATGTATTTGAAAATGATCTTTTAAGGAGGTAATTAAGGTTAAATGAGGCCATAAAGGTGGGGTACTGATCCCATGCTACTGGGGTCTTTGTAAAAGGGAGACACTTGAGAAACTGTTGTGTCTCCACACACCATGTGAGCTACCCAGAGAGATGGCAGCCATCTGCAAGGCAGATGGCTTGGTTACCACCAGGAACCAAGGTTCCCTGTCTGAACCTGGATCTTAAACTTCCGGCCTCCGGAACTGTGAGTTATAAATATGTGGTGTTTAAGCCACTCGGCCTGCGGTATTTGGTTATGGCAGCCCTGGCACACTGAGGTGCCTGGTCAATAAGGAGCGAACTCTGATGGTCAGCTTTATGTGTCAACCTGGCTAGGCTGGCAGCCCCAGTAATTCAGACACGAATGCAAGGGTTGCTGTAAAGATATTTTGTAGGTGGGATTTAAGTGCACCATCAGATGACTTGAAGTGAGGGAAAGTATCCTAGTTAACCTGGGTGGGCCCGTTTCAATTGACAGGTTTAAAAAGCAGAGTTGAGATTTCCCAGATGAAGAAATTCTGCCTGGAGATAGCAGCTTCTGCGTCTGCTGGGTAATCCAGGCTGCCCTTTCTGACCGGCTGCCCTTTCTGACCGGATTTCAGAGTAGTTTAGCCAGCCCCCATCATCCTGTAAGCCAATTCGTTTCAAATATCCTTTAATATACACCTCCTATTGACTGTTTCTCTGGTTGTTCCCTGTTATATAGGCTCCACCTTCTTCCCTGGGCACATTCCCCTTCTCCAAGCTCGGCGCCTTACCCTTCCCTACTAACCCTTCCCTCGGAGCTCCACCTCAGGCTCCACCTCCAGAGCCGAGCCCCGCCCCGTCCCAAGCCCCGCCCCCAACTCCTCCCCCAAGCGGCGCCTCTGGGCCTTACCTCTCCCTCGAAGCCCCGCCTCCTATATAGGAGCTCCACCCCTGTCGCCCCCTGGGCCCCGCCCCCTGCCCCTGGGCCCCGCCTCCAGCCCCTCTACCCTCACCATCACACTTGAGGCCCTGGCGCACCAGGCCGAAGAGCATCTCCCCGCAGTGATCGCAGAAGGCAGGCGCTCGGTAGGAGTGCACCGTGAGGGCGTGCGGGCGGATCTGGAAGTCCTCGAAGGTGGCCGAAGCTGCAGGCAGCAGGGAGGGGGTGGATGGTTGAGCCAGGGCAGCGGGGTACGTTCCCGGGGCTCTCACCAGCTTCCAGGCGGCAAGGGTTTCATCTTGCCTTCCTTCATTTGCTCGCATGCTATACTCTAGAGGGTTCCAATCCCAGCGTCACCACTGGGAAGACACCTAAGCCAGTGACTGGGGAGTTATTTAGTGGGTACGGATTTTCGGTTCTGCAAGATGAAAACACTCCTGGAGATAGTTGCATGACAGTGTGAATGTAATTAACATTACCTAACAAGAGACTTAAAAATGGTTAAGATGGCAAATTTTATATATATTTCACAATTAAGTATTTTACTTTACTTTTTTAAAGATTTTATTTATTTGGCAGAGAGAGAGAGAGAGAGCATAAGCAGGGGGAGCTGCAGGCAGAGGGAGAGGCAGAAGCAGGCTCCCCCCTGAGCAGGAAGCCTGGATCCTGACCTGAGCTGAAGGCAGACACTTAACTGACTGAGCCACTCAGGTGCCCCACAATTAAACACTTAAAAATAAAATTTAAAAATACGCATGCCTGGGTCCTACCCTCAAAGTTGCTGATTACTTGGTCTAGGATGGAGCTTGAGCATCTAGAGAAAAGACCAAATACCTATGTATCTCAGTTGTCTCATCTTCAAAATAGAAATCCAATAAACATTTACTGAGCATTGTTCTAGATGCTAGGGACACCACACAGAACCAAAAGACAAATTCCCTGCCTGGCCTCTAATAAGGGAGGCAGACAACCAAAACAAAGAAAATAAATATTCTTTTTTTTTTTTAATATTTTATTCATTTATTCATGAGAGACACAGAGAGAGAGAGGCAGAGACACAGGCAGAGGGAGAAGCAGGCTCCATGCAGGGACTCAATCCCGGGTCTCCAGGATCAGGCCCTGGACTGAAGGCGGCGCTAAACTGCTGAGCCACCAGGGCTGCCCGAAAATAAATATTCTTATTTAACAATCACCCAGGGGTGCCTGGATGGCTCAGTCGATTAAGTTTCTGCCTTCAGCTCAGGTCATGATCCCAGGGTCCTGGGATCAAGTCCCTGTATCGGACTCTCTGCTCAGTCTGCTTCGCCCTCTCTGCCCCTCTCTCACCTGCTCATGTACTCTCTCTCTCTCTCAAATAAATAAAATGTTTTGTTTTTTTTTTAAAAAGGGGCCACCTGGCTGGCTCAACTGGTTAAGCATCTGCCTTCGCCTCAGGACATGATCCCCAGAGTCCTGGAATAGAGTCCCACATGGGGCTCCCTGCTGAGCCCAGACTCTGCTTTCCCTCTGCCCCTCCCCCTGATTGTGCTCTCTTGCTCACCTCCTCTCTCTCTCTCTCTCTCTCTCTCTCTCTCTCTCTCTGTCAAATAAATATATTTTAAAAATCTGGGATGCCTGGGTGGCTCAGTGGTTGAACATGTGCCTTTGGCTCAGGGCGTGATCCTGGAGACCCGGGATTGCATGGAGCCTGCTTCTCCCTCTGCCTGTGTCTCTGCCTCTCTCTCTCTCTGTGTGTCTCTCATGAATAAATAAATAAAATCTTAAAAAAAAGAAAAACCCCAGCCAGTGTAGCTCCAAAGTTCACGATTTTAGTACTGTACTTACTGCCTCTTGGAAATGTTTAAGTAATAAAATATACAGTAAGTGTCCACTATACTCAAGTAATTATTTTTAAAAAAAAGCCTCTCAAGCAATTCGTCTCAGTAATGGGACAAATATTTATTGAAAACCAATATAAACTGGGTACCCTGGAAGACACAAGTCAGCCGAAACAGACACTTGCATGCTCTCATTTGATGTTCTTTATCTCTATACATATAACTTGGCACTTTTCCCCAGGGTAAAATTTTATATATATATAAATATATAATAAATAGGGATCCCTGGGTGGCGCAGCGGTTTGGCGCCTGCCTTTGGCCCAGGGCGCGATCCTGGAGACCCGGGATTGAATCCCACATCGGGCTCCCGGTGCATGGAGCCTGCTTCTCCCTCTGCCTGTGTCTCTGCCTCTCTCTCTCTCTCTCTGTGACTATCATAAATAAAAATTAAAAAATATATATATAATAAATATAATAAATATTATAATATTATAATATAATATATTATATAATATATTATATTATTATATTATATTATATATTATATAATATATATTATATTAATATATTATAATATAATAAATTATATATAATATATAAATTTTATATATAAATTATATAAAATATATAATTTGCACATTATGTATATTTATATATTTAGATTACACATAATGTAAAATGTATATAAATATATATCATATATGTATTATGTATGCTTATACATAATTTATTAAAATATATAATGTAATTTATATGTATATTTGTATATTACATGCAATATATATATTTATATTCCAGAAATAAATTACAACTACAAAAAATTTATGTACAACAAGCTAGAAGTCAATAAGTGCTTAGGAGAAAAATTAAGGGAGAGAGAGAAAGTACAGGATGTCCAATTTTAAATAGGTGGTTGAGGAGGGCCTCCTTCAGGTGTCATTAGGGCAAAAGCCTGAAGGAGGTAAGGGTATGAGGCATGCAGGTATCCAGGAAAGAACATGCCCACTATCACAATAGTATTCTTTATTGATTCTTTTTTTAAAGGCTAAATGAATCAACATATGGAAAACTCACAGTGCTCTTTTTTTTTTAAGTTTTTATTTTTAAGTTATCTATACACCCAATGTGGGGCTCGACCCACAACCCTGAGATCCAGAGTTGCACACTCAGAGTCAGCAAGGTGCCCTGTATTTTTTTTTTTTATGTTAAAACATTTTTGCGTGTCATCCTTGTGCAGGGGCCATGCTAATCTTCTCTGTATCGTTCCAATTTTAGTATATGTGCTGCCAAACCAAGCACAAATTAAAAAAAAAAAAAATTTAACCAGAGCTATTTATTTATTTATTTATTTATTTATTTATTATTTTTTTTTAAATTTTTATTTATGATAGTCACACAGAGAGAGAGAGAGGCAGAGACACAGGCAGAAGGAGAAGCAGGCTCCATGCACCAGGAGCCCGACGTGGGATTTGATCCTGGGTCTCCAAGATCGCGCCCTGGGCCAAAGGCAGGCGCCAAACCGCTGCACCACCCAGGGATCCCTAACCAGAGCTATTTAAACAGAGAACATAGAAAGTACTCAATAAATGCTAGTTTTTACATTTTTTCTAAAGATTTTATTCATTTATTTCAGAGAGACAGAGCACCAGCAGGGGGTGAGAGTAGGGGCAGAGGGAGAGGGTGAAGCAGCAGGGAGCTCCATGTGGAGCTTGATCCCAGGACCCTAAGATCATGACCTGAACTGAAGGCAGATGCTTAACCGACTGGCCACCCAGGTGATCCTGTTAGCTTTTAAAATTTCATTTTTGGACTAATTCTCTTTTCTACCCCAACCCCCCCCCCCCCGAATTTCAGTCTAATATTGAGATTTTTTCCTTGTTATTGTGTAACAGAAAGGGGACTCTCTTCTATGTGCCAAGCACTGTTTATACACTCTGGGTAAAGTTATGAACAAGACAGATTTATACCCCACTCTCAGGGAGCTGACATGTTTGGGGGAGACAGACAGGGAACGCAAACATACAAATAAGGAAATTTCAGACACTGGAAGAAATAGCATTCAAGCTCAACTCCAAATAACATGAAGAAGCTAGCTATGAGAAAAAGAGGTGGGGAAGGAGGCACTGAGAGCCAGTGCAAAGACTTGGAGATGAGAGGAAGGCTTGGTTTGTTCAAGGGACAGAGAACAGGCAAGCATGGCAAGAACAAAAAAATATAAGGGGGACAGTGTAGCAGGTGAATTCCGGGAACTGCCAGGGGCCAGATCATGGACAGCCTTAAGGCCATATTGAGGAGTTTCATTTTGTTCCAAGGGTAGTGGGGAGCCATGGGAGAATTCTGAGCAGTGAAGTGTCATGATCTGACTTACGAGCTACTGTAACACTCAAAGCAGGGGGACCAGAGGAGGTAGTAAGAAATAGATTCAGGATGTATGCTAAAGGTAAGACCACTTGTTTCGATGACAGATCAAGCAATGGGTGAGAGGAAAGGAGGAGTCATGGATGCCCCCAAGATTTGGGGCATGAGCACCTGAGTGAATGGTGATGACCTTCACCAAGGTGCAGAACACTGCTGGAAGAAAGGATGACAAAAATCAAGATTTCTGTCTTGGACAGGCCATATCTGAGATGCCTAGAGCTGCCAAGTAAAAGTGTCAGGGAGACAAGCTATATGACCAAGATTTGGATTTATCAGAGGGAGACCTGGATGAATACAAATCCAAGAGTTGGCAGCCTCCATGAGGGTATTTAAAACCTGAAAAAGATCACCAGGGCCATACATTCAAACTTCTGCTAATTGCCATCCATTCATTCAACCCATTCTACTGAGCATTGCATTATGCAAGGGCTGGGGGTGGAAATGCAGCCAAGAATAAGGCAGGTACCCTCCTATCCCCCGTGCTCCAAGAAGAACCTTGAGCTGTCCACTCCTTTGAGGTGCTGAGTTTGCTCATCTCTCAGATGCAAACAGCCAGTGGGTGACTAGGTTCTGGCTGAAAATAGTGAGGTACAGACTTCATCTAACCCTTCAGAGTGTGATTTCTTTAAAAAAATATATTTTATTTATTTATTCATGAGAGACACACAGAGGGAAAGGCAGAGACATAGAGGGAGAAGTAGGCTCCCTGCGGGGAGCCCAATGCTGGACTTGACCACCAGGCACTGGAGCGGAAGGCAGATGCTCAACTGCTGAGCCACCAAGGCATCTGAGTCTGATTTCATCTAGCATTTCAGTGGGATGGAGGCATGGGCATCAGAATATTTAACATTCTGTATTGGGGTGCCCAGGTAGCTCAGTAGGTTAAGCATCTGCCTTCAGCTCAGGTCATGATCTCAGGGTCCTGAGATCGAGCCCCTCACTGGGCTGCCTGCTCCTTAGGGAGCCTGTTTCACCCTCTCCCTGCTGCTCTACTGTCTGTCTGTCTCTCTCAAATAAATAAAATCTTAAAAAACAAACAACAACTCTATCAAAGTAGAACAAACATCTAGAAAAAGACACATTTCAAGTGCATGGCTCACCGAACTGTCAAACTGCACACACTGTGTCACCAACATCCTGATAAATAAATGGAAGTTTAAATCAATCCTCAGAGATCTCCCTCCTGCCCCGCAGGTGATGGTAGCGATGCCCCTTGCCGAGATGGAGAACAGGGCACCTTCTCAAAGGGCATTGGCCACCCTCACTCCTAACTGTATCCATCTCTGTGCTTCATAAATGGAATTTTACAATACGGAGTCTGACGTAGCATCTGCCTTTGGCATTAAGTTTGTGAGATTCACCCGTGGTGCTGGACATTGCCTACATTCTGTGCTGAGCAAATTCCATTGTGTGCACAAGCTATATATTCACCCATTCTGGGGCGGTAGCTCATAGGGGACTAACTTGCAACCAGGCTTTGAACCACTGGCCCTGACTTTAAAAACGTGTTTCTGGGCCCACCTCTCCTCTCCCTCCGCCAGATGTCCTGCCCCCGCTAGAGGCTGCACCCCCAGACCCCCAGGCGGGCCTCCAACGCTCACCAGATAGCACCACCTCCACCAGGTCGCCCTCCTGGATGTCTCCAACAGAGCGCACCAGCTGCAAGAGGTTGGCCGACGTGGGGTCATGTTTGAAGAGAAGGATCTTGTCGTAAAGACCGTAGAAGCCACACTCCGGGAACTGAGGGGCGGGAGAGAGAGACGGAGGTGGTCACGGAAAGGCTCAAAGGCTCTGCGCTTGCCTTCAGCAGCTGTCTAGAACACTCCCAGGGCAGGGCCCGCAGTTTCCCCCGGAAACAGAGACCCCGCAGCCCTGCGCTTCCTGCCTGCTGCCTCCCAAGCGCAGCGCAGCTCACAGCTCCCGCGGGCAGGGTGCCAGGGCCCCAGGTGTGCGGGGAGGGGCGCCAGCGGAGTTTGGTGGCTGGACTGGGAAGCTGAGGTGGGAGGGAGTGTGGCTCTGGGAGCACGAGCACTTAGTAGAATTTGCAGGGGGTGGGGGGAAGGAGGGGTGCTAAGTGAACACCCCCTCCTTTATGCCCCCACCCCACCCCAGCTTCCTTCCTAGATCTATTGTCCCTGTTACCTGGCTCCAGGCCCAGCACTGGGGTGGGGCCAGCTGGAAGAAGGGGACTTAGGACTCAGGGAGGGGGTGGAAGAGGAGGGGTAACAGGAAAGCTAGGCTCAAGGGAGCTGGAGGTAGCAAGGGTGCCCCCCACCCAATGTCCAAAAGACCCAGGTGTCCCTAGCAGGGGTTGGGGGGGGCGGAAATGAAACCTGGTAGAACAGAAAGTGAAACTGCCCAGGTGGAGCAGCTGGAAGGAAGAAATGGGGCCCAGCCACACCTGGACATAAAGGATAGAAAACCAAACTGGGGTGAGGCCTGAGGGAGGAGGCTGAAGATTTGGGCAGTAGACAAATTACACTCAGGGGACAATCTGCCCTCTACCCCACCCCCACCCCATATGTTTGCCCCAAGAGCAGGCTGAGTTGGGTGTGAAAACTGGACCTGTGGGTTTGGGGGTTTTGGTGGAAGGGCCAAGGAAGCCCCATATTCCTGTCTGCTGGGAGAGGGTCCACAGGTGACAGGGACTGCCTGGGCCTTGACTGCTTGTGTATGTGTGTGTCGGGGGGGTCTGTCTCTAGGCTGTAAAATAGGGGAGTACGCCTAGCTCCCAATGTTCCTCTGAAGCCCAAGGAATTCATTTCTGGGGGTCTGAGAAGATTCTGGAATTTGGACATTTGGGGATTCCAACATGCTCACATGATATGATTATACATATATAAAATCTTAGGTTCCAATGTATTATCATGATATATTTTAGGATTTCAATAATCTGGATCAGCAGCAGTTTGATATTTTAATGTTCTGGGCATTTGAGTATCTTACCATTAAAGGATTTCAACAGCCCAGCATTCCAAAATTCTAACATTTTAACATCTAGGATTCCAACAACCCAGGAATCTGATATTCTACCATTTTAATGTTTTAGTATCCCAACAAGCTAAGATTCTAATGTTTAAACACTTAATTTTTTTTTTTTTTTTTAAAGTAATCTTTATGCCCAGTGTGGGACTCATGGCCCTGAGATCAGGAGTTGCATGTTCTACTGACAGCCAGCCTGGTGCCCCTGAACACTTTAATGTCAGACGTGTTCAATTACCTAGCAGTTGTGTATTTGGACAATCTAGAATTCTAATATTCTAACATTTTTACAATCTAGAATTCCAACAACTGAGAAGCCCACTAACCTAACTTTTAACATTCTAGAATTCACACATTGAGTTCTACCTGAATCCCTCTTGCCAGGATTCCCAGCTTCCCGCCATGATGACCCTGGTATCCAAAACTAAGAATAGGGTGGGGTTGGGGAAGGCCCATTTTAATAGGCTGGAATCAGACCTGAGGGGGTGGGGACACTGTGATTAGGAGAGGGGACAGAGTCCCCAGAGCCTCTAGGGGATCCAAAGAGGTGCCAGCCCCTCTACATACAGCTCAGGCCTGGGGTGGGGGGCAGAGATTGGGCTCTGAGACCTCACTTGCCCTTGGCAGCTAGCGCAGGCACCCACACCCACACATGTCACCCGATAGCCATGGCCAGCTCAGCTTCAATTTCTACTGTTTCCACAAAATGGGAGGTAGGGGATGGGCTTGATTGGGGAGGTTCCCCATCTGCTGGCCCACCTGCCCCTTCCTCCCCACTCTACATCTATCTGGCCCCTCCTTTACTCCCTGCTAGCTGCAGAAAACAACTACATGCAGGGACATGCAATTTGGGGAGGACTTTGGAGCACCCCACCCCTGCTCAGGCCTCCCTCAAAGGCTTAGTGGGGTGAAGAGGCAACAGGGGACTAAATGCCCCATCCACACACACCCAGTCACCCAAGGCTTAATGTTCCTTCTTCCCCTTCCCCTGTGCCAGGCTCCAGGCCACCCCTGCCATCACCCCCCACCCAGACCTCTCCCCAAGCTGGATGGGAAGAACCCTTCCCCTCACCTTCTGGTCCACGATGGAGCAAGCCAGCTGCTTCACATGGGCCAGCTCAGAGGCGGTGGGCAGCAGCACAAACTCGCGGGTCAGCCCGATCTGGATGTGGAAGGAGACCCCGGAGCTCGGAGCTGGTACCTGGGCCAGTAGCGGTGGCGGCGACTGCAACTCCAAGCCGCAGGGGGGCGGAGGGGACCCCGGCCCGGGAGAGCCTGGGAGCCCGGCGAGATGGGAGGGGGAGGCGGCCATAGGTGGGGGGAGTCCCGGGACCGGGCGCCGGCGCCGGCCGCCCGGCGCCCACCCGGGATCCGGCTGAAGGAGCCCGAGCCCGGGAGCCCCGGGCCGCTGGATTCGAGGGCGCTTGAAGCTGG
This sequence comes from Vulpes vulpes, assembly GCF_048418805.1. Taxonomy (NCBI): domain Eukaryota; kingdom Metazoa; phylum Chordata; class Mammalia; order Carnivora; family Canidae; genus Vulpes; species Vulpes vulpes. Next base: position 13,624,779 of record NC_132780.1, read on the forward strand.
TGCTGGGAGCGCGGTAATCCCGGGGATACGAGAAAAGAAATCTAGCAGGTTGAGGGCACTTGCGGATGGCGGGACCCTGGGAAGTTAAAGAAATGTAATCTAGTGATCAGATACCCGGGAGTCATGAAGGAGAGATCTAATGGCTTGAGGGGATCCAGTTATTGAAAAAGTCCAAGAAAGAGGACTAATCAAGAAAATCTAGTAGGTCGGGATCTCAGGGATCAGGAGAGCTCAGGATCAAAAAGCCCCTTGGAGAGAGAAAGGCTTGAAAAGGGAGCAGGGGGGATCCCAGAACCCACTGGCTCTAAGACGAGGATCCAGTGAAGAAGGGGGCTCGAGGGATTCACCAGGCCTCGGGGGTGAGGATAGGAAGTCGGGGATCGAGTAGATCCCAAGGATCCGACGGGCCCGGGGATGGGCAAAGGGATCCCGAGGGCCGGGGTGCTAAGGAGGGAATCTCACGGGTCTCAGAAGTTGGAGAAAAGTTCGGTCGTGGGCCGCGGAGAAGGGGGCGTTACCGGCGGCGGTTGGGGGTGGGGAGGGAGGGTCGCCCGGCGCCGGGAGCCCGTGGCTCTTTTTCCCCCTCCAAAGTTTAACTCTGCGGCTGCGGCCCAGGAGGAAGTGTCGGGAGCGATGGCGCAGTCGGCCAATCCACGCGGGCCTCGGTGACGTCAGAGGGGGCGGAGCCTTCCGGGGGGGCCGGGGGCGGAAGGGGAGGGCAGGCCCGGCACCTCCGAAGTGGGGGCGTCACCTGCCCCGCCCCGGGCCCAGGCGTCTCGGGTGCGAGACGCGGGGCAGGGATCCCGGACTGATGCCGACCCCCAACACACCCAAGTCTGGAAAGTTAACTCTTCCCTGAGCTAGAGAGGAGGGGCGAGCCACTCACCCCCATCAGCGGTCGGGGAGGCCGGGGCTGCGGAGGCGTCTGGCCCTTTAAGGAAGGGGGCCATCTAGCCGGGCTTGCATCCGGCGCCCACCGCAGGGGAAAGGGTGGGAAACTGGTGTCGGGTCCAGCCCGCTCAGGGTTCTCTGGGCTCGGCCTACCTCATCTCTGAGCGTCGTCTACCCCACCCCCATGCCCGCTCGGTGGAGGGGGTGCAGTAGAGATCCCGCAGCCCATTACACGGTTAGGAAGACAGCGGCTTCCAGATGGGCGGAAGGACCTTGCCTCATGTCTGTCTCTGGCAACCCCAACCTCGATGAAGTGCATGGACTGGAGGGGCTTGGGCTGGGTTGTCTGAGCCGGGACAGTAAGACACGGGTGGAGAAGGGGTGTAGTTTCCCTTCAATTGGCGCCCCACTCTGCCCCAGCCCTCAGGAGAGCCAAGAGCCTCGGACCCGGGGGTGCCTCAAAGGGCCATAGCAACCAGGGAAGACACCACACCCTCCCCACCCCCTAGATGAACTGGTTGTTCTGGGACAGCGTGCATGTGTCTGTGTGGCTTTAGGTAGGTGGCTTCCCCTCTCTGAGCCTGTTTCTCCATCAGCTCCTGACCCCAGAAGTCTTTGTGGGGAGATTGCAGAATGGTGCCTGGCACACAGCTGAGATTCAGTAGGTGGTGGCCATTGCTGTACTTGGCAGAGATAAAGGGGTGGGCTCAAGCCCTCAGATGTTTAGGAGTATGTTCATTAATCAGTCATCCAGCAAGCATTGAATGCTGGCCTACTACGCACCAGGCTTGTCCTAAAACAGCTCTTCCAGCCTGGTCAGGAACAATTCAGACTTGATTTCTCCTCCCCAGCTAATAATAAGAGTGGTTGCCATTTAGTTTACGCTCAGGAAACTGAACCCCGAGGGGCAAAGTGACTCCTCCAAGTCATCCAAGATCACCACTCAAGTTGCTACCACCCCACTCCCTTCACTGAGGGTTCAAAGCCTGGCTTTGAGTTCCAAAGGCATCCCAGGGGAGATGGTCCAGACCAGGAGGGCGGGATGGGGGCCTCAAGACAAGCCCCCCTTCCCCGTAAAGGGCTGCTGGGGGCAGCTGAGGTCGGTACAGTAGTGACTCTGCCACCACATCCGGGGGCTGGCTAGGGCTGGGGAAGGAAGTCTGAGGCTGGAGTGAAAACCCAAACCACCACCTGGGGAAGTTGCTCAGAGCCCAGAGGGATGAGGGGGGAGCGAGGCCACGTGGAGCTCGTAGCTAGGTTTTGGTCAGTGTCACCTGATGGCCATCTGGCCACCTGCATCCTTCTTCAAGTGTTCCTGGGGTCCTGACAAGGGCTGGGTCCTATTCTGGGCACTGGGGCACAGCCTTTGTTAACCCAGAGGGTGGGCATTAGCGTCAGGCCTGTTTTACAGAGGATGCTGAGGCCCAGACACATGCAGAGGGAGCCCACAGAACTGGATACAAATGCTGATGGCTTGCTGGAGGCCCTAAGCAGCCCCCCCCCCCCCCATTTCACTTTCTGTAACTTAACACTGACGATTCCCGCTTCCTAAGCTTGTTGTGAGGACCCAGTGAATTAGTATGTGAGGAATTTAGTGTGGGGTCTGGCTCCTGCTAAGTGTGTGACTGACCACTGCAATTCAACTGTCCTGGGGAAGGGAAGGGACTCATGGGGCACCTGCAGTGAGGGACCAGGTGCCTCCACCTACAACCTCGGGGCAGCTCCCAGCATAGCGGAGGCATTCTACAGGGCAGGTCCCAGGCTCTCCCTTCCCCACTCCATGTTGGCTGAGGCTCCTTGTAAGCCCAGGCTCACGTGGGGAGGAAAGGGAAAGTGGGGGCGGCTAAGTACTCAGGGCAAGCCCTTTAATCAGCCATCATGGGGGGGGGGGCGCTGGGAGTGGAGGGGGGGAGGTCTTAATCTGTCACATCACATTATCTGCTTGTCAGGACTCTGCCCCCAGGCCACTGCTGAGGCCCCTGGGGAGGGAGTACTTAGGAGGCACGGGGAGATTCGGTCCTGTGCCCCCATTTCCGGGCCTCCACCCACACTCCGCCCAAACTCCGGGCCCCTCTCTTCCCGCCCCCCACCCTACCACAAAACCCCAACCCATCATATCCCCTCTCTGAGCTCCACCCAGCCCAGGCAGAGCCCATTATTCGGCTCCCCAGGTCCCCTCGACAGTCAGCACCGCCACCCATCTTACTCCAAAGGGTTTATTGAGACAAGTTTCACATCCAAGTCCAGGGCAGAGGGGAGGGGGCTTATAAACAGGAACCTGGAAGGGGGCCTGAGGACTCAGGGCGGGACCCAAAAAAAGAGAGTGAAATAAATAGAGGAAGAGAGTGGAGGACCAGGAAAGGAGACACAGACTATCACACAGTGATAACGACATGAGGGTGGGGGGGGCAGGGCTCCATTAACATCCCATTTATTTATACAGATATACAGGGAGTTGTGGGGGACCCCTCCAGCCTCCATGCCCCAGAGAGGGGCAAACAAGGGGCATCTCTCCCCATGGGTGACCCTGTGGGGGCTGGGGGGCTGCCCCTGGAAGGAGTGCTGGGAGCGGTGGGGGAGGTAGGGGTGGGCACCTCCCCTGAGGGCATCACCTGCTCCCCGGGGGGTTACTGGCCCTGGAGGTGCTGGGTAGTGTCTGGAAAGCTGTGTTGAGGGAACTGGAGGGGAGGGTGGTGGGAGTGCTTCTGGGGTGGGCCAGGCCGGGCACTCTGCCTGAGGACAGCCCGGGGTCCAGCTGGCTCCACAGCTTCCCAGGGGGTCAACCACAGAGCAGAGGTGCCTGGAGCTCCTCCCAGCACAGCTGCCACTCAGGTTTGGGAAGATGGGAGAGGGGGGTTGGGGGTTCAAAGAGAGAACCTGGCACCTTCTGGCATCTTGGAAAAGCTGATCCCCAAGGACACCCAGCCCCGGCTGTGCTGCACCCAAGAAGGCAGCTCAGAAACCAGGACTGGGCATCAGGGCACAGAGAGGAAGCTCCCGGAGGCCATCCCGGAGGGTGATTCCTGAAGGAGGCTGCTCCCCAGGCAGATGCTTGGGGAAGGGACGGCCATGGGGGATGGCCTCCTGGGGAAAGGGCCGTTAGCACCACCAGGTTCCCAGGCAGGCGGGAAGAGCCAGGCCTCCAGGCCTCCAGACTGAGGCTGGGAGTCACCTGAGTAGACAGAAGAGAAGGAAGACTGGAGCATGACACCCCAGGTACAAGAGGGAAGGCTACCTCGGCCCTCTCTCTTGATGCCCAGGAGCTACCTTGATGATTCTCACAAGGTAACCCCGGCTACCAGGACGTGGCACCCTCTAGGAGTGCCAGGTGAAGAGATGTGTCTGAGGTCTCACTAGGGGTGAGGATACAAGGAGTTTCTGCCCTCCCAGACCAAGCCTCCTGCCCAGCCTCTCACCTCAGTCCCACCTGCCCGGCCCCACTCCCCAGCCGGTGTGGCAGCCAGGGTGGGGCCAGGTGGGCATCATACGAAGACCTTGGCCAGGGCATCGGCACCCGCACTGGCAATGAGGGCCTTGCTGGGGTGGCACGCGACAGCGTGAATAGCCTCTTCATGCTTCTTGCGGTGGGCTGTGATCTCCTGCACGCATGTTTTATTGTCCAGGCTCCACAGACGCAGGGAACAGTCGTGACCTACGCAGGTGTGGGAGCTGAAAGGGCTGCCCCCAGGACAAACCCCAGCTCCTCCAAACCTCACCCTCTGGATGAGCTGGCCTTGGCACTGGATAAAGGGCCCATCTTCTTCTCCATGCACCTCTCAACACCCAGGCTGAGGGAGAATCCTTTTGGCCTAGCCTGCTATCCATCATCTAGTTACCAAGTATTCACTGGGGACCTGTGTACTAGGCTAACCTCCCCAAGCCCAGGGCTGTTGACGTTCCGATGTGGCAGACAGTAAATAAAACAGAAAGAATGATGCCAGATGGTCAGCAGCACTGTGGATACAGGCTGGTCAGGGTGAGGACAGAAGGGCTAAGGGGGAACCAGGAGGAAGAGTCTTGCGGGCAGCAAGGCCAAGGGAAGGTTTGGAGGACTGGCAGGAGGTGGATATGGCAGTAGCAGCCTGAGCAGGAGTATGGGGAGGAGGAAGAGGTGGTCAGAGAGCGAGGAGCAGACAGGACTGGGCCTTGGGGCATGAGCCACCTCTGGAGATGACCTGACTTACATGTTAGAAGGAACAGCTGGCTGTGGTGGAGACTGGCTCTATTTGTCCTTTACAGTGGGGGGGCCCCAGGCCCTGTCCCAAACCCTCTCTCCCCTGGACTTGATGCTACTGACCACTCCCTCTACCATCATCCTTAGAGACAGCTGCTGCCGTCACACGGAAGATGAAGAACAGGCTTGTTGGGTGCCCGAGCCCGTCCACCTGCTCTATCATCCCATGCACTTGCTGGCTCATGAGCTCCCACAAGCTCGGTTGGTAGGGAGCAGAAGTGAGTGGAAGAAGGCCCCTTGCCCATGGCCTCTCTGATGGCCCATGCACACCCTCCACCTCCCTGGGGAGCAACGGCCCCTTTTCCACCTGCCCACGTCCCACCCCGTCCTGAGGCACAGCTCCACAGGAGCTGGGCTTCAGTGCTCTTATCCACAGAAAGCACGTGGTGGCAAATGCTAAAGATCCCATGGGGACTGAGAGACCCCAACTTCATTCCTGCAACCAACCCACCAGGCCGCAACCAAAACATATAACTTCTCTGAGCCTGTCCACATCTGCACGGCGGGTACAACACACCCACCCAAGAGGATTATCTGGATGAAAGGAGATGGAGGCAAATGCCTCCAGGCGGCTCTACCCAGAGGCTCCCTGCCCGTTCCCCTGCCTCAGGGAGCCCCGGAGTACTCCCTTGTGACCAGTGCCCACATCTCTTCCTCTTCTGCTCCCACACACCCTTGCTCTTTAGGAGTCAGGAGGGTCTGGACTTACTTCCCGACATCAGGAACACGCCGTTGGGGTCCACGGCAAGGCAGGTGACCGCGTCCAGGTGGGCAACCATGGAGTGCACAGATTTCCCTGAGAGGAGAAAGGGTGGGTGGCAGGTTACTTCCTCTCAGCATCTTGCCTGGGAAGGTGATGGCCCAGACAAAACGCTGAGAGCCTGCAGCGTGGGCACCAGGAGCTCTGCTATCTGGGCAGGCCCTGCCATGAGCATGAGTGAATGGTGGATGGAGAAGGTGGGGCCTCACCTGTCCGGCTGTCCAGGAAGCGGATGCCTCTGTCGTCGTGGGCAGTGATGGTGAGGGGCTGGTTTGGGTGACTCACCACCTGGTTGATCTGGGTTGGGCCTGGAAGGCAAGGAGGAGGGAAGGACGAGAGGAGAACCACGGCCCTACAGCCCTGCCCTATGCCTAGCTGTCCAGGAGGACTGGGCCCCCAGGGCTCTCCTGCTCAGGGTCATAGTACTTCCTCTGTAACCTAGGCACCGTGCCCCACCTGGGGTGGCACAGCCACCCACATGGAGCATCTGCTTTGCCAAGAGGCCTGATGATCTCTGTTCCCTCAGCCTTCCCAAGAGCCCCTCGCTGGCCACAACAGTGGCAGCTGGGACTTTACCTCCATCTGACACACAGCCCCCCGCAAGGGGGTAGGGAAAATGTCTTCTGTTCACTGGACATCGTCACCAAAGCCATAGGAAGGACTGAGGCCTGGGAAGCACTCAGATACTAGCCCCCGGCCCTGGGGCCCCCTCTTACCGCTGCTCCCCCGGGATTCCAGCGAGAGGAGGGCACTGCCAGCCTCCAGGTCATATAAGACAGTGTCGCCAGAGCGGAAGGAGGCCACAATGTGGGCAGGCTCGGTGCTGGTGAAGGCCACTGAGGTGGGGATCCCATGATCTGAGGGTAGAGGAGAAGAAAGGCTGCCTCACAAACCTGGTCCTGCCCCAGGGCTGTGGGACAGGACTTGGGAAAGCTGGGCCCTTGTCAGGAGTAACGCTCCTGCAGGGGCCTCCAATTATACAGCTCCTCTATGAGGTGTCGGCAGCCCTCACTCACCGCTAGCTGTGAGGAAGGTACAGAGGCAGGCTGGGCTGCTGCTGGGATCCCAGATACGGATGGTGCCATCAGCAGAGCAGGAAGCCAGGCGCTGGGAGGCGGGACTGAAGGCTAGGCCCCATACAGCATCCCCGTGGCCCTCCAGGACATGGCTCAGCACGCTTGGGTCTGGACGTACCAAAGGGAGACAACGGGCTACGTCAGGGCTGCCAGCTCCAACCTAGACAGCTGAGAGCCAGGCAGCTGGGCTGGGTCCACCCATTCACCCAGCTTCATACCTAGAGTCCTCATGGGCTCAGAGCTGTTACCCCTGGAACCTGCCCCTGCTAGCCACTCACACTCTGCCCACTAACACTTCTGGGAAGATTTTAGGACTCTGAAGGCAATCCAGAATGGAAGCTCCAGAGGGCAGGGATTATTCCCCCCTGTTCACTGCCATCCCCACAGGACCCATGGATAGTGCCTGGCACAAAGTAGGTGCTTGGGACACGATTTTTAGGACTTAGTGAAGGGGAAAAAGAACAATGGTGGCTTTGAGGCCCCAAGAACCTTTGCAGCCTGGGCCCTATTGGTTGGCCCCACCCATGCTCCCTGCAGTCTTTTCTGCCCAGAGCACAAGCCCTGCCCACTCTCTCCAAAGCTCCCTAGCCCTTCTCACCCCTGCCTCCCTGCTCACTGAAGTCCACACAGGGTGCTCAGTCAGGCCCTGCTGACGTCACACCCGTGCGTGGCAGCTTGCATGGCCCTGAGCACATACTACCTGGGACTGACCCTTGACCTTTCACAGGGTGGGACTGTTCTTAGGAAAACTGTGTCTTCTTCAAGGGAAGACACATACCTCTGAATTCTGTCTGCCATAACAACTGCTACACAGAGCCATGCATGTCATCAAAGTTATCAAAAGAGATGTCAGAGGATAGGCGACACACTTAACAGAAGTGACAGTGTAATCACTTCTCCACTTAACTTTTAAAGGTGCACCAAGGATCAAGGGCGAACTCCCTACAACCTGGCCCAACTAAGCTCTCCCCCTCCCCTGCTCTACTGTTCCTCACTCCTGCACTCAGCCACCAGAAGGCTTTGCACATGCTGGGGCCCGGGCCCAGTGCTGACTCAGAGTCCGCTCACCCACCAGCCCCTCTAGGAAACCGTTCCCCAAAGCCATCTCTTTCTTGCCTCAGCCTGTCTGACCCGTCACATGCTGAACACACTGCTCTATGCTCCCTCCCCTGGGCTGGGGGTGTACAGTTAGGCACAGGTGGATGCTGAGGGAATGCAGAAGCTCCTGTGGACATGGGGGCATGAGGGGAGGTGCAGACAGGAGGAGGGAGCTGTCCTCACCATAACCGTCATAGGGGTCCATGTTGAGGTCCGGAATCTTCCAGCTGTGGATGCGGGCATCTGCCCCACCACTGTAACAGCATTCGCTATTGCTGCCCATGGCTACTGCCAATACAGGACCCCTGCAGGATGCAGAGGTGGTGAAGGGGAGATGAAAAACTCCATCTCACTCCTTTCCAGGCTCCCCACGATGGGACCTTGAAGTCCAATGCTAGATTTTTCAAGGATGGTCAAAAGAATTCAGCATCTGGGGCTCTGGTTGTGCCACCCAGGCCTGCCTTCCCCCAACTCCCCATGCCTGTTTCCTTCTCTTGAAGGGTGAGCTGAGAACCAGCTCTGGGACACTTGGTCTGCAGAGCACAAGGATCAAGGGGGTGCGTGTGCAGAGGGCATTTGGCCCCCTGGGGTAGCAGTGAGTGGGCCAGGAGCCAGACTGCCTTTGGGGGGCACTTCCCTACCTGTGAGCCCGGAAGGCATGGATAGGTTCCACATCTAGTGCAGCATTCCTGTGGGGAGGCAGAGGAGCCAGATGTCACTGAGAGGCCCTCATCACTCAGAACTCTACCTCCCCCTCTGGGGTTGTCGCCCTTACTTCTTGGCTGTGACAGCCTTCTGTAGGTTCCAGAGCTTCAGTGTGCCATCTTCAGAGGCGGTGAGCAAGGCAGACTGGCTGTGGTGGAAAGCCAGGGAGCGCACGCCGTCGTAGTGTGAGCGGAGAGTGAACTTGGGGTTCCATGTCTTCTTAAAGGCATCTTTGCTGTCAGAGAGCTAGAGTGGGGGGAGCTCAGTGTCCCAGCAGTCCTGTGGATGCCAACTGGCATCCAGGATATCAAGGATCTGCCCCTTCCCTACCCAGACCCACGTGGAGCATCCTCACACACTGGGCTCCAGCCCCAAGCACCCTGTGTGCAGCACCCCTCTGAACACTCAGTTCAAAGGGGGCCTGGGGAAGACAGGCAGATCACCCCACAGTGCACAGGAACTATGAACTAGAAGCAGTGCTAGGAATTAAAAATGAACTGGGAAGAGACACCCAAGCAGCCTGACTGCCTCTGTGGCAGTCAGTAAGGCATTCCTGAGGGGACACCAAAGGAACAGGACTTAACCAGATCCAGGGAGGGGAATGAAGGAGAACACTGCATGTGCAAAAGTCCCTGTGGCTGCCAGAGCAGATCTAGAGCCTGAGAGGAGGCCCTGGTTACAAAGCAAGGGACAAAGTGACAGAAGCTGAGACCAGAGCCACGTTTGTGAACTGACATGGACTGGAAAGATGTGAATGGCTGCAGAGAAGCTAAGGGGTCACAAGAGAATCCTCTCAGGACAACAGGAGGCCACAGAGACCACACATTAGGGGTATTCTAGAGTCACTGTACATGCCCTGGGAGGTGGTGGTGTTGCTCTGTGCATGGAGGATTCAGGAGCAGCCAACTGGGAAAGATGATGAGCAGACTGTCAGGCAAGACTCAGTGTCCTGTCCCAACATAAGGTTCACACCACCTAACCAACCCCCTTTCACGTGGGCTCTCTCCCCCATGGTCCCCACCTGCACCATCACCACTGCCCTAGCTCTTTAGGGCCAAAGGCTCTGCCGCTACACGGTTACCCCCTCACGGGCACATCCCCTGCTCAAAGCCTCCGTCTTGGCCCCACTTCCTGGCATCCTATAGCAGTGCCTCAAACCCTGCTGGCATCACCAACCACTTGAAATTCTGCTACAAGCCATGGTGGTGTTCTGCTTCAGGGAAATGCACACACACCCCCGATTCAGAAACTATCAGCGAGCCAGAGGCCCCTCTGTGGGTACTGGGCTCAGAACACTGGCCCTGATGTCTCCTTTCCTCTGGCCCATTGGCCACCAGCCCCACTTGCACCTCGTTTTGGGGTTTCTGGCCACAAAGGTCAGTTCAATGCCCATCTCCTGTCCAGACCATCTTCCCTGCACTGTGCTGACCCTGGGCCCCCTTCCTTGCTGCCAGCCTGCGGGAGGCCAGGACTTGAGATGCACGTAAGCCACAGGTGGAAGGGAGTGTGGCCTGAAGGAGTTGAGTGCCGGCTACACCCCAGTGTCTTCCAGGCCCTGCACCTCAGTAACCTCCCTAAGCCCCCTCAGCCCTGTCTGCACCCCTCCGTAAACCAGGGTGAGCTGCTGAATGACCTCACAGCATCCTCTCACTAGTGGACTGAGCGCAGCAGGCAAGGCACCCAGTAACAGCTCAGCGAGAGCAGGCACAGCATAGGATGCCCAAGGAGGCCCCTCGGGGGAACAGGCAGCCCGAGAACTTACATCACAGCTGAGGTCGTTGTCGTTGGTGACGGTGAGATCTGCCAAGTCCCCCAGGCTCACCTCCCCGCCCCCGATAGTGTCCATGATGAAAACGTCTGAGGAGAAGCCAAAGGAACCTGGTAGGGGGAGGGGAGGGGGGGGCAGAGAGGGGTGGGGGGAGAGAGAGAGAGAGAGAGAGAGAGAGAGAGAGAGAAGCAGAGAAGGAGGTAAGGAGTCAGAGAGCCAGGGAGAGGACAAGATCAAGAATCACAGCTGGAAAGAGAGAGACAGGGAGAGACAGACAGACAGACAGGGCAGGACAGACAAAAAGAGAGGGAGACAGACAGACAGACGAACTTTTGCGACAGGGAGGCTGCAGACTAGAGGCCAGGCTTTGACCCTGAGGACACAGAAGCCCCGGGCTTAGCTCTGCAGCACCCCTACGCCATGGTGCCCCAGGGGACCGGGCCAGGGTGCAGGGGCCTCTTACCTTCGTGTGGCCGGGGCTGGGGTGTGCCAGGAGGGGGACCAGTCACTTTAGGGGGCAGCCCATCCACATCCCGAAGGTCGGCCAAAATGCCTTGGAGTTTAACCCGCCGGCTTTCTGCAGGGACAAAAGTCCAGGGCTGGAGTTGCCCACCAGTTCCACCCAGCTGCTAGAAGCCCCTCCTGTAAATGTGAGGCAGTCAGGAAGCCCCGGTCCCAGAGAGTACTGGGGCTCCAGGTGGGAGTGGGGGACGGGCAGAGGGGACACAGTGAACTGAGACCCTCTGTGGTCCCAGCCATCCTACGTGACCGCTAAGGGCCTTGTGGCTCAGAGTCACGGAACGGGAGGAAGATGCAGCACTGCCCTGTCAGCCTCTCCCCACCAGGTCCTCATCCGGTTTCTCCCTGAGGGCCGCTGAGACCTAGACTCTCAGGGAGGGCTGGAGACCCCCCTCAGGGAGGGCTGGAGACCCCACTCCGGGAAGCACTGGGCCTTCTGCATCCCCGCAGGGATTTTCCAGGGAAGGGGTGAGGGCCTGGCCACCACAGTGTCGGCCTCCTGCTCTCCTTGGCCACCCTCCTTTCAGGAAGCGTATCCGTCCGGTGGAGACCCTGGGGCAGGAAGCAGCTGCAGGCGGCTGTGTGTGCCTCTACCTCGCCTGGTAAGGAAAGCTGGCCAGGAAATTCCGCTTACCCAGCTCATGGTGGGTCCCCTCTCCCGTGCATCGTCGAGGGTCTGGGGAGCCCTCCCCCTCCTCTCCTGAGCCCAAGAAATCGAACTCATTGATGGCATCCTCAGAGTCATCCTCCTCGTCCTCGTCCTCCATCTCGGGCACTAGGGCTTTGGAGGGAAGCTGGGCATGGAGAAAGCCAGACAGGTCAGGAGGCTCTGGCCCAGAGCCCAAGCCCACCCAGTCTCCAGGGCAGAGAAGCCAGGGTTCCTGGCCTCCACCTCACCCTGCGCCCTGCTTAGAAGCATCCTGCGTGCCAGCCACCAGCTCCCCTTCCCTTCCTTCAGTGTCCTTCCCCCTGCAGGGCTCCCACACACACACTTTGGCAGCTGTGCTCCCCCTGCTGGAAGCCTTCAAAGGCTGCTCCTTACTAGGGCCAGGGAACTGGCAGTCCCCTACCAGGGCTTTGCCCACCTCTTCCCCATCACTACTACCTCCTCTTCTGATTCCTCCCAGGACCCTCCTCCTGACTCCTGCCCTCTTCCCACTCCCTCCCCTGCTACAACCCCCACCCCCTCAGCACAGTACTTCTCAGGAAAAAAAAGTCAAGTGAGATAGTCTGTTTTAGGACAGAAGAGAAAGATACGTGCGCCTACATGCACAAGTGTGTGTATGGAGGCGCACAATTCAAGTGGGAACAGATGCCTGGGTAGAGCAGTCGCGCCAGCTTCTGTGACTTATTCAGCGCACTAGGCAAGCATCCCACGTGACTTCACCAGCTTGTGAACAGTTACCATTGCTGCACTTAATGTGAGCAAACAGGCTGAAGCAGGGATACCCTGCACCTCAGGTTCCCAGTCCAAGATACACTAACACAGCTCCAGACCGTGAGCCTCCCAAGAGTTCTGAGTCTTCCTTAAAACTTTCTTGGGTGCCTCAAGCTTTGTTTTCTCACAGGACAAGCGCATGCTACTTTTGGGACGAGAGAAGACAGCACTGCTCTTCCATCCTGAGATGTAGGACTCCAGGGCAGGTGAGTGCCAGCGTTCCTCCCCGTCAGTCTTAAAGCAATGCTAAGAACCAATCCTCTTGTGTTCCTTGATTCGTGCACCTCAACCTAGCCCAGACTTGGGATTTCAGGGCAGCATGGCATCTGCATTTCCCCACATGAATGCCTTTCACACACAGCCTTCTACAATGACATCTTGTATATGACCCTTTACCCTCTCATGATGCAGTTATCACTACATTGTGCACAAAGTGCCATCCAGGGGCTGTATGCTCAGAACCTCAAAGACCACAGAAAATGGCTTTAGGGAGCCCCAGAATTTTCACAAACAGTTCTGATCGCTGACTTTTGCTTTAAGTGCTGGCTTAAGAACACACCCTACTCCAGCACTGGGGTCTGACTACCACTAGCCTCAAATACTGCCTCTTCCAGGGATGTTTCTCCCTCTAAAAGTGTTCCCTGACTAGATCAAGTTCAGGGCACCCCCAAGGGCCTGCCTCAGTCAGACTGCAAGCCCCCTGAAGGTGTGGTCGATCTGCCCACAGGCTCAGCACTCCAAGCTGGGACTGGAGTCAAAACTGCTCAGGCATCTGGGAGGGGCCAGCCTCTGGTCTGTATGGGAGGGCCAAGGGACAGGTCAGGGTGACCTCCTCTTCCTTCTCTATGGAAGACCCGGGATCCAGGTTTAGGCAGCACACCAGGAGAGGCAAGGGGGGTGCACTGGGGCTCCACAGGAGGATGGCCACATTAACAGGCATTCTCAGGGTCTCAAAAGAGAGGGTGCCTGTCTATTTCTGTTCTGCCCTCTGGGCACAGCACTGCTCATACTGCCACCACTGATCACTTGGTACGGCCAGCCATAGGGGAGCCAAGGGCTTTGTGTGCATGAGTTCATGTTAATTAAATCCTCAACAACCCAGAGCCAGGGACTCTGGTATCATGGCTAAGACATGCCCACAGGCACAGAGCCAGGCCAGCAGCCACTCCTAGAGTCTCGGAGGTCTTTGGAGTCAGTCTGGTCACCGCAGGTGCATGGGGGGAGAGTGCAGGCTGTGGAGGCATGAGACCCCTGCATAATAAGCCACCCCAAAGGGTCTGCGGGACAAGCGTGGTGACAGGCACGAAGTCCTAAGGGAGTACAGTCAGCAATGATCTCTGCTAAGAGGAGCAGAGAGGGGCGGGCAGGCTTCCCAGAGGAAGATGCGGTAAGAGCTGAGAGAGGAGTGAAAATCCCAATAGGGGCTCAGGGCCATCCCGACTTTCCTGTAACACAGCTCTAGTGTGCTGGCTCTATGCACTCCCTGAGAGCCCATGCCAGGCGGGACCCTGGGCTGAGCCAAACGGGGACACTGGAGACAGAGCGGCCAAGACAGAGCTAGTGCTGTACAGCCATGGGGACAGCAGGCAGGGAGGGCCTGGGGTGGTCAGGGTCCAGATGGCTCCAACTCTGCCAGGGGAAGGGGAGGAAGGGTGGGCAAGAGGTCAGAAAGGGCTGCCTGGAGGAGGGGTGCTAGCTAAGGTGAGGCTGTAGGAGGCAGGGAGGGGTTCTGATGGGAAGCCCACACAGAGGCCCCCCTGCATGGGCACGCCGCTAGCCACACATTCACCCACACCAGGGACCGGACCTCTGTCTCCGCATCGTTGCTGTTGGCACAGAGCTACACCCACAAATGCCCAAACTGGCGTTTATCAGATAGGTGAGCCCAGGCCCTGCCTGAGGTTAGGGCTGCTAAAATGGCAGGAGCACAGTGGCTCGGAAAATTGAGGAGCAAGGGTTAAACGGGGTGGGAGCCATTACCGTGAAGCCAAGTTGAGACCTGGACTCTACCCTGCAGGCAGTGCCCTGGGCTTAGGCCCTGACACAAGAGCACACTGGACACTTGCACCTACAAAGTCCCCCATGGGACCCCAACCTGGCCCCAGGATGGGGCCAGGGCCCTGCCACATCCACTCTAGGTGCTGGGGAGAGAAGATCAAGGAAACCCCTGCAGTCCCTGCCTGACAGAGCTCACAATCTATTGAAGGAGAAGACAGAGAGCCACAACCATGCCAAAAATATCTCTGTGCGACCACGATGAGGCTAGGCCAAGAGAGAGGGCTGTGAGAGGGCAGTGCATGGCTGGCCCAGTCTGGAGAGAGTTCAGGTCTCTCCAGAAAGAATGTGAAAGCTGAAGGGAAGATGGAAGAAGACAGGAGTTAGGTGACACAGTACTGAGGCAGGGCTTGGCTGGAGAGGGGATGAGGACCCTGGGAAAGGACAGGGTCAGGCCACACACAAACCATGCCACAAAGGGAGCCCCAAGAGCACCCATAGGTGATCTACTATCTGCAGCTGATCCACAAAGCAGGTAGCCCCCTGGAGGCGGGAGGGGAGGGAAGCGCACCTTCACACGCTGCTTCTTGTGCTGTACGCTGTCCAGCTCATCGTCCTCATCACTGTCCTCGTCCTCACAATTCTGCAGGAAGGGGATCTGCTCCAGCACCGAACCACTCAGGCGTTCTTTGCCATCTTTGCCTGCTGCATTCCTGCCCATGACAGGGGGACAAAGGGGGCATTAGTCCTGCCAGGTGACAAAGCTCGGATAGGAAGGTGCCAAATCACCATGGCCAGAGCCTCGACCCAGCCCTCAAGGGGACTGAGCCCACTGTGACCTCAGCCTGGACTCCCTCCAATCCCGGCCTTATCAGATAGGTGAGCCCAGGCCCTGCCTGAGGTTAGGGCTGCTAAAATGGCAGGAGCACAGTGGCTCGGAAAATTGAGGAGCAAGGGTTAAACGGGGTGGGAGCCATTACCGTGAAGCTCCCTCCAATCCCGGCCTCCACCTGACCCTCATTCACCTAGACCTGACCACCCTCACTTGGACCACGCACTGGGTCCAACTACTGAGCTCTGAGCTGCCGCCCCACCACACATCTGCCTGCACATACTGAATCAGGGGAGTTGGACAGAGTATGCGCCACTGACTGAGCAGCCCCCTTTCCCACAGCCCGGGCAAACCACAGGCGCAGGTCAGGCAAGTGGCAGACATACCCGGCAGGAAAGAGGAACTGGTCATTGTGCAAATGTTTGTGTCCCTATTGCCAGCCTTGCCGCCAATAAGCCTGTACCCTCGGACTGACAGATGGCCTCCTGTTTCCACTCCTAGCCGACTACCTAACGACTCTGGATAATATGTTTTAACAAAGGAAATATCTGCCAAACCGGAGTCCAGGGTAGAAAAGTGGGTGGAATTCAGAGTTTGGATAAATGCAAACATCCTCCTTTCTTGCTGCTAGGTCGATGCCCTAGAGTTCTTGCCAACTGCCCAGGTATGTGGTTACTGCCTGGAGGACACATCTCTCCTCCAGGTTGCCAGACACAGCACTCCCTTCCCAGCCACCATGTGCACAGCCTCTGGCAACGAAGCAGGTCTGTGCTCTGCTGTTGGACACCACTCAGGTTTCCTCCTCAATACTGGCTGCACGAGCTCAGCCTCCTTTGCTGTCGCTTCTAGCTTTCAAATCCCACCTGCATGCTGGTGACCTAGAGGTGAGTTTGGAGTCCAGCCCCACCCAGCTCGCTCCAGGCTGGCTCCTATCACCCGTCCTGGGGGCGACCCAGCACCACAAACTCCACCCGCCCTTTGCAGCCCCCTGATGTCCCTTCTACTCCTTGTCCTTCCCACTGCAGTTGATGATGCTCCCATCACTTGGACCAAGCCCCATAGCCACCCCCTCATTTCCTTCCTCTCCCCTATGTTCATTTCTTTAAAAAGAAAACCCACGGAGAGAGAGGCTGGCCACTTCTCACCCCTGCCGCTCACAGCCCCCACCTCTTGCCTGGATGGCACAGGAGGCTCCTCACTGCTCTCCTGCTCCCAACGCTGCCCTACAGCTTCTCCTTGAAGCCGACCAGCTCACTAGATTGTGTCATACCCCTGCTCGAAACCACGGGCTTCCCACAACCCAGAGAGTAGAATCCGAATTCCCTATCGTGGCCACTACGGCCCATTTGATCTGACTCCTGAGATTTCAGTCTCACCACAGACCACAAGCCCCATGTGCTCACTTGCTACAGCCGCACTGGCCTTGCTACAGGTTCCTGAACATGCCCAGCGGAACCCTGATCATCGCCATTCCCTCTGCCTAGAACATGCTCCTTCTGGTACTTGTGTAGCTCACTGTCCCATTTCCTGCAGTTTTCTGCCCAGATGTCACCTCCATGAAGAGTGCCCCTCCCCCAACCGTGCCATTTTCCCCACTTCTTTTTTCCCCCCTTTCTCTGCATGCTGAACATCAGCACCTGTCAAGTTATTTATGTTGACCAGTAACCAGAGAGGACACAAGGAACCTGGAAAAAGGAAAAAAAAGCTCCTTGGGGGGTGGAGGCCATTTCACACCCTGCCAGGCCCCAGTTTGCCACCCAGGGTCAGCCTCTAGTAGCTAAGCAGCATGAGGCCTGAGCCTCTGGAAGGCAGATGGGCTGGGCATAAGCTGTGGCACAGATCGGCTAGAACACGAGGCCACAGAGGGTACACACAGGGGGACCCAGAACAGGATCCAGGGATCTCGTGAAGGGCCCGAGAGGGCTCTGGAGCAAACCAGCCCACAATACACTCCAGGAAGGAAGTAGCCACCAGGGCAACCCAGCAGCACTGCTGGCTTTTCTGACACTGGCCTTCACCAGGAGGAGGGGAAGCAGAGGAACGAACCTGTCAGGGCTCACCAAGGGCTCACCTCTTGATCTGCTCTTCAATCTGTTTCACCAGCAGGGATTCACCGCCACTGAGGCCCCCGGGACCTGGTGTGGCCCTGGGGCCCCCTTCACTGGGCTCCACAGCCCCGTTGAGCTCCAATGAGCGGCCCAGCAGGGAGCGCACGCGTTTGGACCGCATATCCAGGATGGTGTCCGTGTAGCCCACCTCTTCCAGGTACCTACAGGGAGACAGAACCAGGGCAGGTCAGGCCTCCCAGCTTCTTTATATTCAATGGGGGCGGATGCAAACAGGGACAGGCTTTTTGGAGAAGCAGGTTAAGATTATATGCCAGTGTTTTAAATAAGTATAAACCTGACCTTACTGCTCCACTTTCAAGTCTATTTCCGGGGGAAGCCTTTATGTACCAGCACAGTGCAGTCACACAGATGCTAGAGGGGATGCTGTATGGACAGCCAGACCGCAGGGGCCATGCTACATGCCCACCATGGGGGACTGTAGCCGCAAATGACTGATGGGGCCACAGAGGCACAAAATAAAGGAGGGGCAGAGGGCCAAGATGGCCATAATAAATGGCTTAACAAAAATCATAAGTTATGCGATCCACACAATTCATGTGTTGGTTAAAATAAAAAAAAAAGCACTAACATGTGTACAAGTACAGGACACACACAAACATATATTTGAAGTGTGCCCCCACGAGGCCTGGAAAGATACATACTCAATGCACTCGCAGAAACCTTCGACCTTCAACCTTCGGAATAGGGATTAGAGATCTAAAAGCAACCTTTGCAATTTACTCCACTCACTTCTACAAATGAGCATTTATTACTTCCACAATTTAAAATAATGGAAGCTAGCTGGCACTGGTCTGAAAGTTACAAATAGAGAAAAAAATCAATTGTGCATATCTGTGGGTATCTGGTCCTCTGGAGGTTCGTTCAGAAGCCTTTTATGTTTACCATGCCCTGGTTCCTTTGGGACCCCTGGGCCTGTGCCTCACATGCTAGAGCATACCTGCCTTCACCTGCTGTCTCGTCCCAAGTGCCTACCCGTGGCCGAGGCCTCCTCCTCCTCACCAGAGGAGACACAGAGAAGCATGGTGGTGAAGACGCTGGGCTCTGGGTACAGACTGCCTGAGGTCACAAGACCCTCCATTTAAGAGTTACCCTCATCTTATGACAACACATGGCCTCCCTGCACTTCTGTTGTTAGGGGAATACTAGTAGTTGGCCACATGGGAATGCAAAACACTCAGCACAGGGCCAGGCACATAACAGGCACCTCGCAAGTGCTGCCTATTACAACTGTTTTGTCACTGCTGCTGGCACACACTGCAAGCTAGCAGGGCGCTTCCAGACATTCAGCTTGAGGAAATTGGGGATACGGACAAATAACTTCCTGATGTTTGTCATACTACAGAACCATCTTTGATGAAATGCACAAGAAATGATTGGCTATAGGAAGTGATAGTTATCCCTGTGACTGGCAATTTTATGGTTCTTAAAATGATGCAACCTAACTAACTTATATGGAAGTCCATAACACTTAACAAACATGATGCAGTATAAAACACCAAGAAGCGGAGTGCTTGCTTTTATGAAACACAGACTGGGCCCCACCAGAGACACCAAAATGCTTACAGGTGCGTGAGACTCCCTGGGTAGTGGTGGAATTATGAGTGATTTTTATGTGTGTGTGTTTCCCTATGTTTCTCGAGTTTTCTAAAACACACAAATCTCTTTAATACTAAAAAATAATTTGACATAACTTGTTTTTGTTTTGGTTTTTGGTGGGCAACAAAGTTTACTGAGCTCCTAAAGGGAGGGGGGGACCAAGAGGGTTGCCCTACCCTTTTTTTTCTTTTATTTTTTTTTATTTATTTATGATAGTCACAGAGAGAGAGAGAGAGAGGCAGAGACACAGGCAGAGGGAGAAGCAGGCTCCATGCACCGGGAGCCTGACGTGGGATTCGATCCCGGTCTCCAGGATCACGCCCTGGGCCAAAGGCAGGCGCCAAACCGCTGCACGACCCAGGGATCCCCTTTTCTTTTAAGTGAGAGACTTCTAGGCACCTGGGTGGTTTTTGTTTTTGTTTTCTAGATTTTATTTATTTATTTATTTATCTATTTATTTATTTATTTATTTATTTATTTATTTTTTTAAATTCATGAGAGACACGGTGGGGGGGGGGGGGTAGACAAGGACACAGGCAGAGGGAGAAGCAGGCTCCATGCAGGGAGCCTGACGTGGGACTCGATCCTGAGTTTCCAGGACCAGGCCCTGGGCTGAAGGCGGCGCTAAACTGCTGAGCCACCAGGGCTGCCCCACCTGGGTGGTTTAGTAGGTCAAGCATCTGCTCTCAGCTCAAGTCATGATCCAAGGGTTCTAAGATCAAGTCCTGCATCAGGCTCTTTGTTCAATGAGGAGTCTGCTTCTCCCTCTTCCCCTCCCCACCACTCATGCCTGCTCTAGCTCTCTCCCTCCCTCTCTCTCAAATAAATCTTAAAAAAAAAAAAAAAAAGTGAGAGATATCTGGAGTCACTTCCCAGGAGTAGGGCCCCCCTACATCTGCCTTCTTAGCAAGTCTTCCCTCCCTCTCCAGGCTGGGCTCCATCCACAGAAGACAGGCCAAGAGAAACCCTGACAGTTCAGCATCCCACCCCCAGGGGGGTCAGGAAGGACTGTAGAGTCTTCAGACTTATCTCCCGAGCCAAACATGTCCTTCTCCCCAACACAGCCCAGCCCCCCTGTCCTGCACACTCACTGTCGGAGAAGCTGCCGCCCCTCCTTCCACACCAGCGGGCTGTTCTCCAGGGTGACCGACTCCACAGGGCCATTGGAGACTGGAGAATGGAGATAAAGGAGGCAGGCCGTCTTAGGGCAGCACCATGTACCTATCACCTCCTCCACCCTCCTCACCCTTCAACCCTCTTCAGTCACTATCAGTCACTGTCATAGATCCTACCAAGTCCCCTCCTGAGGGCACCCCTCCACACCCTCTACCTAGACTCCTGAGATTCTTCAAACCACCTCCCAGACTACCTTCAGACACCCATCTACTTATGCCAGTTTTCCACACAGGAAGCTGGCACCGTTCTGAGAAAGTCTGCAAAGCACACTCTATACTTTGAATATGACTCTGCCACTCACCAGCTGTGTGACCTGGAGCAAGTTGGTTTACCTCTCTAAGCCTCAGCTTCCTCTTCTGAGAATACTAGTTAATACTAACAGCACTTAGCTCTTGGGATTGTGAAGATTAAATGAGATTGTGTTTATTTTGTTCATCAACTACTTATCAGGCATCGCATCTACTAAGCACCCAGCTAGGTATCCAGGCTACAACAGTAACAAAGACCCCTGCCTTTGTGGGACTCCTGTTGGTGGGAGGGGTCTGACGTAAAGAACATTACTGTTAACTGGCCCTGAAAGGCCTTGACGGGTCGCCCAGCCCCTCACTTCCACTGTACCACCCACCTGTTCCAGTCACACTCAGTAACTCCTCGTCTCCTAACATACCACCCTCTTTCATGTCGCCATGCTTCTGTACACGTGTCCCTCTACCTGGAACACCTGCCCTACCAACCTGGTGGTGAACAGAGCCCTCTTCCGAGGAGCTTAGAACATTAAGGACAGTGTCCATCTATTTCACAGAGGGACAGCAGGCAGGACTGGCCTACTTCACACTATCTAGCTCCCTTCCCAGTCAGGGCCCCACAGAGTAGCCCCTGAAGAGGGGAACTGAGAGTGAGGCTCAAATCCTCCCCAGCACCCGCTCCAGCCAAGTCAGCTTCCTGCGGAGCAAAGTAAAAAAGAGGTGGCCCAACTCTGCACAACTCCATCACACTGACTTCTGTTGCAGGGGATGGGGAACCCAAGTTGGGCAGATATGAGGGTGGGTACCTTGTTCTGCCAATTCTGGTTTCTTCTCCCCTTGGTTCAGGTCTGTTCCAAACTTCAATTTATGATATTTGGCCCTAAGAGAGCAAATTATTAATAGGTGACAGACGCAGAGGAGTATATAGGGCCAACGCTCACCTCAGGGATCCAGATCCCAGAGCCTCCCCCAGTCCCGATGAAGCAGTCACCTCCCCCCCTGCCGTGAAGAAGCGGTTCTGGTGGAAAAGGCACCACACATGGGATTATGAGGAATCCACTCTTTGGAGTCAGGCAGCCTGGGGTGCTACCCCAGCTCCAGGGGTCCCTGAAGACATCCTCACCCTCTGGAAGCCTCACCTGTACCCACAATGTGGCTCAACGGGGTCAATGAGGCAACGTGCATACAGTAAGAGCCACCATCATGATAAATATTGTCCTTAGCCTTTATCCTGAACTCCACCTACTGTGTGTTGTTCTGTCCCTCTCTGCTACGATCAGACAATGATGGGCAATGGGGAAGAGAACACTGGATTGCAAACCTCCCAAGGCTGGAAGGCACTGCAGCCAGCCTCCAAACCCTGCCACTCAGGCCTGCCTTCTCAAAAGGACTCACCTCTCCTGTTTCAGCGCATATTCCAACATCTTGATCCGCCGTACCAGGTCTGTCTTGAGATTCTCTTGCCCTTTCCTTTCTCCCTGGAGGAAGGCCACCTGAGCCTGGGGGGACAGAAGGGAATAGGAGGACAGCCGGGCTCAGGTTCACTTAGGTGTGTCCCTCACTCACATAAGGACAATCAGCTCCAGCCCCTATTCCCACAATGACATGCAGCAGCCACTTCTTCAGGCGTGAAGACCCTGAGCCAGGGTTCAATGGAGCAGTGACAGGGCATGCTGGATCTGTTTCCAGAGTCCCCTGCCATGTGACCCACCATGAAAGAGCTGAGGAGGAGTCCTTAAGCCTTGAAATTAAAAGGGGTGACTTGGCCCCTGCCTTTTGGGGGAGAAGTCGGATCGGGGATGAAGGTGGAGAGGTAGGCGTGAAGAGCCTAGGCTCCTTCTCCCCCACCCTAAGGCAGGTGCTGTCCTCTAGGTTGCTGCTGGAGGTGGTGTCTCACTATTTCTACCAGAGCATCTGTCTCTGGGAGGCGTAGGAAGCTACTTTGGGAGCTTAGGGACAAGAGTGGGTGGCTCAGCTCAGCTCCCGCTCCAATGCAAAAGCTTTACCACCCAACCCCCACCGTGGGGACCAAGCGTCCCACTGGAGTCTGCCCAGGGTGAGCAAGACATGCTACAGACATGACCCAGGGCCCCTGCCAACCACTTCACACCGTCTGCTGGCATGGGCTGCCCCAGTCTGCTCTGGTCTGTCAACAGGTCTTTTGGAGACACTGGGCCAACGGCCTTCGAGGCAGGATCCTGGCCCCTGACCATGTTCCAGAAGTCCTGTGCCAAAGCCCTAAGAGCAGGGCTCAACCCTGGCTTCTCCCCAAGTGCTCCACTGTTACAGGCTGGGACAGCCTGTGCTACAGGCCGGGCTCGGCCACTTACTTGCTGCATGATCTTAGGCAGGTCATCAGCCTTCTCTGAGCCTCCATTTCCCCTTCTAGAAAATGGGGCTCACGAGAGTGCCTGCCCCTCATGTGTTAAGTTCTTCTCAGTCCGAGGCCTAGCACAGAAGAAGGGCTAATAAATGCCAGCTCCTACCTCTCATTATTTTTATTCTCCCTGTCTCTTCTTCCACAACGATGAAATGGGCCCAGTTCTTTAAGACCCAAGACCCACTCTCATGAATGAATAAATAAAATTAAAAAAAAAAAAGAAAAAAAAAAAAAGACCCAAGACCCATCAAGCAGAGATGTCTGTGGCTTACAGGCCTCCTGCCCCACAGGCAGCTGCATCTTCCTGGAGCCAATCCCCAAATATCACATGCTAGTTGGGGAACTTCAATGACTCCACTGGAAGCCCCGGGTCTGACCACAGACACCTTTTCCAGGCCGTGCCCATTCTCAAAGCCCAGCTCCAGGAATGTAAGTTCTCGGCAGTCTCTCAGATGCCCACCCACACTGCTCTCCCTCTCCTTGAGGCTCGAGGGGCCCGGGGGACCTACCTGCCCGTGCATTTGGGATTACAGCACAGCTCTGACCACAAGCCTACTAACACCTTGGTCCTCTTCCAGGGACCAGGTGTCTCCCTTAGGTTAGCTGAGAACTGAGCATGTGCTAATTAATGCCTGGCACTGGCCAAGGACTAGGGAAATGGGCATGCTCATATACCACTGATGGGGTCATAAATCAACACATCCTTCCCGGAGGGCAATTTGGCCACATCTATGAAAATGTTAAATGCACAATCCCTTTGTCCTGACAGGTCCACTTCCGAGGATGTAGCCTACAGGTATAACTGCAATGTAGGCTGCCTTTCAAGAAAATAAAAAGAAATAAATGTGCATTGATATAAGACAAAAGTATCATGCACTCATTTGTTTACTGCACTGATTTTTTACTGAGCCCCAACTGTGTATCAGGTACAGCTGCAGAAAGAGGAATATAGCACTAAACAAGACAAGGTACACGTTCCAGAGGAGAGGATGGGACAAAGAATGAACAGATCACCATATGTCACCAGGTATGGCGTGGGTGGAAAAAAAACCCATCTGTCTGTTGAGGGAATGGGACCTTCGCCCCCTTCTGAACACTTTTTTCTCTATACACTTTAAATCAACACATATATCCATAAACACCTAAGACTAGACAGGTGGACTCACACGTGGTCATCATCTTGGAAGTCTGAATCTCTGTCCTTTGTGTATCTTCTCAGCCATCCAAATCTGCCCTGTCCAGTCACTTTAGAAGGCGAGGAGAGGAATGCCTGGGTGGCTCAGTGGTTGAGCGTCTGCCTTTGGCTCATGGCGTGATCTCGGGAGTCCCAGGACTGAGTTCCCATCGGGATCCTTGCACAGAGCCTGCTTCTCACTCTGCCTATGTCTCTGCCTCTCTCCCTAAATGTCTCTCATGAATAAATAAATAAAATCTTTTAAAAAAGAAAAATAGGGGCAGCCCCGGTGGCTCAGCGTTTAGTGCCCCCTTCATCCCAGAGTCTGATCCTGGAGACCCGGGATTGAGTCCCATATCAGACTCCCTACATGGAGCCTGCTTCTCCCTCTGCCCGTGTCTCTGCCTCTCTCTCTCTCTCCTTCTCTGTGTCTTTCATGAATAAATAAATAAAATCTTTTAAAAAAAATAGAAGGTGGGGAGAGAGGTGGGGAAGAAAAAGCCAACCACCAAACCTAAGCCCCAAGTCACCTCCTCACTGTTCTCGCTATCCTCTGGGGGCCTTCTACTTGCCAGCACAGGTACATCCTGCTGAACGCCTACGTTCATTCAGTATCCAGCACTAGTGACTGCCTGTGACAGCCAGGTCCTGCATGAGGCACTGGCAGCGTAATGGAGAAGATGAATGGTTCCTGCTTCCCCCACCCCCCCCCAAGCTCTCAGTACATCACAGGACAGGCAGGGACATCAACAACCAACACATGGTGTGATGAGGCATGGTGAGGGAACAAAGGATGTTATGGGAGGAGGGACAACCAACCCACTCCTGGAGGTAAGAAGCACAGTTCAGCCAAGACCTGAAGGCTGTTAGAAGTTGGCCAGGGGAGTGGAGTGTGCTGCTGGCAGAGGACAGAGACAAGAGCTGTGTGGCAGGCTTAAGGAACGCTAAAAAGGCCAGAACAGTGGCATGAGAACGTGTAACAGGGTTAGTGAGGAAAGGCAGAGAGGCTTGTAGGCCCGAGAAAGGACCGCAGGTCAGGTCAGAGTTTGAGAATTGTCCTAAGAGCAAAGGGGAAGCCACAGAAGGGTTTTAAGCAAAGGAGAGACGTAATCGGTGCCTGCTACAAAGACAATTCCAGTTATATTGTGGAGAACTGATGGCTGGGGTGTCGGGGGGACACCGCATGCCCAAAAAGCTAAAGACCTGTCAGTCACAGGAGGCGGTCCCAGAAATCCTGAGAAGAAATGACAGTGGCCCAGACTAGGAAGGAGTGCTGGGTTGGTGGATCTGAGGTAATAAGGAAGCAGGACTGATAACACTGGTGACTCCGTCTGCGTGGAGAAGAAAGGGAAGTCAAGAACATACCAGGCCCTCACACTTGTTCAGCCTGGCCCCTTTATCTCCTTGCTATCATCACGCAAGCCCCGATCTCCCTTCTCCTAATAATTGTGGTGCAAGAACCTGGCTCAGCATACTCTGCTCTGTTGTCCCCTTTCCAGCTCCCCTGGCAAAGAAGGGAAAAGAGAGAACCAGAAACATGTGGTTGAAGTGAAGCAACTTGGTGGAATCCCACTGGAAGGGGAAGTGTTGGCGGCCAGTTCCTCCTACCTCCGAAAATGCCAGCAGCCCCACTGCCTGATCTAGGAGTGCCATGGTGGGCTGGCAGGTAAGCCCAGGATCTGGAAGTTCTCTACCCACCATATCCACCCATCGCCACTCCCTCTGGCCAGACTGTTAGAACACACACACCCCCAGAACTGTGCACAGACACGGCTGCCGCCTCTCCTGTGGCTGTTCCATCTCCCCGGCCAGGCGGCACTGCAAAGCCTTTCCAAGAAGCTTTAGCATCTCAGTCCTCCCAGGAGTGGATGCTTCTCTGTATCCTGCTGCTGACCTTTCTGTGCCAGCCCCTAGTCCTGTCTGTTTCCCTTCAGGACCCACCTAGCCCTGTAACTCCTACACTCTTCCTGCCCCAGGGTCAGAGACTCCTGGCAGGGATGACTCCCCACTGGATCCCTCAGAGCCCCTAGTGAGGCTGGCAGTGGGGGAGGGGCCAGTTCCACACATTCTCTGCCGCCACCATGCTCACCACATCTCCCTATCGCTGCTCCTATATGAATACCCAGTTGAGATTCCCCTGAGACATTCCTCCTGTCCTCAGGGAGCTTCCCTCCCCAGGAGCGCCAGAGATCTATAAACTCTATAGGGTTTGTACGTGATCTTTTGTGCTTGTCCCGTGTTCATTTACCTTAAATTTGTAACATACATATCTATAAAATCGGAAATATTTATGATTTTAACTTATATTTCTGTTTAAAAAAATCTTATTCTTTCTTTTTTTTTTTTTTAAGATTGATTTATTTATTCATGAGAGACACAGAGGCAGAGACACAAGCAGAGGGAGAAGCAGGCTCCCTGCAGGGAGCCCGACATGGGACTCGATCCTGAATCTCAGGATCACATCCTGAGCCAAAGGCAGATAGACGGTCAACTGCTGAGCCACCCAGGCATCCCTTATGCTTTCTTAAAGTAATCACTGTGCTTCGAGCAGAGCCACACAGTCAAATAACCCCATTTGCGGGTGAGCGTGCACAGTTCTCTGCAGCCTCTGGTGCAAACTAGCCTCCTCTGTTAGCCTGGAGGTCTCTGAAGGGCAGAAACCACACTGCGGGCTTCTCAGGATCCAGCACCTGACAACAAAAGTCCTGCTGTTGTTAGACGGCATCTTTACCACCTCCCTGCTCCGATCTCTGGGTACCTCTTGGCAGAACCTCACAAGAAGCTGCCTTTTCTACCATCCCCCCGACACACACACTCACTGGGAGCATTGACTGCACAGCTGGTCCTGTGCCAAGAAGAGCTATACTCAGCTATTTGGAGAAAAGGTATTCAGGGTTCCTCACAAAAGTCTGACACAGACCCGGCCTTCAAGGGTCTCACAAGAGAAGTCACACCTCTGTAAGTAGTAAGTGTTCGGGCAAAGGTGTGTAAAAAGAGATGCCGCTGATGGGAGTGTGTGGAACCATGGGGCAATGTGGCAGAACCAATTTTTAAATTTAAAATCACCATTTTATAACATAGCTTTCTACCATTCCACCCACCTATTCTGCTTTATACCCACATGGGAATATAAAGATATTCACTGCAGCCATTTCTGATGGGGGAAAAGCTGGAAAGAAGCTGAAAGCCTATCAGCAAGGGTGAACTAAAAGAGCTATGGTACAAACAGCAGGTGAAACATAGTTATCAAAAACAGTAAGAAAGCTCTCTGTGCTGATAGGAAAGGAATACCAAGACACGAGAAACAAGTGACATGATAAACAAGTATGTGAAAAAGTCACAAAATGATATGTATGTGACCTCATATTTTACACACAGAGCTGAACTACTTTTCTAGCAGTAACAGTTACAGAGAAGAGCAGGAAGGTGGAGGGGGGGCTGGGGGGCTCATCTGTTAAGCATCTGCCTTCAGCTCAAATCCTGATCCCAGGCTGGGATCTCCAGCCCAGCCCCCCCACACCCATGTTCTCCGTCAAACAAATAAATAAAATCTTAGGGGGGAAAAAAGGGCAGGAAAGGGACAAAGTGAGAGAGAGAGCTTTCTCTTTTCATACGCACATATATATGTACGTATGCACATACTTCTGAGACCTTTGCATTTCCACTGATGGGACAGAACAAAAGGAAAACAAAAGTACAAAATACGTGATGTGGCAGCCTAGACATGGGACAGCCTAACTGGGTGCTATCTACAAGTTCCTCTCACACTCCAAGAAGGGCCGCTGGATAAGGACATAAACACACAACTTTTCTTTAAAAAAAAAAAAAAAAAAAGATTTTATTTATTTACTCACAGACGCAAAGAGAGAGAGAGAGGCAGAAGGAGAAGCAGGCTCCATGCAGGGAGCCCAAGGCAGAACTTGATCCTGGGTCTCCAGGATGACACCCTGGGCCAAAGGCAGGCGCCAAATCACTGAGCCACCTGGGGTGCCCCACAACTTTTCTTTCTTGAGTCTCAAACATGAAAAGGTGGTAGTACGGTGGGTGCTGCAGCGTACACGGGCATAAAGTCCCAGAGACCAAGATTCAATCTAGTTATGACTGTTGTCTAGGATGACTCTCAAGAGGCCACTGGGCTTCTGTGGAACATTTTCCTCATCTGTATTGGGCAGCAGAGAGGTATGGAGAATGGGCTAGCAGCCCTGCCACCCACGGGCTGTGATCGTAGAGCAATCACAGACTGTCTCTCTCTCTCTCTCTCAGAGCCTCCCTTTCTCTTCTGATTCTTTTCTCAAAAAGCAAGGGTGGGGGAATAGGATCACTCACCATCCTAGAAGGATTAAATGATACCATGTATCTAAAGTGCTTCATACAGTTCCTGGCACTGCATATGTGCTCAATAAACAGCTGCTGTCATTACTGCTGAGTGAGGGCTATGACACCTGCCCGGTCTCCATAATGAGGTACTGAGATCTAGCTGGATGTATGCTGGGAAAGAGCTCTGGGAACAGAGTTGAACACAAAAGTAAGGGGTACTTACATAAGGATTCCTCTCCTACCTCAATGCTAAGCCTCAGCTATCACACAGCTAAGATCCCTGGTGGGGGAGGGAGGAGGAGAATTATGGAATGTCTCTTCATTCATCCTCTGGACAAAATTTTTAAATTATTTATTTGGTGCCCCCATATCAACTAGACAGGAAGCTGTGAACCAGAAGGGGAAAACTGGGTTGCTAGAAGTTGATACCGGTTTCTGCTAATTATACCCCAGCCCAGGAACCCTCAGAGTCCTCATGGCCCATTCTTGGATCCCTTTAAATCCTCACAACTCTGATGCCCCACAACTCTGATGCCCCATCCTCCCGACACTCTGCAAGCAGACCCATTCTGCAAGCAGACCCACACTTCTCAAGGTCGTGAAATCCAGCCCAACTCCTCAGGCTCTAATAAACTTCATCTCAGGGCACACTCCTCTCCCAAGCTACTCCACAAACCATGGGAACCTTCTGCAGACACATCCTCTCTCAGAGTCCTGAGATGCTTCTTCAACACTGCCTGCCTGCTCTGCAAAATGCTGCCCTGCCATCCTCCAGGTATCCCCCACTGTGAGTCCTCCTGTTCTCCAGCCCGGGTCCCCTTATCTCCACGTTGGCCAGCACCGCACTCCAATCCAGAGTTCTCCACCAGGCATCCTACACACAGCTCCATCTCAAGGCCTTCCCCCCCATCCCGCACTCCTCCACACCCCTCAGACTGGAGTTTCAGCTCTGCAGCCCTTCCATACAGGCTCCTGGAGCAAGTCCTGGCCCTATCTAGCTTCCTCGCCCGGTAACCCTCCCTGCCTGCACTCCATAGCCACACATGCCAGGGCTCCCCAAAGTTTCCTCCTTCCTTAGAGGGGAGGGCACACATCTTCCTGCCGGGACCCCTCGAGGCCCTTCTCTCATCCCAAGTGCTCATACAGCCATCTTCCAGTTCCCCCCAATCCCGGACAAGTGCTCCGAAACGCACCCCGTCCCAGGCTCCCTGACTTCCTCTCCCCACTCGACTCACTGTCGCCCTCGGCGGCTCCCAAGTCCCCCCGATGCCCCCTTTCTCCCACCCAAAGCCCATCAGGTTCCACCGCTAACCCCTCACCTGCTCGGGGACGGGGTGGGAGCCCCGCAGCACCTTTCGGGCTTTTGCTCGCTCCCAACAAGGCCCCCCGAGTCCTCCCACCACCCTCCGCTGAGTCCTGGGCTCCTCTCCAGGCAGCGTCTGCCGGTCCGCTCGCTCCCACTCCCGCTCAGCCGGCTCGGCTCCCCTGCGCCCCTCCTCTCGGCCGGTCCCGGTCGCATCCTCCCGCCTGTGGGGCCCCGCTCCCGCCTCGAGCTGCCGGGCGCCCTCAGGACCCCCCTCGGACGGCCCCTCACTCAGTCTCCGGGCCGGTCGCGGTCCCCTCCCGCCCCCCCGGCCGTCCCGGCGGCCATTGCTCCAAGATGGCGGCGGCGGCGGCGGCGGGTGAGGCCGGGCCGGGCCGGGCGGGGGGTCGGGGGTCCCGGGGCGGCGCTCACCTGCAGCTCGGCGCGCTCGGCCTCCCAGCGGGCCTTCTCCGCTTCGAAGCGCGCCCACTCATGCTGTATAAAGTGCAGGATGCCGGGCAGGCTCAGGGGCTCGGGGCCCGCCGTAGGCCCGGGGCTGCCTCCGCCGCCGCCTCCCTTACCAGCCGGGCCGGGCCCCGGGGCAGGGGCAGAGGCCGGGGCCGCCCCGGTCGGGCCGGGGCCCGCGCCAGAGCCGAGCGGGCGGCAGGAGGAGGCGGCGGCGGCGACCGCGGCGGCCGCTCGCTCCTCCATCATGGAGGCCCCGGGGCCGGCCCGCGCGCCCGCTGTGCCTCGCGCGCCTGCGCGGCCGTACCACCCCCCCCCCCCCCGCCCGCGCGCGCGCGCGCGCTCGGTGGGGGCCGGTCGGGGGGGGCGGTGATGGGAACGAGGCCGGGCACGCGCCTCGCCCACCCGGGTCGACCCCGAAGCGCGCGCGCGGGGAAGGGGGGGAAGGGGCGGGGCGGAGGCGCGGGCGGCGAGGAGGGCTAACGAGACCCAGGCCCAGAGGGTCGCGCGGTGGGGAGAGCAGGACTTTGGGAAGAGCCGCTTTCCGCCCCCTCCTCCGGCTTCGTTCCAACCCCCTCCAGACCCAAATGTCACTCTCCTTGCCACTGTCCCCCTGAAAGAAAGGGCGACCACCAGGGGTGGTTTCAGCAATGGTCCCATCCTCTCTGGTTCCTGGCTCAGGTCGGTAGTCATGGTAACCCTCCCCCTTTGTGGCAATGGAGCGCCAAACCTCTCCCGTCCCTGCACCGGGAGGAGGTTGCTAAGGTAACCTAAGTCCCTGGTGGTCCTTCCACCCCTACCGGCTCTTTGGTTACTATGGCAACCTCACCTAGCGCTCAGGTAGAAAGGACCCTAGCCCCAAGGACACTGACTTGCTGAAAGAACACCTCTTTCCCAACCCCTCCCCCTAGCCACCCAGCTGGCATTACCATGGTAACCATCCACCTCCTTCTCATCGTGAGAGAGCCAGGACCAAACCAACCAGGTGTTTTTATTTAGAGGAGAAGATGCTCTGCTGAGGAGTGGTTGCTATGGTTACAGGGCCTGGACCAGGAGGTGGAAATGGGGAAAAACTAACCCCTAGTTACTATGGTAACATGGGCAGTCCTCCCCTTCCAGAGACCCTAAGAGCAAAGCTCACCAAGATAGGGGACCTTTTAGGATTGTGTCTCAGGATGGAGTATGTCTAGGGAAGGGGTTGTGGTTGTCATGGTAACAGCTTTGGTTACTTCTAGCCCCACCTTTCTGGACACATTCATAAGAAAGGGATGGTTATAGGTCGTTATGCTAACTGACATCCTTCCCACCCATTCCCGAGACACTCCAGATGGTGGGTGAGCTTATGGAACAACAAGAGAAAAGATTCTCTGACCTTCTCATTGCCACTTTTGTAGGTAAGGTGAAATCATATTCTCCTGTGCAAAATTGGCTGATTTGGGGTTTTCTGGTTCTTGTTCCCTCAGCAATGCAGCTGAGCTGGCCTGGAACCACCCACCCGGAGCTCCCACAGCAGCCTCAGAGGTAAGAAGTTCCTCAGTGTCACCAGCACTCGTGTGGAAACTGCCCTCCCCACATGTCGCTCATTTTCTCTGCCTGTCGTGTTCCCATGCCACAGATGGAGCAGCCAAGGCTCAGTCTTGAGCAGCACTCGGGCCAGGTGAACCTAGACCTCAAGTGAATCTGGATCCCCTTATGTTGTTTTGTGGGGAACAGAGACAAAGTCTCAGCTTAACTGTTCTCTCCTCCCCGGACCACCTTTTCTCTCTCACACCCCTCTCTGGTTTCCTGACCTATCTGTAAGGTGTGTGTTTGTGGTTTTGTCTTCCTCTCTGTTGAGGGTCTGCCCAATGACTGCCTCGCTCTCTCCCTGTCCCCAGAACACAGGGTCTGGCCCAGAGGGTACTTAGGAAATATCTGTCTGTTGATTGAGTTGATGAAAAGCACCTATCGGGTTAGGGCTGCAGAATATTCACTGAAGGTAGACAGTGAGCTGGGCTGTCTGAGTGGACCCAAGAAAGACAGCAGAGTTTATTGGTTGAAAACATGACTGGGGGCCAGCTTTGTGGGTCAAATCCTGAGTCCACCGTTTCCCATCTTTGTGACTTTGAATGAGTGACTTCACTTGTCTGTGCTGGTTTTTCCCCATCTTTAAATGTGATCAGGGGCAGCCCTGGTGGCTCAGCGGTTTAGCACTGCCTTCAGCCCGGGGTGTGATCCTGGAGGCCCAGGATTGAGTCCCATGTCAGGTTCCCTACATGGAGCCTGCTTCTCCCTCTACCTGTGTCTCTGCCTCTCTCTCTGTATCTCTCATGAATAAATAAATAAAATCTTTAAAAAAAATAAATAATAAAAAATAAATAAGTGATCAGAACTTGAAGATTAGAGATGCCTAATTAGGTGGCTCAGTGGTTGACCCTCTACCTTCGGCTCAGGTCGTGATCCCAGGGTCCTGGGATCAAGTCCTGCCTCAGGCTCCCCACGGGGAGCCTACTTCTCCCTCCGCCTATGTCTCTGCCTCTCTCTCTGTGTCTCTCATGAATTAAAAAAATAAATAACTTAAAAAAATAACTTGAAGATTAAAGGGATCTGGCATGTTAAGAGCAACTAAAATTGTTGCTATTACCATCCTATTGTGGTGCAGAAACACATAGAATATTCGGACCTAAAAAAAAAAAAGAATATTCGGACCTTCAAAATCATCATTTCATCCACTTTTCCTCAATAAAGGCATTTCGAGCCCTTGTGGTTGAGGAAGCCAAGTCCAACCTTGTCAGGGTACTTGATGATTCCTTTCTTTCTCTTATGTGGAAACTGCCCTCATCTGTTGGTCTGGCTATCATACCCACTGGTCTCTAAGGACCCAGTTTCTGTCCTCTGTTCTGCTGGGCACCTCGTGGCCCAGAAGCACTCAGACAGAACATGCTGAGAGCCAGAATGTGGGAGATAGAGACCTGGGTTTTCCCTGCATCCTTTGTCTCTGAGCCACAGGTTCCCCACCTGAACAACTGGATTCAGTCATTCGTGCCATACAAATTTATTGAGCATCTGCTATGTGCCAGGCACTGAGGTGCTGCTATGTGCCAGGCACTCTGAGTATATAGCAGGGAACAAAACAGTAAAATTTGCACAGTAAAGACTTGGAGAGAAAAATGCAGGGATGGGGCACAGGAAATATGTGAGTGATAGGGAGATGCATTTTGAAAAAGACTGGCCAGAGGTACCTGGGTGGCTCAGTGGTTGAGTGTCTGCCTTTGGCTCAGGTCATGATCCTGGGGACCTGGGATTAAGTCCTGCATCGGGCTCCCTGCAGGGAGCCTGTTTCTCCCTCTGTCTATGTCTCTGCCTCTCTCTATGTGTCTCTCATGAATAAATAAATACAATCTTTAGGGAAAAAAAAAGTGGGCAAAGAAAGGGCTCACTGGACAGGTGATACTTGAACAGAGACCTGAAGGCCATGAGGGAGGAGACTTGCAGATACAGAAGGGGCGGGGGGGGGGGGGGGTGGGCATCCAGGCAGAGGGAACAGCCAGCGCTTTGGCCATAGTGTCCTGGGAGTATTTGAAGATTGGGGTTTGGTGGCCAGTGTGGCAGAAGCTAAATCAGCAGGAGAGGGTGGGGGATCATGCAGGGCCTTATGGGCCCTGGTGAAGACTTTGGCTTTTCCTTTGGGTTATGAGCTACAGAGGGTTTCAGCAGATGCAGGACAGGATCTAATTTGAATTTTAACAGGATCTCTCTGGGCGCTGAGTGGGGAACAGTGTAGGGGGAGGGGGGATGAGGGCAGAGCAGGAAGATGGTCTCTTTAGAATCTTTTTTTTTTTTTTAAGATTTTTATCTATTTATTTGAGAGAGAGCACAAGCAGGAGAGGGGCAGAGAAAGAAGCAGCCCCCCGCCTCCCCCCCGCTGAGCAGGGAGCCTGACACAGGACTCCATCCCAGGACCCTCGGATCATGACCTGAGCTGAAGGCAGATGTCAAATCAACTGAGCCATCCAGGCACCTGGTTTCTTTAGAATCTTTAGAAGATTCTAGAATCATCAGTGGTCTCCTATGTTTCTGTATACATAAGCTCTAAGATTCTAAGATTCTAAAATTTTTAAGGCCCTGAAGATTCTATGGTTCCAAAGATCCCTCCCCCCACAGTAATAGGAGGTCAGGGTTGCTGTCTGTCTCTGCGTCCTATGTGTCCACTATTGAGTCCCCAGAGCCAAGAACAGTGCCTGGATGTCATAAACATTCCACAGAGAGGGAAGAAGTGAAGGAAGGAAGAATCAATCTAAGGTCCAGAAGGTGATTCCAAAGATTAAGAAGTTGCTTTTAAAGTGCAACTCAGATTCTTGAGTGTCAGCCAAGCTGGGTCAGAGAAGGGCAAGCAGGCCTGGGATGGGTGAAGAGGGGTAGGAGGGCATTCCTGGTAAAGGGCAGCGGGAAGAGGAGGCAGGAAGATCTGGGGCCCAGAGTTGTAGTACAGAGTTTGACTTCAGGAACCTGAGGCCCTGTAGACTCTGAGAACCCTGATCTTGGGAATCAGCTTTTCACCAGGTGCACTTTGAGTGCCCACCCATGTGCTAGGAACATAGAGGTGATCCAGGAACCCTGGCTTTACCCTCCCAGGTCTCACCGTCTAGTGAGGCCAATCGACCCATCCCCAGATGATGCCCAATCAGAATGGGCAGGGCTGGGACTGGGAGCCCAGGGGCTTCAAGATCCCATGGAGGACTTCTGACCCAGCCTTGGATTCCGGGAGGGCTTCCTGGGGGAGGAGGCACCAGAGCTGAGTGGTAAAGCATAAGTAGTTCTCCAGGAGAAAAAAGGCATGGGGAGAAGCGGTGTTTGGGCAAAGATTCTTCTAAGCAGAAGGAACAGAATATACAAAGGCCTAGAAATAACATCTGTTTGAGGAAGAGTCCAAAGTGGTTTAGGCAGAGTTTGACAGGTCGCAGGAGATGGAGCTGGACTGGGGGGCCAACAGGAGATAGGTCACCCGAGGCCTTGTGGGAGGTTGTAAGAAATTTAACTTTTGCCTCAGGGTACTGGGTAGCCATGTCAGGTTCCAAGCAGGGAGGGAGAGGTCAGGTTTGTGCTTTATGAAGACCCTCTGGCTACCATGAGGAGCAGACTTGATCAGGAAACCAGGGGAGGCAGAGTGGGGATCTGGGTGGACCAGGATGGAAGGTGGTGCTGTGGTCAGAAGTATTTAGGAGGTACGAAGATTAGCTGAGTCTCTATTGTCCCCCTTTCTGGGAGGAGTAGAAACCTATGGAAATCCTTCATGGGGAAAATTTTTTTTTAAGTATCTGCTCAGAGCTGGGGAGTGTTAGTCATACCTCCCATGCTAGAGGCCAGCCAGAGCTTTAAGTTGTGCTGGGGACAGGGAGACAGCGCCATCTGGGGGTTGCTCAGGAGTGCTGCTGATGAAGGAAGGGTGAGTATGCCCTGTGGCCGGAAGCCCCTTAGCAAAAGAGGCTGCCAACACCTCTTAAAAATTTTTTTAGGGATCCCTGGGTGGCGCAGTGGTTTAGCGCCTGCCTTTGGCCCAGGGCGCGATCCTGGAGACCCGGGATCAAATCCCACGTCGGGCTCCCAGTGCATGGAGCCTGCTTCTCCCTCTGCCTATGTCTCTGCCTCTCTCTCTCTCTCTCTCTGTGTGTGACTATCATAAATAAATAAAAATTAAAATATTAAAAAAAAATTTTTTATTATCAAAAAAAAATTTTTTTTATTTATTATTTGATAGGACTTAGCATTAAAAGTACTTTTTTATTTCAAGTTTTTATTTAAATTCTAGTTAGTTAACACATGGTAAAATTGGTTTCCGGTGTAGAATTTAGTGATTCCTCATTTACATATAACACCCAGTACTCATCACAGTAAAAAAAAAAAAAAAAACAATATAGGGGTGTCTGGGTGGCTCAGTCAGTTAAGCATCCGACTCTTGATTTCAGCTTAGGTGGTGATCTCAGGGTCATGGGCTCGAGCCCCAAAGGGGCTCCAAGGTAGGGAGGTAGGGCTCTATGCTCCTCAGGGAGACTACTTGAGATTCTCTCTCCCTCTGCCCCTCCCCTTGCTTTCACTTGCTCACTCTCTCTCTCAAATAAATAAATCTTTAAAAAAAAAAAAAAAAGAGGGCAGCCCGCGTGGCTCAGCGGTTTAAGCGACACCTTCGGCCCAGGGCCTGATGCTGGAGACCCAGGATCGAGTCCTGCGTCGGGCTCCCTGCGTGAAGCCTGCTTCTCCCTCTGCCTGTGTCTCTGCCTCTCTCTCTCTCTCAGTCATGAATAAATAAATAAATAAATCTTTAAAAGGAAAAAAAAATTTTTAGTTGTGGTAAAATACACAAACCAAAACTTATCTTAATTTTTAAGTATATAGTTCTTATATATAGTTATGTGTATTCAACATTATCGTACAAACAGTCTTTCATCTTACAAAACTGGAAATCTAAAAAAAAAAAAAACAGAAAAAAAAAAAAAAAAACTGGAAATCTATACCCATTAAACAACTCCCATTTTCCCCTCCCCACAGCCCCTGGCAACCACCATTCCATTTTCTGTTTCTGTAAGTTTGACCCATTCCATGTTTTGTTTTGATTTGTTTTAATTAGTGGCCAATATTTAAAATTGGGATAATTGTGATTTAAGAAAACATTTCTAGCCTGTCTTGCAAAACCAAAACTATCTAGCTGACCATCAGGAAAGAGATGGCCAGATGGCACAGGATTTGAGGAAATGAGAAGGGGACAGTGGGGGGGAGGGGCTTGGTGGCTATGCTGAGGCTGCAGCCTGACCCTGGAGCAAGGGCCAAGGTGTGAGAGGGACAGGAGAGAGAGATGGGGGTGCGGGGGCTTCCTGGAGGAGGGAATGGGAGAGCAGAAGGCGCAAACTAAGACCTGGGAATGGAGTGGGGCATTAATAACTGAACCCAAACATGAATGAGAAGTTGACAAAGAAAAGGATAAAGATTAGGTGCAATTGAACAAGAAAGAAGATTTGACAAAACCTTGCCAAGCACCAGGCTTTGTGCTCGGTGGAACCAGGGACCCGGGGTGATTGAGAAAAGCTCAGGACCTGCCCAGTGGGAGGATACAGACTTGTCCCTGTGAAGAAATGGCTAAATGGCTATGGGTGGGACAACCCAAGGAGCTGAAGGGGGCCCAGAGGAAGTGGATGGATGGGAGGTCAGAGAGGGCTTCCTGGAGGAGGGGAAATCAGAGCTGAAACCAAATAGAGAAAGGGCTGGGAGAGAAGGGCCGTGCTGAGGATGGGAAGGGTGGGGGGGTAGGAGGCTTCTGACAACCAGCTCCAGC
Organism: Vulpes vulpes; assembly: GCF_048418805.1. Lineage (NCBI taxonomy): Eukaryota > Metazoa > Chordata > Mammalia > Carnivora > Canidae > Vulpes > Vulpes vulpes. Next base: position 13,662,186 of record NC_132780.1, read on the forward strand.
CCCTCCTTTCGTTCTCCCCACCTCCCCAGGATGCCCTGGAAGCCCAGCTAGGGCCGGTCTTTGGCCTCATGCGTCTCACCCGCTGCCAGGCTGCCCTGGCAGCCGCCATCACACTCAACCTCCTGGTCCTCTTCTATGTCTCCTGGCTGCAGCACCAGCCCAGGAACTCCCGGGCCCGGGGTCCCCGCCGTGGAGCTGCTGGCGGCCCCCGTGTCACCGTCCTGGTGCGGGAGTTCGAGGCCTTTGACAACGCGGTGCCTGAGCTGGTGGACTCCTTCCTGCAGCAGGACGCAGCCCAGCCGGTGGTGGTGGCCGCGGACACGCTCCCCTACCCGCCCCTGGCGCTGCCCCGCGTTCCCAACGTCCGCCTGGCGCTGCTCCAGCCCGCCCTGGACCGGCCCGCCGCAGCCTCGCGCCCCGAGACCTACGTGGCCACTGAGTTCGTGGCTCTGGTGCCCGACGGGGCGAGGGCCGACGCACCGGGCCAGCTGGAGCGCATGGTGGAGGTGCTCCGGGCGGGAGGGGCACGCCTGGTGGCCGCCCCCGTCGCCTCGGCCAACCCTGCCCGGTGCCTGGCCCTGAACGTCAGCCTGCGGGAGTGGACGGCCCGCTACGGCCCGGCCCCCTCCGCGCTCCGCTGCGATGCCCTGGACGGAGACGCCGTGGTGCTCCTGCGTGCCCGCGACCTCTTCAACCTGTCGGCGCCCCTAGCCCGGCCGATGGGCACCGGCCTCTTCCTGCAGACGGCCCTGCGCGGCTGGGCGGTGCAGCTGCTGGACCTGCCCTTCGGCGCGGCGCGCCAGCCCCCCCTGGCCACGGCCCACGCGCGCTGGAAGGCAGAGCGCGAGGGGCGCGCGCGGCGGGCGGCCCTGCTGCGCGCGCTGGGCATCCGCCTGGTGAGCGGGGAAGGCGGGCGCCTCGAGTGGTTCGGGTGCAACAAGGAGACCCCGCGCTGCTTCGGGACGGTGGTGGGCGACACGCCGGCCTACCTCTACGAGGAGCGCTGGACGCCCCCGTGCTGCCTGCGCGCGCTGCGCGAGACCGCCCGCTACGTGGTGGGCGTGCTGGAGGCGGCGGGCGTGCGCTACTGGCTGGAGGGCGGCTCGCTGCTCGGGGCCGCCCGCCACGGGGACATCATCCCATGGGACTACGACGTGGACCTGGGGATCTACCTGGAGGACGTGGGCAACTGCGAGCAGCTGCGGGGCGCCGAGGCCGGCTCGGTGGTGGACGAGCGCGGCTTCGTGTGGGAGAAGGCCGTGGAGGGCGACTTCTTCCGCGTGCAGTACAGCGAGAGCAACCATCTGCACGTGGACCTGTGGCCTTTCTACCCCCGCAACGGGGTCATGACCAAGGACACGTGGCTGGACCACCGGCAGGATGTCGAGTTCCCCGAGCACTTCTTGCAGCCTCTCGTGCCCTTGTCCTTTGCTGGCTTCGTGGCGCAGGCGCCTAACAACTACCGTCGCTTCCTGGAGCTCAAGTTCGGTCCCGGGGTCATCGAGAACCCCGAGTACCCCAACCCGTCGCTCCTGAGTTTGGCAGGAAGTGGCTGAGGCTCCAGCGCCCCGCTCCTGGGGTCTGGAGAACACTCATGCTCTGGGAGCGGTCCTTTGCTCTGGTGCCGCTGGCATTCGGTGGGCGGGCCGGGGATGCCAAGCTGCCCTGCGAGGCCCAGCACGGTCCTGGACGTCGAAGACGTGCCCTGCCCAAGATTCCCAAGAACTTGGGTTTGATTTAGAGCACGGACAGTTTTGTAAAGAGGAGAAAGTGTACGTTTTGCGGCCGGACTGCCGGATTAAAACCCCAGTTCTACCACTTACAGGTTACTCGGGCCTGAGGGAGAGCCCCAATTTCAAGGTGCGTAGGACACACACACACCCCCCCCCCCCCAACCGCTGCTCGCCCTTGCAGTGTCAGATCACAAAGAGCCCACAGGACATTTGGTTGCTGGGGTTGTTGCTTCCGCCACTAGAGGGCGCCTTCGTCCCGCTATGGCGGAACCTCAGCGCCCATAGCTTTTCCTAACTCTTGAGCCTTTGGTTTCTCTAATCCCCTGTACCTGGCGGGACAGGATGACTATGTCCCTTCTTCCAGAGTGCGACCTCCTTGCCTCCTGGGAGAGCCCTGTGAGGTGCATGCTGCTCTTAACTCCCATCTTACAGAGGAGGAGAAAGAAGCTCAGCCCTGAGCTGCAGCTCTGGCTAGGAACCGGGTCCTGGATGCCCCACCCCCTACTCCCTGTAACTGTGTTACCTCATTGTTTTAGCTCTCTGCACCCAGTAGCCCACTTGCCAGGCGGGATAAATGGTAATCATAACGCAGGTTACTCAGCACCATATGATGTGCCAGGCACCTTCTCAGTGTTCCACACAGATTAGCTGGTTGATCATATTTCCATTTTACAGATGAGCAAACTGAGGCCAGAATGGTAGTCATTTGCCCAAGGCCAGACAGCTTAGGAAGTGACAGAGCAAGGACCTGAACCCAAGCAGTCTGGAGCCCACACTAAGTTGGATACTATGCAGGTGTCTCAGAATGGTCTGTGAGACCGGGCCCCAGGAGGCCTTTCTTACTACCTAGCAGGTGAAGCCATGATGGCCTGTCTTTTGTGATCATGCACCTAAGGCTAAATGCTCTTTGGGCAAGTATCCTGAATATGTGTATTTACTTATAAATTATATACAGGTACTGCTATCATTCTATAGATTAGTAATGAGGCCTAAATTATTCCATTTTAAAATTTAAAATAAATATGGACGTTTTTTATTTGGCTCATCTCAGTGACTTGTCCCACACACTCCCTGGGTGTGGACACCCTAGCTTTTGGGACCACAGGCTCTGAGGTGGGAGAGGCCTGGAGTCAAAACCCAGTACTACGACTTTCTCTCAGTGCGAACTGAGAGGCAGTGACTCTGCCTCTCTGAACCTCAGCTTTGCACTGGGAAATGGAGATAATGAGTGTTTACCCCACAGGGATGCCATGAGGCACTTGAGTGGTAAAGGGGTCAGGAATCAAGCCTGGGTTTGACTCTTGAAATGGCCACTTATTTTGTGTGATCTTAGGCAAGTCACTGCCTCTTCAAACCTATAGCTTGGGCTGGGGGGATGCTTTGCAGACCAGCAGGAGAAGATAAATGCAAATTTGGCCCAAGCTCCTGAGGCTCACTTCCAAAGGCCAACTTCTTAGGACACAACCTCTGTTTTTAGCCACTGGACCCCGCAAATGGCTCCCAGGGACTGTTGGGTTTCCATGGAGCATTCTGGAAATATATGGGGATGATTTGGGTTATCACTGTGACCGGGTGGTGCTTTTGGCTCTTGGGAGGCATAGCCCAGGGATGGAGATGTCCTAATAAGCAAGGCATCTCCACACACTAAAGCATTGTCCCTTGTCACATACAGTTTTAAAATGTCCCATTGGACATTCATGAAGGATGTTGATATTCAAAATATTTTGCAACTGGCACGGTGATAGAAATTAATATATATGTCAATATATGCATCAAAATGTTTAAATATGTCTTTTTTTATTCTCTAAAGAATGGAAACGATCTCTCTCTCTATATATTTCTTTAAATTGTTTGCCAAGAACGTAAGCTGATGCTCAAATCATTCTGAAATCATGTGATCATTTTGTTTTATTTAGAAATTGTTGGTGTGGTTTCTTCATTGATATATTATATATATATATATTCATTAATTTAATTACTTTATTTATTATATAAAATATATATAAAAATAACCCTGTCTTAGCTGTGATTTGATAAGAGAACCACATCAGGTTCTTCTGGCAATTTCCTATTAAACTAAGTGCCATTTAGGTGACTTGGGGTCTCAGTAGATAAAGAATTTCTCTTAGCACCACCCATAGTGTTTTCTCATCATTGTTCCTGAACTAACAACAATTACACTAGAAACTTGAATAGCCTTCATAATACTTCCTGATAGCTTTCTGTGTTCAGTATCTTAATTGTGTTCAGTATCTTAATTATCAACTAGGTAATAATACAACAGAAAACCTATTGCAACAATTAACTTGAATTAATGAGTTTATATTAGGATATGTATTACTGAATTTTAGTGCTTTCTCAATTACTCTTGTATGATGAGCCAACCAGAACAGAAGTATTTTGATATTGTAAAAACGAGCACCTCCGGACTAGTGCATACTAACCAAATTTTAACCTCACTTGGAAAAACCTGGTTAAGAATTATCTGAGCCGGGATGCCTGGGTGGCTCAGCAGTTGGGCGGCTGCCTTCGGCTCAGGTCGTGATCCTGGGATCCGGGATCGAGTTCCGAATCGGGCTCCTGCATGGAGCCTGCTTCTCCACTCTCTGCCTATGTCTCTGCCTCTTTCTGTGTGTCTCTAATAAATAAATTTAAAAAAAGAAGAATTATCTGAGCTCAGGGGCCCCTGGCTGGCTCAGTTGGAAGAGCACTCAACTCTTGATCTCATGGTTGTGAATTCGAGCCCCATGTTAGGTATAGGGATTACTTAAATAAATACAAAATAGATAAAATTTTAAAATTAAAAAAATATGTCTAGGGCAGCCCAGGTGGCTCAGTGGTTTAGCACCACCTTCAGCCCAGGGTGTGATCCTGGAGACCCGGGATCGAGTCCCACGTCAGGCTCCCTGCATGGAGCCTGCTTCTCCCTCTGCCTGTGTCTCTCATGAATAAATAAATAAAATCTTAAAAAAAAATGTCTAAGCCCAGAACCTAATTCTGTCTTCATGCAAACACAAAGTCCTTTTTATAAGGTTTTAATAGGTCCTAAATTTTCCTGTAAGGGCAACTACTGAGTGAAATGACGGAAGCTTATATTGTGTTTTGTATAAAACTCAGCCAGGGATTGTCAATAATTTCCAAAAGTCATGTTCCACATGGCTTTTGATAATTAGACATCGGAGACCATGTGTTTCCAGCTGTGTTGGGAGCTGCCTACATTACCCGTGTAAACATCTGGCTATTTCCTTGGGTTTGGGGGAGGTGGCAGTTTACATATTGAAATTTATATTATAAGTTATCATTTTATTTCTCTTTTTTTGGTTACAGTTAGGGCAATATAGATTTTTTTTTTTTAAGATTTATTTATTTATCCATGAGAGACACACAGAGAGAGGCAGAGACACAGGCAGAGAGAAGCAGGCTCCTCGCAGGATTCCGGGATCACGACCTGAGTCAAAGGCAGCTGCCCAACCGCTGAGCCACCCAGGCGTCCCTAGAGATTGTTTTAAAAGTCATGTGCAGTGGCCTCCAGCTGCCTCAGTCAGAAGAATATGTGACTTTTGATCTCAGGGTCGTGAGTTCAAGCCCCACATTGGGTGTAGAGATTACTAAAAAAAATAAATAAATAAACTTAAAAAAAAAAATCATGTGCAGATGGGCATCTGCATATTATCTGAGAACTTCATTTCAGCAGAGCCAAGAGGATGTTCCTCGAGCTGACATTCAAGCCAGCACATGCAGTGGTATGGAGTGATGATCATAAAACATGAAAATATTACATGATAGATACCTGATCTGTTGGTAAACAGTCATCACCATGAGCTCCCTATTATTACCCCCCTGGCTCTCCCCTCCCACCCCAGCAGCCAAAGGGTTAACTGGGCATATCTGGAGGGAAGGGGGTTACTGTCTCAAATGCTGTTGGATGCACTGCTCCCTTTACCAATCAGTAAATATTGGTATCTCCTCCCTGGGCACTACAAATATTTGCTGGATGTGGATGGCAAGCAAAGACCTGCATACCTATGTTCCTTTATATACAATAGCCCCAAACTGCTGCTTCTCCCTCCTCCTGTGTCTCTGCCTCTCTCTCTCTCTCTATGTCTATCATAAATAAATAAATAAATAAATAAATCTTTTTTTTTTTTTTAAGCGGGGGATCCCTGGGTGGCTCAGCGGTTTAGCGCCTGCCTTTGGCCCAGGGCATGATCCTGGAGTCCCGGGATCGAGTCCCACGTCGGGCTCCTGGCATGGAGCCTGCTTCTCCCTCCTCCTGTGTCTCTGCCTCTCTCTCTCTCTCTAGGTCTATCATAAATAAATAAATAAATAAATAAATCTTAAAAATAAAAATAGCCCCAAACTGGAAATGCCCCAGTGTCCATTTCAGGTGAATGGATAAACAAACTGGTGCACCCAGACAGTGGAACACTTGTGATTAAAAACAAAAAGGAATAAATGGAGGACGCCTGAGTGGCTCAGCGGTTAAGCATCTGCCTTCCAGCTCAGGGCACGAGTCCTGGAGTCCCCGGGTGGATTCCCACATCTGGCTCCCTGCATGGGGCCTGCTTCTCCCTCTGCCTATGTCTCTGCCTCTCTCTGTGTGTGTCTCTCATGAATAAATAAATCTTAAAAAAAAAAAAAAAGGAATAAACGGATGTGTGCAAAGACATGACTAAATCTCAAAGGCATGATGCTAAAAGAAGCAGGACACAAAAGCTACCTGCTAGAGGATTCCACTAATGCGAAATTCTAGGAGCAACAAACTAATCCTCAATGACCAAAAGCAGGTCAGTGGTTGCCTGGGCCTGAGGGTGGAAAGGGATAGAATGCAAAGGAGCACCAGGATATTTGGAGGTGGTTGGGAATATTGTGGATCTTAATTGTGGTTTTCACTAATTATTCATCTGTCGATTTTATCCAATTACCTGCTTTAATGGATGCAGTTTATTATATGCAAATTATCTTAATAAAGTTCACCATCTCCCCCTTCCCCACCCAAAAAAAAGCAGATTGGGGGAGGGAGTCGAACAGGCCTAGAAATATTGTTGAGGAGAGACAAAGCTATCATCACCCTGTGCCTGCCAGCCTCTGTCCTGTTACTGAGTCTAGAATGCAAGTCCAAGCCCAAGGCAGGGCTAGTGTGAGCACAACTCCCAAGCCAGGCTCCTTTGAAGAAGATAGAAGGGGAGAGGGCTCAAAAACCGGGTGGATGGAACAATGAAGAAAGGGAGAGAAAGGTGGGAGGAGGGCCCCAGAGGGTGGCCATCCAGGTGCTTTTCCTCTTTTTTTTTTTTTAAGATTTTATTCATCAATACGTGAGAGACGCAGAGACATAGGCAGAAGGAGAAGCAGGCTCCCTGTGGGGAGATGGATACAGACTTGATCCCAGGATCACAACCTGAGCCAAAGGCAGATGATCAACCACTGAGCCACCCAGGTGCCCCTCCTTCTGCTCTTATGTAATCTTCACCAGTGGCCTTTGGGTGAGGCATGAGACTCCTTAGTGCTTATACAAGGCGATATAGCCGGCAGGTAGCAGAAGCAGGATCTCAACCAGGGGAACAACCTCTTCTAGCCAGGCAGCTCAGCGGCTGGAGCTCAGTTCATTCATTCTGCAAATATTTATTGAATGCTTATCCTGTGCTGGGCCCCATGCTGTGCTCTGGGCTTACAGTGGTGAAAAGGACAGAGGTGGCTCCCTCATGGGAGTGCGTGTCCCAGTGGGGACTGGGTCTGGGAGCCCCTGTCCACACTCATGAGACTTGAAATGGTTCCAGACTATTAATATCACCCAGATCAGCATCTTAGGCAAATTAGTGACATGTACCCAGCAACTTTTAAAAATGAAGTAGAAAAAAAAAGCGGAAATACTGTTCTGTGGAACTTGGCCGAGTTATGGATTTCCTCATATGTATACATTGTGTAATAGCATATGCAATATATTAGATGCGTGTGTGTATCTCCTTAAATAGGCATCCTTCATTATCCAAATCTAATCCATTTCCCAAAAGCATTAAATAGAAAATTTGAGGATAAACAACTATTTTAAGTGGGGAAAATAATGCATTCCCAGCTCCTTCCAAAAACCCCAACCAATATCCCCAAATAACATTAAAACTCTTCAACACTTTTATAACCACCCACCAAGGATTTTTGCATAATAGAAAGCATTGAAAACGCCAATTACTTCATTATTCAACACTTAATGAACTCATTAGTGGTTATGTTTGTGTGCAATACACAACAATTTTACACAGAACCCGATATGAATTATTTCCCCTCCACGCTGCAATGATCATGAGATGGAACTAAACAAACCAAAAAAAAAAAAAAAAAAAAAAAAAGCTGAAGATACTCAAGATATCATCTATAATTGTGGACTCAGATTGGTCGTGCCTCCAGGCCCTGGCAGTCTACATAGAGCCCTGGGAAGGGCGAGATAATGATCAGTAATGTGCAGCATGTCTCAGCAATGTACAGGACAGGATCTAGAGCAGGTGAGCCGCAATTGGTGTCACCCACATCCTGGACTCAAACAGGACTTAGAAGAGGTCATACAGTGTATTTTTATGAATCAGCAAATTCTGGGTTTAAAAAGGGAGGGGAGGGGCAGCCCGGGTGGCTCAGCGGTTTAGCGCCGCCTTCTGCCCAGGGCATGATCCCCGGAGACCCAGGATCCAGTCCCAGGTTGGGCTTCCTGCAAGGAGCCTGCTTCTCCCTCTGCCTGTGTCTCTGCTTCTGTGTCTCTCATGAATAAAAGAAAATAAATGGGGATCCCTGGGTGGCGCAGCGGTTTGGCGCCTGCCTTTGGCCCAGGGCGCGATCCTGGAGACCCGGGATCGAATCCCACATCAGGCTCCCGGTGCATGGAGCCTGCTTCTCCCTCTGCCTGTGTCTCTGCCTCTCTCTCTCTCTCTCTGAGCTCTCTCTGTGACTATCATAAATAAATAAATAAAAATTAAAAAAAAAAAAAAGAAAATAAATGGAACATTTGCTAGTTCATGAAGTTTCCCTGTGCCCCTTCCCGGGGAAACTTCCCAGTTTCCCTAAGCCCCCACCCCCCCAGGTCATCTGTTTGGATTTCTCACTATAAACCAGTTTTGCCCATTCCAGACCATCATATAAATGGAACTGTACAGCATGAGCAGCTTCCAGCAACTTTCACTCAAAATGTTATCCGTGGGATGCATCCAGATTGAAAGATCAAACTTTTTTTTTTTTTTTTTTTTTTTTGCTGAATGGCCATCCATCACAGGAAGGATGATATATCATCCATCCGGATATATCAATTGACTCATTTCCAAATTTTGGCAATTTGTGGAAAGTGCAGCTATAGACATTTGTGTAGTGGGCTTTGGGTGAGCAGTTTTCTTTTCTCTTTGGTAAGTGGGACTCTTGAAGCTGTTTAGTAAGTGTAACTATGGTAACTTGATAAAAAACTGCCCAGGGAGTTCCCAAAGGGTCTGGACCGTTAAGTATTCCCATCAGCGGTGCATGGGGCTCTGTTCTGCTGCTTGGCTTCCCCGGCCACGCTTTGTACTTGCTTTTTGCCACTCCAACAGATGTGCGCAGTGCTATCTCATCACGGATTTTTCCCAATGGTGTTTTGGATGAACATTTTATCTCAAGCAGTCCTATTTATCATGTTTGTTTTTTCTGTGTAGCTCATGCTGTTTGTCTTAAAAAGATCTGATGAGATATACTTGACAATTTATTGCTCAAAAATGTCCTTTGGAGTGACAGCAGTCTTTGTCCTTGCGCCCCCACCCCCACCCCAGCAGGGTCCCCTGGAGTGTTTGTTACTGTAGAAGGAACAGAGGTCCTGGGGACAAGGTGGGATTACCGTAGAGTCACCAGACACACACACACACAAACACACACACACACTCAACCACAAAAATGACCAGCAAAGGAGCCAGCTACCCATTGGAATATCCTTTCCCTCAAAGAGGGCAGAAATCCACGTGGTGATCTGTGCCCTGTGCCCTGTAATAATGTCCAGAAGGACATTACTACACTAATTCTCCATCTTTGTTTCCTAGCCTTGGGTGGGAATGGGAATTGAGAACTGGGGAAGATTTGGTGAGAGACACACACATACATACACCCCAGCACTGAGGCCTCCCAGATCTGATGTTGGTGGAGGGGGCAGGGGGAGAGGCTGGAGCCTCTGGATGTCCTGAGTGTGCAGCAGGGCCTCCAGAGCCCCAGTTTGTGATCGCAATATCCAGAGTGCCCCAATCAGGGTAGGGAAAGTCCCTGTGGGGTTTACATAACTGATTCCTTCTCGCAGGGGTCCGCATCCCCGGCAGGTCTTGGACACTGTTTGAGGAGGGGGTTCCCCTCTTCAGTGGGGACAGGCAGTGGAGACAGGGGCGTCTCACTCTTCACTTGGATCAGCTCTGGCACCGAGCTCCGCAATTCTGTGCGATCCACATAGTTTTGGAGGAGTCCTGCACCAAAGGCATCACCTTCCACGTTGAGGACAGTACAGGACCGGTCTCTGAAGGGGCAGGAGTGACAGGAAAGTGAGTGGGAGGGGAGAGGGTAGTGTCCAACCCCCCACTTCTCCCCCCACAAAACTAGGAGTCCCCATCGCATCTTCCTTCATGGGATGTTGTTCTACTCCTAGACTCAGCTTATCCCTCCATCCTTCCAGGATGCCAGATAACCCTTCTTCTTAGAATCTCAAAGATGGGGACGCCTGGTGGCTCAGTGGTTGAGTGTCTGCCTTTGGCTCAGGTCATGATCCCAGGGTCCTGGGATAGAGACCCACATCAGGCTTCCCAGAGGGAGCCTGCTTCTCCATCTGCCTATGTCTCTGCCTCTCTCTGTGTGTCTCATGAATAAAAAAAATAAATAAAATCTTAAAAAAATAAAAACAACACCTCAAAGATCTTTTCACCCAGAATACCTCTCTTCTTTCCCATGGAATCCCAAAGTATCCCATTATACTCTCTCTTTCTCAGAACTCCAAAGATTTCCTCCTCCAACCTCCCAGGAACCCAAACAATTCTTCCAATAAGACACAAAATTTGCTTCTCCTGGAACATCAAAAAGTCACTCTGCCCTTTTCTTGGGGACTCAGAAGACCTATCCCACTTCTCCTCTTCCCCTCGAAATACTTTCTCATTCGGGCCTTTCTCTTTATAATACAAGATCTCTTTTTGCTTTCTCCTTATACTTTGTGTGTGCCATTTGAGAAAATTGAGCTATAGGGCACATACCATAAAATTCACCCTTTCAAAGTATACAATCCAGAGGCACCTGGGTGGCTCAGTCAGTTGAGCATCCAACTCGATTTCGGCTCAGGTCATGATCTCAGGGTTGTGAGATCGAGCCTGCCTTGGGCTCTGTGCTGGACGTGGAGCCCGCTTACAATTCTCTCGCCCTCTCCCTCTTCTCCCCCCCTCCACTCCCTTCCACCCCAGTGTTTTTTAGTATATTCAGAGTTGTACGACCATCACTGATATTTAATTCCAGGATGTTTTCATCACTCTAAAAACACTCCCACACCCACCAAGCAGTTATCTCCCATTCCCTCCTCTCCAGCCCCTGGCAACTGCTAATCTACTGTCTGTCGATTTGCCTATTCTGGGCATCACATAGAAATGGATTCATATGATATGTGGTCTTTTGTGTCCACCTTCTTTCACTTAGCATGAGGTTTTCAAGGGCTCACCATGTGGTAGCGTCTAAATATGTGTCTGTGCTTCATTTCACTTTATGGCTGAATAATATTCCATTGTTCTGGATATATAATATTTTATGTATCCATTCATCAGTTGATGGACATTGGGTTGTTTCTACCTTTTTGCTATCACGAATAACGCCACTATGAATGTTCGTGTACAAGTTTTTGTGAATATGTTTTCAACTCTCTTGGCATTATACCTAGGAGTGATGTGGCTGAGAAACAGTAACTCTTGTTTTAAACTTGTGAGACCAAACTTTTCCAATCGTTAATGCTCTTAATAGCACAACGGTGATTGCCAACAATGACACAGCATTAACTGCTTACCAGGGGCTCTTATAATGGAGTTACATGTTTATGTCATCTGATCCTCAAAGAGAAGCTAGTCCCTCCCTTTTACAGATGGAGAAACTGAGATAAGAGAGATGAAGTACTCAAGCAGGGTCATAAGGGCTAGCAGAGGTGGCACTAGGATTTGAACACAAGCAGCCTGGCCTAAGAGTCTACTCTTCACCACTAGGGCACACTCTCTCTGGGATTCTTCTTAGATTTAAAAAAAAAAAAAAGAGAGAGAGAGACCCCCCCCCCAAGATCCCTTCCTTCCCTCTGACTAGAAGGATCAAGATATCACCCCTTCTTCCTCTCTTCTTCTTACTCCCTCTCAATGACCCTCTTGCTCAATCCCCTTTTCCCAGGGATACCCATTAGACTCCCAAAGCCCCAGACCCACACTTACACTAGCCAATCCACAGCCAGGATCAAGGAGATGTCCTGAACGGGCAGACTGACTGCCTCCAGGATGATGGCCAGAGTGAGGACCCCTCCAGCGGGAATGCCGGCAGCACCCACACTGGACGCCGTGGCGGTGACCCTGGGGGAAGCAAGGGGAGGTCAGGGTCAGAAGCCTTGGTAGCTAGCAGGAGAAGCTGTCACGGGAGCCCTGCTCCCATGGGAGCCCGGCGTGCACTCTCAGGAGAGGGGGTCAGACGGGCCGGGGGTCCTTATGGCCGCCGCACCCACACTCACAGGATGGTGATGATCTTCACAAAGTCCAGGGATCGCTGGTTGAGCTGTGCAATGAACACTGCGGCCACACACTGGAAGAGCGCCGCACCATCCATGTTGACGGTGGCACCGATGGGTAGGATGAAGCGGCTGATGTGCTTGGCGACACCATTCTTCTCCTCCACGCACTTCATCATCAGAGGCAGCGTGGCTGAGCTGGGGCGGGAGGGGGGCGTGGTGTCAGCGCAGCCCCACCCACCCCCATGAAGTCCCGCCCAACCACACCCACTGGCTCCACCCACAGCTCTCCCCTGCTCTCCATGCCCTTCTCCTCCCAGAGCCAGCGGCACCCAGGGTCCTGTAGAATGCCTGCATTCCATAATTTATGAGTCTTGGGCCCCTTGGGAGAGTACAGACTGCTGTCCTTCAAAATACACACAAAAATCCCAACCTAATTTCTACAATGCTTAGGAGCTCACTGACCCACACCCCCTCCCTGCTCTACCAATAATGGACCTCCACCAATAACAGGCTTCTGTGGGATGCTGCTGTGCGGGAGGGCCGGGTTCTGAGGACACAGGTGGACAAAATACCTAGAAGAGGGTGGAAAGGGCTCCCAGAGGTTGGATCCAGGGAGCACTAGACCACTACCCACTGCTCCCCCAGGGCCAGGCCTTGTCCGGGAGGAGAAATTCTCAGGAAGGGAAGAAGAAATCTCTAACCCAGTGGTTTTCTAATGGGGGACGTGGGGGGATGTTGCTGGACCTTATCAGAAACTCACAAAAATATGGCCTCTGTATCCAGATCCAGTGTCCCCAAACACAAAATTTCAAAGGTCTACAGATATCTGATGCCCACTTCAGGCCCCTTAGTTTAAAAATCCTGGACTAGTCTGCCCCAAGGCCATACCTAGAAGAGGTGCCGAAGGCAGTGGCCAACGCTGTCATGATGCCCCACAGAAAGCGGTAGGGGTTTTTGCGGGTGAAGAGGAAGTAGATGAGGGGCAGCACGAGGAGCCCATGGATGGCGTGGCCCAGCAGGCAGCACAGGATGTATTTGCCGAGACTAGCGAAGAGCATCCCCACATCCTCCATCTCCACAATCTTGCCAGCCACCAGGAACAAGATGCCCACAGGGGCATACCTAATTGCAGGAGACAGATTACAGCCTCTGACCATGTGCCACCCGGGAGGACCAGGCTTTGTGCTCGGTACACAGCCTGATCACAGCCTCCCTCAAGGGCAGGAAACACCCAGAGCAGTGTGTGCTGAAGCTCTGGCACATTCCCTGCCACCGTCCCAGCTCTTTCCCCTTGAAAATAGTACAGCAGGGATAAAAGAAGCCTGGAGGCTTCTATCGCCATTTGCCAGATTTGGTCTTAACACCTGACCTCCAGGGGCACCTAGGTGGCTCAGTGATTGAGTGTCTGCCTTCGGCTCAGGTCATGATCCTGGGATCGAGTCCCACATCAGGTTCCCCGCAGAGAGCCTGCTTTTCCCTTTGCCTATGTCTCTGCCTCTCATGAATAAATAAATAAAATCTTAAAAAAACAAAACAAAATAACCTGACCTCCATGAGTCATTTACATTTCCCGGGTTTGTTTGTTAAAGCAGCTAGGATGATTTAAACCAATACAATCTCTCACCACATCATGAGAAATGAAGTCTGTGGCTCATGTCTTAATAACAGCCCACAGATATGAAGCATTTATGATGGGCTGAGTGAGCCCTTGAACATGAATGAATCTTTACCACAATCCCACAAAAGCTCCTCTGTAGCTATAGTTGAATTAAAATCTAATAGGTCTGTAAAACAGGGACTTTAAGGCTACTGGCCTCATAGGAATGTTGGAGGAAATGAGGTGCCAGGTGAAATGACTTGAAAGCTCTTTGTACACAATAAGTGATCTATAAACTTCTGCTGGAATTATTATCACCCTTTCCTGGAGTAAAGCTCCCAGGGGTGCTCATGTCTCCCAGCTAGGGGGCCTCCCCAGACTGCCTCCCGGTTTGATCATGATGGCTGTCTCCCAAATCCCTTCATCTCTTTGGGTAACAGAAGAAAGGGCCCATTTCCCAGCCATCTGTGCAGCTAGTTTTGGCCAAATGCCCAAGCTCTGGCCAGTGGGTTGTGCCTAGAAGTCATACAAGTGACATACTTGATAAATATTAGCTGATACTATTTATTATAGGCATGCTATAGGTCAGGTGGTGTCCCAAGAACTTTACACTCATTTGTGGCTGGTACTATCAGTCCCATTTTCCAGGTAGGGAAACCAAGGCAGACTGAGATAAGTAACTTGTTCTAGGGTACACAAGTGGGAAGAGGCAAGGGGCCTGCTCTTAACCACTACCCTGACTCTCTGGCAGAGTGCACTCAATTCTGCACAGCAGTTTCTTAGATGTCAGCTACACCAGAACTGGGATGGGGAGGGAGGATAGGATTGGCCAAAAACGCAGCAAACCTGGCATCTCTCTGACTTCCCACCTTCTAGAACTATGGTAGGTCCTGAGAATCAGCGTGGGATGATGTGACGAGGAGGCTGGGAAAGAGCAGGGTGGAAGCCAGAGGCCTGCGTGTGTGTGTGTCCCCGTTATCTGAGGTTTAACAAAACTCATAATGATAATCAGCTAACATTAAGTAAATGCTCAGGAGGTGCCAATCATTTAAAACACTTTACAAGTGCTTTACCTAGATTTCCTATTACTCATGTCATCTTCATGATAACTCAGATGTTTGATCACATGCAAATTTCTTCAATGGAAAAAAAAAAATAATAATAAAATTTTCTTCAATGGAGATGCATTTGTTAAGCTGTGGCCACAGCTCAGCTGGCTTCTTGTTACCTTCTAAGAGGACTGAGAGGGGATCCCTGGGTGGTTCAGCAGTTGAGCATCTGCCTTCAGCTCAGGGCATGATCCTGGAGTCCCAGGATCAAGTCCCATGTCGGGCTCCTGCATGGAGCCTGCTTCTCCCTCTGCCTGGGTCTCTGCCTCTCTCTCTCTCTTTCTGTCTCTCATTAATAAATAAATAAAATCTTAAAAAAAAAAAAGAGGATTGAGAAGGTGCTCAATTGGTCTCTGTTCCCCTGTAATACAGCACTGTCCTATCCTCATCTTCTAATGAAGAAACTGAGGCACAGACAGGGTAGGTCACTTGCTCAAAGTCACACAGCTGGCAATGGGCAACACTTGGTGTGAATCCAGGCTGTGTGGCTCTGAGGAACAGATGGAGGGTTGCCCTATCCCGCATCCTTCTGCTCCTCCACACCCCTCCCACCACCTACCACATGATCCAGGAGACCAGCACCATGGTGGCATCATTAAAGGAGTTGAAGAAGCGGATGAGCAGCTCTCCCTCAGGCCCCAGCTTCCGCAGGGCCACACCAAGGACAATGGCAAATACCACCAGGCCCAGAATGTTCATACTCTCCACCTCCTCCCCAATGGGCACCTTTGGGCAAGGAACAGAGTGGGAAGGAAGGGAAGATGTTCAGTCAACTTGCACAGTCTCTAAGGGCCTGTCTGGGGCCTTGCTGGGACCCAACGCAGACAAGACAGCTCCTGGAGCTCATTTGTCTCTTCCTCCCAAGGCTCTCAGGCCCCAGCTTCCGCAGGGCCACACCAAGGACAATGGCAAATACCACCAGGCCCAGAATGTTCATACTCTCCACCTCCTCCCCAATGGGCACCTTTGGGCAAGGAACAGAGTGGGAAGGAAGGGAAGATGCTCAGTCAACTTGCACAGTCTCTAAGGGCCTGTCTGGGGCCTTGCTGGGACCCAACGCAGACAAGACAGCTCCTGGAGCTCATTTGTCTCTTCCTCCCAAGGCTCTCAGTCTGGGTCCAGGAGAAATAGACCTGTCACCAGAGGCCAGCCAGAGTGACTGGAGAATGGGGAAACCCAGGGGAGTGTGGGAACTGAGGGCGGATGCCAGCTTCGGGGAGGGGGCCAGGAGGAAGGAGTCCGGGAGGCCTCTGCGGAGGAAGAGGCCAAGAGATCTGGAGAACAAGAGGACTGACCAGGTAAAGACAGGTGGCAGAAGGTTCGAGAGAGGGGAAACAATGTGCATCAGTCTGGAAATGAGAGAGCCTTGGGCACTCAAGGGACAGAGAGAAATCCACTGTGGCTGGGATAGGCCAGCCAGAGCTAAAACACGAGGCTGGGTGGGCAGCTGGGCAGAAGCCTGACATCGCAGGGCCTCACGGATTGGAGCAAGGAGCCTGGGCCTTCTTCCGAGGGCCGTGGGGAGCATAAAGGGGCCGTGGGTAGGGGGCGAGACAGGGTCAGGTTTGTGCTTTGGAAAGAATACATTGTGCCAGGTTGAGGGTAGGTGGGTGAGAGGGAGCTGCGGGGGGAAGGTAACTGGACAGGGGGCAGGGGCAAGTGGGGTGGGAGCAGAAGAGAAGCTTGGACCAGGGAGCAGGGGGCAAAACAGAGAAACCAGAAACTGGGCGGTGGCTACTGAGAGTATAAAATAAGTACCACCAAGTGTCAGAAGCCCCAGGGAGCAAACCCAGGCTGGGGTGGGAACAGAATGGAAAAACCCCAAATGGGCCAATGGATGGGGCCCCACCCCCCTTCCCCTGCTCTCACCTTCACCATGGTTCCATTGATCCATCTTTGTTCATAGGTGGTACTGTACTGCAGGTGGGGGTGGACAAGAGTCAGTATCAATTGCCACCAAGGCTCCCCCACTCCATCCTGGCACTAACAGTGCTCAAAGCCGGCCCTAAGCACCCCCCAAATACAACCAATCGCCTTGTATCCTGCCTGCAACCCTGCTGAGGTAGGATGTTCATACCATATGCCTGTTTTCCAGAGGCGGAAACTGAGGCTCAGAGAGGAAAAGGCACTTGCCCAGGATCACAAAGCTTGAATTAGAACCCGGATGGGGCTCAGAAACCATAGTCTCCTTTCTCAATTAGGAGAATTAGGCATGGATGGTTTCAGAGGCTACCCTAGAACCCTATAATCCCATTCATAAATGCAGGGGCACATCTGCTTTTCCAGGCACCACCCAAAAGCAGGTGCCTAGGGGCTGCCAGGGGCTTGTGTCCCTCCCTGCCCACCCCCACCCCTCGGGACATACCCCCAAGGACTCACTGAGCGGAAGGCTGCGGACACCAGGTTGGAGGGGAAGATATTTCTGTAGAGACAGACAGGGAGGGGGGCATGTTATTAAAAACCACAGGGGGGAGTTGGGGGGGATGTGAGGGACTGAATTGGCCTCTTGGGATGGAAGCAAACTTGGGAGGCCCCATTGGCACCCAAATGTGGTCCCCACCTATGCCTCAGGCCAGGTGTGTTCAGGTAGACCTGAGCCCTGACCTGCACACTTTTCCAGGAGGTAGAGAGGCTGGCATGCTAGGCCCAAGGGATTGTGGATTTAAGGTGAGGAATGCTGGCCTCCCAAGGCAGGCTGGGGCAGTCACCGGGGCCTCAGCTCCACCCCAGGGAGCAAACTTAATACCCAGAGCATCTTGCATCAGCCACTTCCTCCTGCAGGGCTGAGAAACCCTTTGGCCCTGGGGGCCTTGGGGCCGGTCTGAGTGGGTCAGAGGGTTTGGGGAAGGTCTGGGTGCCTCCGAAAGAGGTAGAGAGAGAGACAAGGGATGGCTGTGTGTGTCATGAATGTGTATCTGTGCAGCAGCACACATTAAACCCCACTGAGCCGGTCAGGGAGCTGAACAACAGCCTCTTGTGCCTCAACAGCCTCTTGTGTCTGAGTGGGATGAAAGTTACAGCAAATGGGTCTGTAGTCTCCCCTGTTGTGCGTGACATAAATCCACTCACTTATTTTTATTTTGTATTTTTTAAATAGGCTCCATGCCCAGCTTGGATCCCAGAGCAGGGCTTGAACTCACAACCCTGAGATCGAGACCTGACGGATCAACACCAAGGCAGGCGCCCCTAAATCCACCCATTTAATCCTCCTGACAACACCCTTTCCTCCCCATTTTCTAGAAAAGAGAACCAAGGCACAAAAAGGGAAAGAAACTTGCCCAGCCAGGAGACAGCCAAGCTGGGATTTGAACCCAGCCAGCTGTCTGCGTGGTTCTAACCATGCCATGTTCTGGTGTCGTCCCTCCCTAGTGATATGGTGAACAGCTGTGTTGTGGGCCTGTATACAGTTTCTCAAGCATTGGTATCCGGTTGGGGGTGCAGGTTCGTGTTCAGATATGTGGGACAGAGTTGGGTATGTTCGTGGTGTTGAGCATGAATGTTTAGGCAACTCTCGCTGCACTGGTGTAGTTATTGGCATCAGTGAGTGGCTGTGTAAAGGGATGTTAGTATACCGCGTGCGCGTGTGTGTGCGTGTGTGTGTGTGTGTGTGTGTGAGAGAGAGAGAGAGAGAGAGAGGTCCCATCTGTGGCTGAGTGTCTGAGTGTCTGAGTGCCTGTGTCCAGCTGTGTGTCAACTGGCTATAAAGTTGTGTGGCTCTGAGATGTTCCAGCTAAGTCTCCGAGGAGTTGGCCCAGTGTGCGTGTTACTTCTATTTTGGCACAAGGGGAAGCCTGTGCACATAAACAGCCTCCCAGTGGGTGTGTCCATTGGCCAGTAGGCCTATACCCACCCAGGCCCGGCAGCGCTGGATCAGAACCCAGCTAATCTCCCCCAGCCAACAGGCACCCACCCACTGCAGCTTCTGGACACCAAGCCCTCCCCGAGGGCTCTCATCTCAGCATCTCCACGGGCACAGATACCCCAGACGGCTGGGAGAACCCAGTTCCGTGACTCATCATTTCCTCTCCCCACTTCCAGGAAGTCCCCTACCAACCTGGAGACATTGAATCAGCAGGTCCCAAAGGCCAGGCCATGTAAACCCAGGGGTCTGCCCTCCTCAAAATGGGGGTGGGGGGGTGGGGTGGGGTGTGTGCCATTCTTGGGCAGAGAGCAAAGATCAGAAGAAAAGGAGTCTGCTCCTTTTTAAACTGGCCCCCTTCTGTGCAGCCTAGAGGGGTTGGGGGGCGGATGGAGGGAAAGCCCAGACAGGAGGAAATGGAATGGAAAGTCCTTGGAGGTGGTAGGGTTTAGCAGGAACATATAAAAGGGAAGCTGCCAGGGCCCCGCTGAACTGGGCGGGGATGGGAGGCTGAGAAAAGAACCTCGTTAAGACAGGGTGACACGTAGCCTGGGGAGCACTGGGGCTGGGAAATGGGGCCTGTGGAGGTCACCCAGATCTCCTTAGGTCCCCCAGGGGCTCCTTACACAAGGGAACTAAGCCCTCTGACCCTGGATCCAGAACCACCATCCTGAGGCCCTTAACAGCCCCCAAATCCCCTTCCAAGCGCCCCCCCCCCCCCACTCATCCTCTGTCCTCACAGCAGACCCTCTTATGTCCCCTCCCTGCCCCCAAACTCCCAAGCATAAGACTTCTTGGCCTCTCACCCTCTTTAGGGTACCCACTCATGTCCCCAGGCGCCCACATTAGAAGCCTCCTTCCCCAGGGCTCTGTCCTCAGCGCTGGACTCTGACAAAGGGCCACCATCACCGTCCCTCACCATCCGATCCGGTCTCTCTCAGGCCCTGGGGATGCCCTCCCGCCCTCCCTAACACGTGTCCCCTCCCCACGTGGCTGAGGCACCCCCTTTCCTCCCGCCAACCACCATCCGCGACTCCACCGGACGGGGAGGGGGCTCTGACCTCACGAGATCCAGGAACGAATCGAGGACCTCCTTGCCGGGGGCCTCTTCCACGCCGCCGGTGGCGGCGGCGGAGGCGTTGATGGCGGCGAAGGCGGCGCCGGGCTGTAGCGCCAGCGCCAAGACCACGCCGAGCGCAGACGCCAGCAGCGTGGTGACCAGGAAAAAGAGCAGCGCCCAGGCGCCCAGGCGGCCGAGCGCGCTCGAGTCCAGGCTGGCGGCGCCCCCGATCAGGCTACACACCACCAGCGGCAAGATGATCATCTTCAGCAGGCGCAGCAGCAGCTCCCCGGGGAAGGCGAAGGCTGCCAGGCGCGCGGGACCCAGAGCGAGCGCACCGCCGGCCCTCGACACCCCCATACCCAGCGCCACGCCGGCCACCACGGCCACCACCGTCAGCAGCACCAGCAGGTTGGCGCGAAGGCAGCGGCGCACCCGGTCCCGGGAGCCGCAGCGGCCGCCTCGGGTCGCGCCAGGGTCCTCCAGGGGGGCCAACGTCGGGGCACCGTTCGCGGTGGGCTCAGCCGCCGCGAGCCCCTTGGGGTCTCCCCGGGGCGGATCGGCCACCATGATGAGCGCCCCGGGGCTCCTGAGCGCCTGGAAGCGGGGCGCGCGCCTGGGGCTCCTTCCCGGCGCGCGGACGTGCGTTCCTTAGAACCGAGAGTTTTGTAACAGCCTGGAGCCGGGAACTTTGGAGGGTTCCCGGGGGCCGGGAGTTCACGGCGCCTTGGTTCCTGGAGAGTCTGAGATCCCAGCTCTTCCAGATTGCGCCCGGCGCCCGGAATCTGGAGCCCCTGGGTTCCTCGGCCCTAGGGATGGGAAAGCAGGAGTTTATCAGGCTGGGACCTGGGGTCCTCGGCGATGAGGGCTCAAGGCGTGCAAGCGGCAGGGGTCCTCAGGAAGCCAGGTCCTGGTAGCGCAGATCCGGGGGGCGAGGGATCTCGGGGTGCCGGGGTCCTGGAAACGGAGGCTGGGGAGGCTGAGTCGGGGGGCGGGAGACGGAGCTCCGGGAAGAGGAGAGCCGGGCTCTTGAGTCCGGGAGGGAGGGGAGATCCAGGCCCCCGGGCGCGCGCGGAAGGCGGCGACTGGGGACCCCGGGATGGATGTAACAGCCGCGGTCCGGGGGGAAGCTCGCGGGCGCGCCGCGTGGCTCTGAGCCCGCCTGGCGGAAGCTGCGGGGATTAAGGGCAGGGGCGAGGCCTGAGAAGGCGGGGAGCGGACCACGGGCGCCCATTGGCGGAGGCGCCCCGGAGCCCTCCCGCGAGCGAGAGGTGGGGCTGAGGCCAGAGCCCTGCCCGGTCACCCATAGAAGGCCGACTCGCAGCGGGCTACCTCGGGAGCCCCGGACGCCGAGGGGCGGGGGCGGGGGCGGGGCCCGCTGGGGGCGGGGCGTTGACGGGACGCGCTTTTTTTCCTTCCCGCGGAAGGAATCCGGACGTGAGTGGGAGCCGGTAACCCACGGCGGTCCTTGGCCGTGAGGGTCTCGAGAGTGCAAGGGAGCCCCAGGTGGCTCCCCCGGCCTGCAGCGCCTCCGCCCGGAGTTTGGTCTTTTGCCGCCTCTCGAAACTCACGTAAAATGCAGATTGTTAAAGCCCATCCCACACATGGTTGGTGTAAGATTTAAATGAGATGGAGCTATTTATTCAATAGTGTTAATAATTTAAAAACTAAATGTTAAAAAATAAATAAATAAATAAATAAATAAAAACTAAATGTTCCCGGGGCGCCTGGCTGGCTCAGTGGGTGGAGAGCGCGACTCTTGATCTCCGGGCTGTAGGTTGGAGCCAGACGGTGGGTGTAGAGGTTACTTAAAAATAAGATCTTAAAAAAAGGGCAGCCGGGGTGGCTCAGCGGTTTGGCGCCGCCTTCGGCCCAGGGCGTGATCCTGGAGACCCGGGATCGAGAGTCCCACGTCGGGCTCCCTGCATGGAGCCTGCTTCTCCTCTGCCCGTGTCTCTGCCTCTGTGAGTGTGTGTGTATCTGTTATGAGTAAATAAATAAATCTTTAAAAAAATTTTTTTTTAGGGCTGCATGTGTGGCTCAGTCGGTTAAGGATCTGCCTTGGGCTCAGGTCATGATCCCAGGGTCCTGGGACTGAGCCCAGTGTGTGTGTGGGGGGGGGGGGGGGTCCCTGCTCAGTGGGGGGTCTGCTTTTACCTTTCCCTCCACCCCTCCCCCATGCTCATGCTCACTCATGCTCTCTCTCAAATAAATAATTCTGAAAAGATTTTATTTACTTATTTGACACAGAGAGCACAAGACAGCGGAGCAGCAGACAGAGGGAGACAGACGAGCAGACTCCTCGCTGAGATGCGGGGCTCAATCCCAGGACCCTAGAATCATGATCTGAGCCAAAGGCAGACATTTAATCCACTGAGCCACCCAGAAGACCCTCAAATAAATAAAATCTTTTAAAAAAATTATTTTAAATAAATGTTCACTGTCCAGAACCCAACACATCAATAACGGCTGTTTTTTTTTCTTTTAAAGATTTTTATTTATTTATTCTTGAGAGACACACAGAGAGAGGCAGAGACATAGGCAAAGGGAGAAGCAAGGCTCCCTGTGGGGAGCCCGATGCGGGGACTCGAACCCAGGATCCCGGGATCACAACCTGAACCAAAGGCAGATGCTCAACTACTGAGCCATCCAGGTACCCCCAAAACAGCTGTTCTTAGGGACCCCTGGTTGGCTCAGTGGTTGAGTGTCTGCCTTCAGCTCAGGGGGCTCAGGGTGTGATCTCAGGGTCCAGGATAGAGTCCCTCATGGGGCTCCTTGCAAGAAGCTGGCTTCTCCTTCTGCCTATGTTTCTGCCTCTCTCTCTGCTCTCTCTCTCTCATGAATAAATAAATAAAATCTTTTAAAAAATAATAATAACGGCTGTTCTTAGGATTGTAATCCACTTACCCTGGTATGTAACTCACCATTCGCCCATTAAAAATTAGAATTCAATCTAACAACTGTGCTAATGATTTTTTTTTTTTAAGACTTTACCCTTCCATTCATGAGAGACAGAGAGAGAGGCAGAGACACAGGCAGAGGGAGAAGCAGGCTTTCCTCAGGAGCCTGATGTGGGACGCCATCCCTGACCCTGGGATCAAGCCCTGAGCCAAAGGCAGACGCCGAGCCACCTAGGTGTCCCTGTGCTAATAATTTTAGAAATGTTTTCACCAAATACTTACCCATACATATTTTTTTAATTTTTTTTTCCATACGTATTTTTTAAGTAGGCTCCACGACTCTGAGATCAAGACCTGAGCTAAGATCAAGAGCCAGTAGCTTAACCAACTGAGCCATCTAGGCACCCCGTTTTTTTTTCTCTTTTAGGTAAAATGTACCTACGATGAAATGCATAGATTGCAAGTGCCATTTGCTGATTTTTGACAAATGCATAGGCCTGATTTCACTGGAATCCTCATAACTGCTTGGTGAGGTAGATCTCACTATTATACCCATTCTTCAGATGCACAAAATTGGGGCTTACGGCCAAAGGAAGTCATTCACCTTAAGGCTACACCTGGGAAGGCTGGGAGTTGCATGCCTGCCTCCCAAGTTCCTAACCCTACCCATTGGGTTGCCTCCCAGAATTTCTTATTGGAGTTGTTTCCAGTGAATCCATCACGATTCCCTACCCCTCACAGCAGTGTTGAAATCCTAATTCCTTGGGGTGCCTGGGTGGCGCAGTTGGTTGAGCAACTGACTCTTGGTTTCCACTCAGGTCACGATCTCAGGGTTGTGAGATCGAGTGCTGAGTTGGGCTCTGCACTCAGTATGGAGTCTGATTGAGATTCTCTTTTCCTCTGGCCCTCCTGCTCGTGCTCATGCTCTCTCTCTCTCTCTCTCTTAAATAAATAAATCTTCAAAAAGGAAAAAAAAAAGGAAATCCTAATTCCTTCCCCAGCTGTCGTGTTCTCTGAGGACATTTCAGGCATTCACATTTGCTCAAAGACTGTGATAAGCTTAGAAACTTCCTTGTGAGGCAGCTGTGAGGCTCCAGGCAAGTCACAACATCTGTGAGCCTCAGTCTCTACAACTATAAAATGGAAGAAGAATAGATCACAACTCCTTGGGTGCCATGAGGATCAAATGTGATCACATGTTTAAAGCATTTAGACAGGATGCAGATTAGCCCTTTAAAAAGTTAACTGGAGCTATTACTATAATTGCTATTTTTATTATTGAAGAACATGGTTTGGGCTTGGACCAGGTGTGGGTGCTGCTGGACCCCAGTAGTGAGCTTTCCCTCCTGGTCACTGCCAGCCCTAGGCCCAGACTCACTTGGGAAGGAGCTTTGGGAACTTCCAATGACATCCTGCAGGATCTCAGGCATTGGCGCCAGGAGAGCCCGGATCTGCCCAGGCTCTGAAGTCGTGTCACCCAGGCACCTGTCCACCTGTGTAGACCTCCTTCCTGTGTCTCTCAAACAATCTCCCCTCGTATATTCTCCCATCCTCAGCTACTTCCGAAAGCCCCCACCCCCATCTCACCCAGGCTGAAGTCATATTCATTTAACAAACTCCTGCTCAGCTCCTGTGTGCTTGGCTGTGTGCTAGAAAGTGTGGGCACTAAAGCTACAGGAGCATGGGTTCGAATCCCAACTCCACCACTTACCAGCTGAGTATTGGGTTTCTCACTTGTCTTGGAGCCCATGTGAGCATAAATTTGAGTGTGCACACAGTGACCCTTGATTCAAAACATTTCCTGATGGGCAGCCCCAGTGGCCCAGTGGTTTAGCGCTGCCTTTGGCCCAGGGTGTGATCCTGGAGACCCGGGATCAAATCCCACATCGGGCTTCCGGTGCATGGAGCCTGCTTCTCCCTCTGCCTGTGTCTCTGCCTCTCTCTCTCTCTCTCTGTCATGAATAAATAAATAAAATCTTTAAAAACATTTCCTGAGCCTTTACTAAGGGCCAAGTGCTGTTCAAGTGTGGGGTTTGGCAGTGAGAAAAAGAGAGGAAGGAAGGAAGGAAGGAAGGAAGGAAGGAAGGAAGGAAGGAAAAAGAAAGACACAACTCCTTGCAAACATTCTAGTGAGGGGAGACAGGAAAATAATCCTGGCCTACCAGAGGGTAGATTCTAGAGAAAACTGAAGCATTGTAAGGCAGAGAGGTGGAGTGGTCAGGAGTGGCCACTCTGAGGTGGTGACATTTGCAATGGGACGTGAATGACAAGAAAGAGCCTTCAATCGGGAAAGAACATCTAGAGAAAAGGAAGAACAGGTGCAAAGCCCTGAGGTGGCAGGAGGAGTGGCTTCCACTCTGTTTGAAGTGCTATCAGAACTTATCTTAGCTCCACTAATCCTCAAGACCTCATGGCTCTTGTTTTACTGATTGGGAAGCGCCTGGGGTATTGAGACTTCTTGTGGCCCAAACTCCCTACCTGGGCAGGGAATTTGAACCCAGGTGTCTCCGACCCCAGCCTGTGCCCTCAACCCCTATCAGATACCATGACTACCCTTGCAGTTGGCTCCTCCCCAAGCAGAGGTATGTCTTTCAAGGGACCCCCATCTATCCTGAGCGCAATGGTTGGCCCTGTGATGAATGGTGCCAGGGACCAATACCTTCCTGGCCCTGTCCTCTGGGGACTCACAGGACAATGGGGTAGAGACCACCCATCCCCAAAAGGTGATGACACAGAGTGAGCAGTGCAGAGATGGGGAGCCCAGAATGGATGCTTGACCCAACCTGGAGGTCAGGGAGGGCTTCCTGGGGGAGGGGACATCCCAGCTGGGTAGCAAAGGGTTGGACCAAGCCCAAGGAGACACTATTCCAGGCAAAGGGACCCGTACATGCAAAGCCTCAGAGTTGAAAAGAGCCTAGAATGTCCTCAAGCATGGATGTAACCTGGTCACCCCACCCTCTGAGTGGCCACAGTGGCTTCCCTTGGGATAAAGTCCAAATTCTTCAGCTGGAACATCTGTCTATCCAGTAACTCCTTGATTTAGTCAGTCGACAAACACATCCACAGAACGGAATACAGACGTCAAACAGAATGAGGCGGATGAGGAACTGGGTGGAGGGCCAGTTTCAGTAATAAATCAGGTGTCAAGAAAGACCATTAAGGAGAAAACACAAGATGTGGGAGAAGGTGTATAAGACAGGGCATACATCCTCTATGGGGTAAAGCAAATATTGAACAGCCTCTGTCTCAAATGTATTGATTATCTCTGCAAGAATCCACACGAAAGCACTCCCTCCCTTTCTCTCTCTCTCTCTCTCTCTCTCAAATAAATAAATAAATAAATAAATAAAATCTTAAAAAAAAAAAAGAAAAGAGAAGAAAAGAAAAGAATCCAGAGAAGGTGCTCAAAGTGGTTGCTTTCAGAAACAAAAGCGTGGCTTTGTGGCTCCAGTGTGAGCCCCGTGGTTTGTTCAGCTTCAAAATGGAAATGGTATCTGGCCTCCGAGATCATGGAGGGATGAACCAAGTTCATGTGCACAAAGTGCTTTGGCTCATAGCTGACAAATGACAGCCTCCTGGTGTCTTAAGCTGTGGTGACTTCCTGAGATCAATGTGTTATCTAAAGTGAAAGCAAAAAAAGGCTTCAGGGCTCCTGGGTAGCTCAGTGGTTGAGCGTCTCTCTGCCTTCAGCTCAGGTGATCCCAGGGTCCTGGAATAGAGTCCCCCATTGGGGTCCCCGCGGGGAGCCTGCTTCTCCCTCTACCTGTGTCTCTGCCTCTCTGTGTCTCTCATGAATAAATAAATAAAATATTTTTTTAAAGGCTTTTTCTGGGATCCCTGGGTGGCGCAGCGGTTTGGCGCCTGCCTTTGGCCCAGGGCGCGATCCTGGAGACCCAGGATCGAATCCCACGTCAGGCTCCCGGTGCATGGAGCCTGCTTCTCCCTCTGCCTGTGTCTCTGACTCTCTCTCTCTCTGTGACTATCATAAATAAATAAAAATTAAAAAAAAATAAATAAAAATAAAGGCTTTTTCTGTATTTTCCCCGCAGACACAGACTCATGGGCTGGTGCTCCCACCTCCCCACCTGCCTCCCCTGAAGTGTTCATGCCTTGAGACCACTGGGCGAAGGGAGACTGAGAGGCAGCGGGTGCAACCCTGGCAGCTGGGTTTCAGGTGCTGTGGCAGCAGGTGGCCAGGCTGGGGGCAGGGAAGCTTCTGGCAGCCCTCCCAAGAATCAGAGCCCTTGGTATAGAGAAGTGGCCCAGGCTCATTGGGCCGCAGGGGCCTCTGCCACCAGCCTTCACCTAGTTGCTGCTCTCACATTTCAAGAGGGGGGGTGCCAGATGGGGAGGCAAGATGGAGGGAGGAGTCTCCAGGCCTCAGGAGAGCTGGGATCCCAGAACTTTCGGGAAGTGTGGTGTGAGTCTGGGCCAAGAGGGGAAGGTTTCAGGGTTTGGTCCAGGATTGGCCAGGAGTGTCCCACCCCTTCCCTCCTCTGGCTTAGAGAGGCAAGTAAACCAACTAGTCTCAGCCAGCCTGCCTTCTGCAGAGCCAAACCTCCTACCCAGATTCAAATTTCATCGTTAGAGAAGAAAAGGCCTGGGGCTCTGGGAAGGAGGCGACAGGGGCCAGGAGGAGGCTGGCTGAGCAGCGTGGAATGTGGACAGCACAGAGCAGGGAGGACCTTGGTGGCCTCAGTCCGCCATCTATGAAATGGGTATTGTTTGGAATGGTGTCCTCCGTGGGAGGACCAGGTATCAGACAGCAGGTGGGACTGAGTTAACTTCAGGGTGTCAGCCTTCGCCATCAGACCTGTGATCAGAGTTCTCGGAGGACGCAGCCTCTGCTCCTCCCTCAGATTTACATTTGTGGGCTCAGCAAACTTCTTCTGAGCACCTACTGTGTGCCTGGCCCTGTACTGAGTGGCACTGGGGTCCCAGCAATGACAGGGACAGGCCTCACTCCTGCCCTCCTGGGCTCCTAGTCCAATGGGCGAGGCAGACCATGACGACCCCAGGAGAGAAGTCCCAGGACACAGGGGCCCAGGACAGAAGTCCAGTCTGGGAAGTGAGTTCAGGGAGGGTTTCCTGGAGGAGGGGCCTCTGAGCTGAATTTTGAAAGATGTCAGAGCAAACCAGCAAAGGAAAGAGGGAGCCCGCATAGGCAGAGGACACAGGAAGGGCAAAGGCCTGGAGGTGGGAATTTATGAAACCAAGAACAGTCCAATTGGTTAGAGTGGAAAATTCAAGGAAGAAAGTGCCAAGAAATGACGTGGAGGGGCACTTGGCTGGCTCAGCTGGTCATGAGACTCTCGGTCTTGGAGTCCTGAGTTCGAGTCCCAAGTTGGGTGTAGTGATTACTTAAAAATAAAATATCCAGGGGTGCCTGGGTGATTGGGTAAGCACCCAACTCTTGATCTCAGGGTCATGAGTTCAAGCCCCCACACTGGGCTCCATGCTGGGCGTGGAGCCTACTTACAAAGAAATTTTTAAAAAATAAAAACAGAATAAAATAAAATCTTCAGAAAAACACACAGCTTTCATTAAAATCATGCATTTAACAGGGTTTACCCCAAGCTGGGTCCTGCCACAGTCACTGTGGTGGCCAAAGGGGCTCTGTCCTGTCTTATCAGGGGTAATTTGATAAGACTCAAGTTCATCACATGCTTCCTTTGCATGTTAACATACAGATTCCTGGGCTTTGAGGCAAAAAGGGAAGGAAGTAAAATCTTACCACATCCCCCAGAAGGAGAGGGCAACAGGAATATCAGTGACCAGCCAGCCCTGAAGATGATCATACTTGCTGCTTCTAGAATTCTACTCCTCCGGATGCCTGGGTGGCTCAGCAGTTGAGCGCCTGCCTTCAACCCAGGGCATGATCCTGGGGACCCGGGATTGAGTCCCACATCTGGCTCCTGCAGAGAGCCTGCCTCTCCCCCACTGCCTGTGTCTCTGACTCTCTCTCTCTCTCTCTCTCTCTCTCTGTCTCTCATGAATAAATAAATAAAATCTTAAAAAAAAAAAAAAAAAGAATTCCATTCCTCTGATGGGAGCGCACGGCTTCTTAGCAGTCTATACATCTATATTTTCAAACCTCGGGTGTCAATCTATTAGTAAGGTATAAAATAGGGCATCTCAAGCAGTTAATCAAGGAATATTAAATAAGAGCAGGGGTGCCTGGGTAGCTCAATTGGTTAAGCGTCTGCCTTGGGCTCGGACCATGATCTTGGGGTCCTGGGATCAAGCTCCACACCAGGCTCCCTGCCACTCCCTCCCCCTCTGCTACTCTCCCCACTTGTGCTCTCTGGCTCTATCTCTCTGTTAAATAAAACCTTGAAAAAGAAAAATCAGAGCATAGTGTATAAGTAATTATTGTGTAATTATTGTGTCATGGCATTTTACTTTATCTGTGTGTGCACACCTGTTCATACACATGCTGGGTTGCAAGTAAAATACGCCTTCTGTTGTGCCTCGAGGGTGTTAAATTCGAAACATTTTGAAAAACCCTGGTCTGCAGAGCCCTACCCAGTCTGCTCCTTCCTGACCTCCGTGGTCTTTCCCCATCTTTTCCTTTTTTTTTTTTTTTTTTTTAGATTTTATTTATTTATTCATGAAACACAGAGATAGACAGGCAGAGACACAGGCAGAGAGAGAAGCAGGCTCCCTGCAGGGAGCCCGATGCGGAACTCGATCCCAGGACCCTGGGATCATGACCTAAGCCAAAAGCAGATGCTCAATCACTGAGCCACCCAGGTGTCCCGTCCCACCATCTTTTTCTCACACGACCTTCTCTTTGTTTAACCTAGATTTTCAGATTTCGATTCAGGGATCCCCTGAGTCTTCCAGATCCCCAGGCTGGGTCAGATGTCCCTCCAAGCTCCTTCAGCTCCTGCCCACTTGGATGGTCATTGCCTAGGGATGGGTGTGTCCACTCCACCTGGCTGGAGGTGGGGGGCCATCCTGAGTACATCTGAGTCCCCACCATCACCCTGTGGGGGAGGGGGCACAGTAGGGACTCCGGGAATGTGGGTTGACTCCTTCCAGAACAGAAAAGAAAGGAGGAGGTGGGACACTTGGGTACATCAGAACCAAGAGACTCGGGGCTTTAGACATTCAGGCTGGGAAGCTGTACCCTGAGACCAGCCCAGACCTTCCCTTCCTACCTTTCTAATTATTTATTTAAGAGCTGGCTTGTTGGGGCTGCTCTGTCCCGCCTCCCCCAGCTGCAGGCGGTCAGGCCCCTGCCTGCCATTTGTGGTACAAGAGTAACTCAGGTTTCTGAGCCTTGAGGCCCCAAGCAGGGGTGTCAGGCTCTGCTCTCCTCACCTCTCCTCAGATGCTGTCAAGATCCTGGGAGCTGTTTCCTGGGGCAGCCGCCCCTGCCACCACCCCACGCCCTGCGCCCGAGACCCCACAGGCTGCCTCAGGGCCTGGGTGGCCTGGATGGAAAGACATTTGATGCTCCCAGGGAGTCAGAATTCGATAAAGGTCAAGGGAAGGTGGGAAGCAGAGAGATAGCCCTTCCACTTCTTAGCTGACCTTTTATCCCAGAGGTGGCAGGACAATTAAATAAGTCCGCATGACCGAAGCTCCTGCAAGGCACAGGCCTTGGTGATGTAATAAGAGATGAGTTGGGGCACCTGAGTGTCCCAGTAGCTTAGAAGGCTCAGGTCCTGACCCAAGCATCTGGCCATCCAGTCCCAGCCCGGTGACCAGATCCTTGCTCAGTGGGGAGGCTGCTCCTCCCTCTCCCTCTGCCCCTCCCCACTACCCATGCTCTCTCTCAAATAAACTAATAAAATCTTTCAAAAGGGGGGCTGGGACACCTGGATGGCTCAGTGGTTGAGCATCTGCCTTTGGCTCAGGGCGTGATCCTGGGGTCCTCGGATCGAGTCCCACATCAGGCTCCCTGCATGGAGCCTGCTTCTCCCTCTGCCTGTGTCTCTCACGAATAAATAAATAAAATCCTTAAAAAAAAAAAAAAAAAAAAGAAAGAAAGAAAAACTCACTCAGGGCACCTGAGTGGCTCAGGTTAGTTAAGTATCTGCTTTCAGCTCAGGGTCCTGGGACCAAGCCCGCATGGGGATCCCCGCTCAGTGAGGAGTCTGCTTCTCCCCCTGCCTCCCTCCTCCCCCCAGCTCATGCTCTCTCTCACTCACTCTCTCAAATAAATAAATAAAATCTTTAAAAAGAAAAAGATGAGCCTATGAGGTGAGGGGGAGGTATTATTGTGCTTATTAGCTTTTCCCTTTAGAGAGCCCTGGTCGGGTAAGCCAAGCCATCCATACCCTGGGGTGTGCATGCGGGTGAGGGATGGGTATCTGGAGGGACACAGCCTTGTCAGGAGCCAGTTCTGAGTAAATGATCGCACTGCCTGTTCAGGGTGACCCTGTGAGCATCAACTCTGGAGGCAGCCAGACTGAAGGACCAAGACATTGTGAGTCTGGAGAAACTGCCACCCCAGGGCACCTGAGGCTAGGGGAGCCCTTGAGTAAGGAGTCATTCCCCCCTGCCCCCCTCTGCAGCCTGCTGGATCCCAGGAGAAAAGTCCCAAGAGCCATTGCTTTGCTTTCTGAGTGGAGTGTGAGGCCAGTGACCTGGCTTTGAGGGGTGTGAGGATTTGCACTTGAGCCTGAGATGAGGGGACATCTGAGTTAATCTGAGTGCTGATTAACAGGCCCTGGCCAAAGTCCCCAGGGAGCTGGGAAGACAGGCAGCAGTTGTGGGGGGGCTGGATGGATGGGGAAAAGGCATTGCCACCTTGAGCTCAAATAATGCTTCAGGATACGACATATGAGGGCACGTCAGGAACCTATGGGTCCGATCCCCTCTTGGTACAGACAAGGAAACTGAGTCACAAATTTCCATGGAAAATTACTGAGTGGGCCAGGGGAGAAGCTGTGAGTGGGGATGGAGATGGAAGTATCAGGTCAGGAAGTGGGGAGGGCACGAAGCATCCAGAACAACAAGAGAAGCCTGAGAAGGACATCAAGACACATTCTACTCAAATTTTTCCCCCAAAGTGCGATTTTTTAAAAAAATTATGTTTGAGGTGAAATTGACATAACATGAAGATGAATCATTTCCTTTTTTTTTTTCTTTAAAGATTTTTAAATTTACTCATGAGAGACAGAGAGAGGCAGAGACATAGGCAGAGGGAGAAGCAGGCTTCCTGTGGAGAGCCTGATCCAGGGCCCCCGGGACCACTACTTGAGCGGAGGGCAGACACTCAACCACTGAGCCACCCAGGGGTCCTGAAGATGAATCATTTCAAAGCATTTTTGAGCGGTGGCATTTTGGACAATGCTGTGCAACCACCACCTCTGTCAAGTTCCAAAACATTTTCATCACCCCCTGCCAAAGGAAACCCTGTGCCCATTAAGCAGTGACTCCCCATCCCTTTGCCTGGGTGCCAGCTGCCACTAACCTGCTTTCTGCCTCTATGGGTTTGCCTCTTCTGGAAAGTTCACATAAATGGAATCCTACAATGTGTGATTGCGAAGGTCCCCCCAAGTTTATATGTTGAAACCTAACCCCCCCAGGTGGTGCTATTAGAAGGTGGGGCCTTTAGGAGGGTGAGGCAATCACAGGGTGGGGCCCACAGGAATGGGATCAGTGGCCTTATAAAAGAGGCCCTACGAAAACAAAAGCAAACAAAAGAGGCCCCAGAGAGCACCCTCACCCTTTCTGCTGTGAGAGGATACAAGTCTGTGACCAGAATAGGGCCCTCGGCCGACCATGCTGGCATCTTGATCTCCAATATCCAGCCTCCAGAACTGTGAGCAATACATTTCTATGGTTTCCAAGCCACCCTGTCTGGTATTTTGTTAAGGCAGCCCGACCAGACTATGACAGTGACCTCTTGCATTTGACTTCTCTCAATTTGCAATCCACCCAGTGTTTCGCTGTAATTATGCCAACTATTGAACACTTACTAGGTCCTGGGTGCTGTTTTCAGCGCTGTGCATGTCTTCACCTGTTTGAGCCTCTCCACGAGCCAGCGAGGTCATCCTACCATCACCCTCATTTCATAGTCCAGGAAACAGGTACAGAGAGGTGGCCTGACCTACCCAAGGCCACGCAGCTGGTAAGCAGTAGGGTCAGGATGGTCTTCCTTCTCCTCTTAATTTACATCTCGTTTTATTATATTTTTAGCATCTTCAACCTTACTATTTCTCTACTGGGGCAAAATATACATCAAATGACATTGGTCGTTTTAATCTTTTTCTTTTTTAAGATTTTATTTAGGGGCACCTGTGTGGCTCATGGTTGAGCGTCTGCCTTCAGCTCAGGTCATGATCCCGGAGTCCTGGGATCCAGTGTCGCATCAGGCTCCCCAGAGGGAGCCTGCTTCTCCCTCTGCCTATGTCTCTGCCTCTCTCTGTGTGTCTCTCATGAATAAATAAATAAAACTGTTTTGTTGTTGTTGTTTTTTTAAAGATTTTATTTATTTATTCACGAGAGAGAGAGAGAGAGAGAGAGAGAGGCAGAGACACAGGCAAGGGAGAAGCAGGCTCCATGCAGGGAGCCTGATGTGGGACTTGATCCCAGGTCTCCAGGATCGCACCCTGGGCCAAAGGCAGGTGCCAAACCGCTGCGCCACCCAGGGATCCCCTGTTGTTGTTTTTAAAGATTTTATTTATTTATTCATGAGAGACACAGAGAGAGAGAGAGAGAGCGCGGCAGAGAGATAAGCAGGCTCCCTGCAGGGAGCCCAACGTGGGACTCGATCCCGGGTCTCCAGGATCAGGCCCTGGGCCGAAGGCAGCGCTAAACCACTGAGACACCTGGGCTGCCCAATAAAACCATTTTATTAGGGATCCCTGGGTGGTGCAGTGGTTTAGTGCCCGCCTTTGGCCCAGGGCACAATCCTGGAGACCCGGGATCGAGTCCCATGTCAGGCTCCCAGTGCATGGAGCCTGCTTCTCTCTTTCTCTCTCTCTCTCTCTCTGTGACTATCATAAAAAAAAAAAAACCGTTTTATTATTATTAATTTATTTATTTATTTTAGAGAGAGAGCCTGGAGGGAGGGGCAGGGGGAGAGGGAGACTCTCAAGCAGATTCCACACTGAGCTTGGAGCCCAAGGCAAGGTTCGATTCCATGACCCTGAGATCACAACCTGAGCTGAATCCAAGAGTCAACACTTAACTAACTGAGCC
Source organism: Vulpes vulpes (assembly GCF_048418805.1). Taxonomy (NCBI): domain Eukaryota; kingdom Metazoa; phylum Chordata; class Mammalia; order Carnivora; family Canidae; genus Vulpes; species Vulpes vulpes. The sequence continues at coordinate 13,696,324 of NC_132780.1, forward strand.
ATCCAGGCGCCCCTATTTCGATCATTTTAAAGAATACAATCCGGTGGCACTGAGCACATCCACAGCGTAACCATAGCACTACCTAGTTCCAAACCTGTTTTCATCCTGCCAAAGACCAGAGGCAGGATTTGAATGCCGATTTTCTGCCTCCAGAGCAGGAACAGCTATTCCCACTCTGCCTCTCAACTGAGGAATTTAGCGAGTGGGCAAGGACTTGTCATCTCTTTGGAGTTAGGCCTGCAGAGTGATATGTCTAGTGGGCTGCTCGCCAGGCCCAGCTAGGATCTGGGTTCTGGCACCGGGTCTGGCACACACCAGGGCAGGCTCTCCTCTCTGCCTGGAACCTTATGTCCACCGCTAGCTCTCTCCCTCCCATGACCACGGGAGGATGGGTGTGGGGGGACTTCTAAAGGGCGAGTCTGCCAAAGGGTGCCAGCGTGGAAGAGAACAGATCTGACAGGCCCAGACTGGCCTCATGTGCATCATTCAAGCTCCTGAAGCCAGCTCTGCCTGAAGCCAGCCAACAGGACGATTTTTCACTCCACTGAGTTCATCAATTCCGATGTCGCTGAAGACAGTTACAGGAAGGATTTTGGTCACCTGAAATAGAAAGGAAGCGAGCAGATCCAGGTGTGTGTGTGGGGGGAGTTAGTCTGGTGATGGGGCCCTGGGAGTAAGCTCCTGGAGGAGGGCAAGGTAGGAGCAAACACGAGTGGGTGGGAACACGGCCCATTTCAGGGGACAGCAGATTGTCAAGTGGCTGGTATGTGACTTTTTTTTTTTTTTTTTAGGGATCATGGTGCCACTTTTGGTAGCAAGACAAAGGGACCATCTGAGTCGGACTCAGACTCTGACACCCGAGGCCACCACTGAAGGATCTGGGCCTTGGGAGAATCTTGGGGGGTCGGTGGGGAAGGGGCATCAAAGAGCTTAAACAGCAGAACGACACAGCGAAGTTCACATCTTCAGAAGTCTTTGCACTCTGACCCATTTGCTAGTGGGTGTGGAAATTGGTACAGCCTTCATGGAGAGGCATTAGGCAACAGTCATTAACGTTAGAACTCCCACACCTCTTGCTTTGTTCAAAGAACACAGAAGTTCTTTTTGAGGGGATTTATTATATGGCTACAGCCGCACACACGTGGGAAATCACTGATGTTGTTGGCGTTAGCCTGACACTAGAAACCAGCTAAGGGCCCAGCAGGAAGAGGAAGAGGACAGCAAAATCTCTCACGGCCCATCCATGCAACAAGAAACACTACACAGCCTTGCAGGGGGAAAAAATAATACAAGTAAAAAGAGCCAAATCTCTATGCGTTACAGGGGTGTGTGTGCTGGTAAATATTTAACCACCAGCTCTTTGGGGGAGGAGACAGCCCTGATTTGTAGTGTTGGCCAGTGTCTGTGGTGTAACTACTCCCACCACGTCGGATTTTAGGCCACCAGTAGACACTGTTGAATTGCAACATTGTTGAATGCAGAATATAGAAAAAAAAAAAAAAAACAGCCCACCATTAGGTAGTGTTTCTACCAGGCCGAAGAAATAGGTGTAAGGAACCCCTGGAGAAGAGCTAGTGGTTAAATGTAGTACAAGAATTAAGAAGTGATCTTTTCTTCTTTTTTTTTTTTTTTTAAGATTTTATTTAGGGACGCCTGGGTGGCTCAGCGGTTGAGTGTCTGTCTGCCTTCAGCTCAGGGTGTGATCCTGGAGTCCCGGGCTCCCTGCATGGAGCCTGCTTCTGTCTCTGCCTCTCTGTTTCTGTATCTCTCATGGACAAATAAATAAAATATTTTTAAAGACAGAGACAGAGACATAGGCAGAAGGAGAAGCAGGCTCCACGCAGGGAGCCTGATGTGGAACTCGATCCCGGGACCCTGGGATCACGCCCTAAGCCAAAGGCAGACACTCAACTGCTGAGCCACCCAGGCGTCCCTGCAAGCGATAAATTTTGACTACTTGCCATCTTTGTGTTTAATGATTTATTTTACTGTAAGTGTGTATAATTTCATTTTTAGTAATGGCCACGTGTAACAGCTGAATTGCAAAATCCCCGAAAGTTTAGCAATCAGCTCTCACAAACTGTTACAAGCCACCCCCCTCACACCAGTGAGACAGCTCCCAGATGAGAAAGCAAAAGCCAACTTTTGGACATGTCTCTAAAAGCTTGGGTCTAGGGCCCACTGTTCTCACTCACTGCTCCTTCCTGGATTGGAAGGGCATTTCAGACCCTCTCCTACCTCAGGGCCTTTGCACTTGCTGTTCCCTCTGCTGTTTGCACCCAGGCCCCCAGATAATCATGTGACGCACTTCCTTAGCTCCTTTGGGGCTTTGCTCAAATATCATCTTTTACTGGGGCCTCCTCTGACCACTTTGTAAAAAAAAAAAAACCCGCTTCCCCAATATTCCATCTTCTTTGCCTGCTTTATGGGGTTTTTTGTTTTGTTTTGTTTTGTTTTAAGATTTTGTTTATTTACTTGAGAGAGAGAACACAAGCAGGGGGAACAGCAGAGGAAGCAGGGAGCCCGATATGGGCTCAATCCCAAGGCCTCAAGATAAGGACTTCAGCAAAAGGCAGGCACTTAAACAACTGAGCCACCCAGGCCCCCCCTACCTGCTTAATGTTTTATCAAAAGCACTTACCATGCATTCAACCTACTATGTAATGTTAAAATGTACTTATTTTATGTATCTGTCTATCTCCCCCCTAGAATGTCAGCTCCAGGAGGGCAGAGAATTGTGTCTGTTTTCTTTTCTGCTGTATCCCCAGGGCTGAGAATGCTGCCAGGCATACGGTAGGTGCTCAACAAAAATGTGTTGAATAAATGAATATACTCTTTTTTAAAAAAAAAAAAGATTTCTTTATTTATTCATGAGAGACACAGACTGAGAGAGAGAGGCAGAGACATAGGCAAAGGGAGAAGCAGGCTCCTTGCACAGAGCCCGATGCAGGTCTTGATCCCAGATCCCAGGATCACGACCTGAGCCAAAGGCAGGCACCCAACCGCTGAGCCACCCAGGCGTCCCGAATATACTCTTTTTTAAAAAGTAGGCTCTATACGCAACGTGGGGCTTGAACTCACAACCCTGAGATCAAGAGTCGCAAGCTCCATCGGCTGAGCCGTCCAGGCATCCCTGAATATACTCTTAATTTTTTTTTTAAGATTTTATTTATTTATTCATGAGAGAGAGAGAGAGAGAGAGGCAGAGACACAGGCAGAGAGAGAAGCAGGCTCCATGCAGGAAGCCCGACATGGGATTCGATCCCGAGTCTCCAGGATCAGGCCCTGGGCTGAAGGTGACACTAAACCGCTGAGCCACCTGGGCTGCCCTATACTCTTAAATTAAAAAAAAAAAAAGTGCAGAATCATGTGAATAACCTGAAGAACACTTCGTCATCTGTGTTGCCATGATAGACTATCTCCAGGGGAAAACCCAAGAAACTGGTGGCCCCCCGTGCCTCCTTGGAGGGGCCCCAGGGGGCAGGGAGAAGGAAGGCTTTCACTATGTCCCCTGCTGTGCTTTTAGAAGTCCATGCCATGTGCCTTTAATTACCTATTAACATTTTTTTCAAGTGTTCTATAAAAAGTCCTGCCTCAGGCTGCTGTGGCGAGCAGGGTCTGGAGGAGGGTAAGGAGGCCGGGGCAGTGACCCGAGCACAGGGACTGGACAGGGCTGCCAAGGCGTCATGGTCTGTTCCAAAAGGTCCCGCCATGGAATGTTCTGCACGAAGCCCTTAGAGGCTCTGGGAGGCGAGGCCTAACCCTCAGACCCAGCCCTCCGGCCTGGACTCCGCAAGCCACAAACAGAGGTCTCCCAAAAAGGCCCTTTGGCCACCTCCGTCCCTACACAGAAGGATCCTGACATGATCCCGCCACCCCCAACTGTCCAGTGGCTCAAAGCTCTGGATCCTTCATACCCCATCTGGAAGGGGAAGAGCGGACTCACATCCCTTCCTATTCCTCGGTACTCCTCCTTCCCTCTGACATTCCTCCCTCCTTTGCTCTTTCCTCCCCAGGGCCTGTGAAACGCCCCCAGCGCCCTCTCTGTTCCACGCCTTTGCCCATGCTGTTCCCTCTGCCTGGAACTCCCACCCCCCACTGCTTCACCAGACCGAGGTTTATCCGGGAGACATTGGCTTCCCTCCTTCACAGAACAGAGATTTGACGGGCATCAGCTCTTTGTCCGGCATCCTGCAAGGGACTAGGGCACAGGAGCTGAGGGGAGGCTACATCCTAGCTGGCAAGGCAGAAAATGAAGGAGTCAACAGAAAATAAAACAGGGGAATTTCATTTTATTTTATTTTATTTTATTTTATTTTATTTTATTTTATTTTATTTTATTTTATTATTTTTTAAAGATTTATTTATTCCTGAGAAACACACACGGAGAGAGACAGAAACACAGGCAGAGAGAGAAGCAGACTTCCTGCAGGGAGCCCTATATGGGACTTGATCCCAGGACCCCGGGACCACCATCTGAGCCAAAGGCAGATGCTCAACCACTGAGCCACCCAGCCCCCGAAAGAGGGGAATTTTAAAGAACAGTTATATGCTGCAAGAACAGTAGGTCTGCAGTCTGACTGGGGAGGAGCCCTCCAAGTGAGGAAGCAAAGAGAAGAGAGAAGCAGGCGGGAGGAACACCAAGTACAATGGTTCAGGCTGCACACGAGCTCAGAGAGTTCAGGAATCAGAAAGGAGGCCAGTGCAGCTGGATTTAAGGGAATGAGGGAAAGTGTCACCAGCTGCAGCCAAAAAGATAGGTCTCCATGGATGTCATAGACTCCTCAAGGAGCTTGGTATTCCCTCCTCCGGGAAGCCCTCCTTGACTGCATCAGGCACCCCCACCCCTGCTTCCAACCCTGTTCATTCTAGGACTGTCACTCCCTAGTCACTGGCCTGCCACTGCAATGCCAGGGCAGGACAGGTCACTACTGTGTCCCCAACACTGGGGACACAATAGGTGCTTAGTAAATGCCCCGGGAGGCTCACCTTCTCTGCCTCCCAGTCTCCTCTGAGTATTGCCACATCCTGACCCAGCCCTACATTCCTGAGCTCCCCATCCGGCTACCTTCTTTCATCCCATCCTCAAAGGCTCATCTGGGGAGGGTTCCCAGCTCTAGTGGCCTCTCACAGGGGCTGCAGGCCTGAGGTGAAGGCTCTGAAGTGGTCAGATCAAACACTTGTAGGGCTGGCCTTGGGCTGGGCCAGCGTGGGGAGGCTCAGAGGAGATGGAGGTTCCGAGGCAAGGGTGTTCAGGGGAGGAGGATGGACGGGGGATGGGCAGGGTGAGACCCCCATCATCATGACAACACGTGACTTTCAGCTGCTGACTCATTTTGTGCCAGATGCTGGACTAATCTTTAAAAATAATATAATTTATTTATTTAAAGGAGTAAGATGTAGTCAGAGTGCATCAGTCAGATGACTCAAAGGCCTATAGGGAAAAGTAAGTATTTCTATTTTTTTGTTTTATTTTATTTTTAAAGATTTAGTTATTTATTTGGGGGGGGGGTAGGGACAGAGGGAGAGAGAGAATCTCAAGCGGACTCCCCACTGAGTGCAGAGCCTGACCTGGGGCTCTATTTCAGGACTCTGAGAGCATGACCCCGAGATCGAGATCGTAACCTGAGCTGAAATCAAGAACCAGACACTTAACCAAGTGAGCCACCCAGGTGCCTCTGTATTTTACAATTTTAAAGGGGTGGGAAAAAGCACCTCTCATGTCGGGTGTGAGCAGCTCACATTTTTAAAGACTGTATATCAGCTGCCCACACAGTTCTCCTTCCTGGAGGCAGCTATTGTTACCAGTCTTCCTGGAAATATTTGCTTAAAAAGGGCACCTGGGTGGCTTAGTGGTTGAGGGTCTGCCTTTGGCTCAGGTCGTGATCCTGGGGTCCTGGGATTGAGTCCTGAGTCGGGCTCCCTGCAGGGAGCCTGCTTCTCTTTCTGCCTATGTCTCTGCCTCTCTCTGTGTGTCTCTCATGAATAAATAAATAAAATCTTTAAAAGCAATATTTGCTAAAAAAAAATTTTCACTAGGTACCTTCTATGCCAGGCACTGTTCTAAGGACTAAGGATATAACAGTGAGCAACAGATGGGGGCTGGGGACTCCGTATTTTTTATAGAAAGGTCAGAGAAGATCAAACAGCAGTTTTGTGCTGGTGGGGTTGATCCAGATTCCTAGATTTCAGAGGAGAAACCAGAGAGAAAGGCTGGAATGCTTTCCACACCTAGGCAACATGGGAAGAGTCCCCAGGCTCAAGAGCATAGTTCACATTAGTAAGGAAGGTGTGTTTTCCAAAGACAGCCACAGCAATCTCTCCCAGCCCACAGGCTCTCACAGTGTGACCTTGACATTCCTCCCATTGGGTATGTTTTGTGTGAGGGTACATTCCCTGCCTCTTGAACCTCAATCAGTAGAACATGCAACTTTGAACAAAATGTTGTGACTGTGTGGACCAATAAAGCACAACGGAGGTGAGGCTTCCAAGGCTCATCATCAGTGTCAGGCACTTCCCACTTCCTGTTAGGGGACTTGCTCTTGGAACCCAGCCACCATGCTCTGATCAAGTAGCCTACTCAGAGAGATCCCATAAAGGTACTCTCGCTGTCAGCTCAGCTGACATCCCAGCCAGCAACTGCCAGCACCAACTGCTGGACAGGAATGAAGACTCCTCCAGCAGATCCCAGCTCCCAGCCTGGAGTCACCCCCCGCTGTCCTTGCTGTGCCTTGTTCAAATGCCTGTCCTATGGAATCCATGGATATAATACAGGAGTGTTTAACACTGCTAACTTTGGGGGTTGTTTGTTACACAGCAGTAGCAGATAACTGGTACACTAAGTAAGAGGAGGAAAGAGGTAGATGGGTGGTAGGGGTCTGGGGAAGTTTTCTTCTGGTAGGTTCTCTTCTTTCAGTGATAGAGGGAGCAATGTCCCCACTGAGAGTGGGTAAGAAGGGAGGAGATGTAAGAGTTCAAGTTGTCTAGGAAACAACTCTAGTCCATCCATGAATGAATGGATAAACCAAATGTGGTATATCCACGCAATGGGACATTTCTCAGCCTCTATCTTTCCACGCCTCCATCAAGCTGGCATGAATGTCCTGGCCGACGCTCTCGAATGCTCAAGAGCATTAACAATGCCAACAAGAGAGGCACCTGCCAAGTTCTTATTAGGCCACGCTCCAAAGTTATTTTCCAGCTTCTAATTGCGATGATGAAGCCTGATTACACTGAAATCACTGATGATCACGGAGCTGGGGAAATTGCAGTGAAGCTTACAGACCCATCTCATTAGTTTGGTTTCATCGCATTGACAACCACAGCTGGCATCGTGGACCAAAAGAAAGTAGGGCAAAAACATGCAGGAAGGATTGTCCTGGGAGTTTTTTTTTCTGGGGATGGAAAACATACATACAAATAAAATACCTCAATGGGGGAAAAAATCAAATGAAATTCTGACACATTGTATGACATGGATGAATCTTGAAAGCAGATGCTGGGGATCCCTGGGTGGCTCAGTGGTTTAGTGCCTACCTTCAGCCCAGGGTGTGATCCTGGAGACCCAAGATCGAGTCCCACATGGAGTCCCTGTGTGGAGCCTGCTTCTCCCTCTGCCTGTGTCTCTGCCTCTCTCTCTTTCTCTGTGTGTCTTCATGAATAAATAAATAAAATCTAAGAAAGAAAGAAAGAAAGAAAGAAAGAAAGAAAGAAAGAAAGAAAGAAAGAAAGAAAGAAAGAAATCATGCTAAGTGAGAGAAACCAGACACCAGAGGCTAAGTATCGTATGGTTCCACGTACGTGAACTACCCGGAATAGACAAACCTGTAGAGACCAAATGATAGTAGGGATGGTTGCACAGCATTGTGAACATGCTTTATGACTTTGAATTTTACACTTTTTAATGGTTAAAGTGATAAATTTTATGTTTGTTTTTTTTTTTGTTGTTGTTGTTTTTGTTTGTTTGTTTTTGGTAACTTCTATACCCAACATGGGGCTTGAACTCATGACCTCGAGAGCAAGAGTTGCATGCTCTACCAATGGAGCCAACCAGGAGCCCCTACATTATATGTCTTTTACCACAATTTGGAAACATTTTAGGAGTTTTGGAAGAGCAAAGGGACTAAGGCCAGACAACGTTAGCGCCACCTCGAGGTCCAAGGTTTGTTGTTGTTTAAAGATTTTATTTATTTATTAATGAAAGACACACAGAGAGAGGCAAAGACATAGGCAGAGGGAGAAGCGGGCTCCCTCCCTGCAAGGACCCCAATTCAGGACTCCATCCCGGATCCTGGGATCACGCCCTGAGCCTAAGGCAGACCCTCAACTGCTGAGCCACCCAGGCGTCCCTTGGGTCCAAGGTTTGGAAGTTAATGTGAGACCTGGTGTCGTGGTTCTAGATTTTTCTCCAGCCGATCAGCAGAGCAGTTGCAGCCCACGGTAGGCAGATAGCTGGGTGTCTTTCCTATGAGACTAGCGAGTGAGAGGGAGCAAGGGAGTTGAGGGCGGGGACACTGGTTGGCCACAGGCCCTAAACTGGGTGAGGGCTGGGTGGTCATGAAGGGGCTCAAGTTGGGGCAAAGAAGTCGGGATGATGCAATGGAGGTTCTGGTGAGATTGAAGGAGTTGGGACACTGGATGAAGCGAGATGGAAAGGTCCAAATGGGGGTGCTGGTGTGAGCTGCTAGAAATCAGAATGGTTAAAGAAGCATATGGTTGTCAGTTGTGACAGGTGTCTGCTCTGGCCACAGGATAGAGGGGGGGATGAGGGGTCTGGATGGAAGGCAAGGTCTTTGGAAGAGATGAGGTCGAGGTCAAGGCACTGAGGAGCCAGTGCACTGCAACAGCCATCTCTGTGCATTTTGAATTCAGGACAGGAAGAGTGACAGAAGCCAGAGGACTAAGGGCCAAGGAGCTGCGGGTCTGCCTTTGATTGTAACCAGCCGGCATCACAGGTGTGACAGTGCGATTCGTGAGCTTTGACATAGAACACTTAGCCCTTTCCTGAGCTGCTATTTTTATTCCACATTACTCTAATTCCACCCAAAGGGCATCTGGCTGGAACAGACCTTGCCATCCTGAGGATATCCAGTTGTCATGGCAACCTATCTCCATCACTTTGGGCCAGGGGGTGGGGCCTGAATCCATCTCCATGGAAACAGCCAGACTCACATTCTGAGGCCAGAGTGTCATCATCTGTGAGACCTTTACTGGCCTGGGATTCATTCCTTCTCTTACCAGCTTTGCTCCCTCCTCTAGGAAGCCTTCCAGGATTGTTGCAACTCTCTCCTCCCCTGCCCAATCTGGCCTCTACCTTGGATCCCTGATCTTGGGAGAGGAGGAGGAAGCCATAGGTTTGGAAATAGGGGTGTCTGAGGTCATCGGGAAAATCATTCATCATATTTACTCCCTTAACAAATATTTACTGAGGGCCCACTATGTGCCAGGAACTGCGCCAGCCCCGGGGACACAGCGGTAAAGAAAATGGAATCCCAGTCTTCTTGGAGCAGACTTCTGCCTGTAGGAGGTCACGTGAGGGCACGTTCATCTATCACTGATGACAAGAGAACTGTTACAGCCTTTTTGAAAGGGAATCTGGCACCATCTACCACAATCTATAATCTATGTCCATTAAAAGAAATGCATCTTGCCCTTGACTCAGCAGCCCTACTGCTGGGAATGCCTCCCATAGAAATCAAATCTCCAGGGACGCCTGGGTGGCTCAGGGGTTGAGTGTCTGCCTTCAGCTCAGGTGGTGATCCCGGGGTCCTGGGATAGAGTCCTGTATTGGGCTCCTGACAGGGAGCCTGTTCTCTCTGTGTCTCTGTCTCTCTCTCTGTGGGTCTGTCATGAATAGATAAAGTCAAAGGAAAGAAAAAGAAGAAAGAAAGAAAGAAAGAAAGAAAGAAAGAAAGAAAGAAAGAAAGAAAGAAAGAAAGAGAGAGAGAGAGAGAGAGAGAGAGAGAAAGAAAGAAAGAAAGAAAGAAAGAAAGAAAGAAAGAAAGAAAGAAAGAAAGAAAATCTCCAGAGTGATCTAGGCATGTATGGATAGGTCGCTCACTGCATTACTGGAATAGCAAGAAAGTGGGAATCAAGGATGAAAAACTGGGGGATCCCTGGGTGGCTCAGCGGTTTGGCGCCTGCCTTTGGCCCAGGGCGTGATCCTGGAGTCCCGGGATCGAGTCCCGCGTCAGGCTCCTGGCACGAGCCTGCTTCTCCCTCTGCCTGTGTCTCTGCCCCTCTCTCTCTCTCTCTTTCTCTCATGAATAAATAAATAAAATCTTAAAAAAAAAAAAAAAAAAAAGGATGAAAAACTGTCTTTGGGAGAGGCCTGGATGGCTCAGCGGTTCAGCGGTTCAGCGGTTCAGCGGTTCAGCGTTACACTTCGGCTTAGGGCATGATCCCAGTATTTGGAATCGAGTCCCACATCGGGCTCCCTGTGAGGAGCCTGCCTCTCCCTCTGCCTGTGTCTCTGCCTGTCTCTGTCTCTGTCTCTCATGAATAAATAAATCTTCTTAAAAAATTAAAAAAAAAAAAAGAAAAACTATTTTTAGGTTGAAAAAGTGATGGCCCTCCTATGTTGTGAATTCTTTTCTTAAAAAAAGATTTTAGGGCAGCCCCGGTGGCCCAGAGGTTTGGCGCCGCCTTCAGCCTGGGATGTGATCCTGGAGACCTGGAATCGAGTCCCGCGTCGGGCTCCCTGCATGGAGCCTGCTTCTTCCTCTGCCTGTGTCTCTGCCTCTCTCTCTGTGTGTGTCTCTCATGAATAAATAAATAAAATCTTTAAAAAAAAAAAAAAAAGATTTTATTGGGCAGCCAGGGTGGCTCAACGGTTTGGCGCCACCTTCAGCCCAGGGCCTGATCCTGGAGACACGGGATAGAGTCCCACGTGGGGCTCCCTGTATAGAACCTGTCTCTCTCTCTCTCTCTCATAAATAAATAAAATCTTTAAAAAAAATAAAAAAGAATTTATTTATCTATTTATTTCAGAGAGCACACACACATGCGTGTGCACCCAAAATGGGGGAGGGGCAAGAGGGAGTCTCTAGCGGACTCCACGCTAGGTGCAGAGCCTGCTGGGGGCTCCATCTCACGACCGAGACCATGACCCCGAGATCATGATCTGAGCTGAAACCAAGTGTCGGAGGCCTAACTACCAGAGCCACCCAGTTGTCCCAACTGTGTAAACTCTCTGTACACATACAGCCATTCCATATGGCAAGCCGGGATCCGTTCTGGTGGGCTTGCTCCAGTGCTCCGTAACCTCAGCTGTAGGAGGGTTTAAAAACTCTGATCTTCAAGGTGTCTGGGTGGCTCACTTGGTTAAGTGTCTGCCTTCGGCTCAAGTCATGATTCCGGGGTCCTGGGGTTGAGCCCCGCATCAGGCTCCCTGCTCAGCATGGAGTCTGCTTCTTCCTCTGCAGCTTCCCCTGCGTGTCTTCGGTCAAACAAACAAAATCTTAAAAAAAAAAAAGTAATAAATAGGGATGCCTGGGTGGCTCAGTCTTTGAGCATCTGCTTTCAGCTCAGGGCAGGATCCCAGAATCCCCGGATCGAAGCCCACATCGGGTTCCATGCAGGGAGCCTGCTTCTCCCTCTGCCTGTGTCTCTGCCTTTCTCTTGTGTGTCTCTTATGAATAAATAAATAAAATCTTTAAAAAATAAATAAAAATTCCAATCTTCAGATCACACCCCAGAACAGCCAAATCAGAGTCCCTGGAACCAGGAGATCAGTATTTTGTAAAGCTCCCATAAGTGATGCCAAGGTATAGCCACAGTGGAACCTCTGTCTTAGAGGGATTTCCCCATAGCATAAAGTTGAAAAGGAAGATGCAGGGCTGTGAGTATAGTGAGGCCAAAGGAAAAACAACCCCTTATGTGTTGGTTTATTTTTTTTTTTTTAAGATTTTAAGTTATCTCTATACCCAAAGTGGGGCTTGAACCTACAACCCCAAGATTAAAAGTCACCCAGTCCACCAACTGAGCCAGCCAGGTGCCCCTGTATTCGTTTATTAAGCTACATGCCAGGCACTCTTGGAAGCATGTAATACTTGTAACAACTCAATGATGTGGGACTCTTATCCCCATCCTACAGACAGGAAACCTGAGTCACAGAATAGTTCAGGCATTTGCCCAAAGCCACAGGATATTAAGTGGCAGAGCTGGGATTTGAACTCAGGCTATCTGGCCCCAGAAGCCATGTTGTGCTTTTCCAGTGAAAAGCTAAACTTTCTATGCAGGGGCACCTGGGTGGCTCAGCGGTTGAGCGTCTGCCTTCGGCTCAGGGCGTGATCCCGGGATCCAGCATCAAGTCCCGCATCAGGCTCCCTGCATGGAGCCTGCTTCTCCCTCTGCTTGTGTCTCTGTCTCTCTCTCTGTGTCTCTCATGAATAAATAAATAAAATCTTTGAAAAAAAAACTTTCTATACATGTATCTGTATTCAAATATATACCCCTACATTCATGTTTGTAATATTCCTATGTGTGTATTTCTATAACTCTAGTCTTTGTATATTTTCTATGTTTAGTATTTACATAAAATACTCATATATTTTACATATAATATTCTATATATAATATTCGTGTGTATTACTATAATACAGTATTCCTAAATATAATATTCCTGTTTGTTCTTATTAAATAGAATACTCCTTTTTTTAAAAAAAAGATTTTATTTATTTACCCATGAAAGACACACAGAGAGAGGTAGAGACACAGGCAGAGGGAGAAGCAGGTTCCTTGAGGAGAGCCTGATGCAGGACTCGATCCCAGGACCCTGGGATCACGACTCAAACCAAAGGCAGACGCTCCACCACTGAGCCACCAAGGTGCCTCTAGGTACCATACTCCTATGTATTTTTTAACCAAATGTATTTACTTATTTGATTTTTTTAAAAGATTTTATTTATTTATTCATGAGAGACAGAGAGAGAAAGAGAGAGAGAAAGAGAGAGAGGCAGAGACACAGGCAGAGGGAGGAGCAGGCTCCATGCAGGGAGCCCGATGTAGGCCTTGATCCTGGGACTCCAGGATCACACCCTGGGCCGAAGGCAGGCACTAAACTGCTGAGCCACCCAGGGATCCCTATTTACTTATTTTAAAGCTTTACTTATTTAAGTAATCTCTATACCCAACATGGAGCATATGACTCATGATCTCAGGGTTGTGGGTTCAAGCCCCACATTGGGTGTAGAGATTACTTTTTTTTAAATCTTATTAAATATACAGATGAACAACCAGATGAAGAGGTAGAGAGGGCAAGTTCTGGAAGGATCCAGAGCACAGAAGCTTCTATCCCTGTGGACCTGGGTTGAGGTACCCAGAAGGTGGATGGGTTTACCAACCTAGAAGGCTATTGGGTGCCTGGGTAGCTCAGTGGGTTAAGCATCTGCTTTCGGCTCAGGTCATGATCCCAGGGTCCTGGGATGGAGGCCTACATTGGGCTCCCTGCTCAGTGGGGACTCTGCTTCTCCCTCTCCCTCTACCTCTCTCCACCCTGCTTATGCGCTCTCTCTCAAATAAACAAAATCTTTTTTTTAAAAGAAGCCTATCAAATCTTATCATTTGAGAATTTTTTTATAGAAAAGAGGAGAATTTGAGGTGAAGAAAATAGAACATCTAAAAGGAGCTTTGGATTAAGATGTCACCACATACCTGAAGTGAATAAACGGGCTACAGTTAGATGCAAAAATTTTGTGGCAGAAAAGTCACACAGGGCAACGCACGGCGTCACACCCCTTTTACCATCCAATAAAATTAAACAAGCAAAAGTCCTCGCCAAGAATTTCGGAATCAAAATTCAAGATGCAATTCATCACATGGCTCTCACATAAAGAGCACCGGGAAATAGAGTGGTTGGCAAAACCACTTTGCCCCTTGGGAAAGAGAAGCCTCCAAGAAGGTGAAAGTTAATGATTTAAATTAACCTTCTACTGCAGCCTTTAGCCATGCTGCGAACAAAACAGAAATCTTTCTGAAGATTCGCCTATAGATCCATAAAGAAGGAACAATTAAAATTTTAGTTAAACAACCAAAATCACAAGGATGCCTGGGTGGCTTAGTGGTTGAGCATTTGCCTTTGGCTCAGGTAGTGATCCCAGGGTCCTGGGATCGAGTTCCCTGTCGGGCTCCCCGCAGGGAGCCTGCTTCTCCCTCTGCCTATGTCTCTGCCTCTCTCTGTGTGTCTCACATGAATAAATAAAATCTTTTATTTATTTTTTTAAATAAAATCTTTTAAAAAATGACTGAAATCTCCAAAAACTTTGTTACTTTTAAAAAAAAAAATTTAAAGATTTTATTTATTTATTGAGACAGAAAGAAAGAGAGGCAGAGACACAGGTAGAGGGAGAAGCAGGCTCCATGCAGGGAGCCCCACGTGGGACTTGATTCTGGGATTCCAGGATCACACCCTGGGCTGCAGGCGGCGCTAAACTGCTGCACCATCGGGACTGCCCTATTTTTTAAAATTTTTAAGTCATCTCTACATCCAACGTGGGGTTTCAAACTCAAAACCCCGAGATCAAGAGTCAGGTGCTCCACTGACTGAGTCAGCCAGCGGTTCCAACTTTGTTTCTATTTTAAACTCCATGTAATGCTCCACTAATATTGAAATTACTCATTTCTCCTAGACAATGAAGATGAATTCATAATTTTAGTCATGAGATTACTGCCGGCTTTTTTCCCCCAAAATTCTCGGTATAAAATTTTAAAGTATGTTATTTGTGATTAAAAAGGGAAAGCTGGAGCGCCTGGCTGGTTCAGTCGGTGGAGCATGCGACTCTTGATCTGGGGGTCATGAGTTCAAACCTCATGTTGGGCGTGGAGCCTACTTAAAAATAATAATAATTAAAAAATTAAAAATAAAAAAGCAGAAACTACCTGATGTAAACTTTGCTTCAATTAAAATGGGAAAGTGGGCGCCTGGCTGTCTCAGTCTTTGGAGGGTGAGACTCTTGATCTTGGAGATCATGAGTTCAAGCCTCACTTGGGGTGTAGGGATTATTTAAAAATAAGAATTTCTTTTTAAGATTTTATTTATTTATTCATGAGAGACACACAGAGAGATCCAGAGACATAGGCAGGCTCTCCCCCAGGGAGCTCAATGCCGGACTTGATCCCAGGACTCCCGGATCACGACCTGAGCTGAATGCAGATGCTCAACCACTGAGCCACCCGGGGCGTCCCTATTTCTTTTCTTTTCTTTTTTTTTTTTAAGACTTTATTTATTCATAGAGAGAGAGAGGGAGGCAGAGACACAGGCAGAGGGAGAAGCAGGCACCACGCAGGGAGCCTGACGTGGGACTTGATCCAGGGTCTCCAGGATCACACCCTGGGCTGTAAGAGGCGCTAAACCGCTGCGCCACCGGGGCTTCCCTCTTTTTTAAAGTTTATTTATTTAAGCAATCTCTGCACTCAACATGGGGCTCGAACTCAGGACCCCAAGATCAACAGCCGCATGCTCTACTGACTGAGCCAGCCAGGCACCTCCCAAATATACTTATTACACTACAAGGCCCCTCCCTTGTGGGTAGGGGCAGCTTTGAGATGCAGTGAGTCTTCCCAAAGAGTAGAATATAGCCGAACTAAAGGAACGTCACTTCTGAGGTTGGGTTTATAAAAAGATTTCGCTTTCCATCTTGGGTTCTCCCTCTCTCCCTCATCACTTGTTCTGGAGGAATCCAGCTGCCGCGTGTTAAAAGATAAACTGGGGCATATTCAAAATCTTAAGAGTTTACGTGAGCAAAAACAAATGCCAATCAGGCAGTGCCAAACCAGAAGGGGTTAGGAGCCCTCTGGGGACAGGAGCTAGGGAAGGAATTTTGTAGAGAAGACCTGGAAGCTAAGCAAGCAAAGTATGTGACTGGCTGTAGCTGGGCTTTCCCCTTATTTGGAAAAGCAAGCTGTGATTGGGTGTCTTCACCTTGAGGCTTAGGTTTGGGTTCCCTCACCCGGGCTGCTAAGGTGCTCGAGCCACTCTAGTCTAATGGCCTCCTTGTGTGATTAACTGGACACGTGTCATGAGGACCCTAGAAGACGGCCAGCGGGCCAGCCAACAGCCACTGAAGAACTGAGCCTCCTGCCCTTAATCACCTGAGTGAACTTGGAAGCAGGTGCTCCAGACTGAGCTGAGTCTTCAAATGATGGTCCCAGCAAACAGCTTCACCTATAACCTCATGACAGACTCTAAGTCCCAAGTGCCAGGCTGAGTCCCTCCTAGGTTCCTTGCCCCCAGAAATGATGTGGGATAGACGTTTATTGTTTTAGGGGCGCCTGGGTGGTAGTTCAGTCAGTTGAGCCACTGCATCCCGAGATCAGCTCAGGTCTTGATCTCAGGGCTGTGAGTTCAAGCTGCGCATTGAGCTCCAGGCTGGGCAGAGAGCCTACTTAAAAATAAGTTTTCGGGGAATCCCTGGGTGGCTCAGCGGTTTAGCACCTGCCTTTGGCCCAGGGCGTGATCCTGGAGTCCCGGGATCAAGTACCACATGGGGCTCCCTGCATGGAGCCTGCCTCTCTCTCCTCTGTGTCTTTCATGAATAAATAAGAAATCTTTAAAAAAAAAAAGTTTTCATTGTTCTAAATTGCTAAATGTGGGGTGCCTGGGTGGCTCATCTGCCTTAGGCTCAGGTTATGATTCCAGGATGCCAGGTCCTGGGATCGAGTTCCACATGGGGCTGGCCAGCAGGGAGCCTGCTTCTCCCTCAGCCTGCATCTCTGTGTCTCTCATGAATAAATTAATAAAATTTATATGAAAAAAAGAAAAACAAATTGCCTTGTGTGAGGGTAATTTGTTATGTGGCAGCAGATAACTCATAGGCACCTCCATGAAAGTTTATTAGGGCAAAAAAACTTTCGGTAGCTCCCCAATTCCTTGGGACAAAGCTCTCGCCTATGGCCTATGACTCTGCACCCCCCGACCCTTCCAGCCCTGCCTCTTCACACATTCTTTTTCTATTTTCTTTTCTTTTTTAATTTTGTTTGCTTGACAGAGAGACAGAGCCAGAGAGCACAAGCAGAGGGAGGGGCAGAGGGAGAGGGAGAAGCAGGCTCCCCCACCGAACAGGGAGCCCAACGCAGGCTCCATCCCATGTGCCCCGGGATCATGACCTGAACCAAAGGCACCGTCCAACCGTCCAACCGACTGAGCCACCAGAGCGAACCTCCTTAGTGCTTTCTGGAGTCCACGATACTTCAAGGCCAGACTCAGAGTCAGACGCCTGGGTGTGATTCCATCTGTGACGGGGCGGGGTGGGGGGAGGGGGGTCCTGCATGTGTGAACGGAGGTCTCCGGGCCTTGGATTCCCCAGGGGATTAACGTGAGAAGGAAAGGAGCGAGCACAAAGCAGTTATTAAAGCGAAAAGTGCACCCTCGAGGTGGGCGGGCGGGCAGGTGCTGCGGGTGGAAGCCGCCCCTGGGCTGTTCTGGAACTGGATGTTACTGGGTCTCTCCGGCCCGGGGGGAGCTGTGCCGTCCCGCGCGCTGGTCTCTAACCCAGGCTGCTTCCAATCCTTTGGGAAACACTTTCCACAGGTTGGGAGGGGGAGGTTTTGACCGAAAGAGGTGTGTCCCGGAGCAGGTCCCGGCAGCCTTGCTCCAGGGGGCGGGGCTGCTCCGCTATGCAAATGTATTATAATGAGCCTAGGGGTTACCCTGGGGCAGCGGTGGGAGAGAAGAGCGCATGCTCTGCACCTGTGGCTCTAGCTGTGTCGGCCCCAAGGTCTTGGGAGGCACGAGGGCAGGATGTGGAGCACCAGGCTCACAGTGTGTAGCTCCCTTATCACGGGCCTGGCCTCCGGCTCGGCTCGTGTCTCTAGCACTCCCCTTCTTCAGAGACTTGGGAATCTGTCCCGGGCGTTCCTTCGCCTGCTCCCCATCTGGCATCTTCTACCCAACAAATCCACTGCGCACAGCGGTGTGACCTTGGTGGAGTCATTTGCCCTCCCCGGTGTCTCCTATAAACCAGGCCCTCCTCTTGGGTGATACGACTGGAAGGTTACATCACAGGGTGATAGTGAGGAGCGAATGAGCTGGCTCATGCAAAGAGCTTCGAAAGCATGGGACATAGATGCTTTTTAAAAAGTCTTGGCTATTATTGTTCCCATAATGCTTTAGCCACAGAAATATTGTCATTTCCCCCGGGTAGTGTCACTTGACCTTTTCTTCCTGGCCTTTGCACATCTGCATTCCTCTCCTGTGACTCATGCCTTATCCCTCTTCCTTTTGGCTTGTGTTTATTGATCCTTTTTAGCTTAGATATCCTCCTCCAGGAAGCCCTCTCTGATTTCTCCCTCCAGGCCAGGTCATTGCCCACTCTGGGATCCCTCAGCCTTCTGGGATCCCCTCCCCCCTCTCCCAGTCCGGGTCATCTCTGTCCAGGGAGGGGTCCATCTCCACACTGGACTTGGAGCCCCCATGAGGGCAGGGCTTAGAAGTATCTTGGTCACTTCTGTGTCCCCACCACTGCCCAGCACAGGGTTAGGCCCAGGGCAAGTACTCAGGAAGCATTTGTTGAAAAATAAATAATCTCCAAAATCAGGGTATGTGGGTATGTGTGTGGTCGAGCGATAACAAAAGCTGTTTTCAAAATTCAAGGACAGCATGGTTTTTTTTTTATCACCAAAATACTGATATTTTTGTGCCGTGATAATTTTTTGGTAATGTGCCATTAGAATCATTTGGATCATTTTTCTTGAGCTTTCACCCAGAGTTACAGGCTACCTCATAATTTCATATGGAACCAGGCTCATTCATTCAGAAAGATTTCTGACCACATTTCCTCACCGCTGAAAACCTTACAGGTACCTTACTGGTGAATAGTGTGCCTCCTCTCTGGCTCACCAGGGGGCCAAGCATTGCTTCCTGTATTTTTTTTAATCAAACCTTTTATCCTGAGATAATTATAGATACACATTGCAGTTTTAAAACAATAATACAGAGAGATACTGTATGCCTTTTACTCAGTTTCCTCCAGTGGGAACATGTTATAAAATTAGTATGGGGGTGCCTGGGTGGCTCAGTAGTTGAGCATCTGCTTTTGGCTCAGGTTGTGATCCTGGGGTTCTGGGATTGAGTCCTGCATGGGGCTCCCCACAGGGAGCCTGCTTCTTCCTCTGCCTGTGTCTCTGCCTCTCTCTGTGTCTGTGTCTCTCATGAATAAATAAATAAAAAGGAAAACTGTAGTATGGTCAATTGTCTTCATTCCCGCAGTTATGTTCTATAAAGTTGCCGTAAATGCTGAGTGAGCAAATACTGAACCACAGCTCCTGGGGGGCGGGGTGGTAGTACAGGGTTAGGTTCTTTTTTTTCTTTTTAAGATTTTATTTATTTATCCGAGAAAGAGAGAGAGAGAGAGAGAGAGAGAGAGAGAGAGAGGCAGAGACACAGGCAGAGAGAGAAGCAGGCTCCATGCAGGGAGCCGGAGGTGGAACTGGATCCTGGGTCTCCAGGATCACCCCCTGGACTGAAGGCGGCACTAAGCGGCTGAGCCACCCGGGCTGCCCACAGGGTTAGGTTCTGACAGCTTCTGGTTACAACATGTTGATGAAACCATTAATACATAACTTTTGTTTCATATATGTTTCCGTTTAAAAACACCCTACATGATATCCCTTGTTGATTCCCTCACATTGAACGCAGGCCAACAGCTCTGTATAACTGGAGCCTGAAAGGAAGCTCATCATGCACATGTAAAAATCTTACCCATTTTCTCCATAGAGCACATCCCAGCCTTCTTGCGCATTGAGACTCTGGACAGCACTTTGGCACTCCGTTTGGGGGCTTTTTGAAACAGCAAAATCGCCAACAAAAAGCACAAAAATGTGAAAAATGTGGCACTAAGTAGTCCATGAAAAGGACACTTGTTTACAGCGTGGGAGCTGCAAGGAGAAGGCTGAGCGCTGCCCTGTTCAAACCTCAGCTGGGAATGTGAGTGTCCGGAGAGGCAAGTTTTTGGCTGTTCTGTAGGCCTGGGAATGATCAAGAAAGCGCCACCAGTATTGACTTGGGGGTTTTTCCATATTTGCATTCACAAATATGAAATCAAACGTCCAGTATCACAACCAGGGGTACTGACACGGATAGAGTCAAGATACAGAACATTCCATCACAAGGGTGCTCCCCTCCCCTGCCCTGGTGCATGCATCCTGGTTTTCTCTGCCCACCCCTTTCTGAACCCTTGGTGACCACTGCTCTGTTCTACATTTCTAGAATTTTGTCATATCAAGAATGTTATATAAAGGCAATCACATGACATAACTTTTGAGACAAAAGGGTACAAGTCCGTGGCTTTTAACATATTCAGAGTGTGCAACCGTCATCATGATCAATTTTAGAAAAAATTTCATCACCCCAGAAAGCAGCCCCACGCCGCTTAGCCATCACTCCCCAATCTCTCCATCCTTCCCAGCCCCTGGCAACCGCTGATCTACTTCCTGTCTTTATAGATTTGCTTCTTCCGGAGATTTCGTGTAAATGGAATCATACACTATGTGGCTTCTGTGTCTGGCTTCTTTCACTCGGTGAAATGTTTTCAAGGCTCAGCCACACTGTAGCATGCAGCGCTGCTTCACTCCTTGTGGCTGAATGATATTCCGCTAGGTGGACAGACCACATCTCGTTCATCTGTCCACCTGTTGATGGATCAGGGTTGACTCTTAAGGTCTGAAACAGAGGAGAGAAGATGGAGATCAAACACAATAATATAGATATATATTATATATATTTATAATATTTATAAATTATATATTTATAATATTTATATATATTTTTATATATATTATATTTTATATGGTATGTATAATATATACAGTATACATATATTGTACTGATAATGGCATTTTGGGATTTTTCAAAATACGTACCAAAATACTGGTTTAGTAGCACTGCTGCCAGATGTGCTCTCTGTGTTAGATGATCACCAGGAGTTTATAGCTCAAGCAAGCAAGGATTTGAAATCTCAAAGATGAATACTAACTACTGGCATTAAGTACAGGTGCTGTTCTAAGTGCCTGACACATCTTAACTCATGCAAGCCTCCCTAAGGCTTTGTGAAGCTGGGGGCTGTTTTATCACCCCCCATTTGACAGATGAGTAAACCGAGGCACTCTCTGGAGGCTACGTGTCCCAGGAGCAGGGAAGCTGGATTCAAACCAGGGCCGTTTGGCCTCAGTGGCCTCCCTGTTGGTCAGGACTGTAAGAAATCCCAGAGTGAGTTAGCATCAAGGAGGTCACCTCCAGAGGTCAGCAAGTCTGTAATTTTAAGATTTTTAATTTTTTTTAAGATTTTATTTATTTATTCATGAAAGACACAGAGAGAGATAGAGGCAGAGACACAAGGTAGAGGGAGAAGCAGGCTGCATGCAGGGAGCCCGACGTGGGACTCGATCCTGGGTCTCCAGGGTCATGCCCTGGGTGCTAAACCGCTGAGCCACCCCGGGCTGCCCCCATATTTTTAATGTTTAAAGATCCGGAGATTCCAAGGCTGCCAGGCTACCAAGGGATGTGTGGCTGCACGATACGATACGACACCTGGGATTTGCTTCAAAATAAATGCAGGTGTGGGCGCTGGGTGGGGCATAAGGGTACAGGGTTACCCGAGAAGTCGAAGAGGAACAACAAGCAACAACAAATGGAATGAGGATGTTCCGTCTTTTGGCTCAGCTTCTCACACTGACTTGGCAGCAGCTAAAGGTAAAAGGATGGCTCTGACCCCAGACAGCCTTTGATCCCGGACCTGCCACTTCCTGGCTGTGTGCCCCAGCTATGTGACTTCACCTTTCTGAGTATCGTGGCCTGGCCCTCACCTGCCCAGCGAGGAAGACAATCCAGACCCCCTCGGGGTACCTCCACATCCAGGCCTAAGCACAGAGCCTGCCCGGCAGCACAAACTCAACTCAACTGGATGGTCTGCCTCTCTGTGCCTCAGTCTCCTTATCTGCAAAATGGGATAGTTAGAGTCCCTACGTTTTAGAGTTGTGGAGAGGATCCACAAATTCATTCACGTAATATTTCTTGAGCATCTACTATATGTGATTATTGAGCAACTTACTCTTTAGACATGGGAAGGCCTAAAGCAGCAAACAAGGCAGTTCTCCTTGCCCTGTGGAGCTGACAGTCTAGGAGCGAGCTGATACACACACACAATGTGTCAAGGGAGAGAGTACGAGGATGGGGGTGGGGTGGGGGGGAGAGGGAGAAGCAGGCTTCCTGCTGAGCAGGGAGCCAGATGCAGGCCTTGATACCAGGACCTGGGACTGTGGCCTGAGCACCCCAGGCGCCCCAAGAAATAAACAGATTATGAGACAGAGGCATCTGGGCGGCTCAGTGGTTGAGCATCTGCCTGGAGCATCCTGGAGACGGGGGATCGAGTCCCAGTCAGGCTCCCTGCATGAAGCCTGCTTCTCCTTTTGCCTCTGTCTCTGTCTCTGCCTCTGTCTCTCTGTCTCTCTGTCTCTCTGTCTCTCTCCCTCTCTCTCTCTCATGAATAAACAAATAAAATCTTTTAAAAATAAATAAATAAATAAATAAATAAATAAATAAATAAATAAATCTTTAGAAAAAAGATTATGAGGGATCCCTGGGTGGCGCAGCTGTTTGGTGCCTGCCTTTGGCCCAGGGCACGATCCTGGAGACCCGGGATCGAAATCCACATTGGGCTCCCGGTGCATGGAGCCTGCTTCTCCCTCTGCCTATGTCTCTGCCTCTTTCTCTCTGTGTGTGACTATCATAAATAAATAAAAATTAAAAAAAAAGAAAAAAGATTATGAGACAGATGGTGATATGTTCTATGAAAAGAAGGATGACTGTCATCTTTTTTTTTTTTCTTGAGTAGGCTCCATGCCAATATGGGGGGCTTGAACTCACAACACAAGATCAAGAATCACACGCTCTACTGACTGAACCAGCCAGGCACCCCAGGGATAATAACTATTTTCTATGGTGAGGTCAGAAAGGCCCTGACTGAGGAGGTGACATTTGAGCAGAGACCTGAGAGAGGTGAGAGAATGAGCCACACAAATATCTGGGGGAAGGGGCGCCTGGGTGGCTCAGCCGATTGGGCATCTGACTTCAGCTTGGGTCATGATCTTGGAGTTGGAGGATCAAGCCCCTCTCAGGCTCCATACTCCCCAGGGGGTCTGCTCGTCCCTCTTCCTCTGCTTGTCCCCCCCCCCCACACACACATATGCTCTCTGTATCTGTCTCAAATAAATAAATAAGGGCTTAAAAACATTTACATGGGGGAAGCGTGTCCCAGGTCAACAGAACAAGTGCAAAGGCCCTGAGGCAGGACAATCCCCATAAGGAGGAACAGCAAAGAGGCCAGTGTTCATGGAACAGAATGAGCAGGTAAGGCAAGAGAGGGGACCAGGGTGTCATGGGTCCACAGGAGGGATCCAAAGAGGGAAGTGACATGGGGCACTTACGGTGAACGGATTCTGCTGCCAGGTGAGGACCTTTCTGTTGGGGACTCTCAGCAGCAGCCAGAGAGTGCTTGCAATAGCTAAGTGGGAGGATGAGGGCGCTGGGGGCCAGGGTGGAAGCTGTGGGGGTCAGACTTGGATACATTCTGAAGGTCGAGCCAACAGGATTTCCTGCTGGCCGGGATGCGGGATGTGAGAAGCAGAGATGAGTCATGAATCTCTTCAAAGCTTCCGGCTTGTGTGCCTAGAAGGTTGGTGGTTTCTACGCTGGCCAAGGAAGCAGACTACCGGAAGCCCTGCGCATGTAGCCGCACACCACGAGTGCCGGATCTGCGCTATGTTGATCAGAGAGGCCGCGTCCGGCCACGTGCAGGCATCACCGGGAAGGAGAGAAAGGCCAACCCACCCTGGCTAACCTTGACAAGACTCAGGCAATGTCGGGCATGGAGGCAGCCTGGTCCATTGACCACCTCATATTTTCCCCCTTGGGCTGGGCTGGCGTCTCCCTTCTTCGGGTCAGAAAAAAAGGATTTCTCCCATCTTTACCTCGAACTCACTCTCAACCAGGCTAATGAAGCTCCCACACCCTCTAGCCAGGCCTGTCTTCACTCTGGTGGCTGCCAGGCTACCTCTCAGATGCTCTGTGTATGGTGTGAGGTAGAGATCTCCCACCTCATGTGCACAGCCTGCCTCCTTTCCCCATCTTCCAGGACTTCTGGAGCCACTTTCCCCTTTCTCTTCTGCCCATTTTTTTTTTTTTTTGTCTCATTCTTATTGATTGGTAAGAGTTCTTTATATATATTGTGGACATGAATCCCTCTGTCAGTCACCTGGGTTGCAGATACCTTCTCACCACTTGTGGCTCATCTTTTCACTTTGTTTATATAAGGTCTTTTGATTTCCAGATGTTTTACTTTCTTTTTTTTTTTTAAGACTTATTTATTTATTCATGAGAGACAGAGGGAGAGGCAGAGACATAGGCAGAGGGAGAAGCAGGCTCCCTGTGGGGAGCTTAATGCAGGACTCAATCCGAGGACCCTGGGATCACAACCTGAGCCAAAGGCAGATGCTCAACCACGGAGCCACCAAGGTGCCCGTAGAGGTTTTACCCTCAATGCAGTCTTTTCCAGATAGCCCCATGTGAACAACCCACATCCTTACCCCATGATCTGAAAGGCGGCTTCTGTCTCCTATGAAATCCCTATGAATATATGGGTCTGTTCTGGGCTGTCTGTCCTTTTTTGTCTGCTTGTCTAATCTTGGGCAGATACCATGGTCTCTTAGTGGGCTAAGGCTGAATAATGATGATCATGATTTCTGGTTAGGCAAGCTCTCCCACACTCCTCCTCAAAATGACCTTGCCTCTTCTTGTAGATTTGTCTTCCCACGTGTATTAATTTCCTGGGCCTGCTTTTTTTTTTTTACCTTTTTATTTTTTTTAATTTTTTATTTTAATTTATTTATGATAGTCACACACAGAGAGAGAGGCAGAGAGAGAAGCAGGCTCCATGCACCGGGAGCCCGACGTGGGATTCGATCCCGGGTCTCCAGGATCACACCCTGGGCCAAAGGCAGGCGCCAAACCGCTGCGCCACCCAGGGATCTGCTTTAAGAAAGGCTCATGGAGGGGCATCTGGGTGGCTCCATCCATTAAGCAGCTGACTCTTGGTTTCAGCTCGGGTCATGTTCTCAAGGTGGTGAGTTCAAGTCCCCACATCGGCTATGCGATCAGCCAGGAGTCTGCTTGTCCCTTCTCTCCCTGCTCCTCCTCGCTCCGCCTCCCTACTAGTGCATGTTCTCTCTCTCAAATAAATGAGTAAAATATATTTTTAAAGATTTTTATTTATTTATTCATGAGAGACACAGAGAGAGGGAGAGACACAGGCAGAGGGAGAAGCAGGCTTCCTTCAGGGAGCCCGACGTGGGACTCGATCCCCGGTCTCCAGGATCACGCCCTGGGCCAAAGGTGGCGCTAAACCGCTGAGCCACCCGGGCTGCCCCATAAGTAAAATCTTAAAAAAAAAAAAAAAAAAAAAAAAAAAAAGGAAAGAAAGAAAAGCCCATAAACCAGGTGGCAGAAACTTAATGTCCTGCGGTTCAGGAGGTCTTAAGTCCAAGATCAAGGTTTTGCAGGATTGGTTCCCTCTGAAGACTGGGAGGAAGAATCTGTTTCAAGCCTTTCTCCTCGGCTTGTAGATGTCTCTCTTTTTCCTGTGTCCTCACTTTGTCTTTCTTCTGAGCCTGTCTCTGGATCCAAATTTCCCCTTATTATTTTTTTTAAGATTTTTTTTTAAAGATTTTTATTTATTTATTCATGAGAGACACAGAGAGAGGGAGAGACACAGGCAGAGGGAGAAACAGGCTCCATGCAGGGAGCCGACGCAGGACTTGATCCTGCGACTCCAGGACCACACCCAGTCCAAAGGCAGGCACCAAACCGCTTAGCCATCCAGGGATCCCCCCCCCCCTTTTTTTTAATGTGAGCTCCACATTCAGCCAACTCAGAGCTCAAACTCACATCCCTGAGATTAAGCCCTGAGCTGAGATCAAGAGTCAGACGCTTGAGTGACTGAGCCAACCAGGCACAAACTCCATTTAAAAAATAATCCCTGGGACGACAGGCTGGCTCAGCGGTTTAGCGCCGCCTTCAGCCCAGGGCGTGATCCTGGAGACCCGGGATCGAGTCCCACGTCAGGTTCCCTGTGTGGAGCCTGCTTCTCCCTTTGCCTGTGTCTCTGCCTCTCTCTCTGTGCGTCTCTCATGAATAAATAAATAAAACCTTTTTAAAAAATAAAAAATAATCCCTGGGAGGATGGGGTGACTCAGTGGTTGAGCATCTGCCTTTGGCTCAGGTCGTGATACTGGGGACCTGGGATAGAGTCCTGCAACGGGCTCCTTGCAAGGAGCCTACTTCTTCCTCTGCCTGTGTCTCTGCCTCTCTCTTTGTGTCTCTTATGAATAAATAAAATCTTTAAGAAAAAATAATAATCCCCATCTCCCTAATATCACATCCCCCTCCAGCTACTGCACTGTTTTCCTTTATAGCAACACTTCCTCCAAGTGGTTTCTAGCAGCTTTGCCCTGTTCCTCTTTTACAGGCTCTCCAGAAGCCACTCTGATGGGTCTGTGGATCTGGCTTCATCCTCGCCTCCCCCCGCCCTGCTCTGTTCCCCGCTGACTCCACTTTACCAAATCCAGCAGCTGAGTCTCTGATCTCCTCTGATGTGACCACTCAGAAGCTTTTCTTTCTTCCTTCCTTCCTTCCTTCCTTCCTTCCTTTTTCTTTCTTTCTTTCTCTTTCTTTCTTTCTTTCTTTCTTTCTTTCTTTCTTTCTTTCTTTCTTTCTTTTTCTTTCTTTCTTTCTTTCTTTCTTTCTTTCTTTCTTTCTTTCTTTCTTTCTTTTTCTTCTTTCTTTTCCTCATCTTTCCATCCTTTTAGAAGATTTTACTTTTGAGTATTCTCTACACCGAACGTGGAGCTTGAACTCACAACCCTGAGATCAAGAGTTGTGTGCACTACCAACTGAGCCAGCTGGGCACCCTTCTTTTTTTACTTTTTAAAATTAAGATATATATATTCACATACACTAAAATTCACCCTTTTTAAGTGTGCAATTCAGGGGTGTCTGGGTGGTACATTCGGTTAAGTGTCTACCTGTGGCTCAGGTCATGATCCCAGAGTTCTGGGATCGAGTCCCGTGTTGGGCTCCCTGCAGGGAGCCTGCTTCTCCCTCTGCCTGTGTCTCTGCCTCTCCCTGTATGTCTTTCATGAATACATAAAATCTTTTTTTTTAAAGTTTGAATAATAAAGGCACAATTCAGTCATTTTTCATATATTCACTAGAGTGTGCAACTACCATTACCACATAGCTCCAGAACATTCCATCACCCCCCAAAAGGAAACCCCCTATGCACTGAGCAGTGACTCTCATTTCTCCCTCCCCCTAGTCTCTGGCAACCACTAATCCACTTTCTATCTCTGTGCACTTGCCTTTTCTGGACATTTCACATACATGGAATCCTACATTCTGTGCTCTTCTCTGGCTTCTCTCACTCAGCGTATTTTCAAGGTTCATCCATGTCATAGCATGTGTTGGGATTTCTTTTCTGTGGCTGAATAACATTCCATTGTAGGGATACAGGTTTTGTTTGTCCATTCAT
This sequence comes from Vulpes vulpes, assembly GCF_048418805.1. NCBI lineage: Eukaryota > Metazoa > Chordata > Mammalia > Carnivora > Canidae > Vulpes > Vulpes vulpes. The sequence goes on from NC_132780.1 coordinate 13,723,899, forward strand.
CAGTTGGCCAACATTTGGCCTTTGGGAGCATCTTTTTTTTTTTTTTTTATTTTAGGAGCATTTTTAAAAGTCAGATTAATGATGTATAAGTTGCATACTCTAGAATTCATCCTTTTTAGGGGTATCTGAATGGCACAATTAAATATCTGACTTTTGTTTTTGTTTTTGTTTTTGTTTTTTACTTTTGTTTTAAAATTTTATTTATTTGAGAGAGAGAGAAAGAGAAAGAATGAGTTGGGGAGGGGCAGAAGGAGAAGCAGGCTCCCCACTGAGCAGGAAGCCCAACTTGGGGCTCTATCCCAGGGCCTTGAGATCATGACCTGAGCCAAAGGCAGACGCTTCACTGACTGAGCCACCCAGGTGCCCCTAAATCTCTGACTCTTGATTTCTGTTTAGGTCATAATTTTAGGGTCCTGGGATAGAGCCCTGCTCTGAGTAGTGGAATCTGCTTCGAATTCTCCATGCTTGCTCTCTCTCTCTCTCTCTCTCTCTCTTTCTCTCCCCTTCTCTAAAATAAATCTTTTTATTTTTTTAATTTTTTTATTTTTTATTATTTTTATTTATTTATGATAGTCACAGAGAGAGAGAGAGAGGCAGAGACACAGGCAGAGAGAGAAGCAGGCTCCATGCACCGGGAGCCCGATGTGGGACTCGATCCCCGGTCTCCAGGATTGCGCCCTGGGCCAAAGGCAGACGCCAAACCACTGCGCCACCCAGGGATCCCTAAAATAAATCTTTTTAAAACTTATTTATTTATTTATTCATGAGAGACACAGAGAGAGGCAGAGACACAGAGGGAGAAGCAGGCTCCATGCAGGGAGTCCAATGCGGGACTTGATCCCAGGACCCCGGGATCACGACCTGAGCCAAAGGCAGACGCTCCACCACTGAGCCCCCCAGGCGCCCCGGCAGTAGGTATTTTTCCATGAGCCATTCCAATGCTCGCTTGGGCAGCACATATACTAGAAGTGGAATGAAACAGAGATTAGTGTGGGCCCGGCGCAAGGATGACCCGAAAATGAGCCAATCTGATAGGAGTGTAGTGATCTGAACAGCTCTGAACTCAAGCGTACTACCGTCTCCTCCTGAGCCCCCTTTTCCTTTGATTCAATCACGCTGCACTGGATGGTTTTCCTTCCTTCTCACTGGCTGTTCCTTCTGTTATACTTTGATCTCCGCCTCCCCCACCCCCACCCACGGCCACCCCCAGTGTGCAAATCTCTTCCCTCTCTCCATGCCGACCCCTTGGTGACCTCAGACCTCCCGGCAGTAAGTAGTATCAGTGTTCCAGAGACTTTCAAATGTCCATCTCCCGCCGGGACCTCTCCCCTAAGCTCCAGACCCACATAACCACTGCCCCTCAGTGGAGACCCAAGATCGCAGACTTGACATGTCCTTCCTACTGTCTCTGCGCCTCTGGAAAAGGAGATTCGGGTGGTCCAGATGCTCAGGCCGTAATGGGGAGCGATCCTTGGTTTCTCCCCCAGATTACATCACATTGTCAGCAATCCTGATTCTGCCTTCAAAACATGCCCAGAGGGCAGCCTGGGTGGCTCAGAGATTTGGCGCCGCCTTCCGCCCAGGGCCTGATCCTGGAGACCTGGGATCGAGTCCCGTGTTGGGCTCCCTGCATGGAGCCTGCTTCTCCCTCTGCCTGTGTCTCTGCCTCTCTCTTTCTCTCTGTGTGTCTCTCATGAATAAATAAATAAAATCTTTAAAAAGAAAAAAAAAGAATATTCTACAATCGATAGTGGTGATGGTAACACAAGCCTGTGAATATATCGGAAACTGCTGAATTGTACGTTTTAAGGGGGTGAATTGTATGGTATGTGAATTGTATCTCAGCAAAGCTGTTACTGCCCTCTCCCCAAACCCTCCAAACAAAAACTCCTTCCTGTGGTTCACACAGAACAAACCCAGTGTCCCTACCATGGCTATTGGCTTGCTGCCGTCTGCCTCCTCCCACCCCCTCACCACAAACCCTCTATTTTCTGAACACATCACCTCTACTCTCCATTTTGCTCACTCTGTTCCTGCCAAGCTGGCCTCCTTGCATGTTCTGCCTCAGGGCCTTTGCACCTGCTATTTCTTCTACTTGCAACAGACTTCTTTCCCTAAAATCTCCCACAGTTCATTCATTCCTTCACCCCTTTCACCCTCAGCCCAGTGTCAACTGCTCCAGAGAGGCTTTCCTTTTTTTTTTTTTTTTTTAACATTTTATTTATTCATGAGAGACAGAGAGAGAGAGAGAGGCAGAGACACAGGCAGAGGGAGAAGCAGGCTCCATGCAGGGAGCCCGATGTGGGACTTGATCCTCGGTCTCCAGGATCAGGCCCTGGGCTGAAGGCGGTGCTAAACTGCTGAGCCACCTGGGCTGCCCCCAGAGAGGCTTTCCTGACCATCATCTAGAACAGGAGTGCCACCTGCTTCTCTGCCCCCTCGCTGTTTTATTTGCCTCCACAGCAGTCCTTACTTTGTGACATACCAGCTATCGATTTGCTTACTTATCCATCACCCCATCACCCTCAGGAGACCTGTCCTGCTCACTGTGGTACCCTCCCCGGGGGGTGGGGGGGGCAGTGTTAACCAGTGTCTGGCACATAGTAGGTGCCCAAGAAACATTTGTCGAATACACAACAAGCAAATGCTCCCTGCATCCCTCCCTCTCTGAACCTCAGGTCTGTGTGTGCAAAAGGGTCCTGATCACCTTTCCTGGATGACCCCGCAGTATCTTCAGACTCTCTAGTGATGGAGGGCGGCCCCCTCCCAAAATATGTCCACGTCCTGGAGCCTGTGATCATGACCCTTTGGGAAAAAGGACCTTTGCAGATACAGTTAAAGGATCTTGGGATGAGATCAAGTGGATTATCCTGGTGGACCCTAAATCCAATGACAGGTGGTAAGAAGAAGGCAAGGAGAAGGTACAGGCACAGAGGAAAGCGCACGTGACAATGAAGGCAGAGACTTGGCGGGGAACGTGGGCCCATTCAGGGCATGTCAGCAGCCTTGAGAAACTGAAAGAGATAAAGGATGATCCTCCCCTAGGGTGTGTGGAGGGACTGCGGTCCTGCTGGCACCTTGATTTCAGACTTCTGGCCCCCAGAAGTATGAGGGGCTCAATTTCTCGTTTTATGACACCCAGTTTGTGGTCACGTGCTGCCGGGGCTCCAGGACACACACTCACGTGTCCTGATAACCTCAGTACCCCCCCCCCCCCAAAGCCACCACTGACCTGCCTGTTCCCCATCTCAGGGAGGGCCTTGCCTCCCACCCCTTCGCCCTGGCTGCAAATCCACCCGAGCCTCACTCAAATCTGCCTCCTCCACCCTCACCCCTCTGCCACTGGTCAGTCAGGTGCCTCCTAAACTTTCGTAGGATTAACTTAATTCTCAAGCACACCCTGTGGGATCAAGACTATGATTGGGGACGCCAAGGTGGCTCGGTCGGTTAAATGGCCGACTCTTGATCTCAGCTCAGATCTTGATCTCAAGGTTGTGAGTTCAAGCCTCGTATTGGGATCCACACTGGGTGCAGAGTGTAGTTAAAAAAACAACAATAACAACTATTGTCAACCCATTTTCAAGATGAAGAACTGAGGCAAAAGGTTAAGGGACTTGCCCAAAGGTTACACAGCATGCATGTGGCTGAGCTGGGCCAGGGCCACCTCTTGTCATTGGGACGCTGGCACAGGGCTGTGTGATGTTGATAAGAGCAGACCCTGATGCCTGGCGACGTTCTCAGCTTGGCACAAGTGCTGATCGTGGGTGCGGCCAGCAGCCATCCTCAGCTCTCGGTGCAGGGCAGGGGGCAGGAAGGCACTGCCACTCCAGGGGGGCCTAGAAACATGCCATGGCCGTGGCCACGTTGTTACGGTGGCCAGAGGACTGTTGCTGGTACGTGGTAGGTGGAGGCCAACAGTCCAGGGGCCGCTGGGACAGTGTCACTCAGTGGAAAATGGTCCAACCCCAAGGCCAGCAGGGCTGTTGCTGAGAACCACGAACCATGAGGCCCAGAGCCTGTGCTCCCGACAGCCACCCAGTCTGGGGGTTAAAAATGAGGATTCTGGAGCCAACTGCCTGGGCTTAGAACAAACCTGGCTTAGCCACACTAGTGACATGACCTTGGCCAAGCCTTTTCGTGGTCCTGGGATGAGTGATCTCACCTGGAAAATGGGCAGACACTGGTTGTTTCCTCAGGATCTTACGATGAGGGAAGATAATACTTGGGATACTTTGAACAGCACGTGGGAGACGCGTGACACTATTAGGTGTTGGCCAGGAGGATTATTTTAGTAGGAGGTGCCCGGGGTCTAAATCTATCTCCCCGGGATCCCTGGGTGGCTCAGTGGTTTCACGCCTGCCTTTGGGCCGGGGCGTGATCCTGGAGATCCGGGATCGAGTCCCACGTTGGGCTCCCGGCATGGAGCCTGCTTCTCCCTCTGCCTGTGTCTCTGCCTCTCTCTCTGTGTCTTACCATAAATAAATAAAAATAAATCTTTAAATAAATAAATCTATCTATCTATCTATCTATCTATCTATCTATCTATCTATCTATCTATCTATCTCCCCTTCCAGTCTCAGGAGCCCTCTGTGGGCAGCGGCCCAGGTGAACGCATCTGGGCCAACTCCCGTTCTCAGGCCAAGGAGTGTTTGCTGACCAACTGCCTTCACACTGATGGGAGGGTGTCCCGAGTGTCCGGGGTCCCCAGGGCAGACCGGCAAGGGCTCCAAGACACAGGCCAGGCGAGACCATGGGTTTATTGGGGGCTCCACACACACGCACTCACAGCGTCACACGACAACGTCACGGTTACTCGGAACACGCGAGATGGCCTCCGCCCCTGGCTGGGCCCAGAGGCAGTGGGGTGCAGTCTCCTCCCTGGTGGCCCAGGCCCAGCTATGGGCCTTCCTCCTGGGCAGGTGAGGGAGGGCGCAGCCCCGGCCTGGAGAGGGGCGAGCAGGAAGTGAGGGGCCGGGGCGCAGGGGCCAGCTGCCCTCACTCCAGTGACTGGAGCATCAGCAATTGTTTCAGCACCTTCGTCTGGCTGGTCTCTCGGATCTCGCCGGCCAGGAACATCTCGTCCACGACCGTGTAAACCTGAGCGAAGGGAGGGCAGGAGACCCCACTGTGAGGGGAGGGCTCTTCCTCTCTCCCCCTCCCTCAACAGGTGCTCATCTGAACCTCCGATGGAAGCTGGGGGCTCTGACCCCCCCTTACACCCTCGTCTTCACCAGGAGCCCACCTTGTAGAAATTGAACACCAGGTCCAGTTCACAGACATTGTGGAAATACTCATTTAAGACCTGGGAGAGAAGGCAGAGATGGTGAGAGCTGGGCAGAGGGAGGCACGCAGGGCCACACAGGGCTGCACATGGGAGCCAAGGTCACCCCTCCCTCCGAAAAAGAGATGGTAAAAGAGAGACCAAGAGGAAGTGCGGAAGGGGAGGGAAGGAGGGAGGAGGAAGAGACACCAGGACAAAGACAGTCAGAGCCAGAAACAACAAGGACGATCACATAGCAACAGAAAAGGATGGCAGGGAAGACTGACCAGACACAGGCGGAGGGAGAAAGAGGAATCATGTGGGCAGAGAGGGGCAGAGGGAGGCTGGCTGTCCACCCGGGGATGTGGGGAGAGGGTTTGTGCACCCGCCTGGGGAGACCAGGGCTGGTTCTGGGGGCTCCAGGGCCCCTGGGGCCGCAGCCCACCCTCGCACCTCCACGAAGTTGTGGATGGCTTCCAGGTAGGCCAGGTTGTTGTCGTTGACATCCACGCAGATGCAGAAGTAGAGGCCGGCGTAGCGTCGGTAAATGATCTTGAAGTTCCGGAACTGTGGGGCAGAGAGGCTTTCAGCAACTGGGCGGCCCCTAACCCAACAGTGCGGGGCAGCACGGGGCCAGGAGTCAGTCCTTCACCCCATGCCTGGTCCCTGAAGCCCTGCTCTGTCCGGCCCAGTGCAGGGGACACAGCAGTGACTGAGACGGGACCCAGCCCCCGCCACTGGGGCTCACAGTCCAGTGCAGAGATTCCTCCTCAGTACTCCCCATCGTGGGCAGCTAACCCAGCCTGGAGACCCAGGAGGGCTTCTGGGAGGAGGGGGCACCTGGACCAAGACCTGGAATATGAGCAGGAGTGCTCTGGTCAGAGGGAACAGCTTGTGAGAAAAAGCCCAGAGCAGAGAGGGACGCTGGGGTGTCCCAGGACGTCTACCTCACCATTCCGTGGCTCCCTGCCTGTCGCCTCTGGAGAAAGTCGAATTCCTTAGCCTGGAACTAATTCATGCCATCATTCCACAAACACTACCTGGGGGCGGGCTCTGTGCCGGGCAGTGCAGTCACTGCTTATAACCAAGACCATCCCAGCCTTACCCTGAACTGAACTGTAATGTAAAATATAAATATTCCTACGCCAACACATACATACAGCCCAGGAATAAATACATGTGGACCAAGGATACAGACTGTAATCTTATGTGAGGGAAAGGCGATAAAGAGAGGTTTAGAGACCAGCGGACTGGTTTGCTAAGCACAAGATCCTTGGGCAAAATCTGGAAAAGTCCCAGCCCTGGGTCTGGTGTGTTCTGTCGCCACCTGCTGGCAACTTCAAAAGCCAACATCAGCCCCTGATTTTTAAACTTTTTTTTAAATAAGATTTTTTTTAATGTATTTTTTTTATTATTATTTATTTACGGTAGTCAGAGAGAGAGAGAGAGAGGCAGAGACACAGGCAGAGGGAGAAGCAGGCTCCATGCACCGGGAGCCCGATGTGGGACTCGATCCCGGGTCTCCAGGATTGCGCCCTGGGCCAAAGGCAGGCACCGAACCGCTGCGCCACCCAGGGATCCCCTTAAATAAGATTTTATTTATTCACGAGAGACACAGACAGAGGGAGAAACAGGCTCCATGCAGGGAACCCGATGTGGGACTCGATTCCGGGTCTCCAGGATCAAGCCCTGAGCCGAAGGCAGGTGCTTAACCACTGAGCCACCCAGGGATCCCAAAAGAAAATACATTTAAACTGATGCAGGCACTCGATCAAACGTTTGAAGGCCCCTGAGCTGGAGAAGAGGGTTTATGACAGGCTGAGAGGGCAGGAAAACCATCTGGAGATGCCAGCTCTGACTGTCACAGCTGGTGTGGCCCTGGCAGGATCTGACACTGAGCAGCACTTTTGTTGTTGTTGTTATTGTTACTTGTAGTTCTCTTTCTCCCGCTATCACTCTCCCTGATCCCCGCTTGTTTCTACACCTTGGCTTTAAATTTGCAGGCTTGGGATCCCTGGGTGGCTCAGGAGTTTAGTGCTTGCCTTCGGCTCAGGGCATGATCCCGGAGTCCCGGGATTGAGTCCCACATCAGGCTCCCTGCATGGAGCCTGCTTCTCCCTCTGCCTGTGTCTCTGCCTCTCTCTCTGTGTCTCTCATGAATAAATAAATAAAATCTTAAAAAAAAAAAAAAAGTTTAAAAAAATAAATTTGCAGGCTTCTCAGGGATCTGGCGCAGGCTCTCATGGCTTTTCCCCCTATACACTCTCAGATAAGTCTCTTCCTGAAGGCTGGGGTGAGTCACCTGTCTATACTCCCCTACCCATTGGGCCCCCATCCCCCACCTGACCACTCTGGGCATCACTGTCTGGGACAGGTCTGTCTCATTGGACCCTGAGCTGGTGCTGTGCCTGCTGTGTCCCCAGCATGGCCCTGAACATGAAGAGGTCCACATCCTGACCCCCGGAACCTGTGAACAGGTGACCTTACACGGCAAAAGGGACTGTGGAGGTGTGATTACACTAAGGATCTTGACCTGGGGGTTCCTGGATGATCCAGACGGGCCCAGAGTAATCACAGGGATCCTTATCAGGGAAAGAGGAGGACAGAAGTGTACGAGTCAGATGGAGTGATTTTAAGGTGAGATGTGGTTGGCTTTGAGGCTGGTGAAGGGGTCACTCTCTGGGGGCACGCAGGCTGCCTCCAGAAGCTGGTAAAGGCAAGCAAATGGATTCTCCCCAGGGCCTGCAGAGGGAACCCAGCCCTCCTGACACGTTTTGGACACCTGACCTCAAGAACTGTTTAAAAAAAAAAAAAAAGAACTGTTTAAAACAACAAATCATGTTGTTTTGAGCCACTATATTTGTAGGATTTGTTACCACGGCAGTAAAAAACTAACAGAGGTTAAAAAAAAAAAAAAAACACATACACACACACAAAAAAGAATAACCTCATTAATGAACAAACAAGAGGAAGAAAGTTTGGGAGGCCTGGACCTTCTTCACTGGCTATTCAGCTTTTGGTTTTACTCTTACAAGTCCTCCTCCAGGAAGTCTGCCCTGACCTCAATCTCATAGGAGAGACATTATTTAGGGTCTCCTCCCCCAGACCCTCCCCAGTGTGTTGGGGGAGGGACCAATTCTCTCTTGTTTCCTACAGCACTCCCTCCTCTGGGAAGTCCTCTCTGACCCCCAGCCTGAGGCAGGTGCCCTCGTCCTACTGGGCTGCTCCATCCCAGCACTGCAGCCCTGACCCCTCTGGGTAGTCCTCATCTGGGGACAGGTCTGTGTTGCTCACAGGGCTCTCAGTCCCCACAGTGCACAGTGGGAGATAAGATGCTGCGCTGGTGGCAGGACAGCCCAGGGGAGTGGGCGTGCACCCCCTCATTCTGTCCTGTACCTGCTCTGGCCCCATCGCCCTGCTCCCCGCAAGGTCCCCCTCCTGGAAACCCTTTGCTTAAGGCTGCCGGCCTCCCCCCATATCTCCTGGTTCTCCTCTACCTCCTCATCTCCCTCCTCTAGATATGGCTTCTCTTCTCTCCTGTGTTCCCCTCTGTCACTCGTCCCTCCTCTGGTAAGTCCCGCAGGCTTCCTTGCCCTCTGTGTGCAGAACCTTCCACATTGTGGCATTCTGCCCTCTCTGCACGCTGACTCATCACTCCCTCCTGGATTCTCTGTGGGGGTGTGAACAGATACCTCACTCCTGATCTTCACCCTCAACCTGCTCTTTGCTAAGTTGGCCCACACCTGCCCCCCTCTGCTCAAAACCCTCTCGAGGCTGCCACCTTGGAAGAGGCCCTGCGCCATTTATCCCTGTTATCTCTTTGACCTCCTCGGCCCCCCACCCCCCTCGCTGGCTTACATTCCCTCAAAATGCTGGCCTTCTTGCTATTCCAGGAATGTCCCAGCATGTCCTCACCTCAGGGCCTTTGCACTTGCCATTTCCTGGGTGTGGAGTGCTCCCTTTCAGATATCCTCTCCTTCCACTCTTTCAACTCCTTTAGGTCTTGGTTCCAAAGCTACCTTTTCCAGACTTCCTAAATCATTTACACCTGCATTCCTACACCTAATGTACACACCCCAGCACTCTCATCTCCCACAGTGGCTGCTTCTTCCCCCTGGCACCTCTTACCTCCTGCTATGCTCTGTCTTTACTATCCGTCTCCCTCCCACCAGAACATCAGCTCTCCCAGGGCAGGGACTCAGGTCTGTCCTGTTCCTGCTCCTAGAATAGTGCCTCCATACAGCAAACCCCCGATAAATATGTGTTGAATTTATAGGACAACTAGCCCAGCTGATGCCATGGAAATTAAAGACAGAGCCTTCTCAATTTAAGGAGACCAAAGAGGGGCACCTGGCTGGCTCAGGCGGTAGAGTATGTGACCCTTGATCTCAGGGGTGTGAGTTCAGGCCCCATGTTGGGTGTGGAGCTGACTTAAAAATAAAAACTTATGGGGCAGCCTGGGTGGCTCAGGGGTTTAGCGCCACCTTCAGCCCAGGGCCTGATCCTGGAGACCCGGGATCGAGTCCTGCATTGAGCTCCCTGCATGGAATCTGCTTCTTCCTCTGCCTGTGTTTCTGCCTCTCTCTCTCTCTGTCTCTCATGAATAAATAAATATGTAAAATCTTTTTTAAAAGTTTAAATAGGTATTTACCCCAAGAATACAAGTGTAGTGATCCAAAGGGGCACCTGCACCCCAATGTGTATAGCAGCAATGTCCACAATAGCCAAACTATGGAAAGAGCCCATGTCGATGGATGAATGGATAAAGAAGATGTGATATATATACACACACACACACAATGGAATACTACTCAGCCATCAAAAAATGAAATATTGCCGTTTGCAATGATGTGGATGAAACCAGAGGGTATTATGCTAAGTGAAATAGTCAATCAAAGAAAGACAATTATTATACGATCTCACTCATTTGTGGAATTTAAGAAACAAAACAGAGGATCATAGGGGAAGGGAGGAAAAAATAAAACAAGATGAAATCAGAGAAGGAGATAAACCATAAAAGACTCTTAATGATAGGAAACAGAGTTGCTAGAGGGAGGTGGGGGGATGGGTAACTGGGTGATGGGTATTAAAGAGAGCACATGGTGTAATGAGCCCTGGGTGTTACATAAGATTGATGAACCACTGACCTCTACCTCTGAAACCAGTAATACAGTATATGTTAATTAACTGAATTTAAATTTAAAAAAAGTTAAATCATAATAAGAGTTAATGTCTAATAAATATCTTCTTTCATAGCTAAATATCCATTAAATTTTTCTAACCTGTCCAATTCCTTTAATAGTTTTCATTACTAAAATGGAAGCTTTTTGAAAGAAAGAAATTTCCAAGGTTGCAAATTCACTAAGAACACGATTATACTATTCTTGTTCTTGTTCTATTCTTGTATAATTCAAGGATTATACTATTCTTGTTCTTAATACAATCCCAATACTAAACATATATAGCTGACACACTGAAGGTTCTAAAGAGGTAGTGACTCTATACAAATTTGTGTCCGTGTGGAATTACATGTTTAAGGAGTATCTTGTATGTTTGAAGGATGTTTCACAAAATAGTGGCTGTTGAATAAATATCACCTGGGTGGTTCGATGGTTGAGCTTCTGCCTTTGGCTCAGGGCGTGATCCCACGGTACTGGGTTCAAGTCCTGCATCAGGCCCCCCACAGGGAGCCTACTTCTCTGTCTCCCTATGTCTCTGCCTCTATCTCTTATGAATAAATAAATAACATCTTAAGAAAAAAAAAGAAAATGATCACAACAAAAAGGTCTCCCCCCTCCCCTCAAAGGAAGGAAGACAGCAGGCCAAAAGCAGGCTGAAGCTATGAACATAGGAAGGAAACAGGTCTGGGGGTTACTGCAGTTGGCGGTTGGGCAGGATGGGCAGAGGAGGGCAGCCCGCGTGGCTCGGCGGCTTGGCGTTGCCTTCAGCCCAGGGTGTGATCCTGGAGACCCAGGATTGAGTCCCACGTCAGGCTCCACGCAGGGAGCCTGTGTCTCTGCCTCTCTCTCTCTCTGTCTCTCACGAACAAATAAATAAAATCTTTAAAAAAAAAAAAAAAAAGGATGGGCAGAGGAACAAGGCGAGTGTGGCAAGCGTGAGGGGAGTATCACCTCCACAAAGTTGGTGTGTTTGGCATCTCGGACGGTGACCACAGCATGCACCTCTTCGATCAACTTCTGTTTCTCATCGTCATCGAACTGCATGTACCACTTGGCCAGGCGCGTCTTGCCCGCCCGGTTCTGGATGAGGATGAAGCGGATCTGCACGTAGGGGGAGAGGAGGAGGTGGAGGAGGTGAGGGGGGGGAGGGAGAGCTGGCCAGCGCTGGGTGGCCCACCCAACAGCCCCACCCATGCCCACTGGGTAGGGTCCACACCTCCTGCAGCTGTTTAGGCTGCAGCCTGGTCTGGCTGGCCTGACCACACACTCCCACCCCAGGTCCCAACACCCTAGAGGAATGACTGCTTCCACCGGCCAACTCCCCTGTCAGCCCCAGGCTCCACTCCCTTCTCTGCTTGACCTTGGAGCAAGGATCACCCCCCACCCCCCAGCAGCCTGTTTCCCCACCGGCAGAATCAGTTTCCTTAGAGGACCCATCTCATCAGGGTGTTCTGCACTTAAATGTTTTAAACTTAATTCAGTAGCTGGCACACAACAGGCATTCAATAAACGTTTGCGTTGCAGGGCTCCCCGGCTGGCACAACGGGAGGCACAGGGCTCAACGGGAGGCGCAGGGACTCTTGATCTTAGGGTTGTGAGTTCAAGCCCCATGTTTGGTGGAGAGAGGACTTAAACAAATAAATACAAATTTCTAAGAAATCTTTGAGTTCCAGATTCTTTGGTCTGAATCCCAGAGATCTCCTCAATGTTCCTTTTTCTTTTTACTTACCAAGCCTTAAAAATTCACCCATTTAAGATGTGTACAGTTCAGTGGTTTTTATTTTTTTTATTATTTTTTTCATAAAGTTCAGTGGTTTTTAGTATATTCGTATATAATGTTGCCAAAATCACTACTATCTAATTCTACAATATTTTCATCACCCCAAGAAGAAATCTCCACGGGTTAGCAGCCACTGCCCTGCTCCCGGCAACAGATAATGCTCCTGTCTCTATGGCTATGCCTCTTCTGGAGGTTTCATATAAACAGAATCATACAATACATGCATGGTCTTTTTGTATTTGGCCTCTTCCCCTTGGCAATGTTTTTTTTTTTTTTAATTTTATTTATTAATGAGAGATACACAGAGGCAGAGACAGGCAGAGGGGAGAAGCAGGCTCTATGCAGGGGCCCCAATGTGGGATTTGATCCCAGGACCCCTGGATATGCCGAGGCAAGGCAGACGCTCAACCACTGAGCCACTCAGGCGTCCCTCGGCAATGTTTTCAAAGTTCATCCACACTGTAGTGTGTGTCCACAAGTCCTTTCTTTTTAATGCCGAGTTCCACTGTATGGATATATCTTGTTTTGTTGATCCATCCATCAGTTGATGGACATTTGGGTCATTTCCGCTTTTTGGTGATTACAAATAAGGCTGCTATGAACATTCGCACATGAGCTTTTACGTGGACATTTGTTTGGACTGATGTTTCCCCTGGCTATCCCTATACCTAGGAGGGGAATCGCTGGGTTATATGGTACTGCTATGCCTAACTTTTTGGCCACTGCTGTTTTCCAAAGCATCTGCCACTTCTCAAGTGATGTAGAATTCGCACATTCACACACGAGCTTTTACGTGGACATTTGTTTGGACTGATGTTTCCCCTGGCTATCCCTATACCTAGGAGGGGAATCGCTGGGTTATATGGTAATGCTATGCCTAACTTTTTTGGCCACTGTTTTCCAAAGCATCTGCCACTTCTCAAGTTGCTTGGTGCCTGTTTATCCACCTGGAAAATGTATGATGAGATGTAAACAATATATGAAAAGTATCTACGGACACCTGGGTGGCTCAGTGGTTGAGCATCTGCCTTTGGCTCAGGGTGTGATTCTGGGGTCCTGAGATCAAGTTCCGTCATCTGGCTCCCTGAGGGGAACCTGCTTCTCCCTCTGCCTAGGTCTCTGCCGCTCTCTGTGTGTTTCTCATGAATAAATAAATAAAATCTTAAAAAAAGAAAAGAAAAGAATCTAGAAGAGTGCCTGGCTCAGATAACATGCTTTGTGTCAGCTATGATTATCATCAGTGTGGGCTAGGGAATTTGTTTTTAAGATTCTGAAAGGCCAGGTCAATCCTCCTAGGGCTACTATGAAAACAGAACAAGTTAATGCCAGAAGTGCTTAGCACAGTGCCTATTACATACGGAGCGCTCACTACAATGAGCTATGATGATGGAGACAGCTTCATCCAAGTGGCTAAGCACACAGACTCCAGAGCCTGAATGAATGCTGGCCCTCTTAGCTGTATGTCCATGGGCAAGTAACCTAGCCTTTCTGGGCCTCAGTTTCTCCTTCTGTCTATTATACAGAGAGCACCTCCCACATAAGACAATCCACGGGTTAATAAACAAAAGGGGTGTAGCACTGTGGCTAGCACATACTAAATGTTACAAAAGTATTAGTTCTTAAATGGTATTATAATTCACCATCATTTGACTTTAAGAAAACCAAGGCCCAAGTTTACCCAGGCAGGAAGCCTGCCTTCGGCCCAGGTCTGTTTGAGATGGGCAGGTGTACACCATTTTATAGATGAAGAAACCAAAGCTCAGAGAAAAGAAGTCTCACAGCCACAAAGCACAGCTGGAAGTCCAAAAGCTTTGCTGTGGACCCCCTGACCCCAGCTTACCCTGTGGGAGCCCCTACTCATTCCAGGGAGTCCATTCTCTTTCCTAAGTCTCATTCTCTGATAGTCTATTCCTCCCTCCCCCAACCAATCAAGCTGTAAAGGAACAGGATATTACACTCTCCTTCCAAGAACTCCATCTGCTGAGCCAGGGAAAACCACTTCCTAGCAGGCTAGGGGTCCTGAGTAGGAAGGGAAAGGCCATGGGCTTGGCAGGAGGTAGGGAGGAGGGAATTCACTAGGCAGCCACAACCTAGGGGCAGAGCCAGAGATATATGGGGCATGCGGGAGGAGAGCTAAAAGGGCTGAGGGAGAGCCCAGCCTCTTACCCCCAAATTCCCTTATAACCTCTTCCTGTTTCTCCTCCCAGTCAGAATCTCTCCACCTCTGGGAATCTTTCCTGAGAGGTCCTTTCCCTCCAGCCTCCTCACCCCTCTGACGTTCCCTCCGGGTGCCCCCCCCCCCATCTTTCCTGTCTCCAAGCCCCCTCCCCTGGAGTTGTTCCCTTTAGACTTCGAATTTCTTCTGGGTTTCAATTCCCTCTCTCAGGCTTCAGAAGGCCTTTTACTTGGGACATCACTTCTCTGACGCCAGGGCCTCCTCCCCAAGTTCCAAACCATACATGTTGCCTCCAAGGACGCTCTTTGTGGAGGAGGCTTCCTCCTCATTCTGACACCCATCTCCATTCATCTTTTTCCGGCTCCCTGCCCAAAGGATCCTTGCTTAAGGTCCAAAGACCCACCCTGAGGGAGGGTAGGCAAATCCAAAGCCCAGTCCTTGCTCCAAAAGCTCCATCCCCATCTCTCACACTTCTCTGCCTGCTCCCACTCAAGACCTCTCCTTCTTGGAAAGATCTGGTCTACTCCTCCCCATCCATTTCTAATATTCGCTCCCACCTTCTAAGCCTCCTCCCGCTTTGCAGCACACTTCCCTGGACTCGAAAGCCCCATTCTGCACAGTAGCCAACTTCCCATCTCCAGAGCCCAGTCTCCTCCCCTAGAGATTCTCGCTCTCATCAGGAGTACCCCTCCCGTTTCAACACCCTCTCTCTGCCTTCATTGTCAGCTTCCGGCTTCTAAAGACTCCTTCTCTCCCAACCCAATGTCTCCCATTCCCCAACTATCCTGCCACACTCCCAGAGCGCCCTCCTCGTAAGACGCCCCCACCCCACCTCCAATCGTCTCCCCACCTCCGAGATCCCGCTTCGCGAGTTGCCTCCCCATTTCAACCTCCACCTCCTCAGTCATCTCCAATGTCTCCCTCCCGCACAGCCCTCTCCCCTTGGCACCCGGCCTCTAATGTCCTCTGGCGTCGAGCCCTCCGGCGCACTCCCGCGCCCAGAATCGCCGCGCAGCTGCCCCCTTGCCCCGGGCCTCGGGTCGGCCCCAATCCCGAGAGCCCGCGCCCGGCCCAAACCAACGCACCGCGGCAGGGGAGGCTTGTCAGTACCCGACCGAGCCTCGAGTACCTGCACGTGGACCCACCCTCCGCCCGGCCCCAACGTGGGCGCGCCGCCGTTACCATGGCGACCCCCGTCCGGACCCCAGCGGCCCCGGTCCCGCGGCTCCTGGGCAGCTCCGGCTCTCGCAGCAGTTAGGGGACCCAGGGCTAGAGCGGACTTCCGGCAGAAGAACTCGCCCGCCCTCTCGCGCACAGCCCACTGGGAAGTGTAGTCTCAAGAATGCCTTCGCTCACCCAGGCTGCAAGCCTGGGAAAAAGGGCCGATCCCGCTTCCCAAAAGGCCGCGCGACTGTCCTTTTCCCACCATGTAGTACTGACCCCGAATGCATACCGGGAGTTGCGGGCGAATGTCTCTTCCGAGGACTACAATTCACGACCTGCGTGTCAGCCAGCAATGGGGACTTGCATTCTGGGAAATGTAGTTCTGGTAGCCCTGCGTCCACCCCCATCCTCCCAAGGCAAGAAGAAGTGCATGCTGGAAATAGTAGTTTTAAGTAAGGAACTCCGCTGTGGGAGCTCGAAATGTAACTCTTTCCACGCTCACCTAGTGCTTTGTTTAAAATATCTCAAATGTTTCCCTATGGGAGATGGACAGTGGTTTAAGATAATTATTTTGAGAGTCAGAACTGTGTACAAATCCTATCACTGCATTTCCTACCAGGGGACTTTGGGACAATGACTTCACCTCTGAATTCAGTTTCTTCATCTGTAAACAGGAGTGATCAAGAGGTCACCACAGTATGGTTTTAAAGCCTCAGTAAGGGGGCACCTGGGTGGCTCAGTGGTTGGGCGTCTGCCTTTGACTCAGGTCATGAACCCCGGGGTCCTGGAATCGAGTCTGCATCAGGCTCCTTAGAGGGAGCTTGTTTAACCCTCTGCCTATGTCTCTGCCTCTCTGTGTGTCTCTCTTAAATAAATAAAATAAAAATCTTTATAAAGCCTCAGTAAGTTTCCAAAGTACTTATCACTGTGTTTGACACCTCGTAAGCGCTCAATACATGCTAGTTAACATCATGAAGGCTCATTGTTAACATACATCAGGTAATAGGGTACAGTTGTCTCCTTTCAGTTACTCAAATGGGCCAAGTTCTTTCCTGACTATGCGACTTTCCTTTACGCTTGCTATTCCCTACATGACCTTCCCTCATTCATTCTGTGGTTGGCCTTTTTTCTTCTTTTACCTTAAACACCACTTCCACAGACCTGCATAGAGGACCCTGGGTACAAAGGTCCCCTTCTCCTATCCCCAACAATTCTATAGGTTAGTTTGATTTTTTTTAGTAGTGTCACTGGGGAGACCCATGGTCCCCTGTAGTTCAGGAAACTCCTAGAAGCTTCTGCCTCTCACTTTCATCCTTAAGAAACTAACTATAGGGGGATCCCTGGGTGGCTCAGCAGTTTGGCGCCTGCCTTTGGCCCAGGGCATGATTCTGGAGTTCCGGGATCGAGTCCCATATCGGGCTCCCTGCATGGAGCCTGCTTCTCCCTCTGTCTGTGTCTCTGCCTCTCTCTCTGTGTGTGTGTCTCTCATGAATGAATAAATAGAATCTTAAAAAAAAAAAAAAAAAAAAAAAAAAAAAACAGAAAAAAAAGATTCACCCAGTTATTTAAAAAAAAGAAAGAAAGAAAGAAAAGAAACTAACTAAAATGAATTGCTGGAACAGGAAAAGAAATATTGGAGGATAAGATGCCTGTGCAGATGAGTCAGAAAATGCCTAATAATTACCTCAGCTTCATTATAACGTTAAAATTCCTCTCTGAGTATCTTTTTAAAGATTTTACTTATTTATTCATGAAAGACACACAGATAGGCAGAGACATAGGCAGAGGGAGAAACAGGCTCCCTGCAGGGAGCCTGATGTGGGACCTGATCCAGGACCCAGGGATCACAACCTGAGCTAAAGGCAGATGTTCAACCACTGAGCCATCCAGGTGCCCCCCTCTCTGAGGGATGAGGAATATTCATCCCAAGCCCCTCATGAAAGGAGGCTGCTTACCCTTGTTTGGGGAGTCACACCTTTGGAAATTTTTCCCCGTAATCTCCTTATTTGTACAAACAATGATGACTTTGTGTGGTAACTCCACCTGGTGTAATCTCTGTCTATAACTCACAGAGGAGGGGACCTGCTTTGATCTGGTAACAATAGCCTTTATTACAATTTTTAATGATTTCACTGGGAACCGTGTTGTCTACATCTCCCATTAGGTGGTTGAGGGC
Organism: Vulpes vulpes; assembly: GCF_048418805.1. Lineage (NCBI taxonomy): Eukaryota > Metazoa > Chordata > Mammalia > Carnivora > Canidae > Vulpes > Vulpes vulpes. The sequence continues at coordinate 13,741,635 of NC_132780.1, forward strand.
AGGGACGCTGTCTATTAACGTATCTACATCATCTAGAATATGGTGACACTTGGTAAGCACTCAATAAAGTATTACTATAGATACTGAAGAAAGACTCAATCCTAATAGAAACAAAGCATATAATAGAACAATGTAAATTAAAAGTATAGTATCAGCAGAAGAACCAACACACCGCTATGGAATTATTGCAAGGGCAAAAAAAGGTTAAGGATTGGGATCCCTGGGTGGCTCAGTGGTTTAGCACCTGCCTGCGGCCCAGGGCATGATCCTGGAGTCCCAGGATCAAATCCCATATCGGACTCCTTGCATGGAGCCTGCTTCTCCCTCTGCCTGTGTCTCTGCTTCGCTCCCTTTCTGTGTGTCTCTCATGAATAAATAAATAAAAATCTTTTTTTAAAAAAAGGTTAAGGATCATTTCTATCTTGTGCACTGCTCTATCTCTAATAGAACTGGGACTGAGATAAGGTAAACAAGGTGCCCAGGGTGTAAAATTTAAAAGAGCACTCACTCGGGGATCCCTGGGTGGCTCAGCGGTTTGGCGCCTGCCTTTGGCCCAGGGCGCAATCCTGGAGACCCGGGATCGAATCCCACGTCGGGCTCCCGGTGCATGGAGCCTGCTTCTCCCTCTGCCTGTGTCTCTGCCTCTCTCTCTCTGTGACTATCATAAATAAATAAGAAAAAAAAAAAAAAAGATTAAAAAAAAAAAAAAAAAGAGCACTCACTCTTAGGTGCTGACCCAGCCCTTGCACAAGCCTGAAAGTAAGCATCTCCTTGAAGTTTGTACCCTGGATACCTTGCTTGCCTCACCTTATTCCAGCCCTGATTTCCAGGGTTCAGCTCAGAGCCTAGTACAAGTCTGGTGTTAAGTAAACATTTGTCAAATGAATGAATGAACAGGTATCAAGAAAACAGACACTGTCTCCGCCCAGACAACATTCATGGTCTGGCAGGGAAAACAGACTTAAAGGACATTATGCAAGTAAATTTTATTTAAAACTTCTTCGCAGGGACGCCTGGGTGGCTCAGGTAGCGTGATCCCAGGGTCCTGGGATCAAGTCCCACATCAGACTTCCCACAGGGAGCCTGCTTTTCCCTCTGCCTATGTCTCTGCCTTCTCCCTGTGTCTCTCATGAATAAATATATAAAAATCTTTAAAAAAAAATCTACTTCGCAAACAATATTTCTTATCTCACTTTCTGTGGGTCAGGAATTTGGGAGTAGTTTAACTGGGTGGTTCTAGCTTGGAGTCTCTCACGAGGTTGCAATCAAGGCATCAGCTGGTGGGGGTGGGGGCACCTCGGGGGCTCAGACAGTTAAACATCTGCCTTTGCCTCAGGTCATGATCTCAGGGTCCTGGGATTGAGCTGCATTGGACTCCCTACTCAGCAGGGAGTCTGCTTCTTCCTGTCCCTCTGCCCCTCCCCCTGCTGTCCTCTGGCTCTCTCTCAAATAAAATCTTTAAAAACTAAAATGAAATAAAACCTTAAAAAAAAAAAAAAGACATCAGTTGGAATGCAGTCATTTGAAAGCTCGATTGGATTCATCCAGATGGGTCACTCCTAGGATTGCCCAATTAATGCTGTCTTTTTTTTTTTTTTTTTTTTTTTTTTTTTTTACATTTTATTCATTTATTGACAGAGAGAGTGCCCTAAATGCTGGCTCTTGACAGGAGGACTCAGTTCCTCACCAGATGGACCTTCCCACAAGGACACATGAGTGTCCTCATATGGCAGCTATTTTTCCCCTAGAGTGAATGATCCAAGAAAGGGCAAGGCCAAAGCAGCAATGTCTTTTATGACCTTGCCTCAGCCGTCACGCCCTTTCACTTGTGCCATATCTTGTTGGTACACAGATCAACCATATCTTACATAGCAAGGGACAATAATACGTAGTGAGAATTACTGCAATTCATCTGAGGGGCCTGGCTGTCACAACTGCTTATAGTTGAGGCACCTGGCCTAGCTGAAATGTTAGAGACAGCTTCCACAGAGGGAGTGACATTTGAGCTGAGATCAGAAAATGAGTGCATGTTAACCAACCATTGATTAATGTTGCAGGGGCGAGGGTTGGGGGCAGAGTGCATTTACTTTCTGTGTATTTATTTAATCTTTTATTATTTTTTATTTATTTACTTATGATAGTCACAGAGAGAGAGAGAGAGAGGCAGAGACATAGGCAGAGGGAGAAGCAGGCTCCATGCACCGGGAGCCCGACGTGGGACTCGATCCCGGGTCTCCAGGATCGCACCCTGGGCCAAAGGCAGGCGCCAAACCGCTGCGCCACCCAGGGATCCCCTGGAGCCAGTTTTTAAAAGATTTTATTTATTGATTTGAGATAGAGAGCATGAGCATGGAGTGAGGGCAAAGGGAGAGGGAGAAGCAGGGAACCCGACTCAGGGTTCAATCTCCCCTAGATCATGACCTGAGCCAAAGGCAGATGCTTCATTGACTGAGCCACCCAGGTGCCCTGGAAACATTTTTTTTTTAATTTATTTTATTATTATTATTATTATTTTTAAGATTTTATTTATTTATTCATGAGAGACACACAGAGAGACTGGCAGAGACATAGGCAGGGGGAGAAGCAGGCTCCACACAGGGAGCCCCACGTGGGACTCGATCCCAATCCCTATCCCAATCCTGATCCCGGGTCTTCAGGATCACACCCTGGGCCGAAGGCGGCGCTAAACCACTGAGCCACCCGGGCTGCCCCAATATGTTCCTTTCATAAAAGAGGACATCTCCTTAGCCTCCTCCATAATGACACAATGATCACATGTAGGGAATTTTTACATTAATACTACACTATAATCTAATATAGGCCTATATTAAAATATCCTTTAAAAAATAAAACAAAATATCCCTGATCATCCCAGTAATATGCCTTATAGATTTTTACTTTTTTTCTTTATTTTATTTTTTTAAAAGTAGACTCCATGCTGGGCCTTCAACTCATGACCTTGATATCAAACACTGAGTTAAGATCCAGAGTTGGGGGCAAGCCCCTGCGGCACAGCGGTTTAGCGCCGCCTGCAGCCCTGGGTGTGATCCTGGAGACCCAGGATGAAGTCCCACATTGGGCTTCCTGCATGTTGCCTGCTTCTCCCTCTGCCTGTGTCTCTGCCTCTCTCTTCGCTCTCTCTGAATGAATAAATAAATAAATCTTAAAAAAAAAAAAAAAAGATCGAGAGTTGGACGCTAACCCTCTGAGCCACTGACGCACCCCAAGGTTTTTTGTTTTGTTTTTTTGTGTTCTGTTCCAGAATCCAATCCAGGATTGCAGGTGGCATTTTTAAAAAGATTTTATTAATTTATCTACTCATGAAAAACACACAGAGAGAGGCATAGACACAGGCAGAGGGAGCCGGATGTGGGACTGGATCCCAGGACTCAGGATCATGACCTGAGCCAAAGGCAGATGCTCAACCACTGAGCCACCCAGGTGCTCCTGAAGGTGGCATTTAATTGTCATGTTCGTTTAGCTTTCTTTGATCCTTAACCAGTTTCCTTGCTTTGTCAGTATTTCAAGACATTTACATTTTTGAAGAGTCCACATCAACTATATTGCAAAATGTCCCTTCATTTGGGTTTGTCTGATGTTTCTTCATGATTAGATTCAGGTTTGACATTTTGGGGCAGGAATATCACAGAGAGATCCTGTGTACTTCTCAGAGTATCCCATGATGGATATGTGATGCTGGTTTGTCTCTTCCTCCGTGAGTGTGATCATTTGACTAAGGTAATGTCTGCCACATTTTTCTTTTTTAAAAGCTATGCGATCCATCTGATACCAAACTCATAAGCAACATAAGGGAAAAAAACCCTGTGCATCAAAATTAAAAGCTTTTGTGCATCAAAGGACACTATCAAGAGAGTGCAAAGACAACTCACAGAATGGAAGAAAATTTTTGCAAAGCATATATCTGATAAGGGCTTGCTATCCAGAGTATATGGAGAACTCCTACTACTCAACAACCACAAACCTCAATTCAAAAATGGGCAAAGGACTCAAATAGACTTTTCTCCAAAGAAGCTATACAAATGGCAAATAAGCATAGGGAAATATGCTCAGCATCGCTAGTGTCTGGAGGAAATGCAAATGAAAGCCACAATGAGATACCACTTCACAACCTTTATGATGGCTACTATCAAAAACAAAAGAATACAACCACCCATAGCAGTAAGTGTTGGCAAAGATGTAGGAAAACTGGAACCCTTGTACATTGCTGGTAGAAATGGAGAATGGTGCAGCCACTGTGGAAAACAGGTTGGTGGTTCCACAAAAAAGTTAAATGTAGAATTACCACATGTAACAGCAGTTTTATGTTTGACCATATATTCCAGGTAACTGAAAACAGGGATTCAAATTCCTGTACGCCAATGTTCCTAGCAGCATTATTCACAGTACCCAAAAGTCCAAATGTCCCTTAACTGATGAATGGCTAAACAAGATGTAATATATACAATGCAATGTTCTTCAACCTTAATAAGAAATTAAATTCAGGGGACATCTGGGTGGCTCAATGGTTGAGCATCTGGCTTCAGCTCAGGTCATGATCCCAGGATCCTGGGATCGAGTCCCACGTCGGGCTCCCTGCATGGAGCCTGCTTCTCCCTCTGCCTGTGTCTCTGCCTCTCTCTCTCTCCTGTCTGTGTATTCTAAAGAATAAATAAAACATCTTTAAAAAAATCTTTAAAAAATAGAAACCTCAAAACAGCCCTGTGATGTAGGTATTAATATTGTCAATCCCATTTTAAATATGAGGAAATTGGGCAGCCCAGGTGGCTCAGCGGTTTAGCACCGCCTTCAGCCCAAGGCCTGATCCTGGACACCTGGGATCGAGCCCACGTCGGGTTCCCTGCATGGAGCCTGCTTCTCCCTCTGCCTGGGTCTCTGCCTCTTTCTCTCTCTCTGTGTCTCTCATGAATAAATGAATAAAATCTTTAAAAAAATAAATATGAGGAAATTGAGGTACACAGAAGTTGAGCAACTTGCCCCAGTCACGCAACTATTGTAAATGATGGAGTAGGCCAAGCATTCTGGTTCCAGAGTCAATGCCTCAAGACACTATACTATGCTGCATTCATGTAAGTGTATAGAGAGGTATAGAAGAAAACACATTTCTGGGGAGGCAGGTAGGATGAGTTTGGATTTTCCATGGAGACTGGATTTTATCTGGAGTATTTTCATTTCTTGCCAGGACAAGAAATTCATGTAGTATTACATAACTTAAAATAATTAAAGAGAGTAATGTATAACAATGGGAAAATGGGCAAAAGATTTGAACAGACTTCACAAAAGCTGCTATTCAGATGGCTTTCACATCCATGAAAAGATGCTCAACCTCAGGAATCATTGGGGAAAGACAAATAAAGACTACAAAATATACAACTACACAATCATTAGAATGGCCATAATTAAATTTAAAAGATAGAAAAGGTGGATCAGCGGAAATTCTTACACATGATTCCTGGGATGAAAATTAGTATATCCCCTTTGGGGAAGGTGAACACATGTGCACTCTGTGACCAGCAGTTTCACTCAGGTACTTAGCTAGCAGAAATGAATACATATGTTTACCAAAAGACTTTTTAAAAATCTTTCTTTCTTTCTTTCTTTCTTTCTTTCTTTCTTTCTTTCTTTCTTTCTTTTTCTTTCTGAGAGAGTGAGCACAAGCAGGATGGACAGAGAGGGAGAGAGACTCTCAAGCAGACTCCTACTGGGAGCTCCATCTGATAAGATGGAGTCTCTCTGAGACTATGACCGGAGCCAAAACCGAGAGTCATATCCTTAACTGACTACACCACCCACGTGCCCCACTAAAAAACATATTCTATTTTAAAAAATATTTTATTTATTCATGAGACACAAAGAGAGGGAGGCAGAGGGAGAAGCAGGCTCCATCAGGGAGCCTGATGTGGGACTCGATCCCAAGACTCCAGGATCACCCCCTGGGCCAGAGGCAGGCACTAAACCGCTGAGCCACCCAGGGATCCCTAAAAGACATATTCTAGACTGTCATAACAGCAGTGTTCTTAATACCCCCAAGGTGGAAATTACCCAGATGCTCGCCGAAACTAGAATGGATCAATATATTTTATTTCATTCACATGGTGAAATACTACGCAGCATTGAGAATGAAAGATCTAGCTACACACAGTAACGTGGATAAGTCTAACAACGTGGATTAAAAGAGTCCACTTGCACAATTTCATTTATATAAGGTATAAAAACGGGCAAAACTAATCTACAGCCCTAGAAATCGGGATAGAGGTTTTCATCGTGAAGCGGAGGGAGTGACTAGAACGGGTTGGAGGGGGGGTTCCTGAGCGATTGGTCACATTCTGTGTTTTTATCTGGGTACAGGTTGGGGGGGGTGTCTTTGTGAATTATTCATCGGGCTGTACAGTTGTCATTTGTGTCCTTCTCCGTTCCATATTTCAATTTTCAAGTTCTATAGAAATGGAGAGATTTGTCATCCATCCTTCCATCAGATATGTAGTGCGTGCCCACTGCGCGTCCAACCACTGGCGGGGCGGCGGGATCCCGCAGTGCATCCGAGCATCCCCGCCTTGCGTTCCTTCCCCGCGATTGGCTGCCCTTCCGACCAATGGCGAAAGAGTTCACCGCTCTCTGCCATCCCTCGCGGCCTCAGCTAGACGCAGCTTCCCGGCTTCGGATTGTAGGAGGCGCTGTGAGCTCACTGACTTTTGGACGAGCGCAGACCTGGTCCCCACCCTCTGTCAGATTCTTTTCACGCTCTGAGAAACGTAGAGAGAATTTCCTCCAGCACATTCACCCTCTTTGCAAAACTCTTTTGGGGATTTTTTTCTGGCTGTGCATTTCTCCAATTAGGGTCCAGAACCCCAGGCCCTGCCTTGTACCTACGCTGCTACTTTGGGTGGTGTGACGTCCAGTCCTCGGGGCCTTTCAGGGTGATGCTTGGGAAATCTTGACAGCGGCCCAGGCCAGCAGTCGGCACTTTTCTCTGTCAGCTAATTGTTTACTCGGTTGTTTATTTATCCTGGAGTGGAAGCTAGCCGGGTGTGCGGGGGCGGCTGCCCCCAGGGAAGCCTGCTTCCTGTGGTTGGCTTGCTCAGCTAACACTGGCCCTCCAGTGCACAGGAAAGAATTGGAGAGCTGGGAAGGCTCTCCTTGAGAGTTCTGAACGAACGTTCACTCAAGGAAACACTGCATGAGCCCTTGCCTCGTGCCTGGACCTGTGCTGGACGCATCAGCATTGACTCAGACAGCCCCTGCTCTGCGCTCACTGGGTTCGCAGTCCGCTGGGACAGAAGGACCCGTCACTAGACAGGGACGGTCCAGGATGGTCAGGGATTGTATGGAGGATCCAACAGGGCTATGGGAACGTAGAGGGCGTGCCTGAACCAGCCTGTGGGTTAGGAGGGCCTCCTGGAAGAGGGGTCATATGAACTAGCGTCTCAAAGATAGGTAGGAGTTACTCATTAGACAAGAATTGTCTTTTCAGCCATCTCCTTTGTTTAGCATGGGATTTATTCATTTATTTATTAATAAGTATTTATTGTGGGCTATTTGCCAGACTGAAGAACTAGCCAGACAGAACTCCTGCCTTCAGAGGGCTCACACATAAAATGGTGATACCAATACAGAATTTCAAGCCCTGGTGGAGTGCCATGAAGAAGCAATAAGTGTGTAGTCATCTGACCTCCACTGCCTGAGGTTTAATTTCAAATCTGCCACTGACTAGCTGTGTAACTCTCTGTGCCTTAGTTTAGTAGAACCATAACCACTATAATCTACTCATAAGATGTTGAGAATTAAGTGAGTTAATATGTTTAAAGTGTTTAAAATGTCGCCTAGCATAAAATACTGTTTTCATCAAATAAGGACTCAAGCCAAATCTGGGAAGCCACTTTAAGGAAGTGATTTTTTTTTTTAAATTTTTATTTACTTATGATAGTCACAGAGAGAGGGGGGGGGGCAGAGACACAGGCAGAGGGAGAAGCAGGCTCCATGCACCGGGAGCCCAATGTGGGATTCAATCCCGGGTCTCCAGGATCGCGCCCTGGGCCAAAGGCAGGTGCCAAACCGCTGCGCCACCCAGGGATCCCTGAGGAAGTGATGTTAAGCTGGGCATTGAAGGACAGGGTAGAGTTGACAGGCTCCAAAAGACAGAGAGGGACATCTAGGTCCAGCGGGAAACCAGTCTTCTTTATTCTAGGTGCTGCCAGTTCACAGTCTTTCTAAGAATTGGACAACCTGAACATGGCATTAGAGTTATAAAGACATATTAATTTGAGGTGGGGAATCCCTCAAGTGTTCCCTTGTTCCCTCAAGTGATCTAAAAATCATTTACAAACTAAGGTTTGTGGTGACAGCCTAAAGAAAACCTGGGCCACACACTTGATTGGTTTGGCTCACAGTACTTAAAAAGCAACAAAAATACACAACTAAAAACCGGATTATATACATAAAAAAAATGCTAAGTCAGAAAAGTCAAGGGAAAGGACTCTGATCAATAATAAAAAAAAACTTTATTTAATGGGATACTTTAAAACTTGAGGGCATAAAGGGTGCCTGGATGGCTGTCAGTAGAGCATGCGACTTGATCTCTGGATTGAGTTCGAACCCCACGTTGGGTGTAGAGATTTATTTATTTTTTAAAGGATTTATTTTTATTTATGATAGACACACACAGAGAGAGAGAGAGAGAGAGAGGCAGAGACACAGGAGGGAGAAGTAGGCTCCATACCGGGAGCCGACGCGGGACTCGATCCCAGGACTCTAGGATCGCGCCCTTGGGCCAAAGGCAGGCGCCAAACCGCTGAGCCACCCAGGGATCCCCAGTTTTTTTTTTTAAGATTTATTTATTTTTATTTATGATAGACACACACAGAGAGAGAAGAGATTACTTTAAAAGAATAAATAAAACGTCAGTATTTGTAATTGTGCCTATCAATTTTTCTAAAGTAATACTTTTTAGCACTTTACAAATCTATCTCATTTAATCCTCTCAGCAACCCTACGAGGGAGGTACGACGATTATTCCATTTTGTGTATGAAGAGACTGAGAAAAAAAAAAAAACAACACGCAAAATGCAGTAGAAAACAGCCTTTCTTCACGCATTCCGTAAATATTGACTCCATGCCCAGAACGCTCATCTTCCACCATGCATACTTCCGGAGGGGTCCCAGAGGAACCCCTCCTCAGTTCAGAAGAACTCAAGGGTTACAGCAGTGCCCCTTCCCATCATTACTGTTTACCCTGCACGGGCCAAAACTGACATTTGATTTGCAGTCATTTGCACAATGCTGACTCGGAGGTCAGGGCTGCGTGCAGGAGCGGACCCCTGTCTCTCTCCCGGGCCTGGGCGATCACCGAATCCAGAACAAGTCGTATCAACGGGCGCGCTGCCCGCACATTTTCTTCCCTGCGGAGGGAAAGAGCACGCGCTCCCGAGCCCTGCCCCTCCTTCCGGAACGACAAATTGCTAGGCTTGGATTGGGCTGGGGAGGGCCACGCCTCCTCGTGTCCTCCAATCAACTCCCTCGCTGGGTGTTCTCCCTTCCCTTCAGCCCCGCCCCACCGCCCCACGTTACGTCGCTCCATCTCACCTCCTCCGTTATCCCAGGGGCTGAGGCTCGCGCGGCAAACCCACCTCCCCTTACCTCCCATTGGCTGGTCAGGTCCCGCGCGAGCGGGATCGCGCCCTTCGCCCCCGCCCCCAAAGCCGGGCCATGCCTCTCCCCTCCCGCTTTCTCCACGAGCCCCCGCAAGGAGGGGTCGGCTGCTTCTGGCGCGCGCAAGAGCGCGCGCGACTCCCGCGGGCCACTCCCTCCGCCTTGCGCCAGGCAGTCCCTCCCGCGCACGCGCACTTGCCCGCCCCATTCCCTTTGCCTGCTCGCAGGCTCCCTGGTTGCTGTCTCGTGCCGCAGCCACCGCAGTAGCGGCATTCCTTTGGGGCGCACGCGCATTATGGTCTCCGCGCTCGTTCCCAGCCAGAGGCCGCGGTAGTGGCACTGAGCCCCTTGGGCGCATACCGCCCTCACTTCGTCTCCTGCCCGGCGCCGGTCATCCTCTGGCGGCGCGCACCCCGGGGCCGTTATCCTCTTGCAACGGTCCGCACGCTACGCACGCGCAGTAGCGAGGAGCGCGCGCGCGCGGGAGCGGCGGCCGCAGGAAGGAGGCGCCGCCGTCGCCATTGCGAAGGAGGGAGGGAGCGAGCGAGCGAGGCTGGTCCGCCCTCCCCTGGTTCCCGCCCCTCCCCCCTTCCCCTCCCCGCCCCCCCGCCCCGAGGGAGAGCCGCGGCGCGGCGGGAGGAGGAGGTGGAGGAGGCGGAGGAGGGAGCCTGCGAGGGAGGGTCCGCCCGGCCCCCCGCCGCCGGAGCCGCCGCCGCCGCCGCCGCCGCCGCCTCAGCCGCCGCTGGACGAGGAGCAGCAGAACATGGCGCCGGGGCCGCCGTCGTCGCTGCTGGGATCCTGGAGGCCGGAGCCGCGCTGAGGGCGCCCAGCTGGTGAGTGCGCGAGCTCGCGGGCCCCGGCGGCGAGGCCGGGCGCCGCCCCGCTGCGGGGTCCAAGGGGAGGCGGGGACCGCGGGGCCCGGAGCCCGCGAACAATGGAGGAGCCGGAGGGGGAGGGGAGGGAGCGGCCCCCCAGGCCCCCCGGGCCCCGCCGTCCCCGCTGCTTCGCGCTGCGGCCCGGCCCGCGGGGCCCGCCCGCCCTTTTGGACCTGTCCCTGCTCGCCCCAGGCCTGCTGTCCCCGCGTCTGCCCCCACCTTCCGACCCATTTGGGATCTCGGTGTCTGTCGCGGCCACCCCCTCCTCACTTAAGCCACTCTGCTCCCAATTCTGCACCTCCCCCTTCCCTCTTCCGCCCTCGGTAGTGCCCTTCGCCCCTCCAGGACTCTACAGTGCTCTTGGGACCCACCTCCTCAGTGACCCTTCTGCATCCCTGAATTCTGGACCTTCACTTTGGGATTCGTGACCCTCCTGCCCCTCTTCGATTCTACTCTCACCACCTTCCAGATCTGTTGCCTTCTTTGACCCGTTTACTGTTATCCGCCCTCTGTTGCACCCCCAGGAACTGTCCCTTTAGGACCTGCAGTTCCACCTCCTTGGAGATCCATCTGAGACCTTGTTCGTCTTGGCACTGCTTGCCCTTAGGTCTCCTTGGAGTTAATTCCACCTCCCTCTTGGGCTCTACTGCCCACTTGGGGGCCTGCTGCACCCCAGGGATATTCCTCAGCTCTCCGACCCTTCCATGCCTCATTTCGGCCCCTTGCCCCCTCTCGGACTCAGATGCACCATGCTTGCCTCCTCCGCTTCTCAGATCTTGCTCCCATTTGCCATTCAGACCTTTATTTCTCTTCCAAACCTTTCTACCTTTCCGATCTGCCCTTTGCCCAATTTCAGATCTTGCTGTGCCCCTAACCTGCTTGCTTTTCGACTCTGCCTTCCATGAAGCAGCCTCCTCCCCTCCCAAAACCCTGCAGCTCTCATTTCTGCCATTCACTTCTCTGACCTCCCTAACTCAGCCTGCCCGCAGCGTCCGTGCTGCCCTGCAGGCCCCAGTTCTGCCCAGTGTTCCTGCGGTTTCCTCTTCTCTCCACCTCCTCGTTGGCACTGTAGAGCTGTCTCATTCATTCGCTCCCCCTTTCTTTGACCTGTTTCCCCTTCACTTGTTCTCTGCTTGAGATCTGCTTCTAGCCTCCTCTTTGCTCTGAGTCCTCTCCTCTCTATTTTGGCTCTTCTTAAACTTGCCCTTTACCTTGGTAAATCTTTGATAACTTCCCTGACCCATCACCCCTTTCCTTCCCATTTTGCTGCATCTCACAGACCTGCCCCAGATCCTTTTTTGCATCTGCTCAGCTCTGTCCCATCCGCTCTAACGTTTTCCTCCCAGCTCTGCCCTTTTTGGAGCTGTCCACTTGCCCACCTATCTTTTTGACCCATTTTAACTTTACTATAGCTGTTCCCTCTTGGAATGGTTTCTTTAATCCTGGTCTTCCTGTAATTGTATCCCACCTGTGTTGTCTCTTAATTCTGGTTTTCCACCTGGACCTCCTTCTCCCCCCACCATTTTGATTCAGATCTCAACCTCCACTCTTTCCTTTCTTGTATTTGTTCTCCCTCCTTTGTCCTTTTACCTTCTTTTTGAGTTCTTCTTCTCCCAGTTCTGCCCTATAGTAAAGAGATCTTCTCAACCATTTTTTCCTATCACTGGCTGCCTCCCCACTCCCCAGCTCCCTCTTGGAGCCATCTCAGTTCTTGGATAGATTTTCCCTCTGCTTTTGGTACCCATTTCCCAATTCTGTTCCTTGTTGACTTGTTTCCTCACCTTTTCTTTCCCTTTGTATCCTGTCAAGCATCTTCTTTCCTGTTTGGTTCCTGTCAGGCTTGTTTCTCCCAGCTCCCCACCCTTGACCCGCCCATTCCCACTGAGTGCTTCCCCTCTTGAGGCTTGTGTTCCTCTAGCATCGAGTCTTCAGCATTCAGAGGAGAAGGGTCTGAGTTGAGCCTAGGGTTCTCTAGGCTCTGGTGTAGGCTGCAGATTCACTTGGCACCCTCACCCTCAGGGTTTTATTCCCAGAGATCCTGTGAGATCTGGGTAGATAGGTGGGGGTTGGTTGGCTGGTTATAGCTCTCTGGAGTCTTGGGAGTGTCTCCCCCATTTTCCCTACTTCTACCAAGGTTAGTGGTGGTGAGGGGGTAGATCTCTTTCCATTGCCCCATTTTTTTTTTTTTTCCTCCTCTTTTCTATCTTGCTCCCCAGCCCGTTTCAGATCCCTGGACTTTGCAGCTTTGTGTCCTTCGAGACAGTGTCCTTCGAGACAGGAGAGTGCAGCTGCTCACAGGTCATTCTTTTAATTCCCTCCCTCCTTCTCTGAGCTATTGTAAAGAGACAGTTGTACCCTCTCCCCCCTTCCACCTCCAAGGCCTTGGGAGAACTTAGAAGTGTGCTTTTTCCCCCTTCTCCCCCACCCCCACCCCATGACAGTCTTATTTTTGTTTTATCTCTGGCTGGGGAAATGCTAGTTCTCAAGTTCTCCCCAATCCCACTGGGGGTTATGGCCACATTTGGTGTTTACTGCTCTGGGGCTGCAAAAGCTGCAGTGTTGCCTTCCCTAATGGCCTCTGGTTTGTAGTGTGACCTTTGGGAGGGTGGGCTTATTTCTTTTCACCTCTGCCCCAGGAAGGCTCCAGCTTCCTGGTCTTAAATAATTAGGGCCTGAGTTTGGAAAGCCCGTTGTGGTTGTTTGTGGAAAGAGAGAGTGCCAAGTGTCACTCAGATTTCTGCCCTCTGGTGTTGCAGGCGCTCTCCACCAGGGGAGCTGAATGCCTCTGGGCAGATCCTTGCTGGAGTTGGGGGTGGGGGCGCTCTTTGGTGTAGAAGTATGTGGGTGGGCCCTGACATTCTCCAAGCCTTGTGAGTGACCTGATTTGGTAGAGTGAGGAAAGGGTGCCAGGAACTGGCTGATACGATGAGATTTTTTGGTTTTATTACCTGAGAAATGTACCTTAGCTGTGGAGCTTTTTCTTCAGTGATCTTATGATAGGGGTGGGGTTTAGGAAATTTATTCAGAGAAAGAGGTGTTTTTTTTGCAGAAAAGCCATCTAACCATTTTTTGTCCTTGGGAAAGAGAACCTTTGTATGTTCTAGGTTTATTTATTTTATTTCTTAAGTAAATCAAAAGCCTGATTTCCCCCGCCCCCCCTTTCGCGTGGCCCAGGGCAATTGCATATTAAAACAGCCATCCAGCTGTGAAGGAACATTTACTGGAAGGACTTTATTTCTTAACTGAGCTATGATCAAACTTTGTTTACTTCAGCACTTATTTAGAAATAGTTTTGTGTGAACACTTGAAATAAAAAAGCGTTCACTCTTATCTACAGAATTGGACCATTGACTCCTCAAATTTTAGGGTATTTGTATATGATATAGTAAAAGAGGGACTAGATCATAGATCTAGTAATTCCCGTAGCTTCTGAGTTCTTCGGACTTTAAATTTTTTTTTTTTAAGATTATATTTATGAGAGAGAGAGAGAGAGAGAGAGAGAGAGGCAGAGATACAGGCAGAGGGAGAAGCAGGCTCCATGCAGGGAGCCCAATGTGGGACTCATCCTGGGACTCCAGGATCATGCCCCTGGCCGAAGGCAGGAGCCAAACCGCTGAGCCACTGAGGGATCCCCAGGACTTTAAATTTTCTGACAAGAGTCTGGTGATTTTAATTATCTATAGTGTGTGTCTTCATCATTATTGACTTAAGAATTTCAGTTCATCTGGTCCATTCATTTTTGAATTTTGGCCTTGTGAATCATCATTCATTCTATGAATTTATTTTAGAGTTTATGTTTTCCATGTTGGTATAAATAATTTTCTTCTTTTTTAAAAAATATTTATTTATTCATGAGAGACATACGGAGAGAGAGAGGCATAGACACAGCCAGAGAGAGAAGCAGACTCCATACTGGGAGCCCCATGCGGGACTGGATCCCAGTCCTGATCCTGGGACTCCAGGTCATGCCCTTGGCCAAAGGCAGAGACGCTCAACTGCTGAGCCACCCAGGATCCTTTGTTTTTTATTCTTAATGGGGAAGTAATAGCTAATTAAGAAGACAACTGTGTGTGCAGCACTGCTGAAATTTGTGTTTTAGAGTTTTTTAACATCATTGGCAGCATAGAAAGTTTCTTCATGGCCAAAGCCAAAGTTTATATAATTTGAAGAGAGGAGACAGAACAACAAAGGACTGAGTTTTCTTCCTAAACTGGTAACTGCTGTTACAAAGATTGTCATGTTTCTCTAATGGTAGCAGAGACTCCAACCTCAGTGTCAACATTTGCTTTCATGATGGAATTGGGTGCTACAGAAATCTGAGGTGGTAGCCTTGGCCTTCTGGAACAGTTAACATGCCAGTTGGGGGTGGGGTGTGGAGCAGGAGATAGCAGTAGATGACTCTTCAAGTAGCAGATCTTCAGGGGCTCCTGCAGTGCCTAGAAAATCTCTGTAATACTAGTCTGATCAAAGTTTTTCTCTTCCTTTTTTTTTTTTTTAACTATTCTTTTGACCATATCCCCCTTTTCTTTTTCTTTTTTCTTTTTCTTTTTTTATATCTCCCTTTTCTTTTCCATCTTCTTGGCACAATAAGGCCAAAGCATTTAGGATAGTTAAAAAATAATCAGAAAATAGTCATTCTTCTCAATACATGTTACTTGGAAGAAGTTGTCCGTGTGTAAATCCATGGGCCTGATGGTAACTTTTGGTAAAGGACAGTCTAGGAGAAGTGAGGGATTCACAGATGACTGTAAAACTGCAGCCTCATAGGTGTTTCTTCAGTCTTTGTGTGATAGGAAGATACAGCAGGTCAATATAGAGATTGACATGGTGAGAGAGTGTTTGTCCATCTCCCTCTAGTCTCTTCTGTTTTCACATCTTCAGTTTGTGGGGGCCTTCTGAGAGGTGGTAAGCTTCCTGCAGGGCCTTCCTGTGATCCACTATGACTATTGTCATTCACCACCTGGGTGTCTTAATTTACCCAGTCTGTGTGACATTTTATTGACCATCTAGTCTAGTTGTTTAAAATTTCCTTTTTACACTATATGAAATACAGAAGCTTGGAGAGTCTTGAAGAGGAAAGGTGACTAGCAGAAATCCCTTGGATTTGGAGCAACACAGCTTGAAAACCTGTCCCTAGTCTAGAATCCTGATTTACAGCTGGGAAAATGAACTTGCATGGAGCATGGTAACAGTTTTCCTGTCATAACTGAAGGAATATTGGAAGTAGAGGCAGAAGGCCTTCTGGTTTAGGCCTTAACCTAATTCGTGGGAACCTTGAACAAATCACTTCACCTCTCTGGGTTTCACATTCCTAGTATGAAGTCTAGTGTGCTGTCCAGCTCTGGTTGTAGAGTATTGTCCTGGACCACATACCAAGTTAGAGCTGGGACTGGGACTAGACTCCTGGTCCTGCTCTTTACCCCTCCATCGCCTCCACCCCTCCCCTTCATCTCCACATCAATCCTGTGGCCCAAATTGGGGGTAAGGGCTCTTTCTCTGAGGGATGCAGTAAATTGAACTGGATCGCCTTTGTTGTATACTTTTTTCAAACATAAACACCGTCTCTTTTTCAGCCATTCATGTGAAAATTAGTTTATAATTTTGGGGGAGAGGGGCACCCAGATTGTATTCACTACATAAGTAAAACCATATACCTCTTTTATTTATTTATTTATTTTTTTTTTTTTCATATACCTCTTTTAAAAGCAATATAGAATCTTTCAAGCTGAGTCATTGTTGACCTACGCTCTCAAATAGCTGTGTCTGAATAGCACTTGAATTGCTAGTATTAAGAAATGCAAACAAATCATTCATGTTCATCTTCCTGGAAGTTTATTTCTATTTAATTTTTGATACAATGCTTTAATGAGGTTTTGTCTATGAAGAATTCTTGAAAATAACTTTTGGCATCTGTCAGTCTGATTTTCATTTATTTGCTTCTATGGTGCTAAGAAGCACCATTAAGTTGATATATTAGCAGAGAACCAGGTACTTTCAGCCATGAACCATCATCACAGGAAAGTAATATTTACTTTAGTTGAAAATAGCCAGACTTGCCTATCTCCTTCATCTTCCTTTATTGAAATGAACATTTTCATTTTATGAAATTTGTGGCAGTTGTGACTGTTGCATTATGCATCTGTGATATTTCATACCTTTTTTGCTCTCCTAGTGTGCATTCTTACCTGGAAAATGTCCTTTTGCTGGTCACTATGGTAATATTTGCACTTAGAAATCAAATTTGAACAACTGAAGGCAGCTTCCTATGGTGTAAAGAATATTGAATTGATAATGAAGAATCTCTGGTCTAGCTCCAGCTCTGCTGCTTACTAGCTGTATGACTTTGGCCAAATCATTTTCACTTCCCTGGGCTACAGTTTCTTCATTTGAAAACTGAAGGGATTATACTAGTTGGTTCCCATTCTGCCTTATTTTATAGATAATAATACTTGATTGTTTCCGCTTTCCAAGTAGTAAACTCCTTGAGGGTGTTTCTTTTATATCTTGTCACACCTAGCAAAATACTTTATATATAGTAGGCCCTACTACATATATGTTGATTGAACCCAAACAAGTGCCAAAGCCTTTTTTTCTCTTTTGTAGGGGTAGGTGGGTGGAGAGATGTGCACCAATGATAATGGCCATTTTTAGGCTTTAAACTCTCAGAGGGCAAGCCCTCCTGGTCATCATTTAATTCTCATATATACATAATAGAAGTATCCTAACCAGGGTTACACAGCTGAGAGGTTGAGAGCTGTGTTATAAATCCGTGTCTGTCTTATTTCAAGATCTGTGTTTATTAGTGCCTTGTTTCTTTGGGATATAAGAATAAGCTATAGGTTCATCCTCTTAAAGAATTTATAGTCAGTTGTGAATGATTAGCTATATGTAATGTAGGGTGGGTTGAGGGGAGTAAATGTTGAATAGAGTATTCTGATGAATTTGTGTTCTTTTTTTTTTTTTTTTTTTAAGATTTCATTTATTCATGAGAGACAGAGAGAGATAGAGGCAGAGACATGGGCAGAGGGAGAAGCAGGCTCCCTGTAAGGAGCCCGATGCAGAGGACTGGAGCCCGATGCAGAGGACTCCGATCCCAGGGCCTGGGATCATGCCCTAAGTCAAAGGCAGATGCTCAACCGCTGAGCCACCCAAGTGTCCCTCAATTGAGAAAACTTTGGGCAACTAGGAATGTATAGGCAAAACTACACCTAGCCCCTTGACTTATTTGTGTGGAACTTACTACAATGCTTTTTTCAAAAACTGGGAATCAGAAAGTTATTAAATAATGTTAGGATGAAAATATGCTGGGCAGCTACAGCTAACAGCCTCTTGAAGTGTAAAAAACTTAAAAAAAAGTTTTTTCCATTTAAAAGAAAGGTCAGAATCATGGCTTCATCTATTGTATCCTGCAGTACTTAGGAATAAGACAAAAGAAAATGATTACCATTAATTGCCGTGGGCAATTAAAAAGGATTCTTTGTTCGGTAACAAATTGTGTACAAACGAAAGCCAGTACTGCATTAATACAAGATTATTAGATTCTCAAAATCTGTATCTTTAACTAGAGTGGCTTTCACTTCAAGGGAATTATTTCACTGGGAGTAGTATACTTTTAAATGTTTGATGATAAAAGTATCACTAGGTCTTTATTTTCCAAAAATGTTAGGTTTGTAGGTAGAAGCCTGGTGGATGCTACTTTTGTGATACAATTTTTTTTTTCTCTCTCCCTCTTTTTTTTTTTTTTTTAAAGATTTTATTTATCCATGAGAGACACCCAGAGAGAGGTAGAGACATAGAGAAGCAAGCTCCCTCTGGGTAGCCCAATGTGGGACTTGATCCTGGAACCCCGGGATCATACCCTGAGCTGAAGCCAGACACTCAACCACTGAGCCACCCACGTGCCCTTTGATATCATTTTTTTTTTAAATATTTTATTTATTTATTTATGATAGACATAGAAACAGAGAGAGGGGGGCAGAGACACAGGCAGAAGGAGAAGCAGGCTCCATGCCGGGAGCCCGACGCGGGACTTGATCCCGGGACTCCAGGATCACCCCTGGGCCAAAGGCAGGCGCTAAACCGCGGAGCCACTCAGGGATCCCTGTGATATCATTTCTAATGACCTGAAATAATTGAATACTTTTTGAATGCTGGTGACTTCTCAGAGATTTTTTTCCTCTGATTGATAGATAAATCACTAGAGGAATGCAGATAAAACCTTTGGTAAATGAGGAAAAAGGGGAAAGGGCTTCTCAGGGCTTAGGCAGTGAGTGAGTCTCTGCCAATTGGTGTATGCCCAGCATTAGCCAACATCCATAAAGGCTTAAGTGGCAACATTAGCTTACATACTTGTGATTTCTTTTTTTTTTCCCCATAGCTGTAATTTCATGTTCTGTGTGAATACAAGGAATACATATATTTTCTCCCATACAGATCCTCTTTAAATTTTTTTCTTTTTTTTTCCAACAATTTTTTTTCAGGTTTTTAAAAATTTATTCATGAGAGACACAGAAAGGCATAGAAACAGGCAGAGGGAGAAGCAGGCTCCCTATGGAGAGCCCGATGCAGGACTCGACTCCAGGACCCCGGGATCGTGACCTGAGCCAAAAGCAGACACTTAAGCAACTGAGCCACCCAGGCATCCCAAATTTTTAGTTTTTATTAAAAAAAAATTAAGGTGCAACTTACATGTAGAAAAGTACATAAATCTGAAAGTGTACCTTTCTGAATTTTCTACATATTGTCCAGACCTCTTTTTTGTATGAGGCATCACTTCCTTTTCTACACACTTCTTAAGTTGAAATTTATTTGAGCATCTCCATGTGTGAGGCATTTTAAGTCTTGATTTTACTAAAGGAATGTGAATTGTATAGAGTGATGTTTGTAACTTTTCCAAGTTTGTTAAGGTTACGTATCTGATAAAGAATGGGATAATAGTGGAACACCTGGATGGCCCAGCAGTTGAGAGTCTGCCTTCAGCTTAGGGTGTGATCCATCGAGTCCCATATCAGGCTCCATGCGTGGAGGCTGCTTCTCCCTCTGCCTGTGTCTCTGCCTTTCTCTATGTCTCTCATAAATAAATAAATAAAATCTTAAAAAAAAAAAAAAAAGAATGGGATAATAGTGATCTGGTACAAATTACCACAAGTGACAAAAGCATTCTTTTAATAACAGATCTTCCCTATTTGTGTTGTAATTCCAGAGTTTTTGGGTCTCTGTTTGCTGGGAATTAAAAGGAAATAGGTAGTGGTCACTGCTGGTGGTATATGATCAGGACTGTCAGGCACAAAAACTTGGTGTGAACTTTCTGGAAAGCATTTTGGCAGGGTTTTATTTAAAATTTTTAAAATATTTTATTTATTTATTCATGAGAGACACACAGAGAGAAAAAGAGGCAGAGACACAGGCAGAGGGAGAAGCAGGCTCCACACAGGGAGCCTGACATGGGACTCCATCCCTGGTCTCCAGGATCAGGCCCTAGGCTGAAGGCGGCGCTTAAACTGCGGAGCTACCCGGGCTGCCCTTGGCAGGATTTTAAGACATAAAATCCTTGATCAACTTATAGGAATCTAGATGGACCAAGAAATCGAGATGAGGACCAAGATTATATACAAAGATCTTAACTATAGTGATGTGTATAAAAAATAAACAATTTAAATATTTTAACCTTAGGAGAATGATTGCTTTATTGAAAAGTATGGAGTCATTTTTAAAAAGGATGTTTTTTGGAGAATTCTTGACGTGGGAAAGTACACACAAAATAAAATTAAGTATGAGAAAAAAGCAGGATATAGAACTATAAACAGTATGATTCCAGTTGTTTTAAAATATATATGGGAAAAAGCAAAAGCAACATGCTAAAGTGCTGTTTGTATTTATCTTTGTGTTGTAGAATTTTGAGTGAAATCTTTTCCTGAGTTTTTCACAATGATTTTACTATTTTTTAACAAATGTTTTTTTTCTTTCTTTTTCCCTGTATGGTTATGTTATGTTTGGTGTTTATTATAAACACATGAAGGAAAAATTGAGCTGAAAAGCAAGAAATTAGTCGTTGTGAGATCTGGTGGACTCTAGTGCCTTTGAAGGTTAAGGCAGTCACCCTTTCTTAGAACAATAATTAAATTATTAGCAGCATTACCAGTTAATAGCAACAGCATGCTCATTGTGTACCAGGAGACTACCAAGTGTTCCCTCTATTCTCTTCACAATAACCCTCTGAGGTAGGTGGTATTTCATTTTGTAGCCAGGGAACTGGGGCTTCCATAGGGGACTTGCCCAAGGTCACGCAGCTGGTATAGCTGAGGCACTGTGGTTCAGAGCCTTGGCCCTGTACTTACTCCTGCGGTGTGCTATCCATTTCATAGAATTGAGTGCACCCCCGAGATGAGAAGAACTTTTAAAGTCTGCTTTGTGGCTGATAGGATAGCTGACCCCTCTGTTCTCTTTTCAGCAAGGTGCCCCCCTCCACATGGCTTGTTTTAAGAGAGAGAATCTATTCGTATATTACTTTCTCTTTTCTCTCTCTCTCTTTTTTTTTAAATTATTTATTTATTTATTTATTTATTTATTTATTTATTTATTTATTTATTTATTCATAGAGACACAGCTAGAGAGAGAGGCAGAGACACAGGCAGAGGGAGAAGCAGGCTCCATGCAGGGAGCCCGATGTGGGACTCAATCCCGGGGTCCCCAGGATCAGCCCTAGGCTGCAGGCGGTGCTAAACCGCTGCGCCACTGGGGCTGCCCTACTTTCTCTCTTTTCTCAGTCAAAATCGAGAATGGACATGACATACATTAGTTTTATCTTCCCTTTTATGAAACCAAGATTCTTTTAAGATGTAAATAATTTAGGGCTATTAAGTCAAAGAGGGAACAGACTACTTTGTAGTTCCAGAGGATAGAGATCCAGGGAGACAAGTTTCCTTTTTCCTCCCTGTTCAACCAATATTTGGGTGTCTACACTGCTGAGAGTCCTAGTTATATGGAATATGCCTCCTTCTCCCTCAGAGAGTTTATATGCCATTTATTAAAACAAAAGCAGGGACACCTGGGTGGCTCAGCAGTTTAGTGCTTGCCTTTGGCCCAGGGCATGATCCTGGAGTCCAGGGATCGAGTCCCACATCAGGCTCCCTGCATGAAGCCTGCTTCTCCCTCTGCCTGTATCTTTGCCCCTCTCTCTCTCTCTCTCTCTCTCTCTCTCTTTCTCTGTCTCTCATGAATAAATAAATAAAATAAAAAACAAAAAACAAAAGCAGTTCTTCCCTTACAGGTAACACAAGGAACACCCTGTTTTGGTACCAGAACTTTAAAAATTTAGAAGGCCTATGGCCTGATATATCCATCTATCCCCCCCCCCCCCCCCCCACCAATCTTATCTTAAAAAATTAGGTGTGACCAAACATTTCAACAAGAGCACGGACGTTTACTTGGAAGATAGATTTCATCTTGTTATGAGAAAGAACTTTTTAATAACATGGTCCAAGTTCATGTTTTATTTCGAATAAGAAGTAATTTGGGAGATGTAAAATGTTACTGTTTTTATTGTTGTTAATTAACAAGACGTTTCTGCACACAGACACACACACACAGACACTTATTTATATACTGGTCATTCTTTCCTGAAAGAGAATACCAAAAGACCTGATGTTTAGTTGACATATGAGGGGGTTTACATTCACACATCAAGAAGAAATTGCAAAATAGCTTTGGATTTTTTTTTTTCTGTTTTGTTCTCCCATTTCTTCTGTGAACCTGCTACATTTATCCTAGAACATGTCCGTAGGAACATAATATTTGTTGAATTAAAGGTATATACATTTGGGCAGTCCGGATGGCTCAGCAGTTTAGCTGCTGCCTTCAGCCCAGGATGTGATCCTGAAGACCCAGGATCGCGTCCCACGTCAGGCTCCCTCCATGGAGCCTGCTTCTCCCTCTGCCTGTGTCTCTCAAGAATAAATAAATAAAATCTTAAAAATATATATACATGATTTTATTTATTTATTCGTGAGAGACACAGACATAGGCAGAGGGAGAAGCACACACTCCACAGGGAGCCTGATGTGGTACTGGATCCCAGGACCCCAGGATCACGCCCTGAGCCGAAGGCAGACGCTCAACTGCTCAACCGTTGAGCCACCCAGGCGTCCCTAAAGGTATACATTTTAGAGAGAAACCAGGGTGTGTGTGTGTGTGTGTATGTGTGTGTGTGCAGTGGGGAGGGGGGAGGCAGTCTTTCAGTTCTTTGATTCTTGGGATTCCTCAAGCTATGTAAAGAACCCTTTCTCCTGTCGGTTTTCATTTTGATTCATACCAACTTTGTTACCTTGGACAAGTAATATATTTTAATTTAAATTCTTGTCCATAAAATGAGCCTCAATACCTGCTCTTGTGTTGTGATTCTAGATTTTTTTGAGAAGTAAATGCCAAGAATGAACGTGGAAGCCCCATAAGGTTGGAAGGCCTTTCAGTTTTCTGGGAGAATGGAAGAGAACAATTTGGTTAATTAAACCGTTTAAGTAACCAGAGTATTGTAGCACTACAAAGGCAGCATGCTGGTATTTTGACTCAGCAGAGCAGTACATGCTATTGATGTGTTATCTTGTAACTTGCCCCCAGGTAGCAGTCAGTTTTAGGGTCTTATCAGTAAGTGTCTCACACGTCTAAATGTTATAGGTCATAGGCCAAATAGCAGTGGTTGAGGTCTGTTTGCTTTCACAATGTTAGGACTGAGGCCTCAGGTATTCTCATCAAGGCACATGGGCCTCCCTTGGAGTCCCCGTCCTACCTCTTCCCAGCTCTGTGCTCTTAGACAAGACACTTAAACTTTAGTGCCTCAGGCACCTCATCTATAAAAAGGGGAATATAGTGGTGTCTACTCTCAGACTCACTGTGCAATTAAAATGGGTGGTATATTTAAGAAGCTTAAAATAATGCCTGGGTCATGGTAAATGCTCTGTTAATGTCATTATTAGTGTAGTGGTTCCTGGACTTGGGTTTTATAGACTAGTTGAATACAGTAGTGGGAAAACACGTACAAATTTACTAATTTGTAGTTTTTCCAAGGAGGGCATTAAAAAATAAATGAGAAACTCTCCTTTTATTAAAAATGAGATCCATTGTCAGAATAAAAGGTAGTAGCCTTTCTCAAGGAAGTTGGCAACTGTATATAGACATATGTAAAAAAAAAAAAAAGACATATGTAGGTATATATTTTTATTATTTTTGTTATTTTAAATATTTATTTATTATTCATGAGAGGCACAGAGAGAGAGAGGCAGAGACACAGGCAGAGGGAGAAGTAGGCTCCATGCAGGGAGCCCGATGTGGGACTGGATCCTGGGTCTCTGGGATTACACCCTGGGCCGAAGGCTGCGCTAAACTGCTGAGCCACCCATATATATTTTTAGATCTCATTTTTACGTAGATTGAGTAAAACTTTGCCACAGGCCAGCACCAATAATGTATGATTAGGTATTTAGGCAGACAGACATAAATTCATGACCCACTCCTCCTTTTATTTTGTCACCTTAAATGAGCTGTTGGACTTCCTGAGTTTTCTCCTGTGTAAAATAAAGATACTAATATCTGCTTCACTGGGTTGTTGTGAGAAACTGAGGTAATGAATGAAATGTTTGGCATATAATAAGTGCTAAATTGATAGGCATTGTTATTCTCACATAGGAAGTTAAATATTCATTGGGATCCAGTTGAGTGATATCCACAGTGCTGGGTGCCATTGGGAAATTCAAGAAATTAGGTGTTGTGCAGAAGTCTCTTGCAAGGTATCCTCTGCATCTTTTCCTCTCATTTATTCTCTCAACGAGTCATGAAACGAAAACCTGACTGTTGCATTCCCTTGGTTAAAAACCTTTAGTGCTTTTCTATTGCCTTCTAAAGTGCTTGACTTGTCATGGGTGCCTAATTAATGCCTGAATGAAGGATAGAGTAATCTAGTTGTGCAGACCAGAGAGATTTTTGGAAAAAAAAAAAAAAAAAAGAACACTGATACACTAAGTAAGCATATTGGGGGTCCAGAGCTAGATCCTGGAGCTTGGAGTTCTAGCAGCTGTCCTCTATGGCTTTGGGCATTTGAATAGCCTGTAGGACCGGGTTGGAAGGTGTCTGCAAAAGCTTGCTCAACCTGGAACAGATGATACTTTTCAGACCGCCCCTCCTCATCATATGACAGTCTGCACAACATCCCTCTTCCCTGTGAGCTCACCCCTAGGGAAATCCTTTTCCTTTCCATCAAGTGAAGCTAGGTCCTCAGAGACTCCTGCAGTAATAACCAGTGTTTCCTTAGTCCTTTCCATACGCCAGGCATTGTTTATGCACCTTATATATAGTAACTCAAGTATCAAGGAATACACATAAATAGCCCTCAGAAATAGGTACTTTCCTTGTATCCATTTTATGGATAAGGAAACTGAGGCAGCACATGTTAGGTAGTGCAGTCAGATTCAGAAAATAGAACGTTACACCTCCCCCTTCCACCTGCAAAGGACCAAATTTTTTTTTATTTTATTTTATTTATTTATTTGAGAAACAGAGAGACAGGCAGAGGGAGAAGCAGGCTCCATGCAGGGACCCCAACATGGGACTCAATCCTGGGTCTCCAGGATCATGCCCTGGCTGAAGGTGGCGCTAAACTGCTGAGCCACCCGGGCTGCCCTTTTTTTTTTTTTTTTTTTTTTTTTATTCCTACATTCATGATAGACACACAAGAGAGAGGCAGAGACAGGCAGAGGGAGAAGCAGACTCCATGCAGGGAGCCTGATGTGGAACTTGATCCCGGGACCCCAGGATCACGCCCTGGGCCCAAGGCAGGTGCTTAACTGCTGACCCACCCAGGGATCCCCAGGACCAAATTTTTATACAGTTCTCTACTGGGTTGGTTTTGTGTGTGTGCTTTCTTTTCTCTTTCTCTCTCTTTGGGAGTTAATCACCTTCAATTCACATATTGACCTCGATTATTGGGAAATGTTTCTCCCAATGAAAGTTATTTGGATGAGCATAGTGCATTCTTTGGTTTGTCCCCTGATCCTTAGTTCAGCTTACCTGTTAAAGATTTCCAGGATGATCTGGCAGTGAATTCCAGTTCTGTTTTCCCTTTTCCTTTTTTAGTGAGATCCTAATTGGACTTCATCATCTGTTTTTCTCATTTTATGGTATTTGCATCTAAGTTTATCTCAGCAAAATACAGATCAAAGCCTATCACCCAATTCATTTTTATATTGTCTCCTTTAAAGTATCTTGCTTTTGGTTTTTGGGGAATTGCCCTGGAAATTTTGGTATTGCATGATGCAGGGAAGGGTCAGTGTCATCTGCTGTCTGTCACCAGCCAGCCCGGAATGCTCACTTTAATACCCATTTCAATATATACGTGTCTTTCTGGAAACCTTCCCCAGATCCTCCCTCTCTGTTTCCCAGGTCTGAATTAGCATTAGGGCTTCTTTGTAGATCAGCCTTAATAGAACCTTCTGCACCATTTTTTATGTATCTACTTGAACTCAGCTAGTGGGACTGAGAAACTGAATTTTAAATATTACTTAATTTTTTAAAAAATATTTAAATTTTTTTTTTTTTTTTTTTTTTTATGATAGTCACAGAGAGAGAGAGAGAGAGAGAGGCAGAGACACAGGCGGAGGGAGAAGCAGGCCCCATGCACCGGGAGCCCGATGTGGGATTTGATCCCGGGTCTCCAGGATCGCGCCCTGGGCCAAAGGCAGGCGCCAAACCGCTGCGCCACCCAGGGATCCCCTTAAAAAATATTTTTAAAGATTTATTTTATTTTTATTTATTCATGAGAGACAGAGAAAGAGGCAGAGACACAGGCAGAGGGAGAAGCAGGCTCCATGCAGGGAGCCTGATGTGGGACTTGATCCCAGGTCCCCATGATCATGCCCTGGGCTGTAAGGCAGTGCTAAACCGCTGAGCCACCGGGCTGCCCTTAAAAAAGATTTTATTTGAGAGAGAACATGAGTGAAAAGGGAGAGGGAGAAGCAGACTCCCCACTGAGCAGGGAGCTGACATGGG
The DNA here is from genome assembly GCF_048418805.1 of Vulpes vulpes. Lineage (NCBI taxonomy): Eukaryota > Metazoa > Chordata > Mammalia > Carnivora > Canidae > Vulpes > Vulpes vulpes. The sequence goes on from NC_132780.1 coordinate 13,768,208, forward strand.
GCTTGATCCCAGGACCTGGGGATTATGACCTGAGTGGAAGCTGCCTTCCCTTAACCCACTGAGCTACCCAGGTGCCCCTACTTAATATTTTTAAAATATATTTTTAAAAATATTTTATTTATTTATCCGTGAGAGACCTGGAGAGAGGCAGAGACATAGGCAGAGGGAGAAGTGGGCTTCCTGTGGGGAGCTCAATGCAGAACTTGATCCCAGGACTCTGGGATCATGACCTGAGCCAAAGGCACATGCTCAACCAGTGAGCCACCCAGGTGCCCCTCCTATGTATTTGATGAATGTTTGACAGGAAGCCCTCACTGGCTGAAATAATAAGGAAAATTAAAATATTCCTTAAATTCTTTTTTTTTTTATTTTTTAAATTTATTTATGATAGTCACAGAGAGAGAGAGAGAGGCAGAGACACAGGCAGAGGGAGAAGCAGGCTCCATGCACCGGGAGCCCGACGTGTGATTCGATCCTTGGTCTCCAAGATCCCGCCCTGGGCCAAAGGCAGGCGCCAAACTGCTGCGCCACCCAGGGGTCCCTATTCCTTAAATTCTACCTTGCAGGGATAACCATTGTTAACAATTATGTTTGTTGTCTTTTTTTTTTTTTAAAGACCAACTTTTTAAATTTTTATTTGACAGCACAAGCAGAGGGAATGGCAGGCAGAGGGAGAGGGAGCCTGACGTGGGGCTCTATCCCAGGACTCTGGGATTATGACCTGATCCAAAGGCAGATGCTTAACCTACGGAGCCACCCAGGCACCCCCAATTGTGTTTTAATTGTAGAAAAAATTGCCAGTTTTCATTGACATTGCAGTGATTTCTGCACAGGATTCATCTTTGATTCTAAAAATCAACTTTTTAAAAAAGTTTATTTTAGTAATCTCTACATCCAGTGTGAGGCTTGAGCTCATGACCCTGAGATCAAGAATCGCATGTTCTTCTGACTTAGCCAGCCAGGTCCCCATCTAGAAATCAACGTTAATTAAGGTTGTTGCAGGTTGGGAACCCTGGGTGGCGCAGCGGTTTGGCGCCTGCCTTTGGCCCAGGGTGCGATCCTAGAGACCTGGGATCGAATCCCACATCGGGCTCCCGGTGCATGGAGCCTGCTTCTCCCTCTGCCTATGTCTCTGCCTCTCTCTCTCTCTGTCTGACTATCATTAAAAAAAAAAAAGAAAAAGAAAAAAAAAAGGTTGTTGCAGGTTTGGGAATTTTAGGAGATGGAGGCTTAGAATGCAGGTCAGAAACGTAACAGAAATAAGTATGACTAATTTTGGTTAAGTGCCTTTATAAAGACTGTTGTGACATAATGGAATTCTGTCCTAACTCTTAGAGTTCTTAGTGAAAATCTAGGAAAGAGGATGAATCATCCTTCTTTCCTCTTCCATAGCCCAGATGATTTTGCCAGCATTTTGTTTTGAGGATGAGTTGAACGTTCAGGAGATTTTGGCTTGACTCCTTGAGGTGATTAGGGTATCTGGAGAAAAGAAATTATAAAGGGATTTATTACTTGCTAGCAAGATTGAAGAAGTAGAAACGGATCTGCTTGAATTTATTTTCCATTGTAAAAGCATTTCCTTAAGACAAATTCTAAATCTAAAGTCATTTCAAAATAAGTTGTTGTTGTGTTGTTTAGTTGTGTGTGTGTGTTAAGCCAAGAAGAGCAAAAGCATTTGAGGGCTGTGACTTTAGGAAGGGGTAAGCGTACATAAATTCGGCTTATATAAGGGCCCTCCAGGAGTTCTGCCTGTCTCTGTCCACTTCCCTCAAATTCAGTGTTCCACCCACGTCAAGTGACTGTAGCTCTCCCAGATATCCTGCTTCTGGGTTTTTTGCATATACTGTTTCCTTTTTTTTTTTTTTTTTAATTTTTTTTTTTTTAATTTTTATTTATTTATGATGGTAACAGAGAGAGAGAGAGAGAGAGGCAGAGACATAAGCAGAGGGAGAAGCAGGCTCCATGCACCGGGAGCCTGATGTGGGATTCGATCCCGCGTCTCCAGGATCGCGCCCTGGGCCAAAGGCAGGCGCCAAACCGCTGCGCCACCCAGGGATCCCTACTGTTTCCTTTTATCTGGGATGTTCTCCTGCTACTCCCATCCCAACCAAACCAACCAAAAAAAAGCTTAACTAATTTCTTTTAAGTGTCTAGATCTGGCTTAGATTTTATTTCTCTCAGGAAGCCTTCCCTGACCGACCTTTAGTCTGAGTTTGCCCCTGATGTCATGGTACTTTTTTTTTTTTTTAAGATTTTTTTTTTTTTTTTTTTTATTAGAGAGAGAGAGAGAGAGACAGGCGGAGGGAGAAGCAGACGCCATGCTGGGAGCCTGATGTGGGACTTGATCCCAGGTCTCCAGGATCACACCCCGGGCTGAAGGCGGCGCTAAACCGCTAAGCCACCGAGGCCGCCCAGTACTTCTTATTCTGATTGAATTGCCTGTTTTCTCTTTCTCCAACTACATCTGAAGCTCCTTGAAAGTAGATGCTGTGCTTTTCATTATTTTATCTCTAAGCATGTGGCTCAGTCGGTTAAGCATCTGACTTTTGATTTTGACTCAGGGACCTGAACCTGTGTTGAGTTCTGCACTGGGCATGGAATTGGCTTAAGATTCTCTCTCTCCACCTCGCCCACTCTCTTTCTTTCTCAAAAACCCCTCCCAGGGGATCCCTGGGTGGCGCGGCGGTTTGGCGCCTGCCTTTGGCCCAGGGCGCGATCCTGGAGACCCGGGATCGAATCCCACATCGGGCTCCCAGTGTATGGAGCCTGCTTCTCCCTCTGCCTCTCTCTCTCTCTCTCTGTGACTATCATTAAATTAAAAAAAAAAAAAACCCTCCCAAAACAAAAAACAACAACATATAACCTAGAGATTTAAGTATCTTTGATGTTCAGGAGATGTTGTTTTCTTTCCTTTCCTTTCCTTCTTTTTTTTTTTTTTTTTTTTAAAGATTTTATTTATTCATGAGACAGAGAGAGGCAGAGACCAGGCAGAGGGAGAAGCAGGCTCCATGTAGGGAGCCCGATCGGGACCCGATCCTGGGACCCCAGGATCATACCCCGGGCCGAAGGCAGGAGCCAATCGGCTGAGCCACCCAGGGATCCCCTGGAGATGTTTCTTTCTTTATTTTTTAAAAAATATTTTATTTATTCTTAAGAGACACAGGCAGAGGAAGAACCAGGCTCCTCGAGGGGAGCCTGATGGGGGACTTGATCTTGATCTTTAGTTCTATACCCTGAGCCAAAGGCAGACTCTCAACCACTGAGCCACCCAGGTGTCCCCAGGAGATGTTTCTTAAGTAAATAGCTCCACAGTAAGGGCATCTTGCTGGCTCACAGTTGGGGGAGCATGAGACTCTTGATCTCAGGGTTGTGAGTTTGAGTTTCAGCCCCACATTGGGTGTTAAGATTACTTAGAGAAAAAAAAATTTATATAAAAAACTCCACAACTTTTAAAAGCTTTTTAAAAAGCTTCCACAAGAAGCAGGACTTCTCACATCCTCTCAGGCTCCACTGGCAGTTTTGCTCATGCTTTTAAGGAATGGTGGCTGTCTGTAGTTTACTGTAAACCAATATATGTGCCATAGATGGCCAAATCCCTGCCATAAAGAAGACTACAGAGATGAGAAAGCACATTTTTTTACAGGCTTATTCTTGTATATCAAGCTCCAGGAATCCAATTTAGGTAAATATTTTATTTATTTATTCTTTAAAGATTTTATTTATTCATGAGAGACAGAGAGAGAGGCAGAGACACAGGCAGAGGGAGAAGCAGGTTCCATGCAAGGAGCTTAATGCGGCACTCGATCCCAGGAATCCGGGATCAGGCCCTGAGCCCAGCCCTGAGCAGGCACTCAACCGCTGAGCCACCCAGGTGTTCCATTAGGTCAATATTTTAAAGTCTGCTAGTTATATAGCATTATCTTTTCCTGTGCTATGTGAATCTATCTCATTTTATCTTAAGTGGTAATGTGTAGGTTGTTTTAAATCTATTCATTAGTAAACCAATCAACAATTAATTATATAGAATGTGTACAGCCCTAGGCAGAATACATGATACTATCAGATATGGTCCCTGCTTTTGAATTTCTTTCTTTTTTTTTTTTTTTAAGATTTTATTTATTTATTCATAGAGACAGAGAGGGAGAGGCAGAGAAACAGGCAGAGGGAGAAGCAGGCTCCATGCAGAGAGCCTGATGTGGGACTTGATCCCAGGTCTCCAAGATCACGCCCTGGGCTGCAGGCGGCGCTAAATCGCTGTGCCCCCAGGGCTGCCCTGAATTTCTTATATTCTAGTTGGGAGAGAGAGAATATCCTCATCCCACAGTTTGTTACTGTGGCTTAATAACATGAATCAGGTAGCAAGAGGAATAGGGGCCCTTGTGGGTCGTTAGATGTTGCAAGTGCTAAAGCTACCACCTGTCTTCAGTTTCCCTTAATGTCAGTATGACCTCTAAAAAGCAAAATGGTGGGCAGCCCAGGTGGCTCAACGGTTTAGCGCCGCCTTTGGCCCAGGGTGTGATCCTGGAGACCCGGGATCCAGTCCTAAGTCGGGCTCTCTGCATAGAGCCTGCTTCTCCCTCTGCCTGTGTGTGTGTGTGTGTGTGTGTGTGTCTCAGTCTCTGTCTGTCTCTATCTCTCTCTCTGTCTCTCATGAATGAATAAATAAAATCTTTAAAATTTTTTTTTAAAAGGGCAGCCCCGGTGGCGCAGCAGTTTGGCGCTGCCTGCAGCCCAGGGGTGATCCTGGAGACCCGGGATCAAGTCCCATATCGGGCTCCTTGCATGGAACCTGCTTCTCCCTCTGCCTGTGTCTCTGCCTCTCTCTCTCTCTGTGTGTCTCTCATGAATAAATAAATAAAATCTTAAAAAAAATAAAATAAATTTTTAAAAAGTTAAAAGCAAAATGGTGGTGAATTTGGATCCCCTCTAGTTAGATGTGGCTAAAAAATGCAGATAGGCAAAGGCTATGAACTGAGGGTCTGTGGATCCTTAAGGGATTGGGTTGGGGGGAGTATCATGATGCCCTCAAAAGTATATGCTACATTTTGGTTCTGTTTATTTTTTGTGGGGAAAGGATCTGTAGCTTTCATTAAATTCTCAAAGGAATCCATGACCCAAAAAAGATTAGAACCACTGGCTTAGAGTAACACTGAGACCCATGGCCTCCTTTTGTCTTCCTTTATTTCACCGTTTTTTTTTTTTTTTTTTAAAGATTTTATCTATTCATGAGAAAGAGAGAGAGGCAGAGACACAGGCAGAAGGAGAAGCAGGCTCCCTCCGGGGAGCCTGATGCGGGACTTGATCCCAGGACCCCAGTATCACAACCTGAGCTAAAGGCAGATGCTCAGCCTCTGAGCCACCCAGGTGCCCCTATTTCATCGTTTTAGATTGGGCACTGCATTTTGTTTTTCTGTGATACTTTGAGGACTCCTTATTGCAAGGTACTGTACTGTTGAATATCTAAAGGCAGAATTGTGTAAAATGTTTTTTTTGAAGCCTGGTATTGTGACTCTTAAGCTTTCATCTGTTCTCTTAATTGTTTAATAAAAACTTCTTCATAGGGATCCCTGGTGGCGCAGCGGTTTGGCGCCTGCCTTTGGCCCAGGGCGCGATCCTGGAGACCCGGGATCGAATCCCACGTCAGGCTCCCGGTGCATGGAGCCTGCTTCTCCCTCCGCCTGTGTCTCTGCCGCTCTCTCTCTCTCTCTCTCTGTGACTATCATAAATAAATAAAAAATTAAAAAAAAAAAAAAATTATAAAAACTTCTTCATATTTAAAATCATAATCACTGCTTTCCTAGGTCCAAGTAACTGAATAGTGGTCACATAAAGATGAGGATGACTAGGCCCTGGCCCCAAATAAGTAGGTTTTTGGTAATACACAATGTAAATACTCAGAAATGGTTGCTAGTAGTCTTATGGGAACAACTACCATGTTGAATCATGGCTATAGCCTTGAAGGATGTGCAGGATAGGATGTACAGGATGGAAACATAGGGGAAAGATTATATAAACCTTATGTTTTAGTGAAATTCTACTGTTACCTCATTACTTCATTGATATGTTGCAAAACTTTGCACGTGAAGGTATAACAGATTATGTGCTTAAGGCCATTGCCAAGTGGAGAGGTCCAGTTGGAAACAGTGAGGCCCAAGCTGTGACACATGTATTCTCATGGAACTCTTTTTTTTTTTTTTTTTTAATATTGTTTATTCATGAGAGAGACACAGAGATAGGCAGAGGTATAGACAGAGGGAGAAGCAGGCTCCTCACAGGGGAGCCTGATGCAGGGCTGGATCTCAGGACTCTGGGATCATGCCCTGAGCCAAAGGCTTAACTGCTGAGCCACCCAGGCGTCCCTCACATGGAACTCTTAAAAGTCTGTTGGTGTGGGGCACCTGGGTGGTCAAATGGTTAAGGGTCTGCTTTTAGCGTAGGTCATCATCTCTGGGTCCTGGGATCTAACCCCACGTCAGGTTCCTTGCTCAGCGGGGAACCTGCCTATATCTCTTCCCTTGCTCATGTTCTCTCTCTGTATCTTTCTGTCTCAAATGCATAAATAAAATCTTAAAAAAAAAAAAAAAAAGACTGTTGGCACCATCTTCCCCCCTCTGGTCAATAGGGTTCTCTTTGCCCTAGTCACTTAACAAGTATTCATTGGACACCCAGAGGGTGTGTAATTCTGGACTGTACTCTTGGACTTCACTGTTTACATACTAGGAGATGGCCGTATCTTTTGATCTCTTCTACCAATCAATATGGTGACAAGGTCACCTCTGCTTGGAGGCATATAGATGGGCTCCCCCGCCCCCGCCAAGATTTTATTTATTCATGAGAGAGAGAGAGAGAGAGAGAGAGAGAGAGAGAGAGAGGCAGAGATGCAGGCAGAGGGAGAAGCAGGCTTCATGCAGGGAGCCCGATGTGGGACTCTATCCTGGGTCCCCAGGATCCACACCCTGGGCTGAAGGCGGTGCTAAACCGCTGAGCCACCTGGGCTGCCCTAGATGAGCTTTGAAAGTCAAAATGCCAGAGTTCCAAACCCAGCTGTTCCGTTTTCCAGCTGGGTCACCTTGAGTCAGGTCAAGGTTGACCCCTCTGAGCTTTGGTTTTCTTTTCTTTTCTTTTCTTTTCTTTTCTTTTCTTTTCTTTTCTTTTCTTTTCTTTTCTTTTCTTTTCTTTTCTTTTCTTTTCTTTTCTTTTCTTCTTTCTTTTCTTTTCTTTTCTCTTTTTTCTTTTCGTTTTTTCTTTTCTTTTATTTTCTCTTTTCTTTATTTCTCTCTCTCTCTCTCTTTTTAAGATTTTACTTATTTATTCATGAGAGAGAGAGAGAGAGAGAGAGAGAGGCAGAGACACAGAGACACAGGCAGAGGGAGAAGCAGGCTCCATGCAGGGAGCCTGACGTGGGTCTCCAGGGTCAGGTCCCGGGCTGAAGGCAGCTCTAAAAGGCTGAAGGCAGCACTAAACCGCTGAGCCACCCGGCCTGCCCCGAGCTTCAGTTTTCTTTTCTTAGGTGTAAACCGAGTAAACCGGGATATTCATTGCATATAGGACTTTCACATTATATATTTCGTATCCACTGCTTTGCAGAGGGCCTGTCACATAGTGGGGCCCAGTAAATGGAAGCTGTATTGTTATTAGTGGGCAAGGATTAGAAGTCTTGGAAAAATTCCCTCATTTTATTTATTCAGTAAGGGTAATCACTCAGAAGAAAGAATTCTACTTATGTGAATGGGAAAGTTGTGTACTATTGGTAGTAGAAATAGTAACTGAGTCTCTGTCTCTCTTTTTTTTTTTTTTTTTTTTTTTTTTGCCTGTCCTATAATTTTTGCTAGGGCAAGAAAGTTCTTAATCTGGGGTTCCTGATTTTTTTTGTGTAAGTGCATTTTTCTGAGGGAGAGGGTCCAAATTTCATCAGATTGTCAAAAGGATCCTTAACTGTTAAAGATTGCTTGGTTAATTGACCCATTGAGTGGGTGTAGAGCTATAGCTGGTACCCTTGATCTTGAAATTGTCCGTCATGTAATATAATAAGATACTGCTGAGAAAACTTTTCCAAATAAAAAGAACATAATAAGGATATAGAGTACTCCAAATCTTTTGTGTGCTTTTCCCCCTCCTTTGGCAAAGAGGAAGTGGGACAAGTAGAAAAGAAATAGGTGTCAGGAAGGAGTGAGAAACTGCCTGTGGAATGACATGGCGGTTTCTTGTCCTCAAGTTCAGCTTTTTACGCAGGTTGATTCCAGATCATCACTTGGCCTCCTCATCCTGCACTGCAGCTTCCAGTCAGATGCATCACTTACTTTCTCCTAACACAACATGTTCAGGTTTTGTCAGCTCACATTGGTCCCTCTGCTGAGATTGTCTCTTCTCCTGCAATTTGCAGGTCCAGGTCTCCTTCCTGATATTGCCTATCTTAATTGTCATCAACTTGTAAATCCCTTAGAGCACTGATCCTCATTCATCTTTATCCTCCATAGGCACTGTCCTTTGAATAGAGTAAACACTGCCTATATACCTAATACAGGGCATGTTATATTATACATAGTAAAGGGTTGTGAAACAAAAGTGAAGACTGATGTATAAGAAGGAACTAAATGCTTGCTTACAAGAGGAAAAGGGTATAGATTAAATATATTGAAAACATAAAAAATGATGAGATGCCAGTGTGAATTCTGAGTTCTGAGAGAGAGTTTGGGAAACCCCAAAATAGTCTCAGTAACAACCTGGTTAGGGGGAAGAACCCTCCCTGACTTAGGAAATAGGAGTGTGGGGAACAGGTGGCTAGCATTTTGGCCCTAGCTGTACTGTAGTACTTCTGGACTGGGGTTATCTCTCTGCAAAGTGGATTGGACTTTTTTGTTGTTGTTTTTTAATTTTTTTTTAAAGATTTTATTTATTTATTCATGAGAGACACAGAGAGACAGAGACACAGGCAGAGGGAGAAGCAGGCTCCATGCAGGGAGCCTGATGTGGTACTCGATCCCAGGATCTGGGATCACGCCCCAAGCCAAAGGCAGACGCTCAACTGCTGAGCCACCCAGGCGTCCCTTTTTTTTTTTTTTAAGATTTTATTTTTAAGTAATCACCCAATGTGGGGCTTGAACTCAAAACCCTGAGATCAAGAGTCACATGCTCCACCAACTGAGCCAGGTAGACGCCCCTGGATTGGACTTTTTGAACATGTGGTAAAAGTATTTTTTTTTTTTTAATTTTTATTTATTTATGATAGTCACAGAGAGAGAGGAGAGAGAGAGAGAGAGAGAGGCAGAGACACAGGCAGAGGGAGAAGCAGGCTCCATGCACTGGGAGCCCGACGTGGGATTCGATCCGGGTCCCCAGGATCACGCCCTGGGCCAAAGGCAGGCGCCAAACCGCTGCGCCACCCGGGGATCCCGTGGTAAAAGTATTGATAAGCATCTGCCATGTGTACCAGGTGCTCTTCTGGGTCCTGAGGATATAATAGTGAACAACTGGACAAGACCCCCTGCTATTCTAGTGCAGTATATTGGGTGGGATGTTAGTCCCTTCACCAGCATGAAAATTCTGTGATCTGGGCAGTGGGCACCAGTGTCTGCTTGGGATTGTTGTGAGGATTAAATGAGAAAGCACTTTGAAGATTATAAAGTGCTCTTCTCTTATTTATTATGAGTACCGCCCCCACCCTGCCTTTGACCTATAATTTAAGTAGATTAAAAATGTTTATAATGTATGCCAATGTCACTGCCAGCATTTTTACATTATCCAATCCCCAGTGACGTTTGCAGATCATGTTGCAAGCAAATTAGTGTAGGAAGAGGTGAAGCTTTTTGCACCAATAGGAGTATGATCCCGGGGTTTAGGTAGATTCAGGGACTTGATTCCTTCCATTATAAGTGAACCCATTCAACAGGATTGGGATATAGATTTGTTTTGTTTTGTTTTGTTGTTTTATTATTTTTTTTTTAAGATTTTATTTATTCATGAGAGATACACAGAGAGAGGGGCAGAGAAGCAGGCCCCATGCAGGGAGCCCGACATGGGACTCGATCCCGGGTCTCCAGGATCATGGCATGGACCGAAGGTGGTGCTAAACCGCTGAACCACCCAGGCTGCCCTTGTTTTGTTTTTTAAAGGGATATAGATTTGTAATGCCATCTTCAACTGTGAGTGTATTTGAGGAGAGCACGTTTATTTACAAATATTTTTGAAGTGTTTCTGTATTGGGTTTGTTTCTGCTTTACTACTGAGTTCTTCCCCCCCCCCCCTTTTTTTTAAAAAGATTTTATTTATTTGAGTGAGAAAGCATGTGAGAGGGAGAGCACGAGCAGGGGGAGGGGTAGAGGGAGAAGCAGACTCCCTTCTGAGCAGAGAGCCTGATGTGGAGATTGATCCCAGGATGCTGGGACCCAAAGGCAGATGCTTAACTGATGAGCCACCCAGGTGCCCCAAGTTCTTCCCATTTTTTAAAACGATTTCAGACTGATCGGCTCTTAAATTTTTACGTACAATTTCACATTGGTGAAGACTGCATGTTGGGGAAAAAACAAATTTCTCTACTGATTTGGGCTTTTTTGACCATATAAAGTCAGGATGTGATTGTTTTCTGTGTGCTTCTACTTTTGTTTAGGCTAAGTTTTTTTTTTTTTGATATTTAAACATTTTTTAGAAGTTTTAATTCCATTTTTTAAAGTAAGCCCAACATTGGGCTTGAACTCATGATCAGGAGTTTAATGTTCTACTGACTGAGCCAGCCAGGCCCCCCAGGTTGAGTATTTTTAGATACAACTCCCTTGCCCTTCAGATTTGTCCCCAGCACCCTCAAAACAAAGAGCAAATGATGCAATTAGGATGCAATCTGTTGCCTCTGGATTTCAAGGAAGATTATTTCCACACAACTCAGAAGCTCATGGACAAAATCAGGCTTTCTTTTAGATTTAACAGATTTATCAAAAATGACCTGAAGTGGCATGCCTGTGGCTCAGCGGTTGAGCATCTGCCTTTGGCTCAGGGTGTGATCCCAGAGTCCCGGGATCGAGTCCCACATCGGGCTCCCTGCATGAAGCCTGCTTCTCCCTCTGCCTATGTCTTTGCCTCTCTGTGTCTCTCATGAATAAATAAATAAAATCTTAAAAAGAAAAAAAAAAAAGCTCCTACTGAAAGAATGCTAATTAAAAAAAAAAATGACCTGAAGTGAATTTCTTAACGCTGAGGTTAGAGATTTTGAGTGTGAAACAGTGATGTGAAATTTCTAAAGCAGCTTTGATTTTTGAATAAAATGTCACTTCTGATTCATTCTTTGAGCTCTTGTAGTTTTTTCTTTCTCTTTCTTTCTTTTTTAAGATTTTATTTGTTTATTTATGAGAGACAGAGAGGGAGGCAGAGACACAAGCAGAGGGAGAAGCAGGCTCCATGCAGGGAACCTGCCGTGGGATCATGCCCTGGGCTGAAGGCGGGCTAAACCGCTGAGCCACCTGGGCTGCCCGTAATTTATTCTTTGAAACTTTTTTTTTTTTAAGACTTTATTTATTTATTCATAAGAGACACAGAGAGAGAGAGAGGCAGAGACACAGGCAGAGGGAGAAGCAGGCTCCATGCAGGGTGCCCGACGTGGGACTCGATCCCAGGACTCCAGGATCACGCCCTGGGCCAAAGGCAGGCACTCAACCGCTGAGCCACCCAGGCGTCCCTTCTTTGAAACTTTTAATGGACTTGACTGTTTATACTGTATTCTGGTGATTTTCACTTTTAGTGAATGAAGTCAGGGAGGGGTCTTTTTTCACTGTGTGCTGCATCACATTTTACTCTTTTTCATGAGTTCTTGAGATTGAGATAAAAATACTTAGCCTAATCAAAAGTGGAAGCGCATGGCTCGGATTGTGATCTCGAGATCCCAGGTAAAGTCCTGCATTTGGCTCCCTGCGAGGAGCCTGCTTCTTCCTCTACCTGTGTCTCTGCCTCACTCTCTCAGTCTGTGTCTCTCATGAATAAATAAGTGAATCTTTAAAAAAAAGGAAAAAAGAGAGGTTTTCTGGAGTCCTGAAAGAGTGTTTCAAGAATAGTGAAGTCACATAATTACTCCTTTGGTGATTTCTCAGGCGTACTTTCTCTGTGAGTAGAAATGAATTTTTTGCAAGGGGTGAGGGAAAAAATGAGTTTAAGACTTTACCACATCTTTTCCCTTCCATGATTGGAGAAATGAAAGGTGCAAGTTAGTATTTTCTCATAATTTAATGCACAGACAACTAAAGCTCTATTGATTCTCAATTGTGGATTATACTGGAGTTTAAAGACAACCATTTTCCATTCAGTGCCACTTTGGAAATGGTCTTTGTGTTTCAGACTATGGCCACATTCTGGTTTCTCTTGTGAGTCTTGGGTGACATCATTGTTCCCATTGAGGAGACAGCATATTGAATCCTTCTGACCTTGGGTGAGGCATGTAATCTCTAGAGCTCAGTGTTCTTATCTAGAGAATGAAGGGGATACCTATCCTTCCCAGGTGCGTTTCAAGCATTATAAGGCAAGGTATATAATAGTACTTTGAGCAACATAAGGTAATTACATCATTGTTGGGAGTATATTATTCAAGTTTTGTCCCTAGGTAAAGAAGAGCCTGCCCCCTTACCCTGCCCTGGAGAGCTGTCCTAGAGCAAATGGATTCTAGCACTAGTATCTTCAATTTTTCTGCAGAAAGTTCAAGCTGCTCAGCTATTTTTGTCCATCCTGTCTTTGTAGCAGTGCAGTTGGGGTCAAGCCAGGTGTGCCATCTTCAGAAGCAGGCAGCAAGTGTCACATGAAGCTGAGTGGTCTAGAATGAGTCACTTCACCTCTCTGAGCCTATTTTCTTATTTGTAAAATGGGGGGTGTAATAGTACCTACTGCATTGGATTATTGTGAAAAATGAAATGAAACCACATGTGCAGGGATCCCTGGGTGGCTCAGCGGTTTAGTGCCTGCCTTCAGCCCAGGGTGTGATCCTGGAGTTCCAGGATAGAGTCCCACATCAGGCTTCCTGCATGGAGCCTGCTTCTCTCTCTGCCTGTCTCTGCCTCTGTGTCTTTCATGAATAAACAAAATCTTGAAAGAAAGGAAGGAAGGAAAGAAAGAAAGCACATGCATATTGTTTATTCGGTGCTGTGCCTGGCTTGTGAGTATTTGTTGGTATTACTTGAATAAAAAAGAGGTGAGAAAACTGGAGGTGTCTGTGCACATGTGTGCATGTTTGTGTGTGTGTATGAAGCCAGTTGTAGGGCATCTTCTTTTCCTTCCCCTTCCCCCACTTAACTGTTGGGAGAGGACTTCACACTCGCATACCTGCTAGTGTCACTGGCCTTTTATTTCTCATCTGGCCCCAGGAAGGCTCTCAGTTGTCAAATAAGTGATGAACTCCAAGCCCCTCATTGTGAATCACTGGCTTAAGTATCAAATAATATCATTGTCTATAGTAATTGATAGATTTATTTTTCATATATTCCAATTTGTTGAGAGTTGTCTTCTTTTTTTTTTTTTTTTTGAGAGTCAGTTGTCTATGAAGCATTCAATAAATTCCATTTTACCCGAACTTTTCATTTACGAGTCTCTGAAAAGAATTTATTCTGCTTAATACTTGGAAAATGCTTGTATTGGGTTGTACGAACTGGCTGAAAGTGTTCCAGCATTTATCTATTAGGCATGTTGGTAAATGAAGTATGAAAGTGACAACAGCTGATGGCTCAGTTCTGGAAATCTTTTTTTTTTTTTTTTTAAAGATTTATTTATTTATGATAGACCGAGAGAGAGAAAGAGAGAGAGAGAGAGAGAAAGAGAGAGAGAGAGAGGCAGAGACACAGGAGGAGGGAGAAGCAGGCTCCATGCCGGGAGCCCAATGTGGGACTTGATCCCGGGTCTCCAGGATCGTGCCCTGGGCCAAAGGCAGGCAGGCGCTAAACCGCTGAGCCACCCAAGGATCCCCCTTGAAATCTGCAAAAGTCAAGTTGCTTTGTGCTCTTGTTGGGGTTTATATCTTTTGTAAAGTTTTCATTTCATGAAACCTTTTTTGTTAGTGGAAAGCTAGAGCAGCAGATAATGTGATGAAGGGCCATAGGTATGGTTTTAGTAGTTGATAGCCTCCGGAGTTAGAGTTAGCAGTTCTTACTTATGCTTTATTATTATTATTTTTTTTTAAGATTTTATTTATTTATTCATGAGAGACACAGAGGGAGAAGCAGGCTCCACTTAGGGAGTCCAATGTGGGACTCGATCCTGGGTCCCCAGGATCACGCCCTGGGCTGAAGGCAGGCACCAAACCACTGAGCCACCAAGGCGTCCCAAATAAATAAAATCTTAAAAAAAAAAAATAATTTGCTCTTCTACAGAATAAGGATTGTAGAAAACAAGCATAGATGTGGGAAGGAGCGCTTGAGGCTGAGGGGATCCAGGTGATCTAGCTACCCTGGCAGCAGATGTATTCTCTCTCTCTCATTTGAGTGTTTGTTCCAAGGGTAGGGATTGATTGTTATCAGTCTGATTATAATTGTTTGCACTTAGGTTATCATTAGCTCTAAGAGACCTACCTGTCTCCTTGAAGAACATCATTGTCCAGTGATCCGGCTGACGGATGAAAGCTGTCAAGATAACTTGGCTGTGAGATGCCATTTAACTAGTATGTATCTGTGTGTGCCTCCCCGCCACCTCCCTGCAAGATTTAATGACCTAGTTAGGGAGAAAGTCCAGGCCTCTTGGCTTTTCTCCAAGTGTTCTACCACTAAAATGTTAATATTACCTTTTTCAGAATTCTCCTGAATCATTTGCTGGCACTGTAAGTGGCCTTTTAAACTTTGATTTTGCCACTTTTCAGACTGTTTGTACCAGTACTTTCCACTGTAGGAATTTGAGTTGCTTTGGTTACTTGAAGAAGGCCTTTTCACTTGCCTTTGCTTTTTAAAATGGGAGTAGCTTGTGATCGGAATGTTACTGCCTCTTGACATGTTAGTTGGCAAAGTTGTAGAGGCAGCCCTTAATAAAGGCCACTTTGGAAGAATATTAGTTGGTTACTTACCATTCTTGGCATTCTTGTAGAATGATACAGGTTTATGGCCTTTTTATAAAGTTCTTGAAATCGAATGGTCTTTAATTAGAAGCAAGCACATATAAAACTTACTGACTCCAGACAACACTGGCCTTACTGTATTAGATTATAGAGTGAGGTTTGCACCTATAGGAATATGGGTTTTGGAGGAGGAATGGAGAACGGGTGTGAGAAGGCTATATCGAACACATTCCAGTTCCATCCATGCCATCTGCTCATGGCAGCCTTAACTGTGTGGAATGTGGACATACAGCTTTCAAGCTCAGTTGCCTTTTGATCCTAACTAGGTTTTTACCTCTCATGATTTAACTGGTTGAATTGGGCTTTCTGTTACATAGTCCGTATGGAAAATGGAGTGGGTAGCCTAAGTTTTGAACTCACGTAATTGTAACACTTGATAAGCCATAATACATAAATTTTAACTGCTGTCTTTGAAATGGCCCACTCTGATACATTAAATGAGACAATGGAGGAATATGTAAATTCAAGGACTAGCACGTTAACAGGAAAAAAAACCCAGCAGCAGCAAAAGAACTCCCCACCTTATTGTGTATGATTCTTCACTGGGCAAAAGGGCTCAGGAAAGTGTGTATCATCTCTTCATCTGAGTGTAACCCGGGACATCCCCAATGGAGAAGACGAAAAAGAAGCGTTGGTGGTTTGGATAGGGCACTATGGTGCAAATAAATTCTTTATGTTTACCAGTTGACACCTGTACTCTTTGAGAGTATTTGATTGCCAGAGGGATTGTGCTGGTATAGAAAAGGGGCAAAATAAATCCCTTTATAGCTCTCTTACACAGTGGGCTGAGCAGAAAGTCAAAATAACAGATAGAGGGATCCCTGGGTGGCGCAGCGGTTTGGCGCCTGCCTTTGGCCCAGAGCACAATCCTGGAGACCCGGGATCGAATCCCACATCGGGCTCCTGGTGCATGGAGCCTGCTTCTCCCTCTGCCTGTGTCTCTGCCTCTCTCTCTGTCTGTGTGTGACTATCATAAATAAATAAAAATTAAAACAAAAACAAAAACAAAAAAACAAAATAACAGAGTCAGGAGCAGGTCAGTGGTCTGAGGAGTTGAGATGATGTCCGCACAAGTGAAGGAGCTGAGTTGAATCATGTTTGTTCATCACCAAATCAATTCTTCTCTTCCTCCTGCAGACTGTAGTAGTCATATCAGCCATGTGATAAAAATTTTCTTTGAATATTTTAATATAGTCAGTGCTGCGGGTAGTCAAAATCAGTCTACTGATAAGGTTTTATAATGCTGGGGTATTTCTCTATTCCACTCTTTCTAATGTGATTTAGAAAGCAGCAGCAGTTATTTGTTGTACTTTGCTTTTCAAAAGAATGTACCTGCAATATGTTCCCAGGACCATGTGTTTACCTGGGGAGTGGAAGAGAGGTCACCAAGGAAGACATTTATTGGGTTTATGTTGAGATGAAATAGGACAGGCATTCTGTGCATATGTAACTGAGAAAGGTATGCTGTTTCCTAATATGAATGTATTTGGGGGAATTTTAACTCAGAGACATGGTTTTCTGAACAGTGGCCAAATACATGAGGTCAAGGTGATTTCCTCCAGTAGGAAAACTGTCATGGAAGAGTAGCCTGGGCCTGTTTCCCTTCTTAAGTGTGAGGGCTAAAGTAGTGATAAGGGCTAAAGTAGTGACTCATTGATCTTCATGAAAATTACTGGCTAAAGGACTTTCAAGGAATGGTGGTTGATAAGGTGGAACTAGTTACTATTCTGGTCTGTTATCTAAGGGAAAATCATGAAGCTAGCATTTTATAGAAAATGCCATTTATTAAATTCCTTAGATGATCACGAGTGTTTTCTTAGTTATTTTTGGACTCCCCAACAAGACATGTTACTTTTATAGTTTGAAGTTTATCTTGAAGTAATGGGTGGTAGATAGGTACTATATAGAACATGAAGCAGAAGCTATTGAAAATATACGTATGGCAAGGGGTGGAACCTGTAGCTGTAATACATGGTACTGTCTGAATGTTACTCCTTTTTGTCCCCTTCCCATTTTGACTTTAGAATTTTTTTTTTTAAGATTTTACTTATTCATGAGAGAAACACAGAGAGGCAGAGGGAGAGAACCAGGCTCCCTGCAAGGAGCCGGATGCGGTACTGAATCCACAGACGCCAGGATCATGCCCTGAGCCGAAGGCAGACATTCAACCACTGAGCCACCCAAGCATCCCTTGATTTATTTTATTTTATTTTATTTTATTTTATTTTATTTTATTTTATTTTATTTTATTTTATTTTATTTTATTTTATTTTTTTATTTTATTATTTTATTTTATTTTATTTTATTTTTTTATTTTTTTGCATCCCTTGATTTTAGAATCTTGATTAATCTTACCATCTTACGGCTGAGAGTGGTATGTAAAAACCACTCTGGGGTGGGGGGTTTGGGGGTAGCAGGGGAGGCCTTGCTTAGTGCATAGGTCTGACAGCAGCTTCTGTGACTTACTTCCTTTCTCTTCCTCAGCTTCCGCATCTGTCACCTGAAAGGGATGGCTGCCAGCTTTCCCCAGCTCTGCCCTTGAGGGGGCTTTCATTTGGAGAAACAGATCAATTAGTTGTCTAGAAGTCCTTTTATTGTTAATCCTCAAAAAGAATCTTAGGAATTTTTTTCAAATTGGCCAGTTTTCTTTAGCTTTTGCTGCTTATTTATCTGCCCTTTCCCTTTGGCAGACTCCCTTGACAGTGAGACACAGGGTCATCGGTTTAAGTATGGGAAGGAAATTATGGCCTTGAGCACAGTCAGAAAGAATCTGGCTCTCAGGCACTTCCTGTGAGCCACCACTAAATTACAAAGACTGGGCCTGACAAGGCTTTTCAAAGGAGCATCTTACACCACCACTGTGTCAGCGTTTCTATCGTGAGCAGTTGTTTTTCACAGTGCTTATTATGACCAGGTTTGAAGTGGCCTTTACACGGGAAGCATTTACCCACTGGGATGAGAGTAAAACGGCAGACAGAAGTATCAGAAGTATGGAGGAAGGGTGAAGAGTATACGGATTGCTCTCAGAATACCCCCTTTTCAACCCAGACCTGACTGTGCTATTCTTGCCCAGAATCCTGGGACGCCCTCAGGATAAAGTCCAGACTCTCTTTAGTGTGAAAATACCCTCAACAGATTGGCTCCCAGCCTCTCCCATCATATATGCCTTATGCCTTCCGTTCTTAGGTCCTCTAGCCAGGACAGCATGATACCATGGGAAGACGGGACCTGGTCGGGGAAGGGGTGGGACAGTGTTGGGAGACCTGGGCTGTGGACCAGGCTCCATCTCTCACTAAGTTGTTTGTTTATTTTTTTTTAAAGATTATTTATTCGTGAGAGACACACACACACACAGAAAGAAGAGGCAGAGACACAGGCCGAGGGAGAAGCAGGCTCCCTGTAAGGAGCCCGGTGTGGGACTCGATCCCAGATCCTGGGATCACGCCCTGGGCCAAAGACAGACGCTCACCTGCTGAGCCAGCCAAGCATCCCAGTTGTTTCTTTTTTCTTGATCTTATTAGTCACTAACCTGGATGAGTTTCCTGAATGAGAAAAAGCAAAGAACAGGTTTGGGGGACAGATCAGGAAGCTTTTTTTTTAGGAAGCTCTTTTTGACTGTTGTCTCTTGGCAAAAATCTTGGGAATCAGACCACCAGATGCCTGATCGTTATTTTTTTATAGTATTTTTATAATAGTATTTACGTTTATTTAATGTATGCAGTTTATACACTCACTATTGAACAAAGTTGGAATGCAAACAAATATATAAATATAATCATTACCAAATTAACTGGCACTAGTGTTTTTTTTTTGTTTTTGTTTTTTATTCATGAGAGACACAGAGAGAGGGAGAGGCAGAGACACAGGTAGAAGGAGAAACAGGCTCCATGCAGGGACCCCGACATGGGACTCGATCCCGGGTCTCCAGGATCACGCCCTGGGCTGAAGGCGGCGCTAAACCGCTGAGCCACCTGGGCTGCCCCGGCACTAGTGTTATAAGCATATTATTGGACCTGGTGAGAAAAAGTGTTGGAAGAAGACTGTAGCCCATGGCATTTTTCTTTTTCTGTTGATTGATTGATTGATTTTATTAATTTATTCATGAGAGACACAGAGAGAGAGAGACAGAGAGAGGCAGACACACAGACAGAGGGAGAAGCAGGCTCCGTACAGGGCCTGACGTGGGACTCGATCCCGGGTCTCCAGAATCACACTCTGGGCTGAAAGCGGCGCTAAACCGCTGAGCCACCAGGGCTGCCCATCATTTTTCTTTTTATAAGAGAAAACGCTCAGTACTACCATATGATAAAACTTAAAAGAAACACATAAGATGGAACATTTCAACTGTCATCATTGAGGTTAACCTGTTTTATTTAAGTGATTTATACAGGAAATTAACAGGACAGGCAGTATTTTGGCCAACTTCTGTTTATGTCAGCTGAACACCTTCCATAAACAAGCAAAAGAAAATAAAGCCAGCCAGCCAAACGTGGGCCCCTTTGTGGGCCCCTTCGCCCCTTCACCCCTCAGTAGTACTTGGTACAAACTCTGCACTGTGCTTTGATTTCATGATTGGAGAAGATACACATGTGTTAAAACTGAGGTTATGTTTTGTTTTTTTTTTTAATCTTTATTTATTTATGATAGTCACACACAGAGAGAGAGAGGCAGAGACACAGGCAGAGGGAGAAGCAGGCTCCATGCACCGGGAGCCCGATGTGGGATTCGATCCCGGGTCTCCAGGATCGCGCCCTGGGCCAAAGGCAGGCGCCAAACCGCTGCGCCACCCAGGGATCCCAAAACTGAGGTTATGTATTCACTACAGCCAGTTGTTTTGGTAGGCAGATACTTTTTCAGCATTGTTATTATTAACATATTTATGTTTATCTATTTTGTATTTGTCTACATAATCTAAGGTGGCTAGAGAGGATCTTATGAAAAAAAATATAGCAAAATCCTCAAGTAGGCCCTTAAAATCCAGTCTGTTCCAGAGGCACCAAGAATCAATGGGGTGCAAACTTCCCCTTGGTGGAAGGTGACTCTTTTTTTTTTTTTTAATTTATTTATTCATGAGAGACACACACACACACACACACAGAGGCAGAGACACAGGCAGAGGAAGAAGCAAGCTCTATGCAGGGAGCCTGATGTGGGACTGGATCCTGGGTCTCCAGGATCTCGCCCTGGGCCGAAGGTGGTGCTAAACTGCTGTGAGCCACCTGGGCTGCCCAGGTGACTCTTTTGTAATACTTAAAAATTGATGGAATTTTATTTTGTAGTTTTGTTTATCTTATTTGGTGCTTTCAGTATACTTAATCATCTACCTTTATATTTTGTGTCTAAGATGGCATCAACAATATACAAGACAGGGATCCCTGGGTGGCGCAGCGGTTTGGCGCCTGCCTTTGGCCCAGGGCACGATCCTGGAGATCCGGGATCGAATCCCACGTCAGGCTCCCGGTGCATGGAGCCTGCTTCTCCCTCTGCCTGTGTCTCTGCCTCTCTCTCTCACTGTGTTCCTATCATAAATTAAAAAAAAAAAAAAAAAAAAAAAACAATATACAAGACATACAGAGTACCAGGTATTTCTATTTCAAAATTGTGCAAAAACTGCCACAAACAGATCAAATTTAATTCCTCTGTTTTAAGGCTGAAAGGTCTGATGTGTCACCTGTTCAGCCTTCTCTGTAGCACTGCAGAACTGCCTCTACAGCACTGCTGGTTACATCTGGGGCCCGCCAGGGCTCTGTTTCTCAACATTTCATCTGACCTGCTACAGTGAGGATTAGAGTCACCTGTTTGACATGATCCCAGGCAGAGGCCTAGTGTAGAAGGAGAAGAGTGTATTGCAGAGGTTGCTCATAGTGGTTGAGAGAAGGCCATGTTCAAATTGCAGATCAACTTGCTAGCTCCGTGAACTTGTGCTTCTTCATTTCTCTGATTTGTGTACTTTTAAAAAAACTGTAGAGAAAAGTGTATAATGCATGCACAGTATGAACAATTATGAAGTGACTACCCATGTAAGCAACCCAAGTCAAGAAATAGAAGCTCCACTTGTATTCTTTTTCTGCCATATCTCCTCTAAGTAGACCCTGAAATATGCTTTTCAAATATTGAGGTGATAAATATTTGAATAGGAAGTACTATTTTCCTTAATAACTTTTTGTTATTAAGTGCCTACATGTAACATCTTTCCATTCAGCAAATCCAGTTTGTTTTACACATATTAAATCAAATATTCATCTCTTCTAGAAAAAGACAGGGATAAACACCTCAGTTTAGCAGGTTTTTGAATATGAATAATAGACCTAAAAAAAAAAAATAGACCTTAGGGCACAAATTAAATTTGTACTGATTCCAGGCTCTTTTGCATGTGTTAATTTGCAAATTGTGTTAATTTTTTTCATCTCTCTTAGACCTCTGTTTCTGGCTTCATTTGAAATAAGGCAAGTGTGTAAGTAAATGTAGAGACCAGAAAGTGGAAAAGTTGAATAGGAGTATTGGTCTTGCTAGTGTGAGTCCTAAATTCTTTAATCTGTGGATCCAAATTGTTCATTACTAAAATTTGCTGGATTTAGAAGTTGGTTTTGTTTCTTTGTGAACACTGTCTTTATCTTCAATACAGATGCATTAAGTAAAATAAAACCATTCTTCTTTAAAAAGTTTATGCATGTAGTGTGACTTTTGTTACTTCCAGTAGCCGGTTTTAGGACTGGCAATTTATAGAATAATGCAAATGAGTAGTGAGGAATAATTAGAAATAATGGGCTGAAATCCTCATGTCATCTTAGAATGCTACCAAGGGAATAGAAGAGTAAGGCTTACTGTGGACTTGAAAATAAGCTGACCTATTTTCCCCAATTGACAGAAATGCCTGTTTCTTCAGCACTGCCCTTTGTTTTCAAGGCACATTTGGCTGGACAGTGCCTCATTCTTGCATATTCAGAGAAATTTTTATGGAAACATGGTTTTAATTTTTTTTTTTTTTTTTTGCTGAGAAGTTTATAAAAAATGCAGAACACTTGAATAGACCGTAAGTGCTCAGAAGCAACTGCTGAAATAATTTTACAGGTTTTTTTTGTTTGTTTTTTACCATTATAAAAACAGTATAAAATTGATTTGATACCAGGAAATTCAAAGGTAAGACTTGGCTGTGTTTTTATTTCTTGGTTTGCTAAGAATCTCCACTTACCACATTAATGGTAAATAGGCTGTGATCCCGAGGCTTATTGGAGTGCATTGGCCTTGGTTTTGCATTTCCTTTGGCTTGGATTATTTTTACAGCTTATCAGAAATCCTGTTTCGTTGTTGTTGTTTTTCTTAGTGTAGGTAACCCAGAGAAATCGTGCTGCATCAGTGAGAAAGATTTCTCAGCCTTGGGTTTTGTCTTTGTTTATTTATAGTTGCTTTGATCAGATAGCTTGATTAGAACTCCAGAGCTACCTGGTAGAAACCTGCTGAGGATAAAGTTTAAGGAAGTTCTTTTGCTGAAAGCAGCCCCCTTCATTCACCAGGGGAATCTGATTTCATCCTGTGAATAACTTGGCTTAGAAATTTTATTTCTTTGGGACCTGCTTGTAGAGTTCTGCACACCTCAAAGCATGAGAACTGTGTCAGGATGAAAAGTGGGCTGCTTGCTTTATTCAGTGTGGGCCAGCTAGATGGTAAAGTAACAGCATAGTTCTGTTTTGTTTTACTGTGGAATTCAGAGATACCTTTACCTGGGCTTGGGGAGAAAATGAATCAAGAGAAACAGGAAGAGAAGTTTGCAAAAATTATAAATGCAGTGGCAAAGAATCTTTCATAGCTGCTCTTCTAAAAGTTACTTTTGGGTCTAAAATATCAGTCCTTTAGAATGGCGTTTGATTTTTTTCATCGGGCTCTCTGAAGAGTGCTATTGGGTTTGCACAGCGTATAGTGAGAACTGAATGCCTGTACATACCCAGTGTCCAAGAATAGCCCATCTGTTGCATGAGATTACATGTTTTAAGACCAGATGGTTAAACACTTAAATCAGTCTTTCCAAAGGTCCAGATGACCCATTTCAGAGATTTCCTGTACCCAGAGCCCTGGGGATGTAGCGAGATTTCATTCCATGGCTATGAGGAAATCCTCCTACATTAAACAGAAGTAGGTGTGTGTACTAGTGGGAGCAACCTTCAGTGCTATTTTAGGTAAATATTTGTTCTTTGGTTCCTTCATAAATCTATGATTTTCTGCCCCCTGCCCCATTTTATTGTTTGAATTTTTATTGGACTGAATAGAAATAGAATTTGCTATATTCAAATGGAGTTTTCTTTTGTTAGATGATCAGCTCCTTAGCCTGTTAGTTTGCTGGATGAGGAATTAAAGTAGTGGTATTACCCACAGTAAATAACATTGATGAGGTCAAAGATTGTTGTCATACTAGATCCTCACAAGTGAAAATACAGTCTGTTCATAGTCTGAGCCCTGGCCACCCTTCTCATTTTTCACCTCCCATGCATGAAAATTATTCTAGTTAGTCTGTCCCAGAATGTGTTTGGTGCTTTTCCATTTGGTCACCATTATTCTTGTCTTTACAACGCCTGGGTCATCTCCAAGCCCTGCTGGTCTTCCATGTAACAATTCATATTTCGCTTCTGCTTTGATGCCTTCCCTTAGCCACCCTAGATCTAAATGATCTCCTCTTCCTTTCTTTGGAACCCAGGAAATGATCTATGCCCTCGATTGTCTTGTGGCTTCATTTTTCTTTTTTCTAAGTAAAAATACTATCTGACGTAAATTATAAGATTCTCATCAGGAAGGACAGTGATCCATTTCTTCTTTGTTTCTTTGTATTGTGTCAGCTCTATAAATAAGTGATTTGATTGATATGCATAGTTTAGTTCTCAGGTCTAAAGATTAGAGACTAGAGTAATAAAATGGTTAACCCCTCTGAAATACTATGAAGGGAGGAGAGAATTTAGCTGCTCTTGTCACTGGGGCTGTGAAGTGGCTACTTTTCTCTTGTATTTTTTTTTTTAATATTGTATTCATTTATTCATGAGAGAGACACACACACACACACACACACACAGAGACAGGCAGAGAGAGAAGCAGGCTCCTCACAGGGAGCCCGATGTGGGACTCGATCCCAGATTCTGGGATCACGCCCTGTGCTGAAGGCAGACGCTCAACCGCTGAGCCATCCAGGTGTCCCTTCTCTTGTATTTTGTATCAAAGGTTGTGTTGTGCTTGTTGGGTTGATGTAGTCATTTCATAAGGCGCTTCCTCATGTGGTAAAAAGATGAGCAGAATTAAGGGCATTGCTTCACTTTCCAACAGAAATCACAGAGGAAACAAAGACTCCCTCTGTGTCAGTCACATTCATAAAGTTACATTTCCTATGTGTAGCTAAATAACCCTGACGTATCTTTTGTGCGCATCACTGACTTTTATGGTTCTGTAAGTTTATCTGGGTTTCACAGATAAATGAATTGGTTGAATAAGGACCTTGGACTTCACTTCCAGCTTTTCTTCCCTGGTTTGTCTAAAGCTTTTCTTTATTTTCTTTCTTTATTTTTAAAGTAGACTCTATGCCTGATATGGAGCCCAACGCAGCCCAACTCATGATGCTGAGCTCAAGAGTCAGATGCTTAACCAGCTGAGCCACTCAGGCAGTCTTGTTAAAAGTCTTTTTTTTTTTTTTTTTTTTAAGATTTTATTTACTCGTAAAAGACGCAAAGAGAGAGGCAGAGACCTAGGCAGGCTCCCTGTGGCCTGATGCCGACTCAATCCCAGGACTCCAGGATCACACCTTGAGCCGAAGGCAGATGCTCAACCACTGAGCCACCCAGGCATGCCTGTCTAAAGCTTTTATTTATTTATTTGTTTGTTTGTTTATAGATCTTATTTATTCATGAGAGACACAGAGAGAGAGAAAGGCAAGAGACACACACAGGCAGAGGGAGAAGCAGGCTCCATGCAGGGAGCCCAACATGGGACTTCATCCTGGGACTCCAGGATCACGCCCTGGGCTGAAGGCAGCGCTAAACCGCTGAGCTACCCAGGCTGCCCTGTGTAAAGTTTTTTTTTTTTTTTATATTTTTATTTATTTATTCATGAGAGACACAGAGAGAGAGAGAGAGAGAGAAAGGCAGAGACACAGGCAGTGGGACAGGCACGCTCCATGCAGGGAGCCTGATGCGGGACTCGATCCCCAGACTCCGGGATCACGCCCTGAGTCAAAGGCAGACACTCAACCACTGAGCCACCCAGGTGTCCCTGTCTAAAGCTTTTAAAGGAAAAATAAAAACCTTCTGAAAATTCACTCTAACATTTATTAATATAAAAATGGAAACATTTGGGTTTCTAAAGACTACCTTAGATTTTATTTATTTATTTTTTTTTCTACCTTAGATTTTAAAAATCATTTTGTTTTATTTCATCATACTAAGTGTGTACTTTTCTTTTTTTTTTAAGATTTATTTATTTATTTGAGAGGGGGAAAGGGATCATGAGTGTGAGGAGCAGAAGGAGAGGGAGAAAGAATCTCAAGCAGATTCCATGCTGAATGCAGAGCCTGACACACGGTTCGATCTCATGACCCTGAAATCATGACCCTATTGGAAAAAGAGCCATCTGGGTGCCCCTATAAGTGTGTAGTCTTTAAACCCTAACCCTTATTTCCCTTATCCCCCACCCACTTCCTCTCTGGTAACAATTATTCCTTCTCTAGTTAAAAGTCTGTTTCTTGGTTTGTCTCTCTCTTCTTTTTCCTTTGCTCTTTTGTTTCTTAAATTCCACATATGAGTGAGATCATAATGGTATTTATCTTACTCTGACATATTTTGCTAGCATTATACTCTCTAGCTCTATCCATGTTGTTGCAAATGGCAAGATTTCATTATTGTGGCTGAATATTATTCCATTATGTATATATACCACATCTTTATCCATTCAACTATTGATGGACACTTGGACTGTTCCATTATTTTTCTTAAAATATTTTATTTATTTATTTGAGAGAGAGATGGAGAGAGCATGAGCGGGGGGCGGGGAGAGGGAGAAGCAGGCTTCTTGCTGAGGAGAGAACCTGATGACGATGACGATGATGATGATGACGATGTGGGGCTCGAATCCAGGACCCTGGGGTCATGTCCTGAGCCAGCGGTAGATGCTTACCCAAGTGAGCCACCCAGGCACCTCAGGTTCCATTATTTTGCTATTGTAGATAATATGTGATAAACATAGGGGTGCATATATCCCTTGAATTGATGCTTTTGTATTTTTCGGGTAAATATCCAGTAGTGTGATTCCTAGATTGCAGGGTAGTTCTATGTTTAATTTTTTGAGGAACCTCTGTACTGTTTTCCTTTTTATTTATTTATTTATTTATTTATTTATTTATTTATTTATTTATTTATTTATTTATGATAGTCACAGAGAGAGAGAGAGAGGCAGAGACACAGGCGGAGGGAGAAGCAGGCTCCATGCACCGGGAGCCTGATGTGGGATTCGATCCCGGGTCTCCAGGATCGCGCCCTGGGCCAAAGGCAGGCGCCAAACTGCTGCGCCACCCAGGGATCCCTCTGTACTGTTTTCCACAATGGCTACACCAGTTTGCATTCCAACCAGCAGTGTGAGAGGGTGCCTTTTTTTCCACATCCTCACTAACACGTATTGTGTCTTGTGTTTTTGATTTTAGTTAGTCATTCTGACAGGTATGAAGTGATAGCTCATTGTGGTTTTGAAAGACTGTCTTGTCTTGTTCAAGTTCAGTAGTTCAGTAGACCATAGATTTGTGTTTTCTTGGGACGCCTGGGTGGCTCAGTGGTTGAGTGCCTTCTTTGGCTCAGGGCATGATCCCAGATCCTGAGATCGAGTCTCACATCGGACTCTCTGTGGAGAGCCTGCTTCTCCCTCTGCCTGAGTCTCTGACTCTGTGTGTCTCATGAATAAATAAATAAATCTTTAAAAAAAGATTTGTATTTTCTTCTAACTGGAGCTTTTATATTCCATCCTTCCTCATTTGTTTGGAAAAATCTATTCCTCTAGAAAAATTCTCCTTTTGGAGTCTTCTCTTACAGGAAAAGTGTTTCCCAGTGAGATCCCTCCCTTTTGCTCTTCCTTTCTCCTGTAGATAGGAGTCTTATCATGTATTTACTTAATGCAAACATCTTAACCAGCTGCTGATGGTAATTCATAGCTTTCAAAACTCATTCAGAAATTTAAGGTGTTCAGAAGTATGAAGTATTAAGGAGGTTTACAAAATGCTCTTTGCTTTGTTAGTTACAGTGCATATTTCCATTCGCTTCCTCTGTTGGGATTAAGAAAAATACTGGTCACAAGTACTTTACTTCCTTTTTGCTAGCAGCTCCGTATGAAATTATTTCCTTACTTTATTATTATATATCATAGTGGTGTTAGTTTGGTGGTATTCTCTACATGGTTGTTTGAAACCAAATGCATTTTCAGAATTTGTTGACTGTTGTCAGAGGTAGAGACAGTAACTTCAGTTATGGGTCACAGTGGTGGATCCCTATCTTCCAGGGACATTCCAGATCACAGAGCTCAGAAACATTTCCTCCTAGGAGAGTGATGGGAGGGTGAGACTTAACTGACAGAGCTGGTGACAGTATGAACTTAAGCAGTCATAATAGTGCTGGGTCTCAACGGCATTTCTGTGTCCTGCAAAATGTCTACTATCATGGGAATGTTGCCACTTCTTGCCCTGGGTTTTGTAGAGGTGTTAAAAAGAAAATACCCTCCTACCTTCCAGTTGAGGCACTCTTTGGGGAGCTGGTATGGTGGTTAAGCAAGTCAAATAAACAATTCCGGAAGCTTGGTGACAGGTTCTGAAAAAGCTCTCAGTTGTTGGCATTATGTTGTAGTAAGTACAGCATATATTTGTAGAAAAGAACCGAAGATGTTCCTCAAGTATTTCCTTTCTGAAGGAATTCACTTGTGATGTAAAACTACTAAATATTGAGGTTCAGTTTTTCTAATACAACTAGCTCGGTAAAGCTCAAAGATAAAAGTAGTTACTGTTTAAAGAATTCTTTTTCCCCCTCCATTGTAACTTTTCAGTTTTAAAAGGATTAATATTGGCAAATTATCCGAATGGGCATTCAGATTTTGCTGTTTGAGTTGCTTGGTTGCCCACTAAGAACACTGGTTCCTGTCAGATTTAAACCAAAGATATTGCAAAGTCTTGGACGTGACTTGCCTTCTACTTTCTCTTTCTTTGTGGTCTTGAGATCATTAAATTTAGTGACTCAGCTAATTTTTTTTTACCCACCTCTTAGAAAAGTTGAACGTGTTTGTGACCAAGCACTTAGAGTTATTTCCTTTAAACCAAGTGTTTGCAGCGTTTTTAGATTTATAACAGTCTTTGTTTACCATGTAATTCAGTCCAATTGAGGAACTAGCAAAACTGCATTATCCAGACATCAAAGACAGGCATGTAAGAAGAGTGTACTTATACCAGGGAACTGATTAGGTTTCTAACAAGTGGAAAGTTACCAGGTGTCCCCAAATTAACCATTCCCATGCCAGCTAATTCTCATTTTTTTGTAGCTTTTTTTAGTTTAGTCAGTTAGGATTCTGGGTTTAAAATATCAGTTGCTGTGTTCTTGAGAGTTGAGAGTGTTGTTTTCTTCTCTTCAGCATCCTTCAGATTGCTGAGACTTTGACTTGAATACTATGTGTTTAAAAAACTGGGGATGGGGGACGCCTGGTGGGGAAGCGTCTGCCTGTGATCCTGGGATTGAGCCCTGCATCAGGCTCTCTGCTCAGCAGGGAGTCTGGTTCTTCCTCTCCCCTCCTCCCTGCTTGTGCTTGCACATGCTCTCTCCCTCTCTCCCTCTCTTTCTCATAAATAAATAAACAAAATCAACCTGAAATTTTTTAAAGTACTTTAAAAAACTGGGGAAATTGTTGAATGGAGAATACATTTTAGCTTATTTCAAAGTTGAGCTGCTATCTTTATTTCTTGAGGTTGAAGAGCAGGTTGGTGTTTTGTTTTCCTGAGATTTTTGTGAAGAATCGATTATTCAACCCACTTTACAGAGAAGAGGTGGAACAATTTCCTAGCTGCATGCAGCAGTCACTGGACGTGGGACCTATGTCACCAAGTTGCATTTCAAGATTGGTCAAGTAGGTGGCTTTGAGTCCTGCCAGACCCTGGATTGGGGAATTGATAGAGATGGGCTCTGTTATGGGAGCACCCTTGACTTAAATTTCCATCATCATTCCTACCTGAGACTCTTGTTAAACCTGAGTCTCCTCAGATGTGGAAACAAAATTGTATGTGTGTACTATAAGTAATGTGCAAAAGCATTTTGATTTTGTACAAATCTTTGCTATTTGGTATTTCAGAGGCTGTATGTTAGTTAGCATTTTATAATTTTTCCTAAGTAAACAATCACCTAGGGAAGTGGAAGTTGGGGAAGGTTTGTTTTTTTTTCTCTTTCCCACGGGTGCCTGCTTGTTTCCTGCTGAAGTCTGGAACTTGGCTTCTTTAGGAGCATGCCAGTAGGTTATCTGGAGTTGATTGCTTATAATCGTTGAGATTTCTCTTTTGAAAATGGTCAAACAATTTTTACATACCACATGTAGCCACATTTTGTTTCCATAGAGGGTTTTGCTTTTTGGGTTATCAAAGAAGATATGGATGTTTGGGTGACCTTTTGAGGTTATCATCAGAGGGGACAACTTTCCTCTCCCATTAGTCTTCCCTTCTTCTTAGAATAATTTGTGGTGGTCTGACTTCCTGTGTCGTTTCTTAGGAGATAGGCTCACAAAACATTAAGGTTGTGGAAATGCTGGTTTCCTACCAGGCATGACTGAGATTCAAGAAAAAATTGTTCTCTTTATTTTGAATTCTGAGTTATCTTAGGAGACTTCATTTAGCTACAGGTTGACCAATTGCATGGTCTTATTTGCAAGTGTGAGTAGATAGCAGTGCAGTATAAACACTAGTAGCCAGAAATACTTAGGTAGCCAAAGCCTACATATTTCACTTGTGTCAACCAGGAAGTTGCTAAAGATATTGTAAGACATTATCATAACATTTCATTACTTCAGCTCTTTAAACTTTATGTCCTGTAAGGTGCCACTTTTCAGCCACATTCTGTGGTTCCCCATAGCCTTTGGGAAAGAATCCAAGCTCCTTGAAAGTGGCTTAATTCGATCTCTGCATACTTGCTAACACATCTCACCCACCTCCTCCCCACACACACTTGAGGAACAGGGGAAGGAACCCTGCTTCAGGTTTCCCCTGAGATGGAACTTCCTCCAGAAGGGCTTTCCTGAATCAGAAGGCTGGGTTTGGGGACTCTTTTATATGCTTTCATAGTCATTCACTTACTAATTCCTTCAGTAGTGTATCAAGCGCTGTGTGTCATAGACTGAGGTTACAGAAGTAAAGAAGGGGTGGCCCTTACCCACATAGAGCTTATGTTCTTGTTGGGGAAACCACTCCATATTCACACTTTTTTAAAAAAGGTTTTTATTTGGAAATAATCACAAATCTATAGAAAATTGCAAAAATTAAAATAATACAAAGGAATAACCTGTACAGATAATGCTTGTTAATATTTAACCTCATTTGCATTCTTCCTCTCCATATATACACATGTTTTTTTTCCTGGACCAGTCACATACATTATCTTACACCCTGCCCAATTAGTTCAGTGTGTATTTCATAAGAGTAGGGCTATTTGCTCACATGGTGGTTATTAACTTCCTAGATTTACATTAATAAAATACTTCTATCTAGTACTCCATTCATAGTCCAGTGTGTTAATTGACGTAGTGTCTTGTATTTCCCGTTCTGGTGCAGAATTCATTCTGGGTTCAAGTATTTGCATTTACTTATGATATCTCTTTAGCTTCTCTCTCTCTCTCTCTCTCTCTCTTTCTCTCTCTCTCTCTTTTAAAGCATTATTTATTTATTTATTTATTCATTCATTCATTCATTCATTCATGATCGACATAGAGAGAGAGGCAGAGACACAGGCAGAGAGAGAAGCAGGCTCCATGCCGGGAGCCCGACGCAGGACTCGATCCCGGGTCTCCAGGATCATGACCTGGGCCGAAGGCGGCGCTAAACCACTGAACCACCCGGGCTGCCCTCTTTAGCTTCTCTTGATCTGGATTGTTTACATAGCCATTCTTTATCCATTATGACCATGATATTTTTTGAAAAGTAGGGTGTGCACTACTTCTCCACCCCACCCCCCCATAATAGAATCTTGCTCATTTTTTGTTTATCTGATGTTTCCTTGTTAACAGGTTGAGGTAATGCATTCTAGGCCATCACACTGGTATCCCCTTGGGGGTACCATATCTGGAGGACCACAGTGTCCTTCTGTCCCTCTTTGGTGGTGATAATTTCCAAAGTGTTAACTCCTTTTCTCTACTGTATTATTAGTGGGTAGTGGGTTTTTTGTTCCTCTTCCCTTTGAACTAATAAGTAGCATATGAAGAGACACCTCAATTCCATGCAAATATCTTGATCCTTATAAAAATCATCCCCCTAATCTTATCATTGAGCAATGATTCTTTTCTGATCCAGTAGTATGAACTCAAGTTCCTGTTTCTTGCAGTGGGATATAATTCATTCCTGTGTTTAATTATCCTAGTGCTCAAACTGCCAGATTTGTCCAGTGGGAGCCCCTTCAAGCTGGCTCCTGTGTCTTTGTGAGGTGCCATATCATTTTTTCCAAGCACTTTTTCCTTTCCTGCATTACAGGATGTTCTAGGCTCATCTTGTACCAACTCTGCTCTAGCCCTGGAATCAGCTGCTTGTCCAAGGTGCCCTCAGACCCTTGTTCTAGCACTTAGCACACCACTTGCTTATACATCTTCCTCCATTAGATGTATTGTACCTCCTGAGGGCACATAGATGTCAATCTTACTCTTATATCTTCACTCAGCATAAGGCCTGGCACATTTGATGCTTACTCTTAAGTATTTGTTGAATAATAAAATTGATTTTTGCTGTATTCAGTGATTATAATTAGATTCCAAAATTACAATGCTGATGGATTTTCTTTTTCTCCCCTCCATCTAGGAAGAAATGTTTACTATTTGGCGATGAGACGTGGTGAAAACTGACCTCGTACTGGTATACAGACACTATGGGACCTGACACCTTAGCTGCGTGGGCAGCTGGCCCCCACTGATGATGTGGGGAAACCATCAGGTCCACTGGAAAACACTAATCTGATCTTGGAAGTGGCTGATTGTGGCAGGATGTGTCGACGATGATGATGGCAAGAAAGCAAGATGTCCGCATTCCCACCTACAACATCAGTGTGGTGGGATTGTCTGGGACCGAGAAGGAGAAGGGCCAATGCGGCATTGGGAAGTCTTGTCTGTGCAACCGCTTCGTGCGCCCAAGTGCTGATGAGTTTCACTTGGACCATACCTCTGTCCTTAGCACCAGTGACTTTGGTGGGCGAGTGGTCAATAATGACCACTTTCTCTACTGGGGAGAAGTTAGCCGTTCCCTGGAGGATTGTGTGGAATGTAAGATGCACATTGTGGAGCAGACTGAGTTCATTGATGATCAGACTTTTCAACCTCATCGAAGCACGGCCCTGCAGCCCTATATTAAGAGAGCTGCTGCAACCAAGCTCGCATCAGCTGAAAAACTCATGTACTTTTGCACTGACCAGCTGGGGCTGGAGCAGGACTTTGAGCAGAAACAAATGCCAGATGGAAAGCTGCTGATTGATGGTTTTCTTCTTGGTATTGACGTTAGCAGGGGCATGAATAGGAACTTTGATGACCAGCTTAAGTTTGTGTCCAATCTCTACAATCAGCTTGCAAAAACAAAAAAGCCCATAGTGGTGGTCCTGACTAAGTGTGATGAGGGTGTCGAGCGGTACATTAGAGATGCACATACTTTTGCCTTAAGCAAAAAGAACCTCCAGGTTGTGGAGACCTCAGCAAGATCCAATGTAAACGTGGACTTGGCTTTCAGCACCTTAGTGCAACTCATTGATAAAAGTCGGGGAAAGACAAAAATCATTCCTTATTTTGAGGCTCTCAAGCAGCAGAGTCAGCAGATAGCTACAGCAAAAGACAAATATGAGTGGCTGGTGAGTCGCATCGTGAAGAACCACAATGAGAACTGGCTGAGTGTCAGCCGAAAGATGCAGGCCTCTCCTGAGTACCAGGACTACGTTTACCTGGAAGGGACTCAGAAAGCCAAGAAGCTCTTTCTCCAGCACATCCACCGCCTGAAGCACGAGCACATTGAGCGCAGGAGAAAGCTGTACCTGGCAGCCCTTCCGTTAGCTTTTGAAGCTCTTATACCTAATCTAGATGAAATAGACCACCTAAGCTGCATAAAAACCAAAAAGCTCTTGGAGACCAAGCCAGAATTCCTGAAGTGGTTTGTTGTGCTCGAAGAAACACCATGGGATGCCACCAGCCACATTGACAACATGGAGAATGAACGGATTCCCTTTGACTTGATGGATACAGTCCCTGCTGAGCAGCTGTACGAGGCCCACTTAGAGAAGCTGCGGAATGAGAGGAAAAGAGCTGAGATGAGAAGGGCATTTAAAGAAAACCTGGAGACCTCTCCCTTCATAACTCCTGGAAAGCCTTGGGAAGAGGCCCGTAGTTTTATTATGAATGAAGATTTCTACCAGTGGCTAGAAGAATCTGTATACATGGATATTTATGGCAAACACCAAAAGCAAATCATAGACAAAGCAAAGGAAGAGTTTCAGGAGCTGCTTTTGGAATATTCAGAATTGTTTTATGAGCTGGAGCTGGATGCTAAGCCCAGCAAGGAGAAGATGGGTGTCATTCAAGATGTTCTGGGGGAGGAACAGCGATTTAAAGCATTACAGAAGCTCCAAGCAGAGCGTGATGCTCTTATCCTGAAACACATTCATTTTGTGTATCACCCAACAAAGGAGACATGCCCTAGCTGCCCAGCTTGTGTGGATGCTAAGATTGAGCACTTGATTAGTTCTCGGTTTATCCGGCCATCTGACCGGAATCAGAAAAATTCACTCTCTGACCCCAACATTGATAGAATCAACTTGGTTATCTTGGGCAAAGATGGCCTCGCACGTGAGTTGGCTAATGAGATTCGAGCTCTCTGTACAAATGATGACAAGTATGTGATAGATGGTAAAATGTATGAGCTTTCCCTGAGGCCAATAGAAGGGAATGTCAGGCTTCCTGTGAACTCTTTCCAAACGCCAACGTTTCAGCCCCATGGCTGTCTCTGCCTTTACAATTCAAAGGAATCTCTATCCTATGTGGTAGAGAGTATAGAGAAGAGTAGAGAGTCCACACTTGGCAGGCGAGATAATCATTTAGTCCATCTTCCCCTGACGTTAATCTTGGTTAACAAGAGAGGAGATACCAGTGGAGAGACCCTGCATAGCTTAATACAGCAAGGTCAGCAGATTGCCAGCAAATTGCAGTGTGTCTTTCTTGACCCTGCTTCTGCTGGCATTGGTTATGGACGCAACATTAATGAAAAGCAAATCAGTCAAGTTTTGAAAGGACTCCTGGACTCCAAGCGTAACTTAAACCTGGTCAGTTCTACTGCGAGCATCAAAGATCTGGCTGATGTTGACCTGCGAATTGTCATGTGTCTAATGTGTGGAGATCCTTTCAGTGCAGATGACATACTCTTTCCTGTCCTTCAGTCCCAAACCTGTAAGTCTTCCCATTGTGGAAGCAACAACTCTGTTTTACTTGAACTACCAATCGGACTCCACAAGAAGCGCATTGAACTGTCTATTCTTTCGTACCATTCCTCATTTAGTATCAGAAAAAGCCGGTTGGTCCATGGGTACATTGTTTTTTATTCAGCCAAACGTAAGGCCTCCTTGGCTATGTTACGTGCCTTTCTTTGTGAAGTGCAAGATATTATCCCCATTCAGCTGGTTGCACTCACTGACGGCGCTATAGATGTCCTGGACAATGACTTAAGTCGGGAACAGCTGAGTGAGGGGGAGGAGATTGCTCAAGAGATTGATGGAAGATTCACAAGCATCCCCTGTAGCCAACCCCAGCATAAACTTGAGATCTTCCACCCATTTTTTAAAGATGTGGTGGATAAAAAGAACATAATTGAGGCTACTCATATGTACGATAATGCTGCCGAGGCCTGTAGTACCACGGAAGAAGTGTTTAATTCCCCCCGAGCGGGCTCTCCACTCTGCAACTCAAACCTGCAGGATTCAGAAGAGGATATCGAGCCCCCTTCTTACAGCTTGTTTCGAGAAGACACATCACTGCCCTCTCTGTCCAAAGACCATTCTAAGCTCTCTATGGAACTGGAGGGAAATGATGGGCTGTCTTTCATCATGAGCAATTTTGAGAGTAAACTGAACAACAAAGTACCTCCACCAGTCAAACCAAAGCCTCCTGTCCAATTTGATATTACAAAGGGGGATCTGTCTTATTTAGACCAAGGCCATAGAGATGGACAGAGGAAGTCTGTGTCTTCTAGCACCTGGCTACCTCCGGATGGGTTCGATCCTTCTGATTACGCTGAACCCATGGATGCTGTGGTAAAGCCAAGGAATGAAGAAGAAAACATATACTCAGTGCCCCACGACAGCACCCAAGGCAAAATCATTACCATTAGGAATATCAACAAAGCCCAGTCCAATGGCAGTGGCAATGGCTCTGACAGTGAAATGGACACCAGCTCTCTGGAGCGAGGCCGCAAGGTCTCCATCGTGAGCAAGCCAGTGCTGTACAGGACAAGATGCAGCCGGCTAGGGAGGTTTGCCAGTTACAGAACCAGCTTCAGTGTGGGGAGTGATGATGAGCTGGGGCCCATCCGGAAAAAAGAGGAGGATCAGGCATCTCAAGGTTATAAAGGGGACAATGCTGTCATTCCCTATGAGACAGATGAAGATCCAAGGAGGAGGAATATTCTTCGCAGTCTAAGGAGGAACACTAAGGTAAGAAGCCAGTTTAGGAATGAGTCAGAGGGGACCCTGGGTGGCGCAGCGGTTTAGCGCCTGCCTTTGGCCCAGGGCGCGATCCTGGAGACCCGGGATCGAGTCCCACGTCAGGCTCCCGGTGCATGGAGCCTGCTTCTCCCTCTGCCTCTCTCTCTCTCTCTGTGTGTGACTATCATAAAAAAAAAAAAAAAAAAAAAGGAATGAGTCAGAGCAGTGGCTCGCAGTTTCTCGGTGAGAGCTGATTGATGATGATTATTTTCAAGGACAACTTATTCTGGTAAAAAAAGAAATTGATCTGTGTGTGTATTTATTCTCTGACTTAGCATAAAGTAAGGAGTGTCTCAGATTGCTGCTACTGGCAGCTTACAGGTAGTAAGGACCCTGGATAGACAGCCGGGTTTGAATTGTCTTTGTCTAAAACAATAGTTAGGTAATTACCAAAATGAGCAGATCGTGTAGAACTTGTCGGTATCTAACAAGTTGCCAAGCCAGTGACTATATGCTTGCTCTTCCTTTACGTAAACACCAGAATCTAAAATTGCATGCTTCAGTCTCTGACTGCTAAACAAACATTTCATCCATACAGCTTGTAAAAGCTCCTGCTTCCCCACACTTCTCCTCACTGACCTTCCCTTTACTTCCCCTTATTTTGTTTTTTAAAGATTTTATTCATTTATTTATTTGAGAGTGAGAGAGCACTCATTCACACAAGTGGGGGAGAGGGGTGGGCAGAGGGAGAGGAAGAAGCAGACTCTCTGCTGAGCAGGGAGCCCAACATGGGCTTGATTCTGGGATCATGACCTGAGCCAAAGGGAGATGCCTAACCCACTGAGCCACCCAGGCACCCTAAGTTGCTGCATTTTAGATTAGGAAAAATTGAATAATTATTTTATTTGCACACACAAATCAGTGAAGGGACTTAAGTACATAAATGAAAAGTAAGAACCTTGCCACTGTGAGCTATACACTTTTCCCACTAAAAATAAAACAAAATAAAATATACTTGTTCCCTGTTTGTAAAATTGGAGTGCCCTCCAACTGCATTATTTTAAGTGAAATGCTGCTCTTGTCAGTGAGGGCTTCAGATTTGATTTAGGGACCGAAGAGGGATAGGGAGAAAGTAAACCTCATGTATTATGAATGTCAGGCCTGCCATCAGATGTAGGGGAAATGGTCCCAAATGCAGCAGCAGATTAAGCATCTTTATCTTGTGTAGAATTGCAGTGTACAGAGTAGAGTGCCCTGTCCCCTTGGGCTTAGGCTTTGAGATAGAACAGGAATTTCTCAACCCCCCCCCCCCCCCGCCCCACCACCCCCACAAGTAGAAGGAAATATTGTTTTTCAGAGAAAGACATCTTGGCGAGACCTGACAACAGAACTGTGTTACATGCTAGCCCACAACCAGCCTTGTGATACAGAATGATTTCTCTGCATTGAAAGCTTTTCCTTTGCTCCCAACCATGAAACAGCAGAGAACAAAGTGACTTGTCTGAAAACATTTCAGGGAACTTAAGAAGAAAGCTTGCCAAAAGCTTATGTTATTACAAGACATACCAAATCAGAAGGATCTGGAGTCCAAGCTGTTTTAAGAGTTGACAATTTATTGTAAAATATCACCTGGAGGCTAGTTCTGCAGCTCTTACTGCTTAAGAGGGCCCTTGGAGATGGAAGAACATGGCCCTCACAAGGAAAATGTATTCATTTTGCGTTCCCTGATAACATACAGAGTGCTCCCCAATCACCGTTGGCTGAAGCTTCCAGAATTTTTTGTGTAGTTTCAGAAAGGCCAGGGCAGTATCGTTGTGTGTTCTGTTTCCCTCCCACTCTGAATTGAATGTTAGTAAATATCATAGGCATTTGATTTTTCCCTTGTTTTGTTTTTCCACTTGGATTCCTTCATCTGCCTTCAATATTTTGTTCTGGAAGGATTAGTAGTGGGCAGACCCATAGAAAACCGTTCTTAGGAAGTCAGAAAGTAGCCTCACCTGGCTCCTAGTATTTCCTCAAAGCTCTCCTGTTTAACGATACTGGAATCCAAACATTTTGAACATTTTGACTTTCTTCTCTTCCTCCTCCACCCCTGATGAAGACTGTTACCAGAATAGCTTATCTAAATGCTGACAGTCTTAATTTGTGGGGGTGTTCACACACCTGGGAATTAGGAAGGTGGTATAATAGCACATTGAATTACAACTAATTTTCTGGCTTCTAGCTACATTTTTAATACTTGTTGAAGATAATGCTTTTAAAACACATTCCCAAACAAGCCATGCTTTAAAGAACACACAAGGTAGGCTCAGCAGAACATCGCTGGTGTCCATGTTTTTAAGGAGCCACTTCCTAACTTAGAACTTCCTTACACTGGGTTGCTGGGTCAGCATGCAAGAAGTGATCAACTTCCTGTCTGTTAGTTATGTGGGCCACACCTCTTCAAGTCAAATAAAAATGATCTCTGGCCCAAGAGCAATAGCGTGCCAGAAGTAAGTCAGGAGTATCCTTTGGAAAGTGTGAGTAAAAGGTGAAACTGTCTTCCTGCCTTGGAAAATGGTGCTTTGAAATGAACGTAGCTGTTTTGTCATCCTAGTGCAGAGATAAGCAGAGCCTTTTATTCTCTTCTCTGTTGAGGCAAACCTCCTATTAAAATTGCTGCCTTAAGAAAGCAGACTGACACTTGTTTTACTGGAAAAGCAAGATACCATGGGGCAGAGAATGCCAAGCCAACCTCTATGTGGGGGATTTGGCCTTTGATTTTTATTGGCATGACAAAGCAATACAGTATTTATTTGAAGTGAGGGGGGAGCCAGTTGGTAATGGAAAACACAGTGCCTCCTGCATGCCAGATACCACTGGGGAAATGGCACAGATCCTTGCCCAGACCATAGCTCCTAGTTGAGGCAGCAAGGCCTGCACAGCTGCTGAAAATAGTTGGTCCGCCCAGGGGGCGCTGTGTCTGGGCAGAATGGAAATCCCATGCCATGGGCACTTAAGGTAGTGTAGTGTGTGGCATGATTAGCAGCTCAGGTTCTGGGAATGGGCAAGGGTAAGGGGCGCTTAAAGTCAAATCCCAACTCCTCTGCTCCCTCACTGGGACTGGGGGCACATGATTCACCTCAAAGAGTAAGTAGGACTGAAGAAGTGGCCGAGGGAAGGAAAAATGTGTATGTCATTGAAGGAGAGGAGAGTGCTGTCCTGGTCTAGCTGAGGGCTTGGGGGATCAATAGTGTCCCTCCCTTTTGTGTAAGTTTTTAACACTCTATATTACTTAGCTGCTCTCAGCACTTACCCTAGCAACAGCCCTAACAACGACAACAAAAGCTATGCTCTGGGTACCAATGTGATGTGGAGAAAGAGAAATTGCCCGTTTCCCTGGGCTGATTTGCTAGATTAGCTCTTTACTGTAAAATTGGAGCTGGAGTGAGGGAATCGCTTTCATTTCTGTTAATGAAAGTGCAGACTGTAAAGCTTACTGTCAGTCTGGGTCCTTTTCCCAGCTGAACCATTTAGCAACCCACCCTCATAGTGGGAGCCTTCCGCACTCAACTGAATGAAATTGAAAATCTACGATTGCACTTCAGTGGGGCCCATGAATAGATGCTTTGTCTGTAAAGAGTTGGTGTTGCACATGGTCTCTGTCTCTCAGTACCATGCGTTTGCAAAGATGAGATCAGGACCGGCAGGGTCTTACTTTAAAACCAAAAAAACAAGCTGGGGAGTCTTGCTTCACAAAATGTGCCTTTTGGGCAAGCTCGAGTTGCTGAATTTAGTGTGTTTGACCATGGATTTAAAGAGAAGACATTATTGGCTATTCACCCGTCTATCTGATGTGCTCTTATCTTTGTGTTTAAAAAAAAAAAGACAAAACAGAATGATAAAGAAAATCTTTCACTCACTGTAGCTACCACATGACAAGACAACCTATTGAAAAGCAAACCAATTCAATCACGCATTGTTTGGTCTATAAGGCACCAAGTAACCAGTTTGACAGTTTGTGTCCCCCCCTAGTGAATTGGCTTATTTCATTGGATTCAGTGAATCGGCTGGTTGTTGTGGCTTTGTGTGGACACAGCTCTCATTTTGTGAGGCCTAGAACGGAGTTAAAGTTTCTAGTGTGAATAAAAACCAGCTGGGGAATTGGACTGCTAGCTCCCTAGGGAGAGATGTTGCATTTTGACAGACAAGCTGAATGGTATGAAATATGAGCTCTTTGTAATCTGCTCAGGAAAGACTCTCAGTGTGTGCTTCAGAAAAGGCTAGTCCTACTCAGTGAGCTATAAGGCCAGATAAATACCGTGGCCTTAAAAATGGGGCAGGGATGCCTACTTGACCTTGGATTTTCTGATTCCTGAAATAATTGTATTTATCTATCTATCTATCTATCTATCTATCTATCTATCTATCTATTTATTTATTTAAAATATTTTATTTATTTATTCTTGAGAGAATCACAGAGAGGCAGAGACAAAGGCAGAGGGAGAAGCAGGCTCCATGCAGGGAACCCGATGCAGGACTCGATCCCGGGACTCCAGGATCATGTGCTGGGCCAAAAGCAGGCACTAAACCGCTGAGCCACTCAGGGATCCCCCGATTGTTATCTTTTAAAAAGAAGTCCTTTTGCTCCAAAAGCATATGCTCCTTCATCCATTTTTGGAAAGAAACGTTCTTTGCACGGGCATGGGCATTTAGAGAGAGCATTTGTGCACCTACCTGGCTTTGTGCTGAGTACTGTGTGTGTGTGTGTGTGTGTGTGTGTGTGTTTATCTAGTTTACCACCATAGGGATGATGGATTTTAGAGGTTTTATTTATTTATTTGACAGAGCGAGCATAAGCAGGGGGAGGAGCAGAAGGGGAGAGGGAGAAGCAGGCTTCCCTCTGAGCAGGGAGCCCAACAAGGGACTTGATCCCAGGACTCTGGGATCATGACATGAGCCAAAGGGAGACGGTTAATGGACTGAGCCCCCCAGGTGCCCCAGGATGATGGATTTTAAACATGTGTTGACATCCATTTTGGATACTGCCAGAGGGGAGGTACAGAGTACTAAGGCATTGTAGAGCAAGGAGTTTTAACTTCAGCCAGGATAGCTGGAAAGGTCCCCAAGGAAATAGTATTTGAGTAGAGACTTACAGGGTGAGGAGGACAAAGACAGTGAAGATGGAGGTTTTGTGGGGAGAGCTCTTGAGAAAACAGTATGGAACCTGGAGCATGAGGGAAGAAAAAACTTGAAAGAAATCTAGAGGAGCTACTGCAGAGAGTGAGGTCTGCGAATACCATGGGAAGGGTCTTGTACTTCCCTAAATGTACTGAATACTTACTGCTTGCCAGGTATAGTACCATGCATTGTCCTGTTGCCACTGCCCACGTTAGTTACTAAATGGAGGAGTGGAGATTTTTTAATCTGCTCTTCTGATTTTGACTTCCAGTGGGCTTTTAAAGTCCAGCCTACAAGAAAGATGGTAATATTCAATAGCCAGGGACACATTTGGACCACTAAATCAATCTAGTTAATTTGTTTACAGACAAAGGACTGTGATTATTATCTTTAAAAAATCCATTTCCCCCAGTACCCCCTAAGAATAGCCTGGTGCTGTTTGTTTCTGGCTTCAGAGTCTAGTTGAGTAAAGGACAAAAAAGGCATGGAGACACTGAAATAGCAACTGGAACTTTGAGAAATTGTTTTGAACTGGTGTCACGCATTTTCTCAGTTTATTTAAAGCCCAAAGAGCTGCTGTAGTGTGTTTTTGATGACAAAAATAGACTATCTTTAACTATGGGCCCTAGCTTATAGCACACCTGTTCTTAAAAAAAGAAAAAAAAATTACAATAGGCAACCCATATCTATTTTTCAAAGAGCAGAGAATTGCTCTGATCATCATTGAACCAACTTGTTCTCATCCACCACCTAGTGATACTGAAATATCTTGGTAGGGACCCAAATTATTTCAGTCAGAGTGAAGAATCACCTCTGCTTCCATAGAAAAAGGTCTTCTGAATGCATTTTTATTCAGTATTTGAGAGGAGGCAAGCAGATAAAAACTGACCTATAACTCTGGGAAATCCAAATCCAATGAGTGAGTGTTGGATCACGCAGGATGTTTGTTTTGTTTTTTTTTTTTTTAAATTTTTTTTAAATTTTTATTTATTTATGTTTTTTTTTTTTAATTTTTTTTTTAATTTTTATTTATTTATGACGCAGGATGTTTGTAAAAAACTTTCCTAGAGGGATCCCTGGGTGGCGCAGCGGTTTGGCGCCTGCCTTTGGCCCAGGGCGCGATCCTGGAGACCCGGGATCGAATCCGACGTCGGGCTCCCGGTGCATGGAGCCTGCTTCTCCCTCTGCCTGTGTCTCTGCCTGTCTCTCTCTCTCTCTGTGTGACTATCATAAATTAAAAAAAAAACAAAAAACAAAAAACTTTCCTAGAACTAGTGGACCCTCCTTTCTAGCTAGCCCCCATGTTCATTTTGAGATAGTGGCAGAGATTGACCCAGATTTGCCAGGCTTCATACCTTTCAAGAGCAAAAAGCTGTGGTCTTACTTTATTTGGGGCCTGTGAGGAGATGACATATCTTTCTTTTCCCATATCATGGCAGAGGATTAGGGATGCTGGGAAGGCCAAGACTTTATGCTATTTCCTGTTCAATCCCTAAATAAAGATGCTCCAGGATGACCCAGTCATAATACATAATACTGACTGCCAGTGTAAAGGAGACCGAGTCTAATAAGCATTTGTGCTTTCATAGACTTTGACAGTGAGAACAAGTCCACTCAGGTTTTCTCTTAAACTTGGGCTTAAATTTTTTTTCAGAGCCAGAAGGGGAGCACCAATTAACCAAGAATACATTTGGGGCATGAATGAGGAACTTGATTGAAAAGGTTGTTTTGAAGCTCTGTTGGAAATTATGAGACAATCGTTGCTAATCAGAGAGCTGTAATGTTGAATATAGAATGCAAGAAGGTGCTTTGGGGGAAACCTATA
The DNA here is from genome assembly GCF_048418805.1 of Vulpes vulpes. NCBI lineage: Eukaryota > Metazoa > Chordata > Mammalia > Carnivora > Canidae > Vulpes > Vulpes vulpes. The sequence continues at coordinate 13,811,166 of NC_132780.1, forward strand.
GTAATGTACTGTATGGATCTTTTGGTTTTCCTAAAAATCCTACCAGTTATATTTAGTCCAGGGTCTCCCACTACACAATATGACGAACCGTGTGTGTGTGTGTGTGTGTGTGTGTGTGTGTGTGTGTGTGTGTGAGAGAGAGAGACTGACTCTCTGGGGCTCTGCTAAGAATCACTCTAGAGAGAGAGAATTGTCCTCATTCAGAGGACACTGTTCCTGTTCCAGACTATATTCAGTATATGACATTCGTCCTTTTGGGGGAGATAGGAGAGGAATCCAATAGCCTGAGTTCTGTTTATTTCCTTTATTAGATGGGTTACCATGCATTTAAAAGATTGTGCTAGGGCAGCCCAGTGGCTTAGCGGTTTAGCACTGCCTTCGGCCCAGGGTGTGGTCCCGGAGGCCTGGGATCGAGTCCCACATTAGGCTCCCTGCATGGAGTGGAGCCTGCTTCACCCTCTGCCCGTGTCTCTGCTTCTCTCTCTCTCTCTCTCTCTCTCTCTCTCTCTCTCTCTCTCTGTGTGTCTCTCATGAATAAATAAATAAAATATTTTTAATAAATAAAAGACTGTGCTAGGTGGTACAACTGTAGTGATCATATTTTCTAACTCTCTAAAATCTGGATAAGTAATTTTATATGTATTAAGGGTATTTTATAGAGACTAGGAGAGGATATTTTAAGGTTGTCAGCCCAGGGTCACCAAATAAGTACCTGCTCTTCCCACAAAAGATAAAATGTTCTTCATCTGGAAAGAATAGCTGACCTCTCCATTGAAGCTGTGGGAGACTCTTTTTCTTTGTGGCTCAGTTATTACCCATCTCTAGATTGGCTTTGTTTGCTAGGGATGTATCTTTTCACTTACAAGTTAGAGTTTGTTGAGGGTGAGAGATGACTTTGGTTGCAATATTGGTTCTGCTGCTAGTTTGCTATGTGAGTTTGGACATAATTCATTAAAAAAGAAAAATGCTAAAAAAAATGCTAAGATGCTTGTTCTCTAGGAACTGAGTCCAATAATAACATCGTTGTATGTGTAATAAATAACTATTCTTTATTCATGGCCACGAAGTGATATAAGGAATTGATCACCTCAGCTGTTTTTTTTTAAAAGGGAGTCTGGGATGGTCCTGTCAGTATGAATGGTCCTCCTGAGCCTCACCTCCTCACATCTTCCCAAGAGCAGCACTATGTTAGGAGAAGAAAAAGCCTCTGCACATACAGAGATAGTCCTCATCTCAGCTAAACTTGAAAGAATATAAAGAAGTATTGGCCCTCTGCATTGCTGAAAATTGTTTTTTTTTCAGGAAATTTATTGAGTGTCTGCTACATGCCAGGCCTTAGAACCCAATCATCTTGCAGCCTGATGAAAAGGGTCCTGCTCTGGGATGCTTCTCATTCTTTGGCTGGCATTCTAACCTTTTTCTTGCCCTTGGACTTGGAGGGGCCATGGACTGGGCTTACCACCCCACAGGCAGGTAACAGATATTTTTCCAGTCCACCGAAGTTGGGAGTTTCCCTTGATGCTCTCTTTCCTTGTTTCAAAAGCCAAGGGGCCAGCGGCAAATTCCAGTCACCTTTTCTTTACAGTGACACACTGGTGTAAACTTTGGTTCATTTCTTTGTTTCCTTTGCCACCTGTTATTATCAAAACTAAGAATCAGGCATGTTTTTAAGGAAATTGAAGTAAGGAACAATGGATTATGGTACTCATGCAAAGAATATATCTATCCAAAGGACAAAATGAAGGTGGTTCAAACTGACCCAGTGCTTTGTTTCTGTCATGGCATTTCATCATAGAGTTCACAGTGGTTGCTTCGGGAGCACATATACATTATAGAGTTCACATAGGGAAAAGAGGCCCTTTGGTGTTCACAGATCACTAGTGTCTGGATCCTGGCTCTCCCGGTGCTAGGTGTGAATCTCTCTGAGCCTGTTTTCTCACCTTGAAATGGTGCTAGCTAATAACTGTTACCTAGAAGGTGGTTGTGAGGTTTCAGATAATTGTGCAGAGCACCTAGCAGTGTCCTGCACATGACCACTACTAATTAATCACTATTTTCCATTTTTAACCCAGTAAGACTCTAAACTTAGAGCCACAGATGTGTGGATTATTCTCAGGGTTTGGTTTCCTCTGGCTAGATGCCTTTTTCAATTCAGCCTGCTATGTGAGTGCCCTCAAAAGAAGATTGATGTTGGGGTGGTGTTACTTTCTCCTCTCCAAGGGCCTGCTGCTCTGAGTGCCCCAGGGACTCCATAATGAGCGACCCATGTCTGACCGGAGACTGAGACAGCTGGCAGGCCACTCACCAGAGTGGCTTTTCCATCTGACATGTGCCCAGTAACCCTTCAGGTGCCTGATGTGTTGCTTGTTATATCAGCAATCTGGCCCACTTCTTGGCATGCACCACAAAGTCTGATTTCCTTACTAGCAAAGTTTAGTATCCCAATTTTGTGACACTCTACAGACCATTGAGTTACTTCTTGGGAGGTGTAACCCAGAGTTTGTTTAAATCTGAGAGAGAGAATCCATGTCATTTAGCAAGGGAGATTGATGCTATTGCCACAGTTTACTTTCTTTTCTTTTTTTTTTTTAATTTTTTTATTATTTATTTATGAGAGTCATACAGAGAGAGAGAGAGAGAGAGACAGAGACATAGGTAGAGGGAGAAGCAGGCTCCATGCACCGGGAGCCTGACGTGGGATTCGATCCCAGGTCTCCAGGATCGCGCGCCCTGGGCCAAAGGCAGGCGCCAAACCGCTGCGCCACCCAGGGATCCCTCCACAGTTTACTTTCATTCCCACATCTTGCAAGTTGAAGCACTGAACTAGATCTTGGATTCTTTGGGGTGAAAGGGATAAGGGCAGTTGTCTAATTTAGCCTTCCATCAAGTGACAGAAACTCCTTGACAATGGCTATGGCGGATAGTTTGCTGTCTCCGCTTTGAATATTTACAGAGCAGTCTCTTCCTTTTTAAACAGCTGGGGATTTTTTTTTTTTTCTCTTTATATTGGCCGAAATTGTCGGTGTTCTCCTCATCTCTCCCAACATAACCCTTTGGAACCATATAAAATAATCTTTCTTTCCGTGAGATAGTCCTATAGCAATTTGAATTAATTGTCAGAGTGCTCTGTTCTTTCTTTTTCCAGCTTAAAGATCCCTGGTAATTTTATGAGTGGGTCTTTATTACCTTAGAAATTCTCCAGATTGTCAGTGTACCCTTCATCATTTATACCGTTATCCATTTATTCATTCCGCCTCTCCTGGGAACTTTTCAGAGGAAGGCAATGAATCACAGTGGTAAGAGCACAGGTTTTGCAGTCAGAACTGACCTGGGCAAGTAACTGAATGTTTTTAGGACTCAGCTTCTTCATCTGTAAAATAGGGTTCACACACAGATCTATTGTAAATCTGAAATGAAATAATATATCTGAAGACCTTAAGCAAGGGTCCAGTGCATAGTACTCATCAGTTGATGAAGGGGTAAATTTTCTGGCTAACTTAGGTTGTTAGAACACACATCATCATCATTGAGAAGGTGGAGGAAGTATAAGATTAAAATTTATTATGTCTTTATTAGAACTATGGTTAGAAGGCTTTATGGTGATTAGAAAAGCTGCTTCCTTGCAGCTTCTCTTAAAGTTCCATTTTTTAATTCCTTAAAACTTTATTTAGGAGCATCAGTTTTATTAAAGAACAGCTGTTGTGTTAGTTTTGACAGGCAAATTCTGCAGGATTGATAAAAAGAATGTCGCTGAAATCCAGATGGGCTTCCTTCTATATTCAGATTCTGTAGCTAATAATTTGAACTATATGGCATTTTTAAGGGAGAGCATAGCTTGACTCAATGATTATCCAGTTGCAACAATGTGTGACAACAGAAGCACTCCCCGCTCTCTTTCCTGGAATCACTGGATTGCTACTGTATGCTAGGTACGAGACCACCTTGTGAGGAGGTGCCATCCCAGAAACGTCACTTACCCAGAGTCACAGGACTTGTCTGTCAGGATTCAAACACAGGTCTGTTAAGATATCAACCCTTAGGGGATCCCTGGGTGGCTCAATGGTTTGGTGCCTGCCTTCAGCCCAGGGTGTGATCGTGGGGACCCGGGATCGAGTCCCACATTGGGCTCCCTGCGTGGAGCCTGCTTCTCCCTCTGCCTGTGTCCCTGCCTCTCTCTCTCTCTGTGTGTCTCTCATGAATAAATAAAATCTTAAAAAAAAAAAAAAAAGATTTCAACCCTTAAATTCTTTATGTTGTACTTCATGTAAGTAGAAGATGCCAACAAGAGAGTCTAGATTGGTTAAACTATCTCATGTAAAGACACATCATAAATTATTACTTTCCTTTTCCTTATTTCTTTGGTGAAAAGTCTAGGTCAGGGCCTAGACATAGCAGCCACTCCCTGCAACCTGAGAGGCTGTATGGCTGGTTTTATGAGGGGCAGGACAGGGACAAGGGTAAGCTTGTGGAGGGCATGGTTCTCTGGGACCCCAAGATCAACTCACATTGCATTAGAGTCTTTCTGACTAAATCAGTTAGCAGGCTCTATTAAAATTGGATTGTCTGTGCCTTTGGGTGATCATTACAGGTAATATCAGCCAGTAGCCCAGATGGGCTCATTCCTTCTTTGGTGTACGTTTTATTCTCAGCTGTTCTTTTTTTTTGCCTCTTGTTTGCACAGGAAGTCCTCAAAAAATCTCAGACTAAACAGGAAGGGATTTGTTCCCATATAAGTAGAGGTACCAGAAGGAATGAGGATGGGCAGGATAAGGAAAGGAGAATGGTTGACCCTGACCTAGCTAGTTAGTTATCCCCTTTAGTGGATTTTATGCAAAGATCCCCTAAATGCTTTTTAAAAATTATTTATTTGAGAGAGTGCGTGGGTGCCAGCAGGGGAGGAGCAGAAGGAGAAGGGAAGCAGACCTCCCCTCTGAACGCAAAGCCTGCTGATGGGGCTTGATCCCACAACCCCAAGATCACAACTCAAGCCGAAACCAAGAGTCGTTGCCAAACTGACTGAGCCACCCAGGTGCCCCATCCCTAAATACCTTTAAGTATATAGGTTGGTACATTTGTAATAAATCTGCCCTGTTAATTTGGTCTCATTAACTTGGAAATGAAACTGAAATGCTGGAGCTACCCCTGAGTCCATTTACCTTGATTCTCTTTGGTTACCCTCATCCTGAGTTGCTATTTTACCAAAAGGCCAAAATTTCAGGTGTATTTTTGTGGCTTTTAGGAAATGTACCATTTGTTTAGAGCATTTTTTCTTTGTGTGAGCATCAAAAGGATTGAATAATTTTGGAGCAGAGTATCTCAGTAGCATTTATGAGGTGAGCTTTGGAGACAAACTCTCCTGGGTTTGAATCCCAGCACTGTCACTTACTAGTTGTGTCATTGAGGCACATGGGACATTTTTCCTTGGTAAAGTGGAATGTCATGAGGTTTAAAAGAAATAATATTTGGGACTTGCTTGGTACCTAGCAAGAGCCCTCAACTAGTTGTTACTCTGCTGCTGCTGCTCCTAGTGACGAAGGAGATTGCTGGGAAAGAGACAGTATTATCTTTTTTGTCCCATTTGATTAGTTTGTTTTACCCTTTCCCAATTCTGAAGCCACTGGAGGATTAACCCCAGGCCAATATAGTGAAGGAAATTCTCACTTGGAGCTTTCAGCCCTAGCAGAATGTATGCTCTGTTTCTTTTCTGGAAAGGAGGAAATTACTCATTCTCAATTCTATCTTTTATCTTTTTAAAGATTTTAGCCATCTTTGAGTATATAACATTCATTATCCTTATGGATGTTTGGAAAACTTCCTGTTTACTCCAGGGCACCCTGATAAAGGATGTGGATAGTCATCTCATTGTTATTAATTACACACAGCCTGCTTCTTATAAACACCTTTGTTTTGGTAGTATAGTCTCACACTCGAGGTGTGACTTGTGTCAACTTGCTGGCATGTTGTGTGATATTTGGAGGTTAGAAAATAAAAAATTAGTGAGATGAACAAGTGGGTCTGTATCCTGCTTGGAGTCTTTCTAGCAGTTTCCACACCACCGTGAGTTCCCTTCTGGAAGCCTTACTGATGTTTGAGTTGCATGTTGATACTTACTTTTTTTGTGTGCTTTCTTTTCTCTTTCCTGTGCAGAAACCAAAGCCCAAACCCCGGCCATCCATCACAAAGGCAACCTGGGAGAGTAACTATTTTGGGGTGCCTTTGACAACTGTCGTGACTCCAGAGAAGCCCATCCCTGTTTTTATTGAGAGATGTATTGAGTACATTGAAGCCACAGGTAAGAGTGCTACCTCAGAGTGGACGACCACTTTCACTGTATATCTTCCAGCAGGCTGAGTCATCTGGAGACTCTAGGATCATTTCTTCTTAAATGTGAGATGCTTTCTGAGAAGAAGCTGAGCAATCTAGACAGCTGTCAGACTTAGGATCCTCCATCTGTGCGTAGTTTTGAGGCTGTCATATGGGATCTATTAAACCTTACAGTGTATGGAGCATCCTGTTTCCAGGATTGCATCTGTGGCTGGTGTTAGGTGCCTCCTCCGTGCTCCCTCAGACACCTGTCATGATGTGCAGACTGTTTGTGTCCTTGTCAGCTGCTTGAGGGCAAGGGAAGGGTCCTATTATTGTGTCTGCCACACTGTACTGGACACAAACCGTAGTGTAGTTTGGCTTAATGCAATGAAGGAGTGGTTGTGACTGTTATAGCTCTTGGCCATTGAGCAGGTACCTGAGATTCATTATTGACAATTTTTTTCCTGAGGTTAAAAAACCAGTGAGGATCCTTGGATATTTTCTGGTCAGGCAGCCATATTTCAGCTCCACTGTCAACTTGATGTTGTCACAAAGACCAACAGTCTTAATATTTTCCATATTGTTCTTTTTTTTTTTTTTTAAGATTTTATTTGAGATAAAGAGCATGAGCTCTCTCAACAAAAGCTGATGAGTTAGAGGAGAAGGTAGGATAGGAGGCATATGATTGTCAGTTCTTGAGCATTAACAGTTGAGCTCAAGAATATAGGCTTAAACTAATTTAAAACCAAGGTAAGGATTAGAGCCTTCCTCTGTGTTCTTTCGATTCCGGTGTTATCTGTGATGATATTAAGTATTGTGTGGTGTGCACAGCCTAGCAGGCTCTACTGATAATTTCAGCAGCATCCTATTAAGCTGCGTGACAGTGTTAATATTTACTTAAGATGTGCCAAATCAGGGAAAATAGGTTTCAAGTTGAAGCCTGCTAAAGACTTTGTAGTTATTTCCAGGGTTTTCTCTGCAACACACCAGGGTTGAATCACAGTAAGCACTTTGCGCAGTCATAACAGATCTGTAGCTTTGTTTAGTCCATTCTGTCCCCAAAGCCTTTTCTCAATGTCCATCTCTTTGACACTGGTTTTATATCCGTTTCTTTCTGGCACCTCCCTTGGGCAAGGAGAAAATCTGCACAAAGATTCAATTCAGGTGACTTAATGACCTAGCACTCCAGAGAGACAGTTTGTGTTATCTCACAAAGGAGAAGGACACTTTTTCCTGGACTTTTTGTTTTGACATTATTTTAGATTTATTGGAAAGGTACAAAAATTGTAAGGTTAAGCAAATTGAAAGTTACAAAAAGTTCTAGGTTCCTTAAATGCCAGTATTTTACCAGTTTTCCCATACCATTCTGTGTGTGTGTGTGTGTGTGTGTATCTTTTTTCTGAAATGTTTGAAAGTTTGCAGATCTGATGCACCTTTACTTCTAACTACTTCAGTGGGTATTTTCTAAAAATATTCTCTTACATAACTACTGAGCAGTTATCAAAATTAAGATGTTAAACACTGACCTACCTAATCTGTGGATGTTTTTATTTCATCAGTTGTCCCAGTAATGTCCTTTATAGGAAAACATAAAAATTTTTTTGGTCTAGGAGCTAACCCTGGACCACATGATAGATTTTTTTTTTTTTTTGGTCAAGTCTCTAGTCTCTTTTAATCTAGAACAGTTTAGTTGATCTGTTTTTCATGGCCTTGATGGTCTTTTGTTTTTTAAAGATTTTATTTATTTGACAGAGAGAGCAAGCACAAGCAGAGGGTGCAGTAGAGGGAGAGAGAGAGAAAAAGATTCCCCTCTGAGCAGGATGCCCAACATGGGGCTCTATCATAGGACCTTGGGATCATGATCTGAGCCTAAGACAGACACTTAACTGATTGAGCCACCCAGGTGCCCCACAGTCTTGATAGTTTTAAAGAATACAGATCAGCTATTTTGTAGGAGGTCCCTCCTCAGTTTTGGTGTTTTTTGGTTGGTTGGTTGGATGTTTTCCTCATGATTAGGTTCATATTTGCACCTTGGGCAGAGACAGAAGGCAAGTGATGCCGTGTCCTCAGTGCATCACACCATGTGGCACATGATGTCAGTTTGGCCCATCACTGGCAGTGTTCACTTTGATCCTTTGGTTAAGGTGGTGGTGTGTACTAAGCTTTGCCACTGCAAAGCTACTCTTTCCCCGTAGTTTTACTCCTTGATTCCTTCAGCATTTATTAGTTGATTTTCTCTTGTCAGGGAGAGCTTTCTCTTTTCAGGGGACCCTTGTATGAATGGTCTCCTCAAGTGGCTCACCTAGGGTAGCCTGAGGTGCCCAGATGTTACCTACATGCCCTCTAGCTGAGCACGTCAGTGGTCTTGACCTACCCCACCCACCTTGCTTCTGTCACACTTGGACTGTGATGCACTTTTTAATCTCCACTAATAAAATAAAACTCTCCTTGCCCTTCTACTTGTGAATTCTTTGGGGTATAAGGCTTTACCACCAGGTACTACCAACCTGCTGCTTTCCTTAAAGCTCTATGAGACTGGACCACTGTCTGCTCTATCACCAAAAAGCTTGGAGCTTCAGGGTCATCTCCAATCAGTTCCTAAGCCTGTCACTTCTACTTTGTCATCTCTTGTCTCTCCCTTCCTATCTCATTTCCACTTCCCCACCATCACCCTCCAGAGTCTTATCCTTTTTTTTTTTTTTTTTAAGATTTTAGAGAGAGAGAGAGAGAGAGGCAGAGACACAGGCAGAGAGAGAAGCAGGCTCCATGCCCGGAGCCCGACATGGGATTTGATCCCAGGACTCCAGGATTGCGCCCTGGGCCAAAGGCAGGTGTTAAACCGCTGAGCCCAGGGTCCACAGTCTTTCCTGATTACATGATAGTTCCTCTGTTGTAAACCTCCTCTTACTGCCTCATTGCCTACCAACTATGGCCCACAGTCTTGCCTCCTCCCATATGCAGTATCATTATGGCTGTCTGCCTGCTTTCCTGCCTCTGTCCTCTCTCCCTTCGTTCTTTTTCTCTTTCCCCATTTTCTGTTTTATACTACAACAAGCATTAACTTTTAAATTGTTTTACAAGAATACAAGCAGAACTTCTTTGTATTTCTCTGCTTTTCATGCACCCTTCGTGTGGTGTGAAATGTATCCCACATTCCTCCTTGCTTTTGGAACTTGTCCTTGTTCTTCAAGACTCCCCCACCCCCAGTAGCCCTTTGAATGCAACCTCCCTGGTGGTGCTCAGGCACATTTCAACTTGCTGGGAACAGGATTCTTGGTTCTTGGTCTCCTGAGTGTGGCACACAATATATATTACTTGTTGATTAATATATATATATTCATCCTGGAATACCTTAATTCCATTGCTTACTTGCTTCCCTCTCTCCTTCCTTCCAACCCTCCTTCCTTCCTCCTTTTAAATTTTGCTTATATACTTCCCCTTGTTGGCATTAGTTTGTACTTTTGTAGAATTTCAGGAAAAACATTAAACCTTGTATCTATGGGGATCCCTGGGTGGCGCAGCGGTTTGGCGCCTGCCTTTGGCCCGGGGCGCGATCCTGGAGACCCGGGATCGAATCCCACATCGGGCTCCCGGTGCATGGAGCCTGCTTCTCCCTCCGCCTGTGTCTCTGCCTCTCTCTCTCTCTCTCTGTGACTATCATAAATAAATAAAAAATTAAAAAAAAAAAAAAAAAAAAAAAAAAAAACCTTGTATCTATGAATTTAGTGTGTGTCGGGGGGCATTCTGTACTCTTTTCCCTAAAATAATATTTTTCTTCTTCATAAGATTTAGGCATGTTCATTATAGAGGTGACAAAAACTATGAAAACAAATTTAAAGATTCATTGATCTTCCTCTTAGTGAATACCACTGTTAATGGTCTTCTGTATTTCCTTATCGCCTTATTCTCTGCATATGTGTGTTGGTTTTTACTTTTACATAATTCAGAGTATGCAGTATGATAGTTCTCAAAAGATTTTTAGCGTAACTTAGATGAGGCAAAAGACCCCTGAGTTTACCAGCTTACCTACTCCTGTTTTCCTACAGAAAAAGAATTCAGTAACCAAGAGGTGGATTGGAGGACTGTTTTTTGAGAATTACTGTTTTTTTTGTTTTTGTTTTTGTTTTTTTGAGACACAGAACAAGCGGGCACGTACGAGCTGAGGGAGGGGCAGAGAGAGAAGCAGATTCCTCACTGATCAGGGAGCCAGACATGGGGCTCCATCCCAGGACCCCAGGATCATGACCTGAGCTGAAGTCAGATGCTCGACTGACTGAGCACCCAGGTGCACTGAGAATCACTGCTTTTTTAACCAGACATTGTTACATGAGCATGCTCCCTGTCATTAAATACTTGTGAAAATAGGACTTTTTTTTTTTAATTTGAAGATCTAACTGGTTTTATTAAGTATTGATGAATCGTGCAGAATCCCACCTAGCAAGCAGAGGGCTCTGCCTCAAAGAATAGGACATTTAATTGCTGCATAATGTTCCAGGAAATAGCTGGATCACAGATTATTTAACCATTCCCCTGTTTGGGGGCTCATGTAGCATTTTCTCCTGATGTACTTAAAGAAGAAGATTAGCTAGGACAGGCATTTTGGAATACTGATACAGAGCCTCAGATCTGCAGTTAGACCAGGTTTAGAATCGTTTTTTTTTTCTGCCATTTGCTCATCCATAAACTGAGAGTGGCGATAGGACCTGCCTGCATTGGCTGCCACCCGGATTCCAGGGGACTTGCACCAAGGTGCTGAGTGTAGCACATGTCTTAGGTTCATTGTGTGCTGGTTGTGGCTTTAGCTTCACCAGTCATACATTTGGTTCTTTCTGCTACCCATTAGACTCTACATTAAATGTAAATATCCATGACTTGACTTTTCTCCCCAGCTTCCTTTAAAAAAAAAAAAAGATTTTATTTATTTATTCATGAGAGACAGAGAGACAGGCAGAGACACAGGCAAAGGGAGAAGCAGGCTCCATGCAGGGAGCCCGATGTGGGACCCGATCCTGGGACTCTAGGATCACGCGCTGGGCCAAAGGCAGGTGCTAAACCGTTGAGCTACCCCGGGATCCCCTTCTCCCCAGCTTCTAAATTAAATACAGTAAAACCCATTAAAGAGTTAGAAGAATGGTATGATGATCAGCCAGTATTCACCAGGTGTTAACATTTTGCCACATTTGCCCTTTCTTACCGTAATTTTTATTGTTGTTAAACCATTTGAGAATAAGCCGCAGATGCCACATCAGTTCACTCCTAAAACTCTCAGCATATATCCCTAAGCTTTAGGAGTTTCTCTTCCATAACTGCAATAACATTATCACTTTTAAGAATAATAGCATTAATTCAGTAGTATTTTACATATGTTGCATGTTTAAATTTACTCAGTTGACTTAAAACTATCTCTCATAGCCAAGATTTTGTCTAAGATCCAAGCAGTATACACAGCACATTTGGCTATTGCCTCCTTTGTCTCTTTCAATCCAGAACAGTTCTTTCTGCCTTTGTTTTGTTCTGTTTTGAATGATTACTTTATTTGAAAAGTCTAGACAATTGTCCTGTAGAATGTCCCCTTCTGTGGCATGCTGTCTGTACCTCTCTATCATCCTCAGCCCCCTTCTGACACCACCCATGGCTACCTCATAGTGTAACTTCTATCTGAGCAGAGGCTTGAGACTAATGAGATTTTGTTGAATGATTGAATGAATTATGGATTAGGTGTTCTCCCAGGTCTGACTAACTTTTACTGAACTTGCACTTGAGGAGAGCCTCTGCTGCCACCTGACTTCTCTATCCTCTCGCTCACTCGCTCAATGTAGAAATTGTCCTATGAGTCATGTCCATGTGATCATTCAGGCAGTCAGTCTAGCTGATTGGAGAGGACGCTCCAAATGTATTGTGTTTGCCAGGTCTGCCCCAAGTCTCAAAGTCAAAATCCATAGTTTTTGTATCTGTCTCATACACTTTGGCACTTGGCTTGTCCTGGCAAATAAAATATTGTATCATCACCTTCAAAGGCAGTGTGCTTAGAAGCTCACACTCCTGGGGATCCCTGGGTGGCGCAGCGGTTTGGCGCCTGCCTTTGGCCCAGGGCGCGATCCTGGAGACTCGGGATCGAATCCCACGTCAGGCTCCCGGTGCATGGAGCCTGCTTCTCCCTCTGCCTGTGTCTCTGCCTCTCTCTCTCTCACTGTGTGCCTATCATAAATAAATAAAATTAAATTTAAAAAAAAAAAAAAAGAAGAAGCTCACACTCCTGCCTACTGTGGTGGGAAATAAATCCAGTGAGAAACCCAGAAAGCAGCCTCTGTCCTTGTCCTTGTGCCTCAGGAACTGGGTTGTTCCCCACCTGCCACTTCACAGCCAGTGTCCCAGGCAGCTGTAGTGGTGAAAACCTACCAACTGAGACCTTGCGTTGGAGAGGCAGTAGCATGACCATTGCGACAACTTGAACCATCCTGTCACCTTACTGTTTTTTCTGATTACAAGAGTAATAAGCTTGCTTGCAGTAAAAATTATTACAAATACAGATATATCACAGAAAGTGAAAGTCCTTTACAGTCCCAGTCTCCGGCAGTAATCTGCATTAATAGTTGGATTATGTTTTCTGTTAATATTACCCCCTCCCCCAAAATGCTTAAAAACAGGAGATCATCTGCATACTGTTCTGCAGCTTATTTTTTAATTTAACACTGTATACACCTTGGGCATCATTATTTTAATTCCATCTTCAGGCCAACTGCATTTTAATCTTTGACCTGAGAAGAGGGTGGCAGGAGTTGGAGGTGAGGTCTAGAGGAGTTTATGGAGAGAAGCTTTGTTTGTAGGCAGCTCCACATTCCAGAGGTGGCCCATGGCAGGTTCCTGTGACTGCCTTGTTTCCTCCTCCTAGTTTGTGAGTAAATTGCCAGGCCAGCTCCTCTTAGACATAGACCATAGGGAAAGGATCGCTGTCTTCTCTCCTCAAAATTTGCTTCCTCTGCTGTTTCCAGGAGCTCTTCTCCCAAATTCTTAGATCTTCTCCTAACATTCTGGGTTGCACTTGTCATTTTTTTCCCTAGCTTTCTGACCAGTTCACTTATCCTCGTTTCATATTTCCTAAAATTAGAATGTGTTTAAGAAGTGGTCAATAAGTAGAATAGCTTTTGGGTTGATTTGCAGATGCTTTGAACCCAACCCAGGCTCAGAGACCACCTCTGTGCTAATAGGATCGCAGCTTTTACTTTCTGCTATAGTTACATGATCAGGCTGGAAAGGGGCATGGATCTTCTGCAGCTGCTCTGGGGTCACCACTGGAAGGAATATTTCTGCCTAGAACACTTAACACTCCCCCTCTTTTTTCCTCTATGTGGAAAATTGTCGGGGGATTGGAGCCCCTACTCCCCTGCTACAGCAGTGTGATTCCTGAGTGAAGAGAGAACATTGGCCAAGCTGATCTGAACTCTCCAGTGCACAACAGGAAGTAAAAATATTCAGTCCTGTCCAGAGTTCATCTTGCTGGAGTTGGGGGTAGTATTTAATTTAGAGCCTACTCACAGTCCTCCTGAGAAGAAATTCTCAAGCTAAGTATGTTCTCTGTACACCTCATTATAGTCACTAAGTAAGGTTTTAAATCCCAGGTCTCTGGCCCAATTTAGAGCCAAAGTATAGGAAGGGGGAAACATCCATGTCCTACAGTATAGAAACCCCCTTAGGGAGCTTCCAAGCATCACTGTCCCCCACCCCAGAAGGCCTAGTATCCTGGAGGGTGAATGCCTCGTCTTTTAATAAACTGCCAAAAAGTTTTCCAAAGGGAGTCTACCTTTTCATATTCCCATCAGCAGGGTGTGAGGGATCTAATTGTTCCATATCCTCACTTGGTCATCTCATCTAGGCGCTCATCTAGGCGCTGCTGGATGTATTCACCAGGCCGGGGTCTCACTTATCAGCCACTGAACTAAAAATATCATTCTCTAGGAATGATTTTTCTGAATAATGTGTGAGACTAGACCTCCTTGCCCCTTCTTTCTGTGTTCTTTAACCTTTTTGTTTTGGCAGTGGGAGGGGGTAGGGTGGCAGTAGCAAAAATTATTTCCTATCTAATAGTCCTTTTCTTAATTGCTTTGCTTACTACTGCTCTAGCAAGTATCACAGTGGGCTGAGAAAAGAAATTGTCCCAGGGAGAAGCAGTTTCATGTGGGCAGAAAGCCCCTGTTCTGCATCTTGAATTCTAATGCATTCAGACCATACCATATAAATAACTAGTAGGCCATGCTTTCATTAGTGCATCTTCATTTCAGTTTGTCCCAGTGGAACAAAAAAGTCCCTGCAGTCAAGGAAGCCTGGCAGCTGTTTAAAATAATGACGCCAAAGATGATCAGCTATCACATTAACTCTCCCCATTTTCTATTCCTGACGCATTATTGAGTGCCTGCTTGATCCAGGTGTTGCACTGGGTACTTGGCATTTGTGACCTCATTTCACCAGAGATTGTTTTGTTGCTCCAAGAACCCAAATGTGGCAGGAAGCTGGCCATTGGGAGGGGTCAGTGTCTTTTATCAACCATAGGAAGACCCTATGGTATCAATAAAGTACAGGGTTAGCTTGGCTGGAGAGACATTGACATTCCACTACTCTCTTGGAAGGACTCTTACCTGGTGACCAGACCAGGGCTCAGCCTTTCAAGGTAACACCTACCTGGGTACAGTATTGCAGCTGAAATTATTTTTTTTTCAAATCTTTATTTAAATTCTAGTTAATTAACATATTTATTTTCAAACCCCTTTCCTACAGGCCTGGAATTGAACCATACAGCAGAGCCTTGGGGTTTCAGTGCCTACACTGAGGGGCCTCTTTATTTGCCTTTCCTACAGGGCCTGGAATTGAGCCACACAGCAGAGCCTTGGGGCTTCAGTGCCTACACTGAGGGGCCTCTTTATTTGCTTTCAGGGGCACTGCTTCTCCGTGGGCAGCAGAATCAGGTCAAGCTTGACCTCTCTGGTTCAGTGGGAGAATGCAGGATATGGCACCAAGTGGTTATAGAAACTTCCTGTTAAGTTATTAGTAGGTCTAAAAATTTTTAGCTTACTGACTTTTTGTTGGAGTTAGGGAGAAATCTGCAGGTTTCATTTACTCAACAGATATATATCTATAGATAGATATAGACGTATCTATATATATACGTATTTTAAGATTTTATTTATTTATTCATGAGAGATACAGAGAGAGGCAGAGACACAGGCAGAGGGAGAAACAGGCGCCATGCAGTGAGCCCGACGTGGGACTCGATCCCAGGTCTCCAGGATCATACCCTAGGCCGAAGGTGGCATTAAACCGCTGAGCTACCGGGGCTCCCCTTATTCAACAGATATTTATTGACGTGTGTGTGTGTGTGTGTGTGTGTGTGTGTGTACACATAATTCATTCAACAGATATATACTGACATATATATAATTTTTAAAAAATATTTATTCATGAGAGACACAGAGGGACAGAGACATAGGCAGAGGAAGAAGTAGGCTCCCTGTGTAGGACTTGATCCCTGGGATCACGACATTCAACCACTAAGCCACCCAGGTGCCCCTTTACTGACTATATTAATGAAGCTAGGACCTGGGTTAAACTAAAAGTGTCCCCCATGATGTCCAAGGGTGGGAGAGATAGACATAATCACATAAATGCATAATTGATTCAGGCAAGAAACATTATTGGATTTTAAAATCACTGGGGAAGGGGATCCCTGGGTGGCTCAACGGTTTAGCGCCTGCCTTTGGCCCAGGGCGCAATGCTGGAGTCCCAGGATCGAGTCCCACGTCAGGCTCCTGGCATGGAGCCTGTCTCTGCCTCTCTCTCTCTCTCTGTGTCTATCATAAATAAATGAATCTTTAAAAAAAAAAAAAAAAGCTAAATGTACACTTACCATCCTGCTCTTAGGTATTTGCCCAAGAGAAAGGAAAATATATTCACACAAAGACTTCTATTCAGCTCTTTCTAGCAGCTTGGTTCATGAGAGCCAAACTGGAAACCACCCAGTGTCCATCAACAGGTGAATAAACAAACTGGTCCATCCATCTACTGGAATACTACTCAGGGGCCAAAAGGAAGAATTATAGCTATACACAGCAGCATGGTTGAATCTCAAAAGCATTATATGTTGACAGTGATTCAAGCCAGACACAAAAGACTACCAATTCTGATTCCATTTTTATAAAGCTCTGTAAATGCAAACTAATCTTTAGTAATAGCAAGCAGATTAGTGGTTGCCTGGGTGCAAGGAGGGGCAAGAACTGATTGCAAGGAGGCATGGGAAGAACTTGGGGATGACGGAAATACTCTAGATCTTGATTTTGGTGATAAGTTTATTCATGTACACATTCAAAACTATCAAATTGTACACTTTAAATGGATAGAGTTTATCATATAAATTATATATATATCTATATAAATTATACGGCAGTAGTTAATTTTTAAAAACTAAAAAAAAAAAAAACAACTAGGGAACAGTCCTGAAGGAACTTGATATTTACAGTCTCAAAATACAACCCAACACATTAATCACCAAGAGGAAATGTACCTTTATACTGAAGAGATCTGAGGGTTACCACCTTAACAAAGTGACAAGACCTGGCTTCCCGGCTGGTAGTTCAACTAAATTTTGTGTCTCTTTGCTGAAAATATTTAACCTGAATCTTACATGAAGAAGTAATTAGACAAATCCAGAATGTGATAGCTTTCTTTTCTTTCTTTTTTTTTTTTTTTTTTTTTTAATGTGATAGCTTTTAGAAGACAATTGGCATGGACTCAGTAAAAAGGTTTGTATCACAAAAAAAGAAAGCAGTTTGAGAGCCTAATGCAACTTCTGTGTTTATAACATAAACTTCAGCTTAAACTGGCTAAGCCTTATTTTTCTATTCCTTCTACTTGGGAATAAAAACAGTAGTTCCTTCAGAAAGAGTATTTGAGAATTAATTGCACTCTGTTTGAAATGTTCTTACATTTTGCCTGGTACACAGTAATCATTCAGTCGATGTTAACCATTGTTTTGGTGGCTTCTGTCACTGACTTGTCATGGTTGCAGAAATCCAAACAGGACATCTCCCCCAAAACAGTAATGAATGAGATTGGACAGCATCTATAGGCAGTTTTTAAAACTTCTCATTGGGGCAGCCCCAGTGGCCCAGCAGTTTGGCGCAGCCTGGGGTGTGGTCCTGGAGACCCGGAATCGAGGCCCACGTCGGGCTCCCTGCATGGAGCCTGCTTCTACCTCTGTCTGTGTCTCTGCCTCTCTCTCTCTGTGTCTATGAATAAATAAATAAAATCTTTAAAAATAAACAAATAAAAATAAAACTTCTCATTGAAGTATAGCATCCATTAAAGAAAAGTATACCCATCATTAAAATACAGCTCAGTAAACCACCACAAACTGAACACAACTGCGTGACCAGTTTAGGAAAGATGAAGATGAGCAGTTCCCCCAGAAACTTTTCACCAGGGATTATCACTATTCTAGCTTCTAACATTATAGAATAATTTTGTTTGTTTTTATGCGTTAAAAGTGGACTCATACCAAATGTGCAGTTTTGTGCCTGGCTTCTTTTCTCAATGTGATATCTGTGAGATTCATCCCATGGTTGAATTCATAAATTCACCCATGTGATTGGAGATCATTCTCATTGCTATATACTCTTCCATCACATGAATAATCCACTTTTTTTTTTTTTTTATAATCCACTATTTATTCATTCTGCTCTGCATGGACATTTGGGTACTTTCCAGTTTGGGGCAATTGGAAATAGTGCTGCTGTGAACATTCTTGTACATTAATTTGGGTGCATTTGTGTGTACTCGTGTGCTTCAAGTATATACCCCAAGAGTGAAGCAGCTTTTAATAATTAATTTTAGCATGTTGAACATGATGATTTAAAAGACCTCTATCAGTCCCTGAAGGGATGATAATATGTGAAGCTTGTGAGCTAAAGCATTAAGGGTTTCTCTTTGCTACATATTCATGGCTTTGTATTTTGTGTCTTTTAAGGAGTAAGGAGTGGTTCTGGTAAGGGGGTGTGTGGGTATACAAAACAGCCTCACATATTCTTTTAGCAGCTGGATCATTCCTGTTTACAAAGTGTGCCTGGCTGAAAGAATCTTGAATTCTTCCAATACCTTGTGATATAACTGTTTTCTTTGCTGGGGTTCTGTCTGTGGTGTTAAGTTCAGATTGTGGTTAGCACAGATCTTGATAACCCAATGGTTTTTACTTGTCCATTGTAGGCCATTGCTCTCTGATTAAATTTTGGCTATTTTGCAGCACAGATAAGTAGGTGTTCTTATTGATACCTGCCAGTGAGATTCTAAAATGAAAGGTCCAGCCCTGGGGAGGCTCAGTTGGTGAGGGGAGGAAGGGTGAAGCTTCAGAAGCAGGGGTGTCTTGAGGGTGAGCACCAGGCCCTGTACCCATGGCTTGAGGGCTGTGGCTTTAATTTAGCTTGTCTGCATCATTCGCAGGTCAGAGGTGGCCCTCATCTCCTCTGTGCAAATGGAAGCCCTCTATAAAAATGGTCTTTGACAGATACTTAGAGCTGTGACCTTCCTCCTGATTTAGCTCATTTGCCTGGGTAAATGAGCAGAGTGCTTTCTGCGTGGCAGATTTAAATTTCACCACTAATTGAGGGTAGTCATCTTTAGGGAGAAATGCTTGCCATTAGATCAGAGGCCTTTGGGAGACAGCCTGGCAACAAACACATCAGGGCAGATTAAGGCAGGAGGTGGAGATGGGTGAGTACAGAGCACAACTGTTAGTAACTGTGGGACAGGCCACAGAGAAGCCGACCGAGGATTTCTGCTACATGCATGGGAGGACCACACGCACTCACACACATGCACACGCACATGCCACATACATGTATGGAGGTTTTGGTAGCCTTTTTTCCCTATTTTGTCTTGCTACTGGATAAATCTGTACAGGATGAACCCAGAGCAAAGTGCCTGGATTCGTATCTCACTCTGCTCCTTGTGAACAAATGTTTAACCTGGACATGACTCAGTTTCCTTGATGGTAAAATGGGGATGATAGTACCTTGAATCATTGATATGGTTCAGTATGTTCAAGATCTTATGAGAGTACTTGGCAGGGTCATCAGGGATAATTAGCGTTTGCTGCGGCTGCTTCTGATGCCACTGTAGATACTGTCCAAGGGGCACCTAGGTGCACCTTCCACTCTAGGTGGACCTCGAGCCTCGCAGGAGTCCTCATTTTCAAGCCCCTGCAGCCCACTGGGCATTGTGCCCTTCACTAGCAAGGTCTGGTTCAGGCTTCTCCTTCAGGGAGAACAGTCCAAGTGACTCATTCTCCCTTCTCAGATCCTGAGGGCCAGAGAGCAGAGCAGCTCAAGCATGGACTTTGGAACCCATCACACTCATTTTAAAATTTCAGCTCTGCTACTTCTCTTGGCTCAACTGCCTCAGCCTTTGAGTTCTGTGCCTTCTGCGTAAAATGCAGCTAATGGTAATACCTACCTTATTAGGATTGTGAGAATTGAATGGAATCATGACATCAGCTGCTTGGCCTGGCACATAGTAAACACTCGGCAAAGGGGAGCCCTTGTTCTTTTGTGGTGAAATTGTCAGTGCTGACTTCTTGTCTTGCTTGTCCTCTGATTATTTCATGGGCTGGTTTTGAATCCTAGTTTACATGTTCACACTTCACAGGCAGCCTGTTGTTTTAGATCTTCTCCATGCTTACTTGACCTGTGATAAAGACTTGGGAATCTTTTTTTTCCCACAGAGCTCTCCTCACCTCCATTTTATCTCATTCTTTAGGTAGGTAGTACTTCTGTGTATTTATTTCTCTGCCTGGTTCCAGAGTTCCAGGGACCTGGGGTGCCTAGAATTGTGAGGATGCTATCTTTATTTCATTCATTCAGCTCTTATATACTATGTGTCATGAGCTATTCAAGTTGCTAAGGATGCAGTATTGGACTAAACATAAAAATCCTTGTTCTCGGGCAGCCCCGGTGGCGCAGCGGTTTAGCGCCGCCTGCAGCCCAGGGCATGATCCTGGAGTCCCGGGACCGAGTCCCGCGTCAGGCTCTCTGCATGGAGCCTGCTTCTCCCTCTCCCTGTGTCTCTGCCTCTCTCTCTCTCTCTCTCTGCATCTCTGTGAATAAATAAATAAAATCTTAAAAAAAAAAATCCTTGTTCTCATGCAGCAGACATTTTAATCTAACAGGGGAGGCAGACAGTAATAAATAAAATATATATAAAGAATCTTGATGATTAGTGCTCAAGAGGATAAAAAGAAGCAGGAAAGTGGGATGTGAAATGTCTGGAGTAAGTGTTAAAATTTTAGATATAGGGAGCTGGGGGAGAGTGGCTTTTGATGGCAGCCTGATGGAAATGAGGGAGGGAACCATTCCATTACCTAGGGAAGAACCTTCCAGAGAGAAGAGCCAGTGTGAAATTCCTAAGAGTGGAACATTTCTGGTAAGGGCCTTGGCTTTTACTGAGTTGAGGTAAGGAGTCACTGGAGGGTTTTAAGTGAAGGGACTGTATTTGGCCTTTGCTCAATAAAATAACTCTGGCCACTGTATAGAGAATAGTCCTGACCCTTAGGGACTTGAATGCTCTTGATCTCCTTGCATTTCTGCAAATCTTCCTCCATTCTGCCCTTCCTTTCTCTGGATGTGTTACCAGTCCCCCATATTGCTGGCATGGGTTGACCTAGACCCTTAGTTAAGACCTGAAGCATAGAGCGGTATAACAGAGCAGGGGGGTGCCGGAGGAAGCCTGTGCTAGAGCCCAGAACTGGGAGAATGCAAGAAACAGTAAGCAGATGGGTCAGCCACCAAACCTGGCTTGCCTTGCCTACCTCCTCTTCACAATTTCCAGTTTCACACATCCCTCCACCCCCTGCACCTGCAAATCCCCCCTCTTTCTAAAGCCTTCGTACTCTAGATATGCCTCTCTTACAGCACATTTTACCTCGTATTAGGGTTAATAAGGCCATAAAGGTGGGGCCCTTGATCCAAATCGATTCATGTCCTAAGAAGAGACACAAAGAGCTCTCCCCAGAAACTGAATTGGCCAGTACCTTGATCATCTTGGACTTCCCCGCCTCCAGAACTGTGAGAAAACCTATTTCTGATGTTTAAGCCCTCTACTCTTTGTATGGTATTTTGTCATGGCAGCCTGAGCAGATGCATACTGATGGCTAGGTGTTTTATAGAGGCATCAGAACTCTTAAGATCCTTGAGGTGGGGGCCAGTTCTTTCTTGATTTATGCATCCTGCGGGGCCTGGCTCCCCATGACCTCAGTCAGGGATCTTTGTGTTCACATGACCAGAAGAAAGCAATTGGGTCAGTAAGAATGGGAATTGAGGCAACAGAAAGTCAGAAGGCCTAAGACTGGTAGAAGGAGACATGGAAGAATGCCACTTGAGAATCCTGGTCTGAAAAGATAAGCTTGCTCTTTTGTGTAGGGCCTGGCTCTCAGGTGGTTTATTTGTTTGAAATGTAAGCTGACTTGGGTATCAGGCAATTGAATCCCACTTTTTCAAACAGAGATGGTGTAAAGGCCCTATGATTTCACCCCTGTTTGCCTTCTTTCACTCCTGGCTGGAATCCTTTGGCTATTTGAATTTGGTGGCCTCCCAGCAGTTTGAAGAAAAACAAACTCACACAATTTATCTTTTCACATAAGCTGCAATTTGGTTGAAATAAGACCTTTCTAGTACGTAGTCCCGAGCTTCTGATAACTGCAACTACAACCAGTGTTTCTGTTTTGTGATCTGGTTCTTTTTTGTGTTTCAAAAGCCACAACAGAAAACTCTTTCTTCTGTTGTGGTTGTCAGGAGTCTGCATTTGGGACAGACATAGGAGCAAGAGAGTGTTTATGTAGAAACTTGGTCTAGGATGGAGGATTTCATTTCCTAGGCAAAGAATGTGTAAAGGACCCCAGGTCTGGGTAAATGCAAAATTCTTCTGAGTCTTGAAAATGTAGGTTATGTATTTGTTGTTGTTGTTTTTAATATCCCTAAGACTAGGATGGGGAAAAATAAGGTGAAAATACCTAGCCCGAAGTGAACTAAATATAAAAGCCCTTGATTCTAAGAAGCCCTTGATTCTCAGCTGCCCTTCTCCATCCAATACCAGCTTTAGGGGAGGGTCATAGACAGCACATTAAGTAAGGTTTGGTTTTTTTGTTTGTTTTTTTGTTTGTTTGTTTTTTAGGATTTTATTTATCCATGAGGGACACACAGAGAGAGGTAGAGACACAGGCAGAGGGAGAAGCAGGCTCCACACAGGGAGCCTGATGTGGGACTTGATCCCAGGTCTCCAGGATCACTCCCTGGGCTGAATGCGGCGCTAAACCGCCAAGCCACCAGAGCTGCCCACATTAAGTAAGGTATTAATGAAAAGTCAATCAGGTCATGATCCCAGTGTCCTAGGATCCAGCCCCGCATTGGACTGCTGCTCTCTTTCTCAAAGTCTTTAAAAAAAAAAAAATAAGAAAAGTCAGCCTAGTTTGGGAAACATGGTAATGGTCTGAGAAGCACATCATCTGATGGCAAGAATGTGGTAGTAGCAGTTTCTAACAACAATAATGATCAGGATAATTAATATCTCAGAGGCCCAGTCCTGAGCTTTGTGAGTGTGACTTCATTGCATCCTTGCCGGGAGGGTAGAGCCCCAGAGGAGAGCCCTTGCCCACACACAGCTAGCCTTTCAGCAGCCTTCTTAGCAACATTTATTTAAGGTCAACAATATCTTCCTAATCTGAACATCTCTATTTCACATTTCTTGTATTTTAGGTAAGGAAGCTTTATCTTCTGCATGATCTTGGAAGGGAAGGACATGTATCATTTAAATTATATAAGCAGGATTACAGGGGAGAACCTCTTAAACCATCTGAAAAAATGGTTATCTTTTTTACAAAATGGAAATTGCTGTATTACTGTCAGACTTTTGTTCTTGAACAATCTGAAGAAGAAAGTAAAAATGAGCCTTAATGCTGCCACCCAGTTATAACCATCATTTAACAAGAAAGAATACAGCAGAGCAGTCAAGAACAACCCACTGAAACCATTCTGCTTAGTGCCAGGCCTGGTTCTGCCACCTCATCAGCTCTGTGACTTGCAGCAAGTAACAACCCTGTCTAAGCCTCAGCTTCCTAGTCTTTTAAATGGGGTTGATGATAAAAACAGTATTTTAATATATTCACATAGCCTTCTAGATTTGACCAGCTATTTCTACGCATTTGACAAATATAGTACTTGTGGATCACTCTCAACACACTAATTACAAAAGATTTTTAGTTCTTAAAAACAGACCTTTTAATACTGTTGTTCAAATGGTACTGTCCCTCATCTTTTTTTTTTTTTTAAGTCTGATTTAAACTATTAAATGTATGGCTTAGATGATTTGTTCATCCGAATAGATTTTCTCCATTTCTTCAAATTTGTGTGGCAAGGTAATAGATGCAGGTATCAGAACATCTCACTTTCACTTCTGATCTATCATTCACTCATACAGACAATGAGTGAGCATCTTTGGGACTCCAGAAGTCCGTAAATAGGACATAGTCCCTGCCCTTAGGAGTTAAGAAGTGAGAATGGGTGAATATGTCTGTGTACAAAAGACTCTGTGAAAACCCAAAAGAGAGATCTAGAGTCATTTCATCTCTCTTAATTCTTCAATGCAGAATAGAGCTAATGTCTGCCTTACCTAAGCTACATGATGGGTGATACTGAAGATCAAAAGAGACATATGGAGGGGCACCTGGTTGGCTCAGTAGGTAGAACATGTGACTATTGATCTCAGGGCCATGAGTTCCAACCCTGTATGTGTGGGCTACTTTAAAAAAAGAGAGAGAGACTTGTGGACATGTTTATAAATTATAAAACTTTGTAGCTATTCTTGTCTTGAGGTCTGTTGGTCTCCTCTAATTTTAGAAGGAGTAAGGCCTTTATCTGTTCTTGAATAGGTATGTGCTAGGTGCTATAGCTCATCTAATCGTTACAACAGCCCTGTGAGGTAAACCCTGTAATGATGCCATGAAGATAAGAGGTGATTGACAGCCATGCTTTCCCAAGTAAGAAGCTGGATTACCACAGCTTTGGTCTTATTTCTTGCATATCTTGCCTATTAAGAGGTTGGCAATGTAATCATTACCTGTACTACAGTGGCTCCCAGACTTTTTGATTTAGTGAGCTAGTACAGTCACCCTCAGCATTTTGGGGGTAATATAGGGTTGCCAAGCATACTCCATTCTGCCAAAGATATTAAATTTTGTAAATTATTAAACAAATCACCTGAAACTAATATTATTTTGTATGTTAGCTAACTAGAATTTAAACAAAAACTCAGGGGTGCCTGGATGGATCAGGTGGTGGGGCTCAGGTCATGATCTCAGGGTCCTGGGATTGAGCCTTATATCAGGCTCCCTGCTCAGTGGAGAGCCTGCTTCTCCCTCACTTTCTGCTGCTCCCCCTGCTTGTGTGTGCACACACACTCTCTCTTTCTCTATCAAATAAATAAAATCTTTTAAATGAATAAAAACTTTTCAAAAACCCACTCTGTGGGATCCCTGGGTGGCTCAATGGTTTAGCGCCTGCCTTCTGCCCAGGGCGTGATCCTGGAGTCCTGGGATGGAGTCCCACATCAGGCCCTGGATGGAGCCTGCTTCTCCCTCTGCCTGTGTCTCTGCCTCTCTTTCTTTGTGTGTCTCTCATGAATAAATAAATAAAAATCTTTGGGGGGAAAAAAAACCCACTCCATTCGACAATTATTTTGTAAAAGTGAGAATACTTTATCAACCCCAAAGTAGTAGAAAAGATGATTTTAGAATACGTGCAAGTGCACTTTTAATTTTTTTTATCATATGTTTGGTATGAAATGCAGGACAGTATGCAATGAAAAAACAAGTCTCTGTCTTAGTCTTCTACCTCAGGCCCCCTAAACTAGCACATTCCCTTTGTTTGTATGTAAGTTACAGGTGGCCCCTGTTCCTTGCTGAGCTTTATATTTCTTCCCTACAGAATCTATTCCTATGTTTGTTTTACAGCTGAATTTTCTCTTGTTTCTTTTGGGTTCTGGGCTTTTGATATATTTAGGAAGGGTTACTCCACAAAGGATTATTTTCGAAAGTCTGTCATCATTTTTTCCTATATTTTATGGTATTATTTTTATCTAAAATTTATTTCGTGGAAGATGCAACGTTATTTCATTTGTGACAGCATTGTTGATTACATCATGCATCATCTTTCTTCCTGCCACTGATTTGAAAACCACTTGTAGTTTTCAATATACTTGTAGTATATACCAAATTCTTAATTTATTGGGGGTGTATTTCTGAACCTGCTCATCTAGCTAGTTCTTATCCAGTCCATGTGCCAGAAATACATTATTTTATTTACTGTAGTTTTATAGGAAGCCACTTTGGGATTTTCTTGGCTTTTATTGCTTTTGTTTATTTTTCCATATGAACTTTAGAATCTGTTTATTTAGTTTTAAAAATAAACCTTTTGTAATCCTACTGGGATTTTATTAGATCATACATTAACTGGTTTGGTTTTTTTTTTTAAGATTTTGTTTATTTATTTGACAGCACAAGCAGGGGGAGAAGCAGGAAGAGGGAGAGGCAGGTGAGCAGAGAGCAACAATGCACAGCTCCATCCCAGGACCATGGAATCATGACCTGAGCTGAAGGCAGACCCTTAACCATCTGAGTCACCCAGTTGCCCCTATACATTAACTGTTGATAGCTTTATGTTCTGTTGTCTTTCGTGTTCTCAGTTTTAAGTTTTCTTCATATAGTTCTTGCACATTTCTTTTTTGATGCATGTTTAAAAAGGAACTTAATAGGTAGGTATTTTAATAGATGAAGGTTTTGATTCTTGCATATTAACTTTGTACCCAAACTCTCTGCTGAACTTTTTATTGCTTGTAATAATATTGCAAATGATTGATCCTGTTTTATTGAAATATAATTTACATACAATAAAACTCACCTATTTTGGGATGCCTGGGTGGCTCAGCATTTGGGCATTTGCCTTTGGCTCAGGGCATGATCCTGGGACCCCAGGATCAAATCCCGCATAGGGCTCCCTGCATGGAGCCTGCCTATCCCTCTGCTTGTCTCTCTGCCTCTCTCTGTGTGTCTCTCATGAATAAATAAATAAAATCTTTAAAAAAAAAACTCACTTTATTTTGAGTATGACTCATAGTGAGTTTTGACAAGTGTATATAGTTATTTAACCATAATTACAATCAAGATAAAGAACTTCTTGGGTTTTTTAGGAAAATAATTTATAACATCTGTAAATAATTATCCTCTGCCTCCTTTTCCCTCTATTCCTCTGATTTTTCCTCCCACTGGACTAATTATAATGACCAAAAGTACCTCAGGACAATATTAAATAATACTAGTAATAGTGGATATTCTTATATTGTTCCTTGTTGATTTTTGGGATGAGATAAATGTGAGAGCTTGTGATCAAATGGGGGCCACCAAATGTGGGGTGACTCAACCAGGCAGGGGGCCAGCAGTGGTGCAAGTAGTTGAAAGAATTATCTTCAACAGAGCAAAGGAGATAGAAGTTTATTGAATACACCACAAAAGAGACTGTCTGCCACAGGGCGGGGGTGCAGGCAGTGTTGTAGTGAAAGGGGGGAGATGAGGAAGTATGGGAACATATGGACATGTAGAATTTTCCTTTATTGGTACCTGTGTCCAGGTTTAAGTAGCCCATTGGTCAGCTGGGGCTTATGGATATTTTGCCTAATGGGCCTGTTTATATTCAGCTGGGGCTTTGGGGCTCGCTCTGGGCCCTTTTGCCTTACTTGGGTTTCCATTTGTTTAAGTTGGTTATCTTAAAGCAGCCCCTACAATAAATAAATATTTTTCTTCTCATTTTGAGGGATTTATTCGTCCACCCTTTTTAAAAAGATTATTTGTTTGTTTGTTTGTTTATTATTTGAGAGAACAGAGGGAGAATGAGGAGGAGAAGCAGACTCCCTGCTGAGCAGAGAGCCCAAAGCTAGGCCCGAGCCCAGGACCTTGAGATCATGAACAGGGCAGATGCCCAACCAACAGAGCCACCCAGGTGCCCCCATCCATCCTTTTTTATTAATTCTTTGGTTTTATTTTTATCAAGAGTGGAGTTAGATTATATTAAATGCCCTTTGAGCTCTTAAGAAATGGCAGTCATTACCATTTTTCTCCTTTGATCTATTTAGGAATATATTAAGGACACCTGGGTGGTTCAGTGGTTGGGCGTCTGCCTTCGGCTTAGGGCATGATCCCAGAGTCCCAGGATCGAGTTCCACATTGGGCTCCCCGCGAGGAGCCTGCCTCTCCCTCTGTGTCTGTGCTTCTGTGTCTCTTGTGAATAAATAAATTTTTAAAGGAATATATTAAATTAATTTCTGCTTTTGACCCACCCCAGCAGTCCTAGAATCATACTTGTGATATAATGGGAAATAGATGTTTGTTCTCTGTCCCCAGGTTCCTGTCACTTAGATCCAAAAACCTTTGGAACTTGGGAGTGATTTATGTCTTTTGTATGTTAATGAGATGACCAGTCACTGGGGTCCCTAGATAGCTTGAAGAAGGAGGCTGGTCACCTGGAAAACCCTATCCCCACCCTCTGGCGAGGAACAAGTAACTGGAGACTGAGTCCACTCACCAGTGGGCGGGTGATTTAATCAGAATTACCAATGTAATGAAGCATCTGAAAAAAAATCTCTAAATGCTGGGATTCATAGAGCTTCCTGGTTAAGATATTGGGAGGGTGGTGCCCTCAGAGAGGTAAGGAAGCTCCAACCGTCTTCCCATATACCTTGGCTTCTCTTCCTTTCAGCAGTTCCTGAGTTGTAGGCTTTATAATAAACCAGTAGTAGTAAAAGGTGTTCCTGAGTTCTCAGAGTTGTTCGCGCAAATTATCAAACTACAGAAGGGGCTGTGGTTTATTTAGAGCTGTCGGTCATAAGTACAGGAGGGCCCCAAGACCTGTGGCTGGCCCCTGAAACAAAGGCCGGGCTTGTGGGACTGACCCCTTAACCAGTGGAATCTCTACTAAGTAGTTAGTGTCAGAATTGAAGTGAACTGTACACCAGCTGTTGTCCAGAGAATTGGTCCCTGTGAGAAAAAAACCCACACACATTTGGTGTTGGAGGTGTTACGAGGAAAAGCAGATCATTTGGTCATTCATGGCATATTATTTTTAAATGTGCTGCTGAATGCTATTTGCTAATAGTTTTTGCATCAGTTTTCATAAATGCAGTTACTCTGTGGAGATTTTTGTTTCCTTTCGAATCGTCAGAAACATTTCTTGTCTTTATATTCAAATGACAGTTTTATTGGATCTGAAATAATTGAGTTATTCTTTCTTTTGTTGATGACTTCATAGGCACAGTGCTGCTGTCTTCTAGTGTGAACCACGCATTGGGGAAATCTGAGGGAAGCCTCTTTTTTACCTGAACACCTTTTTTTTTAAAAGTTCATTAAATTTGTTAGGACGTACCTTACTAATTGAACTAAATCACTTTTTCCTGGAACTTGGTGAGCCCTTTTAATCTGTGGGTTTGAGTCATCTTAACTTCTGTATGTATGTCCCTTACTGGGTTTTCAGCAATGTCTTTTCCGTGTGTTTTTTATTTCTATCATGGAAAAATATTTATATTTCTCTTCTACTTCTCAGAGTTCTGCCTATAAATATTCTATCTACTTTTGTTGCGTCATATCTTTCCTAAGTACTTGTAGCTTTGGTTTGTACACTTTCACAGAGGGGATTGCATTTTTCATTTCTTTTTAATTCATGGAAATATATTTTTATTTACTATATGGCAACATTTTGTGATCTATATTCTTTGCAGTTTTTCTAGTAACTTCTCTTTCTGCTGGTAGTCTTTCTGGAGATCTTGGGTACTTTTTTTTTTTTTAATTGTGGTAAAATACACATAAAATTTTCTGTCTTGACCATTTTTAAATGTACCGTTCATGTATCATCAATGTGCTGGATCCTTTTTTGATTGTCATTCATCTTTGAATGAGGTGATTCCTTTCTCATGTAGAAATTTGTAAAAAAAAAAAAAAAAATCTTTGGAGAGAAGGGCTGGCTTAGCTGGAGTTTTCCTTAAATATTCTCTATGTGAACTCTGCTACTAGCCTTCCTCCCCCTCGATGCCCTCCACATCTGGAATCAGTGGTTGTGATGCCCCACGCAGATGCCCCAGGCATCTTTCTGTTGCCCTGCCTCCCTAATAGACTGCTTCCTGTAGGTTTGACTTGTGTTACGTGAGTCTCTTCATGCCAGATGGATCTGCCTCAGTCACCCCATCCCTGAGCCAGTTCCCACTGGTTCAAACAATGGATTGCTGGTTTTGCCCCCTTAGAATGAAGCGATTACTTTTCAGAAATAGGCTTGCAAGCTTTGTCCAACATCTGTAACAACAGGCTTTCTCTTTCATCACTTTCCCATACCCTCACCTAACCTTTACAACATTTGGCAGTTCTTACTCCTATATTGGGGTTTGGGGTCACACATGTCTCTAGTTTTGTCAAAGATGTGATGTTTCTGTTACTCTTCTCCTGGTTGCTTTGTGTGATTCTCTGGTGAATAAAGGGGTAAAGTTGTCTTTTTCTGCCATCTTAAGATGAAGTACAGTCTTCTAACTGAAATCAGTTTTAACCTTTTTAGGGGGGACGCCTAGGTGGCTCAGCAGTTGAGCATCTGCCTTTGGCCCAGGGCATGATCCTGGAGTCCCGGGATGGAGTCCCACATTGTGCTGCCTGCATGGAGTTATAAAAGTAAACTTTTGAAAAAGATTTTATTTATTTATTCATGAGTGACACACAGAGAGAGCAAGAGGCAAAGACAGAGAGGGAGAAGCAGACTCCTTACAGGGAGCCTGATGTGGGACTCCACGGGACTCCATCCCAGAACCCCGAGATCACCACTTGAGCCAAAGGCAGACAGACGCTCAACTAGTGAGCCATCTAGGCGTCCCTGAAATCAGTTTAGCATTCTGAAAAACTCATTTTTTTTTTAAAGATACTTATTTATTTATTCATGAGAGACACACAGAGAGAGGGAGAGGCAGAGACACAGGCAGAGGGAGA
This sequence comes from Vulpes vulpes, assembly GCF_048418805.1. NCBI lineage: Eukaryota > Metazoa > Chordata > Mammalia > Carnivora > Canidae > Vulpes > Vulpes vulpes. The sequence continues at coordinate 13,841,569 of NC_132780.1, forward strand.
AGCAGGCTCCATGCAGGGAGCCCGACGCAGGACTCGATCCTGGGTCCTCAGGATCAGCCCTGGGCCCAACGCGACGCTAAACCGCTGAGCCACCTGGGCTGCCCTGAAAAACTCATTTTTTAATAGTCGTTATTTTTTGCCTACTGATGAGAACTTCCTCAGTACCACTGGTTGGGAAATTGCTGCTTTTGTGTATTGAAAAGTAACCTGATCTTATTGAGGGAGTGGCTTCAGGGTTTACTGAGAGGGTTATGTTTAGACCCTTTCCTGACTTCTCTCCATTAGCCTGGCTATTTCTGTCTTCCTCTGATTTTATTAGCATTTCAGTTGGATCCTTGTCCTCAAGCACTCATTTCTTCTGTATATATCACTCTGCTGAGAAACTTGAGGAGCATGGGTCTCCTCTACTACCAGGTGATACGTTCTGCAGGAGTAAATGCAGACCATTCTCATCACCAAAAGAGGAAGTACTTTGTGAGCTTGTAGGTAACAGACCTGCAGGCCCCTGTGGCTTCCTCAGGTCTTGTAGTATGGAGAAATTCATAGCTTTTCTAAGATTTTATGTATGTATGTATGTGAGAAGAGGAGCAGAGAGAGGGGCAGAGGAAGAAGTAGGGGCTCAATCCCAGGATCCTGGCTGGCGTCATGACCTGAGCTGAAGGCAGACGCTTAATTGCCTGAGCCATCTAGCCACCCCACTTTTCTTTTTTTAATGCCCCCTTTGTTTTTGTTTGTTTGTTTGTTTTAAAGACGTATTTGTTTGTTTTAGAGAGAGAGACTGAGCGAGAACAGGAGCAAGAGAAGGATAGAGGGAGAGAGAGAGAAGCATATTCCCTCCACTGAACGTGGAGCCTGAGGCTGGGCTCAATCTCAGGACCCTGAGATCACAACCTGACCCAAAATCAAGAGTCAGACACTCAACCAACTGAGCCACCCAGGCTCCCCTTGTTTGCTTATTTTAAAGTAAATTGCCCCTACTGTGGGCCTCAAACCCATGACCCCAAGGTCAAGGGTCCCACACTCCACCAACTTAGCAAGCCAGACACCCCCATAGATTTTCATTCTTTACATAAAGAGAACAAAGTTCCTTTTGAAAGAATAGATTTTCTTTTTTACCACAGCCTTAATTATTACCATTTCTGTAGCTAATTTTTCGTTTGCAGTTGTCCACTAAATATCAGTTGGGTCAGGCCAGGTTAAAATTTCAGTGGCTTAAAAGGAGCAGGCTTTTTTTCTTGCCCATATTTGTCCTGGAGGCTCTGCTCTGCATTTTGTTCACTCAGGGACCCAGATGATAGAGCAGCCACCCTCTTGCTGGGTACAAGAAGAAAAGAAACTTGTGGAGGATCTCATTCCAGCCATTAGTGCTTCACTTCTACTCACCTACTTGGTTTATACTCTTAAGGCATTGATCAGAACTGGTCACATGGCTTTGCTCACTACAGAGGGACAAAGGGGTTCACTATTCTTGTTCCCAGGAGAGTGTGATCTTGGGAGAAGCACAAGTGATGATCACAGACACCTGTCAGTTTTTTTTTTTTTTTTTTTTTTTTGACACCTGTCAGCTGTATCAGAGTTGTCAGATGTTCCGTTTAGAATTTCTAGTGTTTGGATTTGTACATTTTTCTTTTAGCACAGCAATAGAGTGTAATGTCTTCCCAGTTCTGCATAGAACTTCCTGCAGAATGAAAATATTCTGAGCTAATCTCTTTGCTCTTTTCTGCATGATCTTACTTAATCCTCCTACAGTCCTATGAGGTAGAAACTACTATTTTCATATTTTAATGATGAGCTGGTATTGAGGAAAATTAAATCATTTGCCCAGAAGTGGGTTAACTAATAAGTAGCAGATTCATCTCAATCTTGATCTAATTCCAGAGCTCAAGCTTTTAATCTTATTTATTTGTATCTTAAGGCTTGAGTGTCCCCAACTTTAAAATGAGAGGTTTATTAGACTAGCTCTCTAGACAAGGGGCTTGCTGACTTAAAAATTTGCCCACCTTCTGATAACTAGCGTAGCAGTTGTTTGTCTGTGCTTTGAAATGCTAGCCCTAACAAGATTTGGCCTTTCCTGGAAGCAGGGAACCAGAACCTACTACTGAATAATTTTAAAATGGAGATCTTGATATGGCAGGGAAACATGATTCATGGCAATACAAGTTATATTTCTTTGCCCAGTTGTAGCATGGACCTTGACAACCAGACCTCCTTGTAGCTTGTTTCTGATCAAAATGTTGAGAGCCAGCATGCTTTGTGAATGGAGGATATATGCACAGTAATAAATCAGGTGCTTTCTTTGGTCTTCTAAATAAATTCAACAGTTAGGAGACCAGCTTTTTTTTTTTTTTTTTTAAGATTTTATTTATTTATTCATGAGAATACACAGAGAGGAGAGAGAGAAGCAGAGACACAGGCAGAGGGAGAAGCAAGCTCCATGCAGGGAGCCTGATGTGAGACTCGATCCCAGGTCTCCAGGATCACACCCTGAGCTGCAGGCAGCGCTAAACTGCTGAGCCACAGGGGCTGCCCAGGAGACCAGCTTTTAAAATAGGCTAAACTTTGTGGCCCCTGGGTAGCTCAGGCATCTGCCTTTGGCTCAGGTTGTGAGCCTGGGGTCCTGGGATCGAGTTCCACATCGGGTTCCCTGCAGGGAGCCTGTTTCCCCCTCTCCCTCTGCCTATGTCTTTGCCTCTCTCTGTGTCTCCCATGAATAAATAAAATCTTTTTTTTAAGTGGATTTTTTGCTAGATTTTTATATTCTTTTTAAAGCTTGTGTTGTTTTTGTCATAAAATGGGTATTCCTTATTAAAAATAATCACAGGTGTATGCGTGTCTAGAAATTGTGTATTCATGTACTGTTGGTAGGTATATAAATAGATATGTCTATTTAAAAAGATAATTTGACAGTAACTGTTAACAATTTTAAATTCTTATGTTCTTGGTCCTAGCCATTGGCCCTTCTGGGAATTTGTCCTATGGAAATGTTTGCCACTGTCCACAGATTTATGTACAAGAATGCCTGTTAACAGTGGAGAATGGTGCTTCCATCTACTGGAGTCCTGAGTAGATGTTGAAAAGATGAGACTTAAAAAAAAAAAGATGCAACTTATATGTATGTACAGTATGGAATTATGTCCACAGTTTGTTGTAAAGTGAGAAAAGCAGGTTATAAAATAAAGTATGTAGGGGTATCCCTGGTGGCTCAGCAGTTTAGTGCCGCATTCGGCCCGGGGTGTCGTTCTGGAGTCCCGGGATCGAGTCTCACATCGGGCTCCCTGTGTGGAGCCTGCTTCTCCCTCTGCCTGTGTCTCTGCCTTTCTCTCTGTGTCTCTCATGAATAAATAAATAAAATCTTTAAAAAAATAATAGTAAAATAAAATAAGTGTGTAGTATGATCCCACGCATAAGGTAGAAGAAACCTTTATGTATGTGTTTATGACATGATGGGAAAATGTGAAGGTGCCTGGCTGGCTCAGTTGGAGGAACATGTGACTTTTTTTTTTTTTTTTTAAGATTTTTATTTATTTATGAGAGACAGAGAGAGAGGTAGAGACACAGGCAGAGAGAGAAGCAGGCTCCATGCAGGGAGCCTGATGTGGAACTCGATCCCGGGTCTCCAGGATCAGGCCCTGGGCTGAAGGCAGCGCTAAACCGCTGAGCCACCCAGGCTGCCCCCTGGAATATGTGACTCTTGATCTCAAGGTCGTGAGTTCAAACTTCGGGTTGGGAGTAGAGATCACTAAAAAAGGAAAAGAGGGATCCCTGGGTGGCGCAGCGGTTTGGCGCCTGCCTTTGGCCCAGGGCACCATCCTGGAGACCCGGGATCGAGTCCCATGTCGGGCTCCCGGTGCATGGAGCCTGCTTCTCCCTCTGCCTGTGTCTCTGCCTCTCTCTCTCTCTCTCTCTCTCTCTCTCTCTCTGTGACTACCATAAATAAATAAAAATTTAAAAAAAAAAAAAAAGGAAAAGAAAAATGTCTGAGAATAGCAAAGATTTCGAGGGTGTCTTTCCAGGTGCCACTGGCAGAGTTTTGATAGGGATAGTAGTGGAAAATAGGACTTTCGGTATTTATGTATAATTTCTGCTCAATGGGGAGTCTGTTTCTCCCTCTGCCCTCCCCCCTGCTCGTGCTTTCTCAGTCTTTAAAAAAAAAAAAAAATGTAAAGTCACTTTCTCATTCCTCAAAGTTATCTGTTGTTAGGAGTTTGAATTATTCCTTTGTAGAGATTTATTTTCTCTGCATATACATACACATAATATATTGCATATGCTACTTGTTTTGCCACAAAGGGAACAACACCAAATATCACGTTCTATGCCTTGTTTTTTTTCCTTACCTAAAAATACATTGTGGACATTTCCCATAATGGTAGGGAAATGTGGGAAAATGTCCTTCCTCCTTCTTCTCCTCCATTTCCTCTTCCCCCTTGCCTTCCTCCTCTTGTTCACTGAATGGTGTTTCTTGTTCTGGACAATACATAATTTATTTATTCAGTCTCCTGTTGAAAAACATGGTTTCCAGCCTTGTGTTCTAAACAGTGGTGGCTGTCTACAGGTGTGTATATATACACATATGCACACAGACAGGTGTGCAAATGTGTCTGTAGAATAAATACCTCAGAATATACTGATGTGTGTACACTTTGTATTTTGATGGACATTGCCAGAATGCTGTCCAGTATGTCACCCCCATCTGTATCATATAAAGGCAAAACCGTGGTTTTATTTATTTATTTTTTAAGATTTTATTTATTTATTCATGAGAGACACACAAAGAGAGAGGCAAAGATACAGGCAGAGGGAGAAGCAGGCTCCATGCAGGGAACCCAACACAGGACTCGATCCTGGGTCTCCAGGATCACACCCTGGGCTGAAGGCGGCACTAAACCACTGAGACACCCGGGCTGCCCAAAAATAAAATTTCTTTTTAAAAAACCGTAGAAATGTGTATTATACTTCAGTAAAAGGCTGTTTAAAGCATCTAGTCCAACTCTTTCATATTAGATAAAACCCTAAGAGTTGAAAGGTTCCCCTCTCTCTCCCACTATATGCAGCTGAGGCTTCTTGAGAGCCTTGTGTTAAAAGCCAGAGCCCTTGCCTGTCTTGCCAAGACTGGACTAGTGATGCTCTTGGCACCCAGAAGTGCTGTGAATGTGTGATCATGTTTCTCACTCTGAGGCCCTTGAAGAATAGCATGTGTCTGAGCGGCTGCTGATGTTCAAATGGAGTTTCTGGTTTGATAGCTCATACCACTGTGTTTGGGGAAAATCCGCTGCACACGAAGTCTACAGACAGACACCAGAAAGGTTTGCTGACTGCTGAGAAAGGTTGTCTGTTATGCCAGGCCTGCCTTGCACTCGTGATTTCTCCTACTCACTCCATCTTCTCACTGCATCTTAATCTGTACTCTCTGCTGCTGCTTTTTTTTTTTTTTAAGATTTATTTATTTATTCATTTATAATAGAAAGAGAGGCAGAGACACAGGAGGAGGGAGAAGCAGGCTCCATGCCAGGAGCCTGATGCAGGACTTGATCCCGGGACTCCAGGATTGCGTCCTGGGCCAGAGGCAGGCGCCAAACTGCTGAGCCACCCAGGGATCCCCTCTGCTGCTTCTTTCTGATCATTTTTAGGCCAGTCCCTGTTTCACATAATTGTAACCTCTTCAAAATTATTTGCTCACAGTGAAAAGGAAACCGATTTCAATTTAACCTTCTTGGTCTGCTTTGGGAGGATGGTAGAGTGGTGAATTCCAAGGAATTATTTGCATGGTGTGTGGCTCCAAGATGGGAGATTTTCAGCATCCAAGATTCCTTTATTTTGCTGTGGAGATTGTATCTGGAAACCTTCTGGAAGTCAAAGCATAGTTGGATATTTGAACATTTCCTGTGGTCAAAAATTGTTGCCTTTGGAGATTAAGATCTATTCTGAGCATTGCATACACACACTGTTGACTTTGCTAGTGCTGGTGGTAGCACATCTTTGTGGATGCCCTGTTTGATCATGAGTTAAAAATAATGGCTAAATTACAAGAGCCAATCCTCTTAATATAAGATGACCTCATGAACATGGTGTGTTCTGTGTCCTGATAATACCAAGAGATTTGTGTAAACCTCACCTGAGGTAAGTATGTGAAGTCCATACTGGCTTCCCCTTAAATCCTAAACATCCCTGACACATGGAGGAAGTGTTAAAGAAAGCTCTTGATCCATTCATTCTAAAGGGACACTGGTAAGTACAGCTCTGGGGGAGGGTTCCCAACATTCCAGATAGAATGTTGGAGTAAGTCCTTATTTTGAACTAGACAGGGCCTCCTGTAGGTGGGCTCTCCTTCCCTAGGGAATTCCCTTGTTAGGTCTTACTGCAAGGCGCTAGCCCACCTTACCACTTTCTTCCCTTTTGTTTTCCTTTATCCTGTGCCTGCCGCCCTCCCCTCTTGTCTCAGTACATCTATCTGTTATCAGAGGCCCAGTGTGAATCCTGCCTTCTTGCTGACAAACTGTCCTTATTATCTTTAAGTGTGATTTCACTTCTCACGTCTTTACCTTGTCTCCCTAAGGTACCATCACCCAAAAAGACATGGCAGCCCCACTGTACGTGGAATTCAGTAGAGTGTGACCTAGTAGTATGCTTTCAATAATGATTGATTGCTGTGGTATTCTATTGTTCACATCATGCTATGTCATACCATATCACCAGAGATGAGATTATTACAGATTGAAAATTCAATTTCTGACTTTGTGAACTTGAGCAGGTGACATCTTCTTTATACCATAGCCCACCCTCCACTGAAAAACTGGGATACAACAATTTTCAAGTTCTGACTGACTCAGCTGGTTATGTCTGCATTTGGGATCGTATTTGCATGACAGGGCAGTTTCATTTCAGCAGAGGGCTTGATGTGGCTTGTTGGAGCTTAGAGGGATAAGATTTTACCTTGGGTTTTAAGGTCAATATGTGAATTGTGTAAGAAGAAAGAATAGGCCTGAGCCAATGTGGACCCATGGTAAGACAGTCTCAAAAACTTGCAGAAATGAACAATCCCGGTGAGTCTTTGGTGGCCTGTCCCAATATAAAACATGGATTTAAAGGGATTTATTTCCCCTTCATATTTTCATCCAGTTACCGTAATGCCATCTTTTGATATCCTTCCCTTATATTTTGTGTCATTCACTTTACTATTAAATCCTATAAATTCTTTTTAAAGAGTTTTGTTTTATAGGTTAATTTTTTTTTCCAAAATCGTATTTCCTAAGTTGTTAGTTTATAATGTGTATAATTAGTCTTTTTCAACTCCACTTCTTATCCCCCCTCCCCCATAGCTCTTTTTACTAGTAAATTCTATAGCCTCGTAATGTTTAGTTTTTACTATCCTAAGAGAGTAATCAAGGCCTGCCAATTCCCTTAGGTGCTTGGAGGTTCAGAAATGAATAGGACAGTTCAAATTGCCCTAGAAGGGCTCTCAGTCTAGCAAAGATTATTGTCAAGGCCAAGTCAGTAAAGGGAGTAGTTGGTTGGAAACCTTCCATCTTTCTCCAGCCCCCGTGCCCAGCTTCATTTATATACCCAGGAGCCCCCAGGGTCCACCGGGCAATCTTCCAACCTGTCCCTGTGTGATATTTTCTTTTGGATCTTTCAAGGATAGTTTTACTTTTTTTCTTTTTTTGCCAAATAATCTATGTGGGGTTTTGTGGTGGGTTTTGTTGTTGTTGTTGTTGTTTGTTCAGTGTATTTTAACCATTCCATTGAGATTTTTATTTGGTTTATGTTTAAAATGCAGTTGAACATCTTTGTGATATATGGTCTTTCAATTCAAGATCATGCTATTTGCTTTCTTTTTCTTTCTTGAGGATTTATTTATTGATTTGAGAGAGAAGGAGCATATGCATGAGAGGATGAGGGAGAGAGAGAATCTCCAGTAGATTCCACACTGAGCACAGAGCCCAACATGAGGCTTGATCCTACGACCCTGAGATCACGACCTGAGCAGAAACAAAGAGTTGTTCTATTAATCGACTGAGCCACCCAGGCACCCCCATATTTTCATATTTAGTATCATTGCAATTGTTTGTCTTTACTTTCTAGGGTTGATGGGGTGGAGTGCACACAAATAAGTTAGTTTATCAATTGATAAATATTTGGGGGCCTGTCGAGTACAGGCATTTTTAATGCTGAGGAGCTCCTGCAGGAATTAAAGGCTGGGTCCCATTGGAGAGATAACTGCATGGAAGAGAACATTTACAGTAACTAGTTCATGGCAGTGAGTCTGCCCAATGTCCACGAGGCTGAGGCATTAGACAGAAACTAGGGAAAGAAGAAAATCCATCCCTCCAGCTGGCTTGGTACATGTCAGGGATGGTGGCCAGGCCTGAAAGGTATCTTGGATCCTGTAACAGACACTGGATGAGGAAGAAATCCTCCAGGCAGGGGACGTTGGCTGCACAAGGGTGTTGGAGTTGAGAGGTGCTACTGACCATAGAGCTCTGTTGCCCTCGAGTCCTTTGAATGTCAGACTCTGGCATTTGGACTTGGCCAGGCCTCTTTGGACCCTCTGTCTGGGATCCCTAGGATCCCAAGGAAGTGCTTCTACGTGGCGTAGGGGAAGGCAGGCCACCAGGTTTAGTTTCAGATTTCATTTGCAACGGGGATTTTGTTGTTCCCAAGAAAGCTTATCAACCCTTGCTATCACCAATGGGAAGGCAGGGTTTGAAGGTTTTCATCTTAGAGAACTTGCTGAACTGAAACAGCATGGAGCTCTCTGAGTCCTCTCTGTATTTACCTTCCCGTTTGAGTCACTGATTAGTCGGTCCTCAGGGGCTAGATTCTGGTCCCACCTCTGCATTTAGTCTGTCTTCTGGCTGGCTGATGGGTGTGGTCTCTCAGTAACTGGACTTGAAGCTTCTCCGCTTATGTCCTTCTTGGTCCTTTATCCCCACGCTGCTACAAATGGTTGTCAATAATAAATGAGATTGTGTTATCTTCCCCTGTTTAAAATTCTTCAGTGGCTCTCCATTACCTCCTCAACAAAGTTTTAATGCTGTTGCCATCAGGATCCAGTCTTCCCCCACCCCCCACCCCCCATTATCTAGCCTCACCTCTGGCCATTTCTTTCATCTGCAAAGATAAAATTCAGCTGTTCACATTAGAACTATCTGCATTCCTTAAGCTTTTGTGATACCCCTCATGTGCAGTGTCTTCACTTGCCATTCCATTTCAGGAGTCCCTTCCTGGAGTCCTTCTGTGACCTCCCCGCTGAGCCAGGACCCCCCAGCCCACCCACGTTCTATAGGGCTCTGTGCAGTCCTCTGTGACTACTCAATCACACTGAACTCCAATTGTTTTCCTTCCTCAATAGATCCTAAGTTCCTTGAGGGAAGGGACTGGGTCTTCATCATTGTATCCAACAACTAAGGACACAGGGCTATAATACATGGCTATGAATGACTGACTGGTATAAAAACATTCAAAAGACCTCTTTCCTCGGGCAGCCCTGGTGGCTCAGCGGGTTTAGCGCCATCTTTAGTCCAGGGCATGATCCCGGGGACCTGGGATCGAGTCCCACATCGGGCTCCCTGCATGGAGCCTGCTTCTCCCTCTGCCTGTGTCTCTGCATCTCTCTCTTTCTGTGTCTCTATGAATAAATAAATAAAATGTTTAAAAAAAAAAAGACCTCTTTCCTCAAAATTTCCATTCAGTGGAAACACGGAATTGTTTGCAATAAGTAGTAAAAAGATGTATAGAATAGGAACCTTGAGCAAGGTTGTAGTATCGGAGTAGAAACCGAGTTCCCTGTATTCTTAGTGTAAGGGGTGGAGGGGGTACTGCTGAAAGTCCAGGGAACATGGGAAACTTCCGAGGTAAGGTATTTAAGTGGACAGAAAAGGAAGAAAGGGGACTGAGAGTCGGAACAGGGCAAGAAAGCAAACGAATCCGGCTGCCGGGATTAGTAGGAGACGTAATGTCCTGAGTTCAGGTGCTGGTCATGGAGACTCAGACACATCTTTCCTGGGTTTGGGGAAATGTTTGAAAATCATTTTAGAATTAGGGTTTGAAATAATACAAAGAAGGCAGCATTACTCATTATAGGCAAAGAATGCTAACCACTCAGATGTCTAGTTGACGAATAGATAAAACACAGGCTCTTCATACAGTGGAATATTATTCGTCCATAAAAAGGAACAGAGTATTCATGCACACTACAACAAGGGTAACTCTTAAAAACAATACGCTAAATCAAAGAAACCAGTCACAGGGACACATATCTGAGGACTCTGCTCTATGATAATGTTCCAAACAGGCAGATCTGTAAACACAAGAGAGTAGACTCGTGGTTACCATGGGCTTTGAGGACAGAGAAATTTGTAGTGACTGCTAAAGATTGTGGAATTTATTTTTGGGGTTGATGAAAATGTTCTAAAATTGATTGTGATGTTGGTTACACAATTCTGTACATTTACTTAAAAACCTTCCAACAGGGGCACATTATATGGTATGTGAAATGTACCTCAATAAAGTTGTTATAATATTATAACAGTACATGGAGAGGGGCACCTGGGTTGGCTCAGTCTGAAGCATCTGCCTTTGGTTCATGTCCTAGTCCCCAGGTCCTGGGATCAAGCCACGCATTAGGCTCCCTGCTCAGTGGGGAGTCTACTTCTCCCTCTGCCTCTGTTGTTCCCCCCACTTGTTCTCTTTCTCTCTCTCTCTCTCTCTCTCTCTTTTAAGATTTTATTTATTCATGAGTGACAGAGAGACATAGAGAGGCAGAGACACAGGCAGAGGGAGAAGCAGCAGGCTCCATGCAGGGAGCCCAATGTGGGACTACATCCTGGGTCTCCAGGATCATGCCCTGGGCCAAAGGTGGCACTAAACCGCTGAGCCACCCAGGCTGCCCTCTCGCGCTCTCTCTCTGTCAAATAAATAAATAAAATCTTTAAAAAAAAAAAAAAAGCAATACACAGAGGATAGATGGATGAATAGATGCTCCACTTCAGGTTTGTACTTAACATTTTCAGTCCATAGTGGCCAGTATTAAGTTGAAGGTGGGTCCTTGGGCAGCCCTGGGGGCGCAGTGGTTTGGCGCCGCCTGCAGCCTGGGGTGTGATCCTGGGGACCCGGGATCGAGTCCCACATCAGGCTCCCTACATGGAGCCTGCTTCTCCCTCTGCCTGTGTCTCTGCCTCTCTCTCTCTGTGTCTATGAATAAATAAATAAAAATATTTTTTTAAAAAAAGGAAAAAAAAAAGAAGAAGGGGAGTCCTTAAAGAAGAGACCTAAAAAAAAGAAGAAGAAGAAGAAGAAGAGACCTGCCTGACAAAGCTTCCTCACTGCTTGATAATATTTCTGAGTCTCAAGTGCCCTGGTGCTGCTCCTCCATTGTTCTCCCAGTCTAGCAAGCAGGGGCTGGGATGGCGTTGGAATCCCTCCCAGTGACTGAGTATTTACATGAGCGGCAACATGCAGACCGTTAAAGAACACTCTTCCTTCAAGGATCTAAAGACAGAGAGTTTGACCATCCCATCCTAAATAAGTGCTGGATGAATTGTTTCTGTGGGTGTCCTCTACCTGAGAGAAGCAGTGGATTTTCTTTTTTTTTTTTTTTTTTTTTTTTTTTTTTTTTTTTTAGCAGTGGATTTTCTATCCTAGCCCCTTGGTCTCTGAACTCATGCCATTGTTAGATCTCTCTTACGTCTATTCCTGGGTTGGATCCAGCTTCTGAGATTACCTCCATCCTTGTTTCTCTTTCTGTCCTCTCCATCTTCAGGAATCCTTCCCTGAATACCCATTCTCTCACCTGTTCAAGGCAAGGTGAAGTGTTACTACCAGTAGAACCAGTAGGTTCTCTGCCGCTTCGCTTCTGTGTCCTGCAACACTGCTACCCTGTATGGAACCTTAAGGGCAGGAACTGTCTCTTCTTTGCCATCACGTAGCATAGCACCTGACATGTAGTAGGCACTCGGGTATTTACCAAAGGAGTAAGTGTCTTCCTCCTGTGCACTAAGTTGGCTAGATTAGGGCAGTTAAGGAAATTAAGTCACTAGATGCAACATGAATGCTGGAGGATTGATAACTTGAAGATCTCTTACTGGCTAGAGTCGGTGTACACCTTTGGTTTTCTTTCTTTTTTTTTTTTTTTTAAGATTTTATTTATTTATTCATGAGAGAGAGACAAAGAGAGACAGGCAGAGGGAGAAGCAGGCTCCATGCAGGGAGCCAGATGTGGGACTCCATCCTGGGACTCCAGGATCACGCCCTGGGCTGAAGGTGGCACTAAACCGCTGAGCCACCCAGGGATCCCAACTTTTGCTTTTCTTTTTCCTTGCCCAGGCTCTTATAGTGCTTACAAGTTTTGTTTCACCTTTGAAGGCTGTAGGAAGCTCCTATCACAAAGGGCTATCTTTGGAGTTTGCTGAAATATTTGTTGTTGAAGGACTTAGTGCTATTAGAGCAGATAACTTGGTGAAAAGCAGATCTTCAGATCCCTGGATTCTCTAACTTAAAGGACTGTGTGGGCAGGTGTGTTTTTTACTTAAAGATGCTTAACCTGGGATCTGTGGGTAGGCTCCTGGAGGTCTGTGAACCCCTGAAAATCAGTGCAGAGATTGTGTGTGTGCACACGCATGCACACTGTGGATAGACCAGAACCTATAGCCTTCTTCATTGGGTTAGCAAAGTGAGGAGAGTCTCCTCCCAAGAGGTTAAAGACAGCTATGCAGCCAAGTGTTTGTGGAATACCTACCATATGACCCAGAGTAAGCAAGGATGACGGCACACCCTTGTCCTCAAGGAGTTTATGGTCCAATAAAAGTAAAAAGATTTGGCCCTAAAGCAGAGCTGACAAAAGAGAGCTTTGTGAAGTCTGGGGAGGTAGAGTTCTGGGACTTAAAGGATAGCAGACATAAACTGATTGAGCCTAGACCAAATAGTTTTCTCTTCACAGGGATCCAGGGCAGGAGACTTCATAACTTCCCAGTGATTCCATGCACCCTGGTACCCAAAGTAGGTGTAGTCCACCTCCAGCTCTACTGTCTGCCTGTCCCCTCCCACTGGATCCTTTCCGAATGGAGAGTCATTCACTGATCACATACATATACAGTATGTTCATGACACAACAGCAGTAATGGCAGCTAATAACAGTGTTTTTATGTGGTAAGGTTAACTCCTGGCTTTATTTCCAGTGTCTCACCTCCATGTTGTAGGTTGAAGTAGACAACCGTCAGGGGTTTTATTCCTCCCTGCAGAGAGATGGCCTAGCATGCATCTCTCTGTTGTGTCTTCATAGTGACCATGAGAAAGTCTCCCAGTATTAGAGAGCACTTTGATACATGGTTCCCAGTTCTTCCGAACACACCAACCACATCTTTCCTGGAACTGCCGTGCAAAAAACCACAACAGGGGCAACCTGGGTGGCTCAGCGGTTTAGCACCACCTTCAGCCCAGGGTGTGATTCTGGAGACCCGGGATCAAGTCCCGCGTTGGACTCCCTGCATGGAGCCTGCTTCTCCTTCTGCCTGTGTCTCTGCTCTCTCTGTGTCTCTCATGAATAAATAAATAAATCTTAAAAAAAAAAAAATTGACACATGGAAAATGGCTGCTAAGTGTTTGGAATAAGTAATATGCATAGAATTTTCAGCTTTATAACTGAGAGCAAATTTACAGTGTTGCTTCTGATGAGAGACAGCAGGACAAAAGGCCAAACTATTACTTGAGCTGATTTCCTACCGCTATTGGTGAACTCCCAGGTTACTTAATCTAATTGGGAAATGCTCTTTATGCAGCGCAGAGATTTTGACAGAAAGGGACTATCTGTAGGTAGTGTGGCAGGTGTGACCCTGAGCAAGCCTCCTCAACTTCTAAGGCTCAGTTTCCTTGACTGTAAAATGAAGATAGAAACCACTCCCTTGCAGGGTGGTTGGTGGGTATTTAGGGAGATAATATGTACAGAGTGCCAATTTGGAGCTTACATTGCCAGGTCCAGTGCTAAGTGCTTCGATGAGTCTTATTTAATTCTCTTAGCGGTCCTCTGAGATGGATGTGATATCCAATTTTCTAATCAGGGAAATGAGATTCAGAAAGATGAAGGGATGCTGGAATTCTCACCCAGAGCCATTACCTTCTTGGCCATATTGCCTCCCTGTACTGGGATAATTTGAAGCCCAAAGAAGATAGTACCCTAGCAACTCCTGGAGCAATGGAGTCAGGCCAGCTAATATTGGACTCTGCCACATCAAATATCCTTCTTCCTCTCTAACTGCATGAGAGGTGTTGTTTTCCTCTCTTTTCCAACACCACTTCTCCAGCTCTCTGACACCAAGTAGATGTTCTACAATTCAGTTCTGACACTGACTACCTACCCAGAGTTAGTTACTGTCAGACTCTGCAGGTTTAAGGACTTAGTCTCACAAGATTGTCCTCACTTCAGACACCAGTTCCAAGTATTAGATCCTCAAGTTACCCACACTTCTCTCTGACTTGGCCAGAGTCCCTTAATCTCTCCCCAGATTCAGTAATTTGATGGAATGGCTTACAGAACTCTGGACAAAGCTATACTTTTACAGTTGGTTATAAGGGATACAACTCAAGAACAAATGGAAGAGATGCTAAGGCAAGGTACAGGGGATGGGGCATGTGCCCTCTCTGAGCGAGCCACCGCCCCAGCACCTTGATGTGTTCCCCAACCCAGAAGCTTTCCAAATCCTCTTGTTAGGGGTGTTATGGAGGTTCCATTAGTTAGGCATGGTTGATTAAATCATTTACTGTTGGTGATTGGGCTCCATCTCTAGCCCCTCTCTTGGGGGGGAGGGCTGAAAGTTCTATCTCTTTAATCAAAATTTGATCTTTGTGGAACCAGCTCCTACCCTGAAGCTATATACCACCCGCACCCAGCAAAGTCACCTCATTATCATAAATTCAGGTAAGGCTGGAAAGGACTTATGAGTAACAAAAGACATTCTTTTTTTTTTTTTTTTTTTAATAATTTTCTTAATTTATTTTTTATTTTACGATAGTCACAGAGAGAGAGAGAGAGGCAGAGACATAGGCAGAGGGAGAAGCAGGCTCCATGCACCGGGAGCCCGACGTGGGATTCAATCCTGGGTCTCCAGGATCGCGCCCTGGGCCAAAGGCAGGCGCCAAACCGCTGTGCCACCCAAGGATCCCACAAAAGACGTTCTTATCTTTAAGGAAATTCCAAGGGTTTTAGGAGTTCTGGGCCAGGAACTGGGGACCAACTCCTATATTTCCTATTATCCCACACTGCTCCTGCCTTTCCTACAGGGTTCCTAAATTTCAGAAATTGCCAATGGGCTTCCTTTGCCCTTCTGAGGGCACCAAGCGCTGAGGAGGCAGCTGTCCTCTGAGACTGGGAAGGAACAACCAGAAGAGCACAGCCCTGGGCCAGCGTGCTTCTTGTCAGTGTGGGGAGAACCCTTTGCTCAGGCTTTTTCTTCCCAGATAACCTTATATACTTTATATAGTATAATTGTCAAAGTACCGCTGATTGCTCTTTATAAGAAAGAAAACAAATCTCGGAATCTTCTGCACAGAGGCCACTCACAGCCCTTTGGAATAGAAAGGACCCACATTCTGCCTCTTTCTTCTGTGCTTCAGGCTGCTGAAGCTGTGAACTTTGTAGCATCTGAACAGATTTGGAATTTTAACCAAGTTCTTAAACACTTGGGAAGCAACTACCCTCCAAAAACCTCCATAGTTCCATCCACATTCATCATAGCCATTTTCTAGAGCTGTCGTGGAGACTTGGTGGGACCAGAGCTGTTAAATCCAGTCAGCTATTTCCCTGCCATCAGCCCAGATCTCTGTGATTCTGTCTTTCAGAGAAGGCAGCTAATTTCAGTATAGATACTCCCATCTATCACTGTAACAATTTAATAGGTGCAGTTATGGCTGGAATACACCAACAGGCTTTATGTGAGTAATTGCCATATTTATACTGCTTTGAATTGATGATAAAGTGCTGAAATAGGTGTGCAGTCTAATCTGCTGTGATTTTTATGGGGGTTTTGTGTTACTTAATCTCTCCCTCCCTCTATAATTCTAGGTTTGTTAGCGAGTTGCTTTCTCATAATCTAAATAGTTGTAAAACAAAGGTTTCTCCACTTCTTTTTTGACTGCTTCCCATGTGCCCATTTCTCACCACCCTCCTATTTTCTGCTCACTTATAAGTCAGACACAGGGCAGCCCAGGTGGCTCAGCGGTTTAGCACCGCCTTCAGCCCAGGGTGTGGTCCTGGAGTCCTGGGATCAAGTCCCACATCAGGCTCCCTGCATGGAGCCTGCTTTTCCCTCTGCCTGTGTCTCTGCCTCTCTCTTTGTGTCTCTCATGAATAAATAAATAAATAATCTTTAAAAAAAAAAAAAAAAAAGACACCAGCTGCTTGCATCCTAAAAATGCCCCCCTTGCCACAAAAGCAGGCAGTCGGCTCTACTTTGGCCTGTTGCAGATAAGCAGAATTTGTGTAGCTTGTGACTCGGCGTTGCTAGCGGATTTCCTCAGGACCCAGTGCCCTGATCAGAACAGCATGCCCTGGCAAGCTGCCTGGAGCGCCCAGCAGCCAAAAGGAGTAAAGCTTGTTTCACAGAGTAATCCTGCCCTTCCATCCAAGACAGAAATAGTTTGGGTGGAAGCCCAAATCCCCGAGACAGTTCCGACAGGCCTACTCAGTTAGTAGCCAGGCTGCTCTGCCCTTGGCGAGCTGAGAGAGAAGGGGCTACACTTGCTCCTACAAGCCTGTCCCTTAGAGCAGCCCTAGGACCTCTGTCTCCACTCTGTACCTCCCTGGAGCCCGCTCACCTGTGCCAATGAACAGTTCTGAGGGGAACTCCTTTGGCCCTCACTCACACTCTCTCCTTCATGCACATGTGTGTGCGCGTGTTTTTCTGTCCAGCTTCTGGCAGGGGTGCAGCCCGCTTTGCAGGGGATCCCAGTCAAAGCTGAACTATGGCCATGCCCTGCTAAAGTGAAGAACCCAGATCGAAGCCTCACACAGAACAGCAAATGAATGACCCCAGTGAGATAATGACTTATTACTAAGTCCCCAAGACCTCTGCAGGGATCAGTGAAGGCAGGGAGCACGGACCCTCATCCAGTGCATAAAGGCAGGTAGGAGTTGGGCAAGCTTGTTTTTGAAACCCTTACTCTTTGCCGGTCACCCCTAAGGCTTTCAGTCCCCTACATTCCAGGGCCTGGGAAGGCCTGCCAGGATGCCTGGAGGCATGAGGCTAGTTGAGAACACACAACTCCAGTCCATTTCTTCCCTCTCTTCAACAAGAGAAACTGCACTTTTCCTTTTAGGCATTTATTTCTCTTCCCCTTCTTTCCAGGGTAGTTGCTGAAAGACTCCTTCAGGTATGAGCTACTGTAGCAAATCCAGGTACCTAGATGGGTCACCGGAAAATCTTGCCCACTCCCGCAGCCTACTAGGGGGCCAGCATGCAGCAGATAACTTCACAGCTGTCTGGGAACTTTGCAGTATGCTGGTGCTATGTGAGAACACGCAGAGCCAAAGGAGTGTG
Source organism: Vulpes vulpes (assembly GCF_048418805.1). Taxonomy (NCBI): domain Eukaryota; kingdom Metazoa; phylum Chordata; class Mammalia; order Carnivora; family Canidae; genus Vulpes; species Vulpes vulpes. Next base: position 13,859,097 of record NC_132780.1, read on the forward strand.
GGGATTTGGGGCCAGGCCACCTGGGTTCAAGTACAGCCCTGCCTTTCATTAGCCATTCGTCAGCCGTGTGGCTCAGTCTCTCCCACTGTAAAATGGGAATTATAATAGTGGTAGTGCACAACTCACAGGTGCTTGTGAGGCCTTGCTGAGATGGTGCACGTCAGATGCCTGGCCCTGAGCCTGGCCCGTGGTAGAAGCACTACATAAATAGAAACTGTTAACCATAACACACTTAACTTAGATCCAGGGGTCAGGGAAGCCCTCACTGAGGGAGTGAGGTTTAGCCAGCTAGAAAAATGGAGATAAAAGTAGAAGGAACAACCTGTAGGAAGGCCCTGAGGCAAGAAAGTGCCCCCGCTTCCAAGCCAGTGTGATGGAGGTGCAGGGGAGCAGGCTCGGGCGGTGACGCAGGCCACCCCAGGCCACGTGTGGTAGCATTGGTATTCTAGATTTGAAGCAGAAGGATTATCAGCCTATGGGGATCACAACTCCATTTCCTATCTGAGGATTATAGGCCTCTAACCTATGAAAAATGCCCTTCTTAGTGAGGAGAAGGAAGCCAGGAAAGGAAGGATGCTCCACTGTGATTGGTGACATCTTTGTTCCTTTTATGGTTCATTAGGAATCAAGAACCTGAGAGAAGTTAACCTCTGCCCTCATTAATGCTTGGGAGGAATCTGCCTTGACCTCAAGGGCCTTTCTACTTGAGAGTATGTTGGAAAGGAAGTTGGCATTATACACACTGGGCTGGTGGTAACACATTGTATCTGTGTGCTATCTGGGGCTGTTTCTTTGTTGGTAGCTCTTTGTTTAACCACTGAGACCCCTCACTATGGCACCACCAGCTCGCCTCAGAGTCACACTGCTATCACCCCTGTGCCACTGGGCTTGTGTCAGTGCTGACAAAGTCATGCCCGGAGCCCCAAGGATGCTCGGATTCTTGGCAGAAGGGTCTCCCAGCTGCTCCTGGCTTGGAACAGTGAATGCCGCTCTGCTGGGTACAGTCTGCTCACCTCGATCATGGGTCACACTCTCCTCTCCCTACCATCCCGGCCTGCCCGGAACAGCATCAGTTCTACCTGACCTAAAGTTCACTTCACTGTGGTTTCCTAAAAACATCTATTAGGGTATGCATTTTCTTGAAAATCGGGAAAAATACAGAGCCCCTTGTTTGGCTGAGAGCAGAGTCCAGAAGCCCTCTTTCACAGTTAATGGCACTAAATACATGGGTAGCTTATAAAGGATCAGCCAGATGCTAGAGCCATATGATGTCCCAGACCTGGTGTGATATTTTCATCTCTTCCCTCCAGATCTCTTCCCTCCCTTCCTCCTCAGCCTCAAGATTCATGACATGACTCTGTGTATATACAATAGCGTTGGAAATTTATAAAGCTACAGTGCCTACTTGTGGGGCTAACACCCGGTCAAGCAGTCATAATAGAGTGTTAGTGGCATTCTGTCATGGGGAGAAAGGAGGTCTGGCATTGCCAGAAACAGATCTTGATTGACGAGGGAATTACCAAGGGAAGACAGCTAACAAAGGGGCACTGGCGGGGCCAAAGTGACCCTAGTGTTCGGGTAATAGAAGAACCAGAAAATCATTCCAGGCACATCCAAAACAGGAAGGCAACAGGGAGATTTGGTGGGGGCTCTTTCAGGTCGTCAACAGTAGAACCACATCATAGGAATAAAGCAAGGATACTTGCCATTGGCTGCTTTTTCTCTGGCAAGGGGCAGCATTTTTTCTTGAAGCTCTTCCTCCTCGCGCCCCCCCCCCCCCCCCCCCCCCAGTTGACAGAGGAGACCGCCGAACGGGGTGTGAATGAAGAGATGAATGCATAGGACTGCACAAGGGGAACGTTCTCAGAGCCCGTACTGGATCTGGCATTTGCAGGATGTATGCTACACACCACAGACAAGAAGGGACAGAGTTAACAGCCAAGGTGGTAGGACTCCTTGTGCAGTCATCTGGGACGGAGCCTGAGTGAGCCGCTTCAGGTCCTGCCCCCACTACTTCCCCAGCTCTGTGGCCTTGGGCAAATGGCTTAGCCTTGCTGAGCCTCCATTCGCTCTCTGTAAAGGGGGAATAAAAACAGTATTTACCTCAAATAATTACTTGGTGGAATCACTGTGACAGTTCTAATGAAAAGCTAAGAAGAGTGCCTGGCACAGAGTCAGCCCTCAACAAAAGTTACCTACCATCGTTATTTTATCATTGTCACTATTCTTTCAGCATGCCACCTGGCTGGCTTTTCTATGTGCAGCTTCAGTCTTTGCAGCATCTCGACAGGAGTCTTTAATACACAACCCTGTTTTTGATGAGGAACCCAAGACTCCGAGAGGTAGAGTGATTTGTCCTCAGTCACCCAGCCAGCTGTGAGACGAGTCAGCATCGGAATCAAGGTCACTTTAGTGTCAAAGCCCGTGCATGTTTTAAACTATTTTTCTGTCAACTGGCTTGTTTTGGCTGAGCCCTCAAAACAAGCCACGCCTTCAGGCAGGCACTGCTTGCTGTTGAGGCTTGTTGAGAGTATGGAGAGGGTGGGGGCGGATGGCAAGCATTAGACTGTGGGCTTTATTTTGGGTAGATTTCTCAGCTATCCTTCGCAGCAGCCTAAGAAAGTAGGTGTTCATCCATTCTGTGATCAGGTGCACCGCAGTCAGGGGCGGGATTTGAACCTGTGTCACCCGGACAGCAAAACTCAGGTGCTCTTCCACTTGCCGGCTTGCTTTCCACTCAGATCATGTGGGTAAGGGGTTCCCTGGGTGGCTCAGTGGTTCAGCGCCTGCCTTCAGCCCAGGGCGTGATCCTGAAGTCCCAGGATCGAGTCCCGCATCAGGCTCCCTGCGTGGAGCCTGCTTCTCCCTCTGCCTCTGTCTCTGCCTTTCTCTCTCTCTCTCTCTCTCTCTCTCTCTCTCTCTCACTCTCTAATTCTCTCATTCTCTGTGTCTCTCATGAATAAATAAATAAATAAAATCTTTAAAAAGAGGGGGAGGAATCCTTGGATGGCTCGGTGGTTTAACACCTGCCTTTGGCCCAAGGTGTGATCCTGGAGTCCCGGGATCGAGTCCCACATCAGGCTACCTGCATGGAGCCTGCTTCTCTCTCTGCCTGTGTCTCTGTCTGCCTCTTTCTCTCTATGTCTCTCATGAATAAATAAATAAAATCTTTAAAAAAAAAAAAAAAAAAAGATCATGCAGGTGAGAGCAACTCCCTTAGCCCTGTGCTCTGGTTTCCTGAAAGATGCACCACTAGACTGTGGAGCGGGAACTGTTCTGTCATGAGAGGGAAACCCAGCTGCCCAGGGTCTTAGAGCTAACAAGTAAGTAGCTTCTGCTTCTGGCCTCAGCACCCTACTGCCCCCGAGCCCTTTCATCCTACGTTGAGGTGGGAGTGCTGTACTACAGGGCTCAGAAGGAGAGCCTGCATGTACTGCTGCTGGCCTTTCACTCCTCCCCAGAGGTCAACTCTCTTCAAGACAGTTTCAGTTTTATGGTGGAGGGAGTTTCTTCTCTCCCTGAGTTCTCGGCACTCCTCTGGCCTTGAAATGTAGCCCACCTGAGACTTCTTAGATGAATAAAAGAGAAGAATGCTCTATTAGATTTCAGCCCCCAGAAAAGTCAACAAAAGTTGTTTCATAGTTAAGGCCTATCTGGTGTGGGCCATTTTAGAGCACCAGCACCAATTATGGTGAGTTTTTTTTTAAAGGACTAAAGTGCTGAGTTTTTATATCTAAATATAGAATATAAAAACTAAACAAGTCAGTTTGTCTTGGAAGAGGTATCGATGTGTTGCTAGAAAGGAAACTGAGGAGGAACAAGTCCTGGTGTGAATGAGCAGAGGCCAAGCCTGACTGACCCACGCTGACTGCGGAAAGGCTCCTGGCCACAAACACTGGTGCTGAGAATTGGTGTTTGGGATCCAGGAATAAAAACGTGTTTGGACATTTTAGAAAATCAGACACATGCCCCAGCAGGAGGTGATTCTCCTTGGTTTCCAAGCTCCCAGGGCCCCTAGTGTGCCAAGTGCTAGGGAGGAGCCGGGGTGGTAGGCAGCAGCAGCTCTCACAGGGAAGTCAGGACTCACATGTGCCAGTTTTTGGCCCATGGGGAATGGCTCAGGGCCAGTGGCAGTGGGCCATCTAGCCTTCTGAGGTCATCAAAAGAGGTTTGAGGAAGACAACACCTGAAAGGCTCTGGAAAGGCACTTGTCTGCCATGTAGGGGCTCGGTAACATGTAGTGAAGGGAAGAATGAGGCCTTGAAAATGCTTTATTCCTGACATATTTGGTATCTGTTTCTCCTAGTATGTATCTTCCCCCTCCCACCATTCCAACTGTATTAAACACAGAATCAGAGATCTGAGAAGTCTGGTCCATCGCTTCTCAGCCTTTTGGCTAAGATCAAGTGTGGAGAAGTCTGGTCCATCTTCTAGAATAGCAGTTATTAAAAAGTATGGTTGGTTCTCTGGCCAGTGGCATTGGGGGCATCTGGGAATATGCTGGAAATGCACATCCTTGGGCCTCACTCCAAACTGACAGTATCAGAATTCTCTGCAGGTAGAACCCTAGCACCTGTATTACAGTAGCAAGCCTTGGTGAGTCCAACACATGCTCGGGCTTGAGAGCTGATCTAGAACATAGTAAAAGAACACAGACTCTAAAGTCAGATGGAGTTCAAGTCATAACTGCGCAGCTCTCTGACCTTGTGCCTCTTTCTTTGCCTCTTTATCTCTACATTCCTATCCGAAAAGTGGGGTTAATAATAACCTCTCTAAAGAGGCTGTTGTGAGACCTAATGTAAAAACGCATAGTAAGCACTTGTCATTATGTGCCTCTCACGTGGTAAGCATTCCATGATTTATAATTGTTGTTAGCCATCTTCCTAGACCAGGTAGTAATATTTTAAAACAGCAACCCTTAACAAATGGGAATCTGGCGAAGAGGGAGTTCTGAAGCTCTGCCCCCATGCCAAGGAGTGACAGCTGAGGCTACTGATAGGTCACATATTGAGAGAATGCTGCCTTTCCTACAGATTCTGTTCTTTGTCACAGCTCTGTTCTCTAGAGCCATTGGAACAAGACTGTTATACATGGTAGTTGTTCGGGTATTTGAAGAGAGTGACCTTGGCCGTGCAAAACTTTTTCTTGTTCTATTCCAAAAGATTAACATAGAAGATATTTGAAGGGCTTTTACAGATAGGGCTTTTTGAAAAAAGGAAAGGGAAAAAGGCTTAGAGCCAAGGCTCTGCTTTGGTAGTGGGTCTTTGGTGTGTAGAGATGCCTCAGAGTTTGGTTGAAGTTTCTTCAGTGAACTTGTGGGCATGGAATAGATCTGTAGTCACAGGGCAGTGGCGCTACTGGCAAGGCCTTTATGTTAGGCTGGCAGGTGTGAGCCAGAGTCACTCCTGGGGTGCTTCTGTGTGGGTCCCAGGATGCATAGCCCTTGGAGGCCAGTCTTACTCTGTCAGGCACCCTAGTTCTCAGCTCTGTTGAGAGCTGCCCTGCTTCAGCAACAGTCTTCATGGTGTTTGCAGTCTGCTGTAATGTAAGGCTTTTGTTTTTTTTTAATTGATGTCTGATTAGTAGCTGTGAAAATTGGTACTGGCCTAGCAAATGATACCTTTCCCAAATTATGCCATGGCGTTGTATAGGGCAGCAGCAGAATTGCTAATTTAAAATGGGATTTCGTAAAATAAACATGTGTCCCGATTACAGGAAATACTAAGTTGATGATTAATTAATGCTGTGGAACTGGCCTTGTGCTTTTAAATGCTTTGACTCTTGTGATCATCCATCTAGTGAAGTTTCAGTAGGCCCACGCCTCAGATAATTTCCAGAGAGCTGATTTGCAGCTTGTATTCTGCTCTCTGGTACGGCTGGGACAGGTGGCCACGAAGAGAAGGTGCAGAGGACTCCTCCTCTCCAAGCTGCAGGTCAGAGTTGCAAAAGGCTGGTGAATGACCTGAGGCTGTCAGGATCTTCTGCCTGTCGGTCACTCGGCCTCTCCACACTGGGACTCAGACATTGCAGCTACATTCTAAGGACTTCTTAAACTCCTGCCATTTGTGCCTTTGTTATCTCTGTGCTGGAGGGGACCAATACTCAGATAAAGGGAAGGCTATGTTTATTTCCAGGCCAGGGGGTGAAGCTTTGCGCCTGCTAACACATACCCACGGCTTGCCAAAATGGGGATGATTTCGTGTGTGTGATATGTGTTACCTGGGATGTGAAATAGGTGGAAAGTTTAAATATGTCTGAGCCCAATTTGGAAAAGTCACTGAGAAAAGAGACCATTATAAAATTAGTAGGTCCGTTCCTGACCTCCTACTTTTGGGGGTTGGCAGCAACCAGCAGCAGTGTCATCTCAGAAGCAACCCAAAATGCTGAGTGCCAGGGGGCTTCACTCAAGTGTGGCATTACTTCTGGGGGCAGCCTGTGGTCCTGACCCCACCCTGTAGGGTAGATGTCAGACATCTTCCAGAACAACACTGAGGCACGAGCGGCCAAGGCCCTAGACTTAGAATTTAACGTCTGTGGACAGCCCCGGTGGCCCAGCGGTTTAGTGCCACCTTCAGCCTGGGATGTGATCCTGGAGACCCTGGAACGAGTCCCACATCAGGCTTCCTGCATGGAGCCTGCTTCTCCCTCTGCCTATGGGTCTGCCTCTCTCTCTGTGTGTATCTGTCATGAATAAATAAATTTTTAAAAATTTAAAAAATAAAGAATTTAACGTCTGTGCAGTTTGGGGTAAGGGTTGCACCTTTCAGATCCTTGCTTTTTCTCATCTGTGTCCTCTCTACCCTGGAGCTCCTCACAAACAAGGCTGAGGATTCAGTGGCATCATCATTCGATGAGTGAATGAGTGGTAGGTGGCTGTGGGAAAGCACCTAGCTCAGTGCACAGCATAGACACACTCAGGAAATGTTAACTCCAAAACAGAAGCAGGGTGCATCCGAGGCCTCAGGTTTGGCAAGTATACGCACTTCTCCCTTCTTCCACATGAGGTGAGGGCAGCTCCTTTGTAGCTAGGCATTACCCCATAAGGTGTCCTCGGGGCTGTCCTGTTAAACCCTTGTCTTGGGGGCAAAAGGCCCATGTGCAGTTAACAGCTTTTAAGCAGAAGAATTGATGACTTTGGCTTTGATGTTCTTTAAAGGTTCACCTGCCACTATTCTGGGGCCCCAGAAATAGACTGCTTTGATCATGCCATACCTTATGGGTGCCTCTCCAGAGGCACTAATCACAGTGATAACGGACAATGAGACACTGGACTCCAGGATACAACCTCGGTGGCCCTTCGGCTAGCCAGGGTTGGTTTGGCCCTGAGATCCCATGCTGGGCTTCAGTGTGAACTTCATCATCCTTTAGAACTGGGATCTTAGGGGCACAGCCATAGACTGTGCTGAGGGTGAAGGGGGATGGCCAGTATCTCACCTGATACTGTATTATTTTGTATTACTTAAATTTTAATAAGTGTTATTTTTTTACTTACCTACCACTGTATACCAAATCAGTTACGGAAGGATCACAGAGCTAAGAAGGGGAAAAATTTGTAAAAGAACAAAAAAGAAGTGGAATGTATCTGTTCTAAGAATAGGAAATCTGTTCAAAGATAAAAACAAAGGGTGACATCATAAAGAAACTGACTGGGGCTCCTGGGTGGCTCAGTCAGTTAAATGTGTGCCTTCAGCTCGGGTCATGATTTCAGGGTCCTGGAAAGAACCCCCACATCATCGGGTTCCCTGCTCAGCAGAGAGTCTGTTTCTCCCTCTCTCCCTTCTCCCTACACCATGCTTGCTCACTCTCTATTAAGATTTTATTTATTTGACAGACAAGAGAAAACACAGGTAGCTGGAGGAGCAGAGGGAGGGAAAGAAGCAGACTTCCTGCTGAGTAGGGAGCCCAACGAGACAGGGCTCCTTCCCAGGACCCTGAGATCATGACCTCAGCCAAAGGCAGATGCTTAACCAACTGAGCCACCCAGGTACCCCGTTGCCCTGCTCTCTCTTAAATAAATACATAAAAATTTTAAAAACAAACAAACAAAAAAACTAGTCTTGAAAACCTAAAATTAAAAAAAAAAAAAGAAAAAAAAAAAGAAAACCTAAAATTTTTAAATTATGTGCTTCACAAAATTCAATAACCAGAATTAGAAGGCAGATAACAAAAAAGGGCAAAATGTAAACGTACATAATGTTAACATAGTGAGATCCTTACTATTCAGAGGCCTCTTTCTAGTATACAATGAGAGGGACCACTCATAGGGAAATGAACAAGAATGACAAGAACATGAAAAGGAAATTCACAGAGTAAGAAACACACACTGCCAAGAATCTGTTAAACTTACGAGCTATCCAGAAAACCTAAGAAACGTAATTGTGGGGTACTTTAACAGAGAAAACTCAGGGAAACCTAAATGATTAACAATAGGACTATTTTTTTAAAGTTATTATATACTTTGATGTCTCTAAAATCGTGTTGTAAAGAATATTTAATGATTAGAATAAGCTCAGAACATACTTTGTAAGTGAAAAGGGCAGGTTAAAACACAGTATTATCTCCATTAAAAAAAATAAAATAAAATTCAAGGAGCTCCTGGCTGGCTCAGTCTGTAGAACAAGTGGCATGGGGTCGTGGGCTCAAACCCTGTATTGGTCATGGAGCTACAATTCAAGTGTACAGTAAAATGTAGGCAAAAATTAACTGCGGTACTTAATACATTATTTTAATTTTTACAAAAAAAAAAAGATTTTAAAATATTGAAGTGGAAAAGAAAACGGGGGGAGAGTGGGTTGAAGCACACAGAAAAGTCAAGAGTGCTTCACCCTGCTCTGCATGCCCTTCTAAGAAACCTGCTTGTTTCTCCTCAGGATTGAGCACTGAAGGCATCTACCGGGTCAGCGGGAATAAGTCTGAGATGGAGAGTCTGCAGAGACAGTTCGATCAAGGTGAGGTTATAGCCTGGCTGAGCGTCAGAGGCTGGAGCTGGTCGAGGTGGTCAGGCCAGCCAAATTGCTGGGCTGCCCCTTAATGGAGCTGCACTTCTGGCCGGTGGGGCCCTAGGTTGCTGCTGCCACACACAGCCCCAGAGCTAAGAGGTGCTGACCTGATGACTAAGAAAGGGAAAGCATGGGATCCCTGGGTGGCTCAGCGGTTTGGCACCTGCCTTTGGCCCAGGGCGTGATCCTGGAGTCCGAGGATCGGGTCCCACATAGGGCTCCCTGCATGGAGTCTGCTTCTCCCTCTGGCTGTGTCTCTGCCTCTCTCTCTGTGTCTCTCATGAATAAATAAATAAAATCTTAGTAAGAGAGAGACAGAAAGCATTTGGCCCCAGTCAGCCTTGCCTCCATGGTCACACTGCCATGTGAAGGAGGGGGCACAGGCCCTATCAGCGAACAGAAGCCTCATCCCTACCAAACCCATGTCAGCCAGCTGCTCCCCCATATCACCGTCCACCCCTGCTGCTTCAGGTCACCCCAGCCTGCACCTTGGACACCTCTGAGGGCTTTACCTTCCTTACACTGGGCCCTACAGGGGTAATTGCGGCACATAATAGGAAATTGGGTTGCTATCATAGTCCTATTCTGCCAGGGCCCCAGGAATACATGACCCCCTGCTCACAAAATCCTTGCACAAGAGAGACAATGAGGGAACGTTTATGATCAGCTGAGCATGGGGACCCAGATTCCCAAAGCTGAAATCTCATGAGTTAGACTGGCTCTTGGCAGGGACTCCTGTCTCCTGAGTGAGGTCTCAGAGGCCTAGAGCCAAAGAGCCAAACTCTCTTAAAGTCTTAACTTAGCACACCTACAGTATAAGTCACACCCACTAGTTCCAGAATCAAACAAGCCAAACCAATAAAAGTTCTCTGGTGTCACCAGCCAGAGAGGAAAGTAAGCCGAGGATCACATTGGGGTCCAACTCAGCATGTGGCTGGGCCTGAGGAGACCAAGCCAGACTCTGAAGCCAGGCAGCCTATGTAGGCCTCCAGGACAGAGCTGCAGCCAGGAACGGGCACCATACCTCTAAGCTCTCTGGGAGCCATAGCACTTTGCAGACGCCAGGCTCAGTCTCTGTTAGCTAGCAGTGGGGGGAGGGCATACACTAGGGAAGGGAAACACCTGTTTATCTTGCAGGATAGGAAGCATGAGGTCAAAATGAGGGTGTAGCCACACACTTGGGTATGTACTTGTGTGTATATGCAAGAATCTGTTAACAGTTTATACCCCCCCTGCGCAGCCCCAGTGGCCCAGCAGTTTAGCGCCGCCTTCGGCCCAGGCTGTGATCCTGAAGATCCAGGATCAAGTCCCACGTCAGGCTCCCTGCATGGAGCCTGCTTCTCCCTCTGCCTGTGTCTCTGCCTCTCACTATCTCTGTGTCTGTCATGAATAAATAAATAAAATCTTAAAAAAAAAAAAAAAAGTTTATACCCCCCTAAAATAGAAACAGCTCATGTCTAACAGATAATTTTTTTGTAAATCAGGAATATACAATAAAGTATTCAAAGAAAAGTGAAGACACAGAGGTCAGTGGTGTCACAGGCTGGGAGGGGCCAGAGGGAGAAAGATGATGAATCTGCTCATCCTGGCACCTTAGGGAGACACCAGTTAAGATTGTTGGTGGTAACGTTCTGTTCTGTAACCCACCGTGAAAAGTGAGCTAACCTTTTAGAAGAGTCCTTTGTTTTTTCTGGAGGGGAGGGTGTAAGGAAAAGGTAGCACCACATCCCAGCCAGACAAGGGGAGTTGGGTAGGGTGGTACAGAATGAGGGGGTACAGCTGCTCCATTCAAAAGATGATCTTGGAAGGAAGCATGGGGTATCAGCCTCTGTCTGCACATCTCAGGGATGCCACCTCATGTTCAGTCTGTGACAATCCCAAGTGCCGGCCCAGGCTCCAGGCCAGCCCTGGGCAGCATCCCAGAGTCTTTGAGGTTTCTCTGACACACACACCCCCAAGCACTGAGTTTTCCTTTTGTTTCTGTCCAGTTTATACTGCCCTGACTCTCCCAACTTCCTTTTAGATCACAACCTGGACTTGGCAGAAAAAGATTTTACAGTGAATACCGTGGCTGGTGCCATGAAGAGCTTTTTCTCAGAGCTGCCAGACCCCCTGGTCCCATACAACATGCAGATTGATCTGGTGGAGGCACACAGTGAGTACTGCCAACCCAGCCTGACTCGTGCGCCCCAGGCTGACTGTGTGGGGGAATGGAGGGAGAGGGGTTGCAGCACCATTGAGGATGGGTCCTGCACTCAGGGAACAGATACTCTGGCCCTTAAAGTTGGTGTTGGAAGGACATCGGGACAGGGAACTAAGGATGACACTGTAGGGGCTTGCAGATCAGGCCTCTGTAGACCAGAGGTGCTTTTCTGAGGGCTCTCTCAAGAGAGTTGCAGGTTCCCCCAGAACTCTTATGTGTGAAGGGCCTGGTTTTATATCAGACTTAGGTCACATTCCTGCTCCTTTGCTTGTTCACAGTATAAGCACAGCCAGCACAACCTTCCCTGGCCCTTAGTTTCCTACAACAGTGGCCCTGCTCGTATTTATGAATTATTAGGAGACGTCTAAAGGCAGAGCTATAACAGGCCTGTTAGAAGGGGGTGGGCATTTCTTCTCCCCTCCGCTCAGCCATCCCTTGTACACAGAAGTCAGCATGTGATCTAGGGCCAGCCTGCCTCTGCCTTGGAAGAAGCCAGCCTCTGGAGGGAAAGGGACAGCTCTAATTGCCCTGACCAGATGATCACTCAGGGCTGTAGCCAGTTAGCACCTCTGCTTTTACTGGCGACCTTTGTGTGCCATCCTCCTGGCCCCGACAGCTGTTTCTGCTCTGACCTGCTTCTCTTGGGGGGTGGGGGGGCATTTGTCCACCATATTGGGAGCCTTCCCAGTGGGCATTTGCCAGACTTGGTGCAGTGCTGCAGCTTCCCACCTTGTGGCACTTTTTACCTTTTTTAGTCAAAGGCGGCCTTCGTACTGTGCAACCCTGGTGGGCCAAAATCCCCAGAAGGAGCCATTGCTGTGCAGCTGTAGAATGGAGTGTCTTGGCCAGTGACCAAGGAGGTGGAGAAGAGGAAAGGGAGCTGTGTTTCTTCGACCACAGGACCTTAGTCTCATCTCATCACTACCCGACTCAGAAGAGGGAATTTTAAGCCAGCATTTTACTTACAAGGCTGATGGCATGGGCAGGAATTCAGAAGAAGTCACAAATCAGGGTTTTTTAAGTCTTGGGTCACAGGCTCTTAGTGACTTCAGGAAGTGGAGGTGCTGAAAGAAGCCCACACCTGAACTGTGGTAGTAGATGCCCCTGTCAGAACCTGGCTGCTGCCAGGACAGCAGGGCAGCTGGAGTCACCTTTCTGTGGTCTACATTTCACGTGATGTTTGTTTCTGCAAGCTGGGTCCACCTTTGCCATACTTTATCCCCGTGGCTTGGCAGATTGAAATCTCTCACAGTTCCTGAGTTTATCCTAGCCCATCGGGGATGGAGTAGAAGCACAGAATTCTGGGACTGTCATAGAGTTACCTGGACTTCTTTTCCATCTGCCTTCTCTAGACAGGAGTCCCGGGTTTCTTCACACAAGTTGGGTGAGGACAGGTGCCAGCTTCCGCTCTGCTCCTGCTGTCCAAAGATAGAGCTCTCCCAGCAATCACTCCTCCAGCAGGCTCCAGGCTGGCCCAGATATGAAACACATAGGAAATCTCCATGGGGAGCTAGCTTTCTTTCCACCTAATCTCGTCTCTGGGCGGAAGTTAGGAAGAAAAGGTGTGGGCTGGTCCTTCACGCCCTGGAGGATTCCTGTCAGCATTTGTCTTGACTTGGCGCCATCTAGAGGCTCGTAGAGTCCTGGCACCCAACAGAATCCCATTGTTTCTGCAGGAACTGCTGACCTGGCACCTTTTTGTTTTTGGAGGGGCACGGGATGGGGGGGGTGCGCCACAGGGAGGGAGGTCTTATTGATAGGGAATCCGCTGCCCTTCCAACAGCGGCGTCCCTGGCTTCCACTGCTGAGGAAGGGAGCTTCTTGCTGCTCCTGCAGTCTGGAAAAGGGTGGAGATTTCTGCTTCCTCTTCCCATTGTGTGTTTCCTGTGCCTGAGCAAGTCAGCTGGAGCTACTCAGCTGGGGCTCCGATTGAACTTGGGGGCGGGCGGGAGGTGGGAGGTGGGGGAAGGATGTCGCTGACTGAGCACCTTCCAAGGCCACTGGGGCCGAGTCTCTCCAGAGGGTGGGTTCAACTGAGCCAGGGACACCAATGAGGCAGTATCAGCTTTAGTGTTAAGGGATATTAGGAAACGATTCTTCAGCCCAAAAGTAGGTATTCCTAGCCTGGCTGGGTTTCCATGGCAACATCAACTTGACCAGCTCTTCCACTTGATACCTAAGAGCTGTTGTGTCTGTGTGTGTTCAGGGCTTGGGAATGGTTTCAGATCCCATCACAACAAACAGCAAGGTCACTGTCAAATTGTTTTGTTAGCTCCAGAGTTTCACAATATTGAACATCGCTGAAAATATGCCCACAAAGAGAGATTTCTGTGATTATTCACCAATTATCTTCCTACCACACTCGAGGTGATGTGTGGTGATTCAGAAGTGACTAACGACAGCTGCCGACGCCCATACCACTTAGGGGGTGGCATGCCGGGGCTTGACCTATGCAGAGACCTTGTTCCTGCCCTCCCAGAGTATGTACTTGAGCTACCTGCCAGAGTGAAGCCCTTCCAGCTGAGCTAAAAGTGCAGAAAATGCAGTGAGGGGTGTACTGGGGTTGAGGGCTTCATGGAAGAGGTAGTACCTGAGCTGTGGATTTCAGGAGGAGAGAAAAGGGCTTTGAGTTCCCGGTTTCATCTCACCCACACACCTCATCCCAGCCTTCACAAACTACTACCATTTATTTTGCCCCACATCTTCTCCTCCTCTCATGACAGCCCCAACCCTACCACCTGAGTGGAATCGCTCCAGTCCAGCCGCCCCCGCTGGCCCCAGGCCCCATCCTATGTCTTTTGTGCCTGAAGGGGTCCCAGAGCTCACTGTCTCAGTCCAGAGGTCCTGAGCCTAAGGACCTTTGACTCCAGGGCCTCATTTGCCCCATAGCTGCATATCTAGCTCCATATATGCAGTTTAGTCCACAGAGAAGACCAGTAGCTTTCATCAGCTTGTCAAAGGGATATGTGACCCAAGTGGTTCAGGTTACCAGCTCACCAGCTTACCATTCCCACTGAGAGGTGGGAAACCTTACAGCTAGATGTGATAAACTAATTCTGGGATCCTGCTTCCATTTGTCTGTCGAGGTCACTGCTTAAGGTCACGAGAGTGTTCATCACTCCCATGCTGGTATGTACCAGGCCTTTTATTGGACAGGGCAGGTGACAGTGGACAAATGAGTGTGTGCTCCTTGCCTCAGTCTGGTGGGGTAAATGGCAAAGAATGGGTTAGTGCAAGGTCTTGCCTCCCTAGAAAGACACCCAGAATCTTCCATTCCAGGCCCAGCAGAGTGAAATCTTGGCCTTGGACTCTTTTAGAACCTGAGAGAGAGGTGGGGGGTGCATGCTGTGTCTGCCTGCATGCATCACTGAGAGGGTAATGTGACCTTGACCCAGGCTTTTCCTTTTCTGGTGGTCCACGTGTGTGAGATAGTCAAAGGCCATCAGAGGTTTTCCTCCAGACACTGAGTTAGGTGGCAGCAGATCCTAGCCTGAGTCTGATGTCTTGAGCTAAAGGTGGCAGCAGAGTGGCACAGCCAGGGCAAAAAATAGTGTTTCAGATTAAGAACCCTGACGGCAACTTGCCTGTTTATCTGTATGCTGTGAGGGGTGAGGCGAGCTGATTTCTAAGTTCTGGCCTCCCCTTCATCCTGAGTTCTTGGCGTATTTGTTCTGAATGAGTTCTGAGTTGCCTGGTCTGTATCTAGGTTTTGTCTTGGTTCGGCTGGCCTGCAAATGCCTTTCCCGAACCTGTTTTGCTATCTCAGTTGACTGAGACCTAATTTCACAACTACAGTGTGTTAGCTGGAGAGGCCCTGGCTCTCTAGAGGTGCCCTCGCCATTCCACCAGTTCCTTCAAAGAGGATCACTAGAGCTGGAGAGCCCCACAGCGTGACAGGAGGCAGGGGACCCAGAGCAGATGTGCTGGACCAGCCTGTGCCCACCTGCCTTCCCCCTCACCCATCTTTCATCCTTGGCACTGCCTCCTGGCATTTTCTCATGCAGCATGTAGGATGAGCCCAGTGTGGTGAGGGCTGTAAAAAGAGCAACTCTGAAGTTGTCCCCTGAGTGCTCTGGCACTGTCCAGAGGTAAGAAATCACTGTTGTCCCAAGTACCCAAGAGAGGGTTTGCTTGCTTGAGGGAGGAGGTGAGCGAAGTCCAGTCAACAAGATGGGCCATGTTTTTCATGAGGCAGAGGGAAGGTTGGCCTCACTGAGAACCTTCCTCTTGCTCTCCTGGGGTTCCTCCCCTGCCCCGCCCCCTCAGGCCAAATTTATGCTCCTCAGCATTCCTGAGCATCTGAGCTCAAAGCTGACTGCAGAAAGGAGGGAGAGACATAACATCCAGGTCCTGGCGCTGGGCACTTGGCTGCAGCACCACGTGGAGAGGCAGACCAGCATCCCTGAGGACAGCGTGTGAGCAATATCCATGTGGTCTTGGTGCTCCCATCTCTGCTCCCTCCTCCTCCTCTCAAGGAAGACAGAGGCAGCAAGCATTCTTGTGGCTCCATGGAGGACAGGCCCTGGTCATTGCCAGCCCCACTTCCTGCCTCTAGCCAGGAGGATGAGGTAGGCCCACTTTTGGGTGCAGGTGCCCCAGGGGTCGAATGCCTGATGAAGACACACAGCCTGGGAGAGACCTGTGCCCCTGTGCTGAGCTCGCATCTGGGAGGGGCTGTGATTACTAAGGGAGATTCTGAGCCTGCCACATGATTCTCAGGTGCCAAAGACAGTCACTCCTCCTGATGAGAGCAGTGTACACTTATTTCAAGTAAACTGTACTGAAGTTTAACAGTAAAGATCTTTGAAACTCAAGGCCTGGGAGAAAGTGTACTCTCCGAGGTTGAACCCTTAAAATAAACCTTGGGTGCAGAGCAGTGAAGGTGCTAATGGCCCCACCTAATTAGTTCTTGTGGTTTTTTAGTCATTTTCTACTAGACAGCTGTTACTGAAACGCTATTTTTATCAATTCCCACTCTTTTTTTTTTTTTAAGATTTTATTTCTTTCGGGCAGCCCAGGTGGCTCAGCGATTTAGCACCACCTTTGTCCCAGGGTGTGATCCTGGAGACCTGGGATCAAGTCCTACGTCAGGCTCCCTGCGTGGACTCTGCTTCTCCCTCTGCCTGTGTCTATCTGTGTCTCTCATGAATAAATAAATAAAATCTTTAAAAACGGAGGCGGGGGCAGCCCAGGTGGCTCAGTGGTTTAGTGCCGCTTTCAGCCCAGGGAGTGATCCTGGAGTCCCGGGATCGAGTCCCACGTTGGGCTCCCTGCATGGAGCCTGCTTCTCCCTCTGCCTCTGTCTCTGCCCCCCCCCCCTCTCTCTCTCTCTCTCTCTCATGAATAAATAAATAAAATCTTTTTTAAAAGGGGGGGTGCCTGGTGACTCAGCGGTTTAGCACCGCCTTCAGCCCAGGGCCTGATCCTGGAGACACAGGATCAAGTCCCACGTCGGGCTCCCTGCATGGAGCCCGCTTCTCCCTCTGCCTGTGTCTCTGCCTCTCTCTCTCTCCTTGTGTCTCATGAATAAGTAAATAAAATCTTTAAAAAAAAAATCTATTTCTTTCTTTGGCAGAGAGTGGGGAGCAGGGGAAGCAGCAGAGGGAGAGACAGACTCAGACTCCCTGCTGACCTGGGAGCCCGATGCAGGGCTCCATTCCAGGACCCTGAGCCCAAGGCAGATGCTTAACTGACTGAGCCACTGAGGCACCCTCAGGCCCCACTCTTGAGTCAAAAGATTCACTAGGTGGGCAGCCCGGGTGGCTCAGCAGTTTAGCACCGCCTTCAGTCCAGGGCGTGATCTTGGAGACCCGGGATCCAGTCCCATGTCGGGCTCCTTGCATGGAGCCTGCTTCTCCCTCTGCCTGTGCCTCTGCCTCTCTCCATCTCTCAAATAAATAAAATCTTAAAAAAAAAAAAAAAAAAAGATTCACTAGGTTTTGTGCCCATGAGCCTGCCAGCAAAAGCTCCAGGTGGCTCCAACCCTGCCCATCTCTGTGGCCTCCCTTCCCACTGCTTCCTGCCCCTCAGACTGCCTCCAGGTGCTGACTGTCCACTTGTGAGCTTCTTCTCTCACCATGTGGCATCACCGACACCAGCCCCTTAGACCAGAGCATACACTCTGGATCACACAGGTAGCTGGTGTCCAAGACAGAATTCGAACCCAGGACCATATGGGTAGGGGTTGGGCTTGGGCTCTGACCTGCCACACAGCCTTTCCTCCCTGCACTTTGCCATCCCTCCCTGGCCATTCAAGCTCTGCCTGTCCTTCCTAGTCTAGCTCAGCCAGGCTCCTGTGCTTCCCCAGACCATGACTCTAGAGGCACATTGCCTACTGTAGAGGTTCTTAACTTGGAGGCCATAGGCTTTCTAAGGAACACAATGAGTTTTGGGTAACTCGCAAACCTCCGGAAGTTGTAGCCAGAGTTGTGCACAGCATATTTGGGGAGAGGCTCTAGCGCTTATATCCACTGCAAAGAAGTCTGTGCCCCCAAATCAATAGGAAACCTTAATAATTTTTTTTTTTTTTTTAGCAATCCACCATCCTCCCACCCCCACAACCATAAGTGTGGGATAGCTGTTATCTCTTCCTGGATCCTACTGTGGCTTTTCTGGGTCCTAGGTACCACCTTCAGCTCTAAGAAGTAGCCATAGGAAGATCTTTCTCGCTCATAGGAATCTGGGCTGGCTCTTCCAGCCAAGACAAGCTAAGGGAAAGGGCAGCTGACACCCCAGAGAGCAAGTACGATGGTCCCCACTCACGCTCTGCAGCCAATCGGTGGCCAATCGGTGGGGTTTGATTCAAGCTCTGCTACCTCTCTGGGACTCACATTCCTTATCTCCCAATAGGGGGAGAAGCCCCTGCCTCATAGGACGGCAAAGACTAACTGAACCAGGCCTGCTGTGGATAAGCACTTATTCGAGATAGCTTGTTTTCATGCTCCAGCTACATTAGGATTCCATGATGGACAACGTGTGGGCGGTAGTGGGGGAAGGGGATGCGTAGTCCCTTTGATGAACTGCATGAGAATTCCTTCACTGTTTCCATCAGCTCCTCCAATGGGGAGATGTGTAGAGGGTCCTTGTATCTCTAGGAAAAGGACAGAGCCCTGGTCTTGTGACAAACTCCCTCCCTAGACAGTCTGTTGGCGTGGGCGGGTGGCAGCGCTCACTCATCTGGTCAGGAAGCACACAGGCTTTCTGCATTGGGATGCCTGTCTCCACGGGCAACCGGATGAGCAAAGAATGGTGTTC
This sequence comes from Vulpes vulpes, assembly GCF_048418805.1. Lineage (NCBI taxonomy): Eukaryota > Metazoa > Chordata > Mammalia > Carnivora > Canidae > Vulpes > Vulpes vulpes. The sequence goes on from NC_132780.1 coordinate 13,877,553, forward strand.
TTTATGGCGGTGTCTTTGTGGATCCTTGAGTCTCGGGTGGTGGGGGCCAGGAAGTCCGAGGCACACAGAGCTCCCCTTCAGCAGGAGCCTGGGATCCAGAGGTAGGTCTGGCTCTGGGTCGGTGCCACCGCCAGGTGTGTCCTCCTTGGGCACAGGCTTTGGGGGGAAAGACTGGGTTGACCTTGTCTGAAAGCCCTGGGCTGCGCCCCTAGTCTCACCACCCCACTAGTCTCACCACCTGTCCGGGACCAGTATCTGTCTTGAACCCATAACATCCACCAGCCATGGCCACAAGAGTCTTTGGTTTTTCTCTTTCCTCAGAAATCAATGACCGGGAGCAGAAGTTACATGCCCTTAAGGAGGTACTCAAGAAATTTCCAAAGGAAAACCACGAAGTCTTCAAATACGTCATCTCTCACCTGAACAAGTATGTTACAGGGCTTGCTATTTGGTCTTCCCTCTTTTCAAAACTGCCAGCGAGGGCCAGCTAGCAGCAGAATGCAACTGCTCCAGGCTGTGTTCTCAGCCTGGCCCTCAAAGGGATGCTGGTCCACCTCCTCAGTGGGGGCACATCTGGCTCACCAAGGAGTATCCTGGCCTCTTGGCTTCTCCTCACATTTCCATGCTGGTTCTATCCAAGGGGTCCAAGTGGCCCTGAGCATGCCCAGAGTCCTCTTCTGTCTGTAACAAAACACTGGGCAGGACAGGTGTGTGGTGAAGAAACTCAAACTGTTCAGTAAGTACAGGAGCTATGGGCAGGAAACCTGTTAACAGACCGTATCCTGGATTTCTGCACAGACAGAATAGGTTGGTTTTCTAGGCAGACCTATTCCTCTCAGCAGAGTGGTGTTTTGTGGAGTTCCAGTTCAGGATATCCTCACTGCCTCTGTGTACACCCAGAGCAGCATCACACAGTTCACTGGATGAGAGTCCCTGAGCCAGACGGTCTACCCACTGGGTTTGTGGAGGGCATCCCATGAGCCAAGACCTCGGGCTGGCCCGGTGGCAACACTGGAGCAGAGGACTGGCCATAGAGGGTCTCAGGCCTCAACTTCCAGGCTGGACCTTTTCTATTTTCAGGTTGTGAATGGGCAGGCAGGGAAAGCAGTTGGGATGACATTGGCCATGAGCACACATGGGACAGAGCAGGGGCCCTGCTGGCCGAGAGCCTCACCCAGAGCCCTCCGCCCTATGGAGCTCTGACGCTGAGTTTGGTGTCCCCCACAGAGTCAGCCACAACAACAAGGTGAATCTCATGACCAGTGAGAACCTCTCCATCTGCTTCTGGCCCACCTTGATGAGACCTGACTTCAGCACCATGGATGCCCTCACAGCCACGCGGACCTACCAGACAATCATTGAGCTCTTCATCCAGCAGTGCCCCTTCTTCTTCCACAATCGGCCCATCAGTGAGCCTCCCGGGGCCACGCCCAGCTCCCCCTCTGCCGTGGCTTCCACTGTCCCCTTCCTCACCTCCACACCTGTCACGAGTCAGCCATCACCTCCCCAGTCACCACCACCCACCCCCCAGTCCCCCATGCAGGCCCTGCTCCCCTCCCAGCTTCAAGCCGAACACACGCTGTGAGCCACCAAAGCCTGGGGCAAAAGGAGACCTTCTCTTCCACGGGGCAGCATCTGGCTTTGAGCAAAACCAGGTCCACTGGTGTGCGGGTGGGGAGAGTGTCCCCTCTCCCCTGTTACCTTCTCAAGACCTCAGCAGTAACATCAGCCCCAGTCCACCGTGGGCTGGGCTATCAGGCTCCCTGAACCCAACGCTGCAGACCTGGAGCTGTTTGCAGGCAGCAGCTAGGGAACACCCTGCCCTTTGACTTGGACCCTTTTGAGGACTGAACTGGCCAGGCAGTGGCCCTCCACATGCTCATAGCTCCCCAGACCACCTGCCCACGCACAGCAGCCTCGGGGTATCCAGGGGCATCTAACAACTGCTGGGACAGAGCCCTAGCCTCTGCCAATGGGAGGAGGTTCTGAGATTTGGGCCGCCCCAGGGGCAGGGCCACGGCCCCTACAGAGAACAGTTCCATCCCTGTTGTCTGTCTCCTCCCACCTTCCATATCTGCACCCCCACCCCCTCTAGGGGAGCCTCTGTCCAGCTGCCTCCTCGGAAACACACAGGCCACAGCTCTGTCGACCCAAGGTACAGTGCTGAGAGGGCTGGCCCAGCAGGTCGGGGCAGGGAGGGCAGTTCTGTGCCTGGACCAAGAGTGTGTGGCTCCCCACCTACTTCCCACATACCCCCTCCTACTTCCCAGGCCTTGGGGATAACATGCCCTTTAAAACAACACTGGAAGAAACATGGGGAAAAAACCCTCCAGTAATTTACAAAAGAAAGAAGAAGAAACTACAGACCTCAAGATTGAGCCCTCCTCCCACCTCAGAGAGGCGAGCAAGTGGCACATGGCCCTTGTCTCTGTAACAGCGAAACAAGGATGCCCACCAGTGCTTGCCAGAGAGGCTGTTGGGGTCCCACTCATGTCTTGTCACCAGATCCCCTTTCCCCAAGAAGACACTTGAAGCCCTTGGTGAAAAGAGCTTGGGAGACCAGCCTGGATCCTGGCCTGCCTTGGAACACACTACAGTGCTATGGAAACACTACTCTGGGTGGGTGGGTATGTGTGTGTGCGTGCACATGGTTGTGCCTGTTCGTGAGGGCACAGCTAGGGTGGGGGCGTGGGGGATGCTGGGTATACCTGGGGTTCAGTTAGTGTGTTTGGTGTTAAAGCAGTCATTTTCATCTTGGACCGCAGAACACCACGAGCCCAGGGGTGTTTGTGGGAGGTGGGTGCTGTGTGGTGGAGTGTGGTCTGCTGGTTCCTACACAGGGACATCCTTTGTGCTCCCAGGACTGGGAGGGCCCAGAGGAGTGAAAGGCCCAGCAGCAGTCAGTCATGAAGAGGGTGCTGTCCCTGCCTGTCAGCCCCATGGCCGCCCCCTAGGAAATGGCCTTCACCTCCACTTCCCGGCCTTCCTGCTGACCCCAGGAGAACCCTTTGCATGCCCCACTGTCCCTCAGATGCCACAATCGTGTGAAGGCTGCTACCAATCCTGGCTGCCCTCCCACCCCTCATGGCCGTGCTGTGGTCCCTGCAGCGTGGAAGCCTGACATGGAGGGGGCCTGGGCCTGGGCTCCAGGGCCCTGCTGGCCACACAGCCTCTGGGTCTCTTTGCACTTTAAGAAGCAATGCCTGTGGTAGGTTCGACGATGCCCTGGGCCCCCTCAGCCAAGTGGCCTGACTGAGAGCTGCCTCAGATCAGCCTCCAGCCCAACTCTTGCTGTGGGCCCGCCGGAGGGGAGGGGAGGCCCTTTGCTCACCGACTTCTTCCTCTGGATAAGCTGGATACCTTAATGTTAATAGTTCTTGTACGGCAAAATAAGGTGCTTGGAAAAAAAAACTCCCTGCAAGTTTTACCACCTCTTTTTAAGAACACTAGTCAAAAAAACCTAAGGTACATGAATGTTTATGTAAATGTTGGGTGAGGGGGTCTCCTCTCTGGTGGCTCTGCCTGATGTATTAGGTCAGGGTCGGTTGGAAGGTTGGAAGGTTACGGGTTGGCAGGCATGGCCCCGGCTCTCCAGCCCCCTTCACTCTGTATCCCAGGTAGGTGAGGAAATTCCTCTATTGAATTAATCTCTGCCTTTTTCTGGATCATATTCACCTACCCGGTCCAAGGCAGTCCCTCGGGGTGTTGGGTGAGGGTGGCCACCATCCCTTGTGTGAACTAAAAAGCCTGTCCCCACCACCAGTTCCCCCCACGACTGCCTTTGTGCTGGCACGTGGGGCTGCCCCCCACATCACCTGCCAACCTGGCTGTGCACCCAGACCTGGACAAGCTCCCTCCATCCCTGAGAGCGTACAGATGTGTGATGGCTGCTTTTCTGGGTGTGAGGCCAGGGGCGTCCCACTGAGGAGGAATACCAGTGTCCTGCCCTCACCCTCGCGGGAGCCAGGCTTCCCCAGGGGATCCAAGGGAACCCCTTAAGTGGCCATTCCCAGTGTCTTGCCAAGGCTTTAAAAGGGTGCAGGGAGTACTGGTGGCTTATGCCCCAAAAGACCCACAGTGGACAGGAAGCGTCAGGTTCCTCTTGTTTCATTTCTTCTGTCAAGTCTAACTTCTAGTTTTCTGCTTCTCCAGGCTGACTCAGACTGGGGCATGTCTGTCATTCTGGGCCGGCGTTGTCACTGGTGGTGGTAGTGGGCCCTGGCTTCAGTGCAAGACCAAAAGGGCACTCAGATGGGGGCTGCAGAGCCAGGCCTGGGCTGGTGTTGGGGTGCGCTGCTATAAATGGAATGCTACCCACCTGTCGAGGTCATCCAGCATGTGAGGCTCTGGAAAGTGCTTTCACAGATGATTCTCATGCGAAGGGCACCGCAGGTCTGGAATTGAGGGAATGGCCGGCATTAGCCGTGGCCAAAGTGGGTGAGCAGATCGGCAGAGGTGTGGGGTTTGTTCCCTGCCCCACAGCTGAGTAGCGGTTTGCCCGGGAGCTCTCTCCGGCCAGTGTCTGGGTTCCGCAAGAGAGCAGTTGCTGTATTTGGTGGAAATGAATAGCCGTTGGTTGTGATCATAAGGTTGGCTCCAGCTCCAGCTCCGGCTCTGCTGCTTCCATAGAGGAAGGGGTCCGAGGGCGAGAGGTGCAGCTGTGAATTCGCCCTGAATTCTTGGCTGTGTTGTGTATTGGGGATCACGCACGGCACATTTATTCTTGCCCTTGATCAAGTTGTCCTTCCCCTCACTTGACGTTCTGGGGTGCTGAGAAATACTCCGCACTGTTTCCTGTGTTCTACACCCTGCTGCCACCCCTGGTCTTCCTGCTGCAAGGCAGGAAGTGTGCTGCCGGGTGTGATTCTTCCAGCAGAAGTTGTTGGTCTTGGCCAGGTGGGCAGAGGGTGACATCAGAGGATCAGCGGACTGGCCAGAAGGGGCCCGGGGTGCTCGCCTTCCCTGGGCCCTACACCGGGGGCCCTGAGCCTCTGGTCTTGGGAGAGCGGTTCAGTTTCAGCCCCAAAACTTGAAAACCACACTGCATTGGTAAAAGCCCCGTCCCCCTGTGCCCACTTCCCACTCCTGCAAGGACAGCCATGCTTGGGTTTCCGAGAAAGGAGCGGACACACCGGCTTGCTGCCACCAAGGGCTCTGCCCATCCGCTGTTCCTCCAAGAGAATGGAGCCCCAGGTACTTGGGCATCTTTTGAGGGGCTGAGCTCTGCAGTCCTGTGCAGTGGGTACAGTGTGCCCTGGGGACGGGGACAGCCGGCACTGCACTCGCTCCCGGGCCTTGCTGATTCCACAGACATGGACAAGGAGTCGCTCTCCTGTTGCTTGGCAGGTTCAAGCCACTCGTTTGTGCTTAGGTGAAAGGACCGACCGAGTCACATCTGGGACCGCTGGCGACGACACCGGAGAGTTGGGTGGTGTGGAAGGGGAAGGCTGCTCTGTCCTGGGCCATTCTCTTGGCCCAGGAAGGATCCTTCCCTCCTGGGGAGCCCGGTCTACGCCTGCAGCGGGGATGTTACACTTTCATGTAGTCAAGACAGGGCCTAAATTATTGTTTGCATAAAAATTCCTGTTCCCTGTGTACATAAAAAATCTCTGAATTGTATGGGAATAAAACTTGTTTGAAAATTTGGAATAGTGCTGCTGCCAGCTTATTTTTCTGGTACTTGTATTTTCACATGTTAAATGATCTTTATATATGTTGAATTAACAAATATTTTGAGTTTCCTGAGAAAAAAGCATATTAATGGTATTGATATGTGTTAGTAGTCTGGCCGTGTGCCTAAATTTCTGTTTTGCAGCAAAAGTGGAGAACTGTATGTAAAGAAAGTATAACAATTATTTCTTTGTATTTTAGGGGCTTTAACCAGGACATCCTCTAGTTGGTGTTAGGAATGTTTGCTTAATTTCCAGACCTTTTTTTAAAAAAACAAAAAACAAAACAAAAAAACAAAAACGTGGGTTTTTTTGAGGCTCCAACCTGATTTAGTGCATGGTCAGCCATTGACTAAGGCTGAAGCATCTCTGGCTGAGGTGGTTTTGTTTGGTTTTGTTTTTTAAAATCATGTATTTGCTACCAAGTATTGTACTCGTCTCAATGGGAATGGTGTAAAAAACTGAAAAGGCCTTATGTGATATGTATCATAGTTAATAAATCAATCTTGTAAAAAACCAAACCTGAGAGAGATGAAGGTGGCCCCTCCTGCCAGGGCCCTGAGCACCCTCCCCACAGCGGGCACAGCCTCAGGCCCCCTCAGGGATACCAGCTCCTCCTCAGAAGCTGTGGCCAAGGCCCAGCAAGCAGGAGGTGTCAGTTCTCTGGCCACAGGGCACCAGGACCCCAGAGCATCCCCAGGAGAGAGTATTTGCGTTGGGGGGTGACTGCTGCTTGGGCTCAGCCAAAGCATGGTGCACAAACCCCTGTGGCCACAGGGACCCAGTAGGTGACACCACGGTCAGCAGCTCCTACCCTGCCCTTTTTCACCCCCACCCAAACCCAGTTTCCCAGGCCACGCTAGCGGTGCTAGGGGTTACTTTCTGGGTGACCCTGACATGTTCTCTGTTAACCACCTTCATTCAGGACTGTGCTTCCCGAGATGGCTGCCTCCCAGAGGAGGGCTGTGCCAGGCCCTGAGGACACAACCTCAGCCAGACTCAGTCTGCTCCCCACCTCCCTTCAAGGCTCCCTAGGTCGCCTTGCAACCATGACCTTCCTGTCCCCAGTGCTTCCCTTCTGGCACAGGCCCTAATTCCAGCTCGCCTGGACTTTTGACAAGCAACCCCACACCCTAAACGGCCTCCCTGCCCCCAGTCCAGCCCCGGCCCATCTGTCTTCACACCCCAAAGTTCCAGAAGGAAGACCTAGCTTCGCATTACCCTTGGCAGACGCCTCCCCCTTCCTGGCCTGTGGCAGAGGGGCTTGCGGGGCTCGGGACCACCAGCCCGCCCGGCAGTCGCTCCAGTCACCAGGCTCCTGGCTGGGTGGTCACTGAGGCGCTCACTGGATCCACTCCCCCCCCCCCCCCGCTCCCGCACTCCTCCCCGCAGATCCCCAGCGTCCTAGGGGTTGCTCCCCGCAGCCAGGGCCTCGCTTGTGCTGGTCCCTCTGCCTGGAATTCCTTCCGTCCACCTGCCCCCCACGTCAGCTCCATCCATCAGATCCTTCCTTGCCCCTCCAAGCTCTCCTTCCTCTAGAAATTCTAGAATCCCATAGCCATCTATTATCTGCTTGCCCTGGGGGATTCATGTGACTCCCCACAAATGTTTTAGGCATCATCCTTTTTTTTTTTTTTTAAATTCTTTACAGTGTACAGTTGATCATATGCATTCTGGCATTAGCCCGTCTTTTTCTCTACCCTCGACGTTCGGGTCATGTGTACATGGATACTTGCACCTCTCAGCCACCATCCACCCAAGTGGAGAGCTTCCGGGGACAGGGCCTGGGACTCCCCTCGCCTCCCCGGGGTGGGGGGGGGGGTCCTCCCAAGCTACCTTGAACATGGTGGATCCTCGACTTGTAGACCACAGTGGTCTCGGTCTCAACCTCGCCCTTGACTTGATTCTCCATCTGTAAGCCGAGCCCTCCCACCTGCCTCTCCGGCCCAGACCCCTGCCCCAAACCCCACGCTCATCCACCTGCCTGTGACACCCACAGCCAAACGCCCGACCCATTTCTCCGTAGCTGTCCCCTACGAGCCAGAAACCCTGGAGTCCTCCACGTGTCACTCTCCCTTTCCCATCAACCCGGACCAACTCCAAAGTCCCCCTTCCCTTCCACGGAGCTCTTGAGTCTGGCCACTCTCCACGTTTCCTGCCACCATCCTGTGCGTGAACCTCACCTAGATGTCTGTCCTTCCAGCCTTGCGTCCAACTCCTCAGGCAGCAAGAGGAAGCTTTTCAAAATAGATCTGGCCTGGCCACCCCTTCCCTTAACATCTTCCAGGGCTCCCCAGATCCCTTAGACGAAAGCTCCCCCCACTTCAGTCTGCCCACCCCCTTCCAGGGGGCCTTCCCTTCCCCCCGTGCCCCCCACCCCGCCTTCCTGCCTCCCAGAGGCCCACCCCCCTCAGTCCTTGTGCTGGGCTGTCCCTTCCCAGAACACCGTCCTCCCTGCTCTCCACCCCTTCCTGCCAACTCCCTCCTCAGCCTCCCGATGATCTCAGCCCACCTCCTTCCTCTGCAAAGCCATCGTGGACCCCGGACCAAGATGGACCCATTTGCTTTCGAGGAAAAAACATTATTATTCGCAGTTCTTCACTCAAATTGAATCTACCGCTTAACACATATTTCCTGAGTGTTTACTCTGTGCCAGGCCCCGAGGACACAACTGGGAACTGACATCTAGTGAAAGAAACACAGTAAACAGGCAAAGAAGTGAGTGTGTGCATCATGTCAATCAAGCGTGGATAAGGAGTTAAGGAAGTGGATCTGGGAGAGCAGGGATGCTACTTAGGGTGGTCAGAAGACCTCTGAGGGGGTGACAGCGCAGCAGAGCAGGGACCAAGGTGAAGTAAGACACTGGCCTCAGGGGCAAAACTTAAAGAATACCAGGGAAAAAAATTCTGTGATCAAGATTAAAATGTTGCAAGGCAGTATTTTTTTAAGTGCCAAAAAAACAAAAAGCCATCATGCTCACAATTTTAGATAAAAACAGAATTAGGAACAGTGCTGAGCCATATTGAAGCCTGAGGCAAAAGGAGGAATCAGTAAGACCCAGCCTGTAGGGGACGCCAGAGTGGCTCAGTGGTTGAGTGTCTGCCTTCCGCCCAGGGCGTGATCCCGGGGGTGGTGAGATCGAGTCCCGCACCCGGCTCTCCCGCAGGGAGCCTGCTTCACCCTCTGCCTGTGTCTCTGCCTCTCACTCTCTGTGTCTCTCATGAATAAATAAATTAAATCTTTAAAGTAAAAAAAAAAAAAAGGGATCCCTGGGTGGCGCAGCGGTTTGGCGCCTGCCTTTGGCCCAGGGCGCGATCCTGGAGACCTGGGATCGAATCCCACGTCAGGCTCCCGGTGCATGGAGCCTGCTTCTCCCTCTGCCTGTGTCTCTGCCTCTCTCTCTCTCTGACTATCATAAATAAATAAATAATTAACTTAAAAAATAATAATAATAAAGTAAAAAAAACAAAAAAACAAAAAAAACGGGCAGCCCGGGTGGCTCAGCGTTTTAGCGCCGCCTTCAGCCCAGGGTGTGATCCTGGAGACCGGGGATCAAGTCCCATGTCAAGCTCCCTGCTTCTTCCTCTGCCTGTGTGCGTTTCTCTCTCTCTCTCTCTCTCTCTCTCTCTCTCTCTCTCTCTCTCTCTCATGAATAAATAAATAAAATCTTTTAAAAAATGCAAAATCTTATAACAATTATATTAAAAAAAAAAAAGACCCAGCCTGTAGTCGGGAGCGAGGTGATGAAGGATAGACAGGCGCGGGGACAGTGGCAGCAGAGAGAGGAGGTCGGATGCCTCCAGGGCTGATACAATTGTGCGTCTGATTACCCTCTGTCCCACCCCACCCGGCCCCCACTCCCCTGCGAAACCCAGGGGTCCGAGCCAGCTCCCCAAGCTGCGGCCCGCACCTAGCACAGACTAGGCGCTCGCGAGCCCCGGAGCCCAGAATGCGGCGTTGCCCCGCGCGGCCACCAGGGGTCAGCAGAGCGCCGCCTGCCCAGCCCCGGCCGAGCCGCGCCCCGTGGGCCGCAGGGGTGGTGGCGGCTACGGGAGGGGCGGGGATCGGGAGAGCACGATTAGGGAACCCGCGGGGACCGGGGCGGAGGCGGGTTCTGAGAAACGGGGTTGGAAGTGGTCCAAGAGCGGACTGAGAAGTGGGGGGACGAGCCACTGTCCCTGTCCTTCCATCCACCGACCACCAGTGGCTTGAGTCATGCAGCCTCAGGGGTGGGCGGCCAGGCGACACAGGGCCTCGGAGGGCAGGATGGTGAGCTCCAAGTGTGTCCCCAGGGCGCCGGGGAGCCACGGACGCGATCTGACCAGGCAGAGACCGGGGGGTTTTGCAGAAAGCGCTCGGGGGATTGGAGAGATCCAGGCTCACAGGCGCTCCACCTCCGACTGCGGAGCACGCAGTTCCACGGCAGCGTTCGCAAGGCAGCTAATATTAATAAAAGGTCATGCTGGAGGGACACACAGGGCAGCAGGCCTTGTTTGCATCTTTTTTTTCTTTTTTTTTTTTTTTCTTTTTTTTTTATTTCAAACCAATTTTCCCCAAACCCTAGGATGCAGGCACTGTCATTAGCCCCATCTTCCAGATGAGGAAACTGAGGCACAGAAGGGCCAGGAGATTTGTCAGGTCACAAGCGAGGGGCGGGGGGCGTCAAGACTTGAAGCCCAGCTATCCGACGGGGGAGCCCGGGGCTCTTCCCGTGGCCCCAACAAATGACCCGCTGGCTGGCTTGCGGTTCTGCAGCCCGCAGCCCCAAGTCCAGGTGTGCGCGGGGTCGTGCGCGCCCCCGCCAATGGCTCTAGACGAGATTGGCTCGGGGCCTCTCCAGCCTTTCGGGGCTGCATCCCTCCGGCCTGGGCCTCGGCCTTCTCTCTCCTGGGGTGTGGCTCTCCTGCGTGTCTCCTCTTCTGTCCCTTGTGAGGACACTCGTCCCTGGGGCTAGGGCCCACCTGGGTGCTCCAAGATGATCTCACCTCAAGATCCTTAATTGAATTACATCTGCAGAGACCATTTTGTCAAGAAGGTCAAAGAAGATCACTTTCTTTTTTTTTTTTTTTTTAATTTTTTTTTTTAAATTTATTTATGATAGTCACAGAGAGAGAGAGAGAGAGAGAGAGAGAGGCAGAGACACAGGCAGAGGGAGAAGCAGGCTCCATGCACCGGGAGCCCGACGTGGGATTCGATCCCGGGTCTCCAGGATCGCGCCCTGGGCCAAAGGCAGGCGCCAAACCGCTGCGCCACCCAAGGATCCCCAGAAGATCACTTTCTTTCGCAAGTCCCAGGGTCAGGGGGTGGACATATCTGGGGGGGCTACTACACAACCCCCAACAGTCTCCTCCACGATGCCTTCTCCCTCACCCCGCCGCCTCCCCAGCTAGAGTCTTGTCCCCTCTGCAGGAGGAATCTGCAGGGTCCTGCAGAGGAAGTCCCTCTCTCTCTGGAAGGAGGAGCCTCACCATCAGCCACCCGGAGCCGTCCCTGTGGCTTGTCCCCTAGGCAGGTGGGCCACGGTGACCACCACAGGCCACTCGCTCCCCTGGGCAGTGCCCTGGCCTGTTTGCTGCTTGCTACAAAACGAGTGCTGGGCCCCGTGGCCTTGCCTGGTGTCACCTGGGGAGCAGAGGACAGGCCCAGAGATGCATCTTGCTCTGCTCCATCCAGGCTCATCGTCTTAGGTGACCAGTGACAGGTTAACCCTCGCCACCCTCTTTGAGACCAGAGTTCTTCCCTGACACTTTGGGTGGCCTGAAGGGGACAACATAGGACCAGGAGGTGGGAAGCGAGCTGGGCAGCAAGCGGGGTGAGGCAGAAGTAGGCATTCGGTGTGTGTTGGGGGGGACACATCCAAATATCAAACTGGGTGACTTAGATGTGGGGCCATTTATGGAGCTGGTGGGCGGTGTTTTTCTTTCATCCCCAACTTATTCTTCCTAGTAATTGTCAGTACTCGACCGGCCGACCTAAAATTGTGTGTGCGCGCCTGCTTTCTTTTTTTTCTCTAGCACTTAGCTGCATCTAACATTTTTTTCCTTGAGTTGTCTACTCTCTGACCCCTGCGCTAGGATGGGCATTCGAGTGACAGGAATCCCTACCTATCTCTTCCCTGCTGGATCCTTAGGGCATCTGGTACACACTAGGTGCTCAATAAATGTTGGTGGCTGGATGGATCAGAAAACAAAGCTGGATGACTCTGGAGCGAACTGGGCTGCCGGGGGTCTCACACGACCCCTCATCGTCCACGGAACATGCTTTAAACCAAAACCTTATGGCAGCCCCAGGGGGCTCAGCGGTTTAGCGCCGCCTTCAGCCCAGGGCCTGATCCTGGAGACCCGGAATCAAGTCCCACGTCGGGCTCCCTGCATGGAGCCTGCTTCTCCCTCTGCCTGTGTCTCTGCCTCTCTCTCCCTCTCTGTGTGTCTGTCATGAATAAATAAATAAAATCTTTAAAAATAAAATAAAATAAATAAACCGAAACCTTCTCATTCAGGACTGAATGCAACCTGGAGCGCCTTCTTAGGGCACCGCACCCCATGAACACCGGAGGCCTGGGGAGGCTTCTCCTTCAGGGCAGCCACACCTTCCAGCTGCTCCAGCCCAAATCACCACCCCCTTCCCCTTGGTTCCTCCTCCCTAACATCCGGTGGCCAGGCCATCTCTTCAGCTCTGCCTTTTGGATGTTTCCAGAACTTGACCACTTTTCCCCACTCAGCTGCCTCCTGATGGGGCCACTGTCACCTCCTCTCTGGACTCTTCCATCCCATCACCCCCTCAACTGCCACCCCCCACCCCGCTTCTGCTCTCACCCTTGGAATTCCATTTTCTGGACTCAGCAGCCAAGTTGCTTTTTATTTATTTATTTGTTTGTTTGTTTTTTGCCAAGTTGCTTTAGAAATGAGAATTAGATCAGGCCCTTCCCCTACCTAATGCCCCCTGATCGATTTTTTTTTAAGATTTTATTTATTTATTCATGAGAGACACACAGAGAGAGAGGCAGAGACACAGGCAGAGGGAGAAGCAGGCTCCATGCCGGGAGCCTAACGTGGGACCCGATCCCGGAACTCCAGGATCACGCCCTGGGCCAAAGGGAGACTCTCAACGGCTGAGCCACCCAGGCGTCCCTGAGCCACCCAGGCGTCCCTGAGCCACCCAGGCATCCCAAACACAGTGTTGAGCATATCACACGCCTGTAGGTTGGCCCCAGGATTTCTGTCTGGATCACAGAGCTCAGCATATAGTACTGATAGATGCTCAATAAATATTTGTCGGATTAATTCATTGAATGTTGACAGCACCCTAAAAGGAATACCCTGTCATTTTTCCCCGTCTATACTTTAATAAAAGCATAATTGAGATATTTCACATATCATACATTTTACCCTTTTACTTTTTTTTACAAGATTGTTTATTTATTTATTCATGAGAAACACACAGAGAGAGAGAGAGAGAGAGAGAGAGAGAGAACCACAGGCAGGGAACTTGACATGGGACTCGATCCCAGGTCTCCAGGATCATGTTCTGGGCTGAAGGCGGCACTAAACTGCTGAGTCACCAGGGCTGCCCATTTTTTTTTATTTTTTATTTATTTTTTTAGTAATCTCTACACCCGATGTGAGGCTCAAACTCACAACCCCAAGATCAAGAGTCACATGCTCTTCCAACTAAATCAGCCATGCTCCCCCCGTTTTACGCTTTTTAAAATGTTTTTTAGGGGCCCCTGGGTGGCTCAGTCGGTTAAGTGTCTGCCTACAGCTCAGGTCATGACCTCAGGGTCCTGGGATTGAGCCCCCCATTGGGCTCCCTGCTCAGTGGGGAGCCTGCTTCTTCCTCTCCCTCTGCCTGCTGCTCCCCTTGCATGTGCTCAATCTCTCTGTCAAATAAATAAATTAAAAATAAAAATAAATATGGTTTTTAGCATATTTGCAGAGTTGTTGGACCATCACTACAGTCAATTTTAAAATCACCCTCCAAAAAAAAAAAAAAAATCACCCTCCAAAAAAATCCTATACCCCTGGTAGTTATCCCCCCCTCCCCCAGATTTCTTCGCTAGGGCTGTTGTAACAAAGCACCACACATTGAGTGGCTCCGGGTTCTGGAGGCCAGAAATCCAAGATCAAAGGGTTAGTAGGGTTGGTTCCTTCAGAGGCTGTGAGCAAGACTCTTCCAGGCTCTCCCCTAGATTCTGGTGGTCTGCAGGCAATCTTCGCAGTTCCTTGGCTTTTGCACACATGTCACCGTCATTTCCGCCTCTGATCACATGGCCTTCTCCCTATGCACGTGTCTGTGTCCAAACTTCCCTGCTTTATAAGGACACCAGTCATACTGGTTTAAGGGACACCTGGGTGGCTCAATGGTTGAGTGCCTGCCTTTGGCTCAGGTCGTGATCTGGGGTCCCGGGATCGAGTCCCATGTGGGGCTCCCTGTATGGGGCCTGCTCTTCCCTCTGTCTGTGTCTCTGCCTCTTTCTCTCTCTCTCTCTCTCTCTCTCTCTCTCTGTGTCTCTCATGAATAAATAAATAAAATCTTAAAAAAAAAAAAAAAAAAGACCTGCCCCATGACCTTCTTTTCCCTTGATTACCTCTGTGAAGACTCCGCCTCCAAAGCAGGTCCCATCCCAGAGAGGTACTAGGAATTAGCCTTCAAACATGTCTTTTTTGGGGGGAATGCAATCCAACCCATTACACTGCCCTCCTCCACTGCCTAACTTACTCTAAACTAGCTCCTGCAAACGCAAGATCGCACAGACCACATCGGCCCGGTTGCAGTAATAATAACTAAGTGGCCATCCGGTCCCCACCATCGGCCTTAAGACTTGTGCTGCTGCCCCTCGTCCCCCCACCCGCCCGGCCAAGCGCATCCTCTTCCGTTGGAGCCTTTGGAGAGCCGCAGCCACCTCCCAAAACCTCCCGTTCGTCATTCTCTTGCTGTAGTATTTATTACTCTCTTAGGACCCAAGATCACACACCCGGGGAACAGGTGGCGTGTTGTGCCTGTGTCCGGACCTTCTAAAAATGGGCTGATTCTGTATTCATTCTTCCAGTACTTATTTCTTTCACTAATATTCCAGTTCTGAGATTCACATCAATGTGGCGAGCAGCTGTTCATTTATTTTGGAAGGACTGTTAGATTATCCCCATTTTACAGAGGAGGAGAGTGAGACACAGGGAGGAAGGAAGCCGCTTGGGGTCACACAAATGGAGCCAGAATTAGAACTTAAGACCACTGTGTCACCTCCTTAAAACTATGTTCTCCACTCTCCACCTCCCAGTTGGGAAGGCTAAGAATGTTCAAGTAGAAATCATTGGAAAGGGATCCCCGGGTGGCTCAGCGGTTTAGCGCCTGCCTTCAGCCCAGGGCATGATCCTGGGGTCTCAGGACTGAGTCCCGCATCGGGCTCCCTGCGTGGAGCCTGCTTCTCCCTCTGCCTCTGTCTCTCTCTCTCATGAATAAATAAAATCTTTAAAAAAAAAAATCATTGGAACACGCACACCACTCTCAGTGCCCACCAAAATCCTTGTTCCAATTCTTGATTTTCCCTGCTGACAGGGAGCTCACTATCTCCTAAGAAGACATACTATCCTTCCCATGTCTTCCATCCAGCTGCTTTAGGAGTAATAGGCCTTCAGTGCTTTGGGAAGTGTGTCCAAAGTGGAAATAGTGGAAGGCCATGGAGGGCCAGCCAGATGCAGCTGAGTGGTGGGGAGGCCAGGCTAGCAGAGGGGCTGGAGGGGTGACCGTGAAGGTCTCAGCTACCACAGCCTTAGGATCCCCTAACATCTCTCTCCCTTTCCTCTTTAGGCCCCAGGTGCTAACTGCTCACTGGGTGTTGCACCAGCCCTCCTGGATGTCCCCAAACCTTTGTTGAGAGCCCTACATGAAATGCTCAGTTCCCAGTTGGGAGCGCCACCCACCCACACCCCCCAACCCCACCCCACGCGCCTGATACACACTCTGGCACAGAAGTGATCCTGTTTCTTCCCACCTTTGTCATCAGAGCTGCCAAAGAGTACAGATACCATAGGACAGCACACCTATTTCACACATGGGAAACTGAGACCCCTAGTGGTGTGCATATGAGCCTATCAGTGACCTGTGAGTGGTGTACAGGTAAAAGGATTTTTGGTCTCAGGACTTCTAGACATTCTTAGGGAAGACCAAAGAGGTTTTATTTTTTATTTATAAGCCATTTCATACATTAAAACTGAGAATGTGGGGGGGCAGCCCAGATGGCTCAACGGTTTAGCGCCACCTTCAGCCCAGAGTGTGATCCTGGAGACCTGGGATCAAGTCCTGCATCGGGCTCCCTGCATGGAGCCTGCTTCTCCCTCTGCCTGTGTTTCTGCCTCTCTCTCTCTGTCTACTAAATTAAGATTTAATAAAATATTTTTTAAAGATTTATTTTATTATTTATTCATTTATGATAGACACAGAGAGAGAGAGAGAGAGAGGCAGAGACACAGGAGGAGGAAGAAACAGGCTCCATGCCGGAAGCCCGACACGGGACTCGATCCTGGGACTCCAGGATCGCACCCTGAGCCAAAGGCAGGCGCTAAACCGCTGAGCCACCCAGGGATCCCAAGATTTAATAAAATATTTAAAATATATTTTTCATAGAATATTATTCATGTTAACCTGTAATAGGTTAATTATTGCTGTTTAAAAATAAATGTCACCTTTTTTTTAAATTATGTTTTTTTTTAAGATTTTATTTATTTATTCATGAGAGACACAGAGAGAGAGGCAGAGACACAGGCAGAGGGAGAAGCAGGCTCTTTCTCTCTCTCTCTCTCTCTCTATATATATATATATATATATATATATATATTTCCAATACAAAACATTTTAGTGGGAAGAGTGTCATTCTTGTACACTTTCACTGGTATCTGTAAGGTCTGGCATTAGAGAAGACAGCCGGATCCTCAAGGATGCTCCTGCACTGAGTCTATTGCAACATCCCATGGCATGCAGCTTCTGGAAAACTCCGAGTGTGAGAATGAAGTGAAAAAGAAAACATCTCAGTATGAAAATCTGACCTAGGGGCGTCTGGGTGGCTCAGTCGGTTTGGCTCAGTCGGTTAAGCATCTGCTTTTGGCTCAGGTCATGATCTCAGGGTCCTGGATGGAGTCCCATGTCAGGCTCCCTGCTCAGCAGGGAGTCTGCTTCTACCTCTCCCTATCCCACTACCTCTCCTGCCTCCCTCAAATACATACATACATACATACATACATCTAAAAAGAAAAAGAAAAAAAGAAAATCTGACCTAGGAGAAGCCCCTGAGAAGGTCTCAGGAATCTGTCCCCCAGTCACACTCTGAGAACTTCTGGATGGACTTATTTAATGCTTACACGCAGGCTATGTGGTGTGTACTAGATGGAAATTTACCTCATTTTACAAAGAAAAATACTGAGACCCACCCAGAGAGGTGAAGTTCCTTGCCCAGAGTCACACAGCAGTAAGTGGCAGACCTGGGGTTTGAACCTCAGCAAATCTGGCTCTTAGCCTTGACACAATCTGTGCGTGTGGAATCATCAATCAATTGCAGAGTGTGAATGCACCTCTCAAGGCCTGCCATGGCACTTGCCCAGGCCACACAGCTAGGAAGTGTTGTCAGGAGAGGGAGCCATTGATCTGATCTTGAAGCCCTATCCTGACACCCGATCAAGTCTCTCCTGGGATAAATAGGAAAATAGTATTGGCTGAGAGACCAACATAACCAGGCTATACAGTTTCTCTCTGCACCTCAGTTTCCCTAGCTATAAAATGGATTTAGTAATAGAGTCCAGCTCAGAACCTCTATGGAGAAAAGAATTAGCAGAATTTTAAGTGATCCTTAAGCTGTTAATTGTGGTTATCATGAGCTGCTTGAAGAGTGTTCCCCTCAGGGCACCTGGCTGGCTCAGTGGGTAGAGTGTGCAACTCTTGACCTGTGGTCACCACGCTGGGTGTAGAGCTTATTTAAAAAAAAAAAAAAGAAAGAAAGAAGAAGAAAGAAGAAGAAAGAAAGAAAGAAAGAAAGAAAGAAAGAAAGAAAGAAAGAAAGAAAAGAAAGAAAGAAAGAAAGAAAAGAAAGAAAGAAAGAAAGAAAGAAAGAAAGAAAGAAAGAAAAAAGGAAGGAAGGAAGGAAGGAAGAAAAGAAGAAAGAAAGAAAGAAAGAAAGAAAGAAAGAAAGAAAGAAAGAAAGAAAAGAAAGAAAGGAAAGAAAGAAAGAAAGAAAAGAAAGAAAGAAAGAAAGAAAGAAAGAAAGAAAGAAAGAAAGAAAGAAAGAAAGAAAAAGAAAAGAGGGGCTCCCTGGGTGGCTCAGCAGTTTAGCACCTGCCTTTGGCCTGGGGCGTGATCCTGGAGTCCCGGGATCGAGTCCCACATCGGGCTCCCTGCATGGAGCCTGCTTCTCCCTCTGCCTGTGTCTCTGCCTCCTCTCTCTCTGTGTCTGTCATGAATAAATAAAATAAAACATTTTTAAAATTAAAAAATTTAAAAATGCACTTATTGGCCAGTGCACAGGACTGTTCAGAGGTATGTGCCTCAGTTTCTCCAATCCGTCCAACCAGAGGCAGACCCTTGCCTGCCTGCCCAGGCCTCTCTGCCTGCCTGGCTCTCCTAAGACTCCATCTTCATTCATTGCGTCCGGGCCTCCAGGAGCTTAAATGCTCCTGCTGAAGGGGCTTGGGAGGGAGAAATATAGCATCTCCTACCAGCGTGGGGAAGGCCTGGCTTGGACCCCTGGGTCCCCATTCTCCCTGAATTCTTATTTGTGATCTAATAGGGAGCTCAGATGCTGGGGTTCCTGTCCCTGCGGGGCGGGTAGGGAGGAGGAGATAATGTTAGGAGTGAGTTGACAGTTCGGTGTTCAGGGCCAGGGTCCGCAACGAGAAAATATGGAAGTCGTGACAGCCAAGATAAAACAGCTCTGACATCCTGTTTTAGAGCTTAGACAGGACCACACTAACATTCTGTTTTGCAGCCTTTGCAGAAATGACTTCTGCAAAAAGTCCTAAAATAAAACAATTAACCACAAAGCTTTTGTCACTATCACGAGTGAGCAAGGGGGAGTTAAGACATAAGGCCCCAGGGCTGCCTGGGTGGCTCAGTGGTTGAGCGTCTGCCTTCCGCTCAGGTCGTGACACAGGGGTCCTGGGATCGAGCGCAGCATCAGGCTCCCCACAGGGAGCCTGCTTCTCCCTCTGCCTGTGTCTCTGCCTCTCTCTCTCTCTCATGAATAAACAAATTTTTAAAAATCTTAAAAAAAAAAAAAAAAAGACATAGGCCCCCAGATGTCAGCCCCAGAAGACCATCCGCAGGTAAGCGTTAACCTAATAGATCGGTGATTGGCACCAGTCAGCACACCCCTGGTTGCTTAAGATGGTTGGGCTAAAGAGCTCATAAGAACCCCCAAACTTAGAAACTCCAACGGCCACCCTCTCCAGTCCCCTCCCCCTCTGGGAGCTTTGTACTATTGTTCAATAACCTTGGCTCTGCTGGCCATCACTCTTGGTCTGGGCCACCTCTTCATTCCTCGAGGCCCTGTGACCAAGAATCGCGGGCCCTGAAAGGAACAGAAAATGCTGTAATAAGACCGCAGGATCCTGATCTCTGAAGTTCTTCGGATACCTGGGTTCCTGGCCTTGAGGGAGGGCAGGTCCGGACGCCAAAGCCTGGCTTTATAAGGTGTGTTGGGGGGCTGAGGGTCTTGGGTTCGGGGTCCCCTTCTTGTCCAGGGCGCGGGAAGCATACTCACACCCTGAAATTCTCTCCTCGGAAAGGAGGGTCTCGAACGCCTGGATTCGCATTCCTGGCGCGTGACTGAAGGCTAAGTCTGCACCCCTACAGGGGGTTCGGGTACACGGTGTCCAGCACCCAGGGGCCCCTGCAGAACGGCTCTCCTGTGGGACTTCGGCTAGGTGGGACTAAGGTGCTAGGTCCCCCAGGAGGAGTATGGAGACTCCGACGTTCCCCCCTCGGAAGCTCCGGCTCCGAGGTTCTCTTGATGGTGGGAGGGGGCCGGACGCTCCAAGCGGCCTCAGGGGGAGAGGGCTCGGCCCCCCCGGGGCGGCCCGGGAGTCCCCGGCGGGGAAGCCCCTACCCCGGCAAAGACCCGGGAGGTGGCGCGGGGCCGGCCCGAGGGGGCGGAGACTGGGTGGGCGGGGCTCCGCAGACGCCGCCCCCGCCCGCCAGCGCGGTCCGCGCGTCTCCAAGTCTGCGAGGCCGCGGTGGGCGCGGGGAACCGAGCGCCACGGCCCGCGCGCCCCGCCGAGCCCGGCCTGCCCCGGGGTCTATGGGGCCACCCCTCCGCGCCGCCCGGCCGGCCCCACGCCGCGCCCGGAGCCTGCCCCGCGGCCAGGTAAGGGCGCTGTGGGTCCTGCGGGTCGGGGACGCCGGGAGGCAAAGCAGGAGGGGACAGAGAACTCCTGGGTCCTGCAGAGACAGGGGCCCGGAACTCCAGTGCCCTGGGGGCTAGGGCATCAGGACGCCCGTATCCTGAGGTTGGGGGCAGGCGCACACGGATGTCTGGGTCCTGGGGAAATAGGGGGCTGGGTACCTGGACACCAAGGTCTAGGGCATCTGGACACCTGGTCGGGGAGGCTGGGGGGCGGCCTGGCTACTGGGGGCGGGGTGGGGGAGGGAGTCCTTCATGCCTAGTCCTGGACGAACGAAGACCCAACTGAACACGTTGCTGGTTCTGGAGGATCCAGATACCAGGACACCTGGGCCCCGGGTGTCGGGTCCATCCTGCGGGCGTCCTCTGGCTGATGCTCTGGCCACTGCGTCGGGGGCTGTGGCTCGCACGCCGGGGTCTTCGGGAAGGAAGTTGTGGTTGCGGAGATTTGGCGGCCCGGACACATGGCCACACCCCAAGGGGCTGCGGAGGGTGGTCCCCGGGCAGGGCCTGGGGTGGGGTCCCTGCCTTCTGCCCCCCCAACCCTGACCTCCTTAGCCCAGCCAGGGAAATGGGCGCACCGCCGATGCGGGCAAACGGACTCCTGGGATGGGCCAGGAGAGCGGATCCCCGGGACGGAGGGCTCTGGGGACAGGAGTCGGGCGCGCCTGGGCCCCGGCGAGGCGCCTGCCCCCCGCCCGCCCGGCTTGGGCATGCTTGGCACGCAGCGCGCGGGCCGGTCGGATCCGTATGCGCGCCGCGTGCGCCTATTGGTATGCGGGAGCCGGCCCGGCGCGGGCGTGAGGCGGCCGCGCTGGCGGGCGGCGCGGGGGAGGCGGCGGCGGCGGCGGAGCACGTCCTCGCCCCGAGCTCCGCCTGGGGCCGGGCAGGGTGAGCACAGCCGGCTCCGTCCCGGGGCCTCCAGAGAGGGGAAACTGAGGCACCATCCAGCCCCGGCTCCTCGCTGGGACCCCCGAGCCCCGCACGGACCTCAGTTTCCCTCGCAGGTCTCCCGGGGGGCCCCCTCGGGCACCGAGCGCTGCCTCCGGCTCCTTTCGGCGGCGGGAGACGCGGGTCTCGAGGCCCGCCGGCTGCTCTGAGCCGGGCCCGCGGAGATGGCGGCCCCCTACCCCAGCGGCGGCGGCGGAGGCGAGCTCAAGTGCGGGGCAGGTCGCGGCCGCAGCGTCCCGTGGGACTTTCTGCCGGGGCTGGTGGTCAAGGCCCCGCCCGGACCCTGGTGAGCAAAGCCCCGCCCCCAGGGCCGTGGCCCCGCCCCCAAGGGCGGCCCGGGAGGATTCACACTCAGCCCGCCGCCCCGCCCTCTGGAGCTAGAATTTCTCACCCCGAGTGTGTCGACCTTTGTTCTACAAACAGCCCCCACCGTGTTCTGCTCCTACCCCCCATCCTCCGAGTTCACGCCCAACATTTCATTTCTCCCCTCCAACTCCTCCTCCTTCCCCCCGGAATTTATTTACACCCCGGGTTCTGCCCCCACCTCCGGTGTCGAATCCACTTCCCACGTCCCGCCGGGTTCCGAGGCCCCGAGGGCGGGGCCCCCCCAGGCCGCAGCTCCCCCCGCCCCGCCCCGCCGCGAGCCCCGGGGCCGGGCTGACGCCCCCTCCGCGCCGCCCGCCCAGCCTGCAGGCGCAGCGCAAGGAGAAGTCCCGGAACGCGGCGCGCTCGCGGCGCGGAAAGGAGAACCTGGAGTTCTTCGAGCTGGCCAAGCTGCTCCCGCTGCCCGGAGCCATCTCGAGCCAGCTGGACAAGGCGTCCATCGTGCGCCTCAGCGTCACCTACCTCCGCCTGCGCCGCTTCGCCGCCCTCGGGGCGCCGCCCTGGGGACTGCGGGCCACTGGGCCACCGGCCGGCCTGGGTGAGTGCGCAGACGCGGGGGGGCGAGGGTCCCTGTGCACCCCCCGGCGGCCGGAGGGCGGGAGAGCGAGGTGCCCGCCGGCCGTCGCCCAGGCCTCTGGCCGAGAGGGAGGGAGCACGCGGTTGGGAGTCAGCCGGACCATTTGTGCGCCCCTCCCGGGAGGCTTTGACTCTCCAAGCCTCAGTCTTTTCATCTGCAAAACGGGCGCTCGAGGCAGGGATGATTTCATGAGTTCTGGCCCACCGAGGGGCCGCCAACACCAGGGATCCGACCCCTGCTCGATGCTGTTATTCTTATTAGGGGAGACTAATCGTTATTATCACAAAGAAGGGCCGCAGGTCCCAGGGCTGGACGGAGGGGGGCCTAGCCTGGGCCTCCCCATCCACTCATGGGCAAGAACCCCCCTCACTGAGGCTTGAGGGGCCCCAGGGGGAGCACGAGGACTCTGGAATCTGAATTCTCAGTCTGGGAAAGCGGGAGGGAGACAGTATAACGTGGCAGGTAAGATGGACAGCTCCAGAAAGACTCTCCTGGGTCCCTGTCCCCACTGGGCCACTCCCCAGCAGTGTGACCCCGGGCAGGCCGCCTTACCTCTCTGCCTCGTCTGTGAAATGGGAATCCTGATGAGAGTCCCTTCGCACGCCCAGAGGGCTGAGATGAAAACCCACCCAGTAATGTATGTGGACACCCCGGACGTAGCTGGCACAGCGGGTGCCACCACCACGTAGTGACTCTGAGCGTCAGTGGTTAGTTTGCAGGGCTGTTGGGGTCTGTGGTTCAGTAAGCAGCTACTGTGTGCCTGCTACTGTCCTGAGCCCTTGGGATCCCGCAGAAAACAAGTTGGATACAGCCCCTGATGTCCCAGTAGCCAAGACCCAATAATGACATAAGTGGAGAAATGCAATCTGCACCCTGGACAAGTAGGATGAGGTATAACACGGGTACACACAGCTAGCCCCCCAATTTTGTTATAATTCAACTTTATTCTTGCTAGATCCGTAGAAGTGTTATGCTCCTGTTATTACCGCTGTTTGTCGGATTATTGCTTCTCTCCCGACGAGGAGACAGTCGTGTTAATCCGAGGTCGCAGGTGACAGGGACGGGGCACCCCAGGCTACACTCCCCACCAAGATGAACGAGTGTCCTTAGGGCGAGGTTGGAGGGGCTCCAATTCCCCTCCTGCCCCGGTCCCAGGGGAGGAGGGGGGAGAGAAAATAGCATTGATTAAGCTCGCAATAAATCACCATTTAAATTTAAATAATCCGGCTTCCCAGGCGGTAATTAGGCGAATTGACTGGCGCCGAGAGAATGCGGCATTAGCGCCGCTGATTACTGTCATTACCGCGAACAACATGTGCGCCGGCGGGGGATAAACATCTTGTCTATTGTCCCGAGCGCGGGGAGAGAGGAAGGGTGGGGGCGCCCAGAGAGCCCCTCCGGCGGCCAGCTCCCCCCCTCCACTGCCTGGATGGGCGCTGGAAGGGGACGGGAGCTTGCTGAGGACACGGCTGCGAGGTGGGCAGTGAGGTGGCCCACCGTGGACTTGATGAACGCCCCTGCCTCCACTCCCCAGAGCACCCTACCCCCTACCCCCCCAACCCTGCTGCCTGGGCCAGGACGGTCTGTGTTGGAGGTACTACTTGGACTCCTTCCTAAATCTCCCGAAAGTGGGGATTTGGAGGCATCTCCTGCTCCACAGGGCCCCCAGGAAGAGGCCAAGTGCCTGCTTCCATAGGGAAACTGAGGACAGTGTCAGCTAGTCAGTAAGGCAGGGTGCCTCCCCCTCTCTGAAGGGGAGGGTGCTCCCCTGTCCTGCTCAGTTATGAGAGTGAAGATAGCCAATGCACTCTTGAGCACTATTACAAATAACTCGCAAAAAAACCCAAACCGAAACCAAAACTAAACCACAAAAGTCGCTTAATCCTCTCAAAAACAGGAGGAAAGCAACACTGATTCCCATTTTCTAGAAGTGGAAGACTGAGCCCCAGAGAGGTGAAGCTGGTTTGCCCAGCGTCCCATCCTCCGAGCCCGGGCCCAGCTGAGATGCAGACTGGCTTCCGGGGTCACCTTCGGAGCCTCCAGGCTTGGAGGTCTCCCCGGACCTTGCAGCCCCCGCCTCTCTCTGGGCCCCGGGCTGATGTCTGTAGAACAGCACAAGTGATGTGCTGAGGTGCCCCGGTAGCCCCGGACCTCTGAGTCCGGGAGGAGACAGCCTGGATCCTGTATCAGGGGTCATCATTCATTCACCAGCCGCTGAACCTTCCCTGTGCCAGGCCTCGTCCTGGGGACACCCCAGGGAACAAGACAAAGTCCCTGACCTCCAGGGTGGGTCTACAAGCCTTTCTGGGTAGGCCCTCTGCCCCCCTCCCATCCCTCTGATCTCATTTTTCTACCCCTCTCACCTCCTCAGCTCCCCCCCGCCCCCCACCCCCCACTGGCCACCTTGCTGTTATTCAGAGAAACATGTTCCCACCTCAGGGCCTTTGCACTTGCTGTGCCCTCCTGCAGGAACTCCCTTCCCTCCATGTGTCAGCTTTTCAGGAAAGCCTCCCCTGACCACCCTGAAAACTGACAGCACCCCTGCCCTCAGCACTCCCTGTCTCCCTTTCCTGTCTTATTTCTTTCCAAAGCACCTATTGTCATCTGACTTTTTTTTTTAAGAGTTTATTTATTTATTTATTTATTTGACACAGAGCACAAGCAAGGGAGAAGCAGGAGCAGGCTCTCCACTGAGCAGGGAGCCTGATGCGGGGCCCAATCCCAGGACCCCAAGATCATGACCTGAGCACAAGGCAGACACTCAATCCACTGAGCCACCCAGGCGCCCCGACACTATTTCTTAATTCTCTCTCCCCCATGACACCTTGTACCCTGAGTCCAGAACAGTGCCTGGGGCAAAGGCCCACTAAGTGTTTATTGGGTGACTGTGGAACAGAGTGAGGGCATGAGGTTTGACAGAAGCCCCTTAAAAGAAGGGACCTTTGAGCTGAGACTGGGAGGAGGTGAGGAAGCAGGCCCCGAAAAAAGCTGGAAGAAAAGCACTCTAGGCCAAGGAAATAGGTGCAAAGGCCCTGAGGCAGACAGGAATCAGCTTGCTGAGTGCAGGCCACAGCGAGGCCTCGGAGTCCAGAGAGGCGTAGGTGAGGCAGGGCGCGCAGACAGCAGAGACCAGGTCCTGCAGGACCTCGTGGGCCTTGGTGAGGATGTTGGCTGTTAGCCGAGCAGGATGGGAGACAAGCCGATGGGGGACGGAGGTGGCCGAGGTGGCAGTCCTGAGGGTGGAAGCAGGAAGCCACATGCGGAGGTGAGTGCAGAGGCCTGAGGCCTGCCCCCAGGGAGTGAGGCTTCCCTGTCCCCAGACACGAACATCTCTGGGGCCAACTGAGATTAGGAGGTGACCAGACTCCCGGAGCCCTGGGAGCGGCCTTCTCCCCCTGTCCCCTCTGTCCCCGCTTGGTGATGACAAATGGGACAGTTCTCAGCAGACAGGCTCCAATAAGCAACCAGCAAATGTTTGTTGAATGAGTGAGTGATGGTTGGGGGTTTGGGCATGAGGAGGGGGCAGATCTGGGAGCAGTGAAGAGGGGAATTTGGGGGTGGGAGGAGTGGAGGCATTTGCCGGGAGAGGGGGGAACAGGGGGAGGGGGGAACAGGGGAACGGAGTTGGGTTTGCGGAGGCGGAGGGAGGGTAAGACGCCTCAGTCAGTGAGGGGACCGACCCCAAAGCTCCCGTCCCAACCGGGGAGCAGCGAGCCCTCCCCCTGCGCACCCCCACCCGACGTGCCCATTAAGGCTGTTAATTGCAGCCGTTCAGTCTGACCTGGGCTGATCCTGTGAGCGGGAAAATGAAGGAATTAGCAAAAATGACAGGGGAAAATTGCGACAATTAGCAGGCGGCATTGTTCCTGCTTGTCACCCGGCTGGTTCGCGCTGCATCTCGGGGGAGGGGTCCCCATCACCCTCCCCCCCATTTATTGTTCCTGGAGCTCCAGCCAGGGGTGGGGAAAGGGTGCGAACAGCGGGAGGTGCTCCTGGGAGAAGGAGGCGTGGCCAAGACGTTAGGGGGCGGGGGCGGGGCGGGGGCGGGGCTGGAGCCGAGGGCCGGGGTGGGGGCGGGGCGGGGCGGGGCTTGGCCGCCTGCTGTTTTGATGGTCTGGAAATAACAATAGTAATCACACGATTAATACTAATCCCGGCTCTGCATTTGGGAGCACCTGCGGTGTGCCAGGCGGGCGCTGGGCCCGAGCAGCCGGTGAGGTCGGCGCTCTTTGCAAAGCCACCTGACAGAGGAGGAAACTGAGGCACAGAGAGGTGAAGGGACTGGGCCCAGGGCACACAGCCTGGGAGGGCTTGGCACCAGACCTGGTGACCTTCAAGGTCACTGTGTCCCCTGGCTCCCCTCTCCGAACATAGGGCCCCTTGGGAGGGAGGTGGTAGTTCTCTGCAGGGTCAGGGAGAGGGTCCTGGGTGGGAACAGACTTAAGCCACCCCGACCCGTCACCTCTGCTCCTGTTTGAAGGGGTGCTGCTGGGTCAGGGGGCTGGGTCCCTCTTTGCCCTCTGTCTCATTTGCCGCGTCCTTCTATCATGGTCTTTCTCTGGATGTCTCTCTGGGCATTTCCTTTCTGTTCTCTCCATCTCTTCATCTCTGTCTACGTCTGTCTCTGTCTGAATTTCTCTGTGTCTACATGTCTGTCCCTATCTCTTTTAAAATACTTATACTTTTTGGGATCCCTGGGTGGTGCAGCAGTTTGGCGCCTGCCTTTGGCCCAGGGAGCCATCCTGGAGACCCGGGATCGAATCCCACGTCAGGCTCCCGGTGCATGGAGCCTGCTTCTCCCTCTGCCTGTATCTCTGCCTCTCTCTCTCTCTCTCTCTCTGTGACTATCATAAATAAATAAAAATTAAAAAATAAAATAAAATACTTATACTTTTTAAGATTGGGTAGCCCAGGTGGCTCAGCGATTTAGTGCCACCTTCAGCCCAGGGTGTGACCCTGGAGACCCAGGATCAAATCCCACGTCGGGCTCCCTGCAAGGAGCCTGCTTCTCCCTCTGCCTGTGTCTCTGCCTCTGTGTGTGTGTGTGTCTCTCATGAATAAGTAAAAAAATATTAACTTTTTAAGATTTATTCATTTTAGAGAGAGAGAAAGAGAGAGCAGGGTGGAGGGGAGGAGCAGAGGGAGAGGGAAAGAGAGAAATCTCAAGCTGACTCCCCTCTGAGCACAGAGCCCCATGCAGAGCTCGATCTTACCACCCTGAGATCATGACCTGAGCAGAAATTGGGAGTCAGATGCATAGCCAACTGAGCCACCCAGGTGCCCCTTAAAACTTTTTTTTAATGGAAGTAAAATTTATATAATATGGAATTCAGCATTTTTAAATGTATGGTGGGGGGAAACCTGGGTGGCTCAATGGTTGAGCATCTGCCTTTGGCTCAGGTCATGATCCCTCTCTTTCTGTGTCTCTCGAATAAATGAATAACATCTTTAAAAAACATAAAATGTACAAGGGGCACCTGGGTGGCTCAGTCCATTATGCATCCAACTCTTGATCTCAGCTCATGTCTTGATCTCAGGATTGTGAGTTCAAGCTCTACAGTAGGCTCCCCATGGATCCCACTCAAATTAAACAATAAAATAAAAAATAAAGTGTACAATTCAGTGGCAAACTGTAGAGTCACAGAGTTGTGCAACCAC
Organism: Vulpes vulpes; assembly: GCF_048418805.1. Taxonomy (NCBI): domain Eukaryota; kingdom Metazoa; phylum Chordata; class Mammalia; order Carnivora; family Canidae; genus Vulpes; species Vulpes vulpes. The sequence goes on from NC_132780.1 coordinate 13,905,175, forward strand.
CACTCTATCTGGTTCCAGAACATTTTCATCGCACCCCCAAAAAACCTAGTCCACATTAGCAGACACTCCCCATGCCCCCTCTCTCCTGCCAGACACCCCCCTCCCCCAACCACCAACCTGCTTCCTGTCTCTATGGATTTGCCTGCTCTGGACAATTCAGAGAAACGGAGTCACACTGTGTGTGGTCTCTTGTGCCTTGCATGTCTTCACTTTTTTTTAAAAAAATATTTTATTTATTCATGAGAGACACACAGAGAGAGAGAGAGAGGCAGAGACACAGGCAGAGGGAGAAGCAGGCTCCTTGCAGGGAGCCCGACGTGGGATTTGATCCTGGGTCTCCAGGGTCATACCCTGGGCTGAAGGCAGATGCTCAACTGCTGAGCCATCCAGGCGTCCCTGTCTTCACTTTTTAAAAAAGTAGGCTCCACACTCAACATGGGGCTCAAACTCATGTTCCTGATACCATGAGTTGCCCACTCCACCGACTAAGCCGGCCAGGTGCCCCCATCATAATGTTTTCAGAGTCCAGCTGCATCAGAGCACGTGTCCTGGCTTCATTCATTTTCCTGGCTGAATAGTATTCCATTGCATGAATATGGCACATTTATTTATCTGTCCATCAGGTCATGGACTTTGACTTGTTTTCACTTTTGGCTGTTAGGAATCGAGCTCCTGTGAACATCTGTGTACAATTATTTGTTAGAACACCTGTTCCCAGTTCTTTGGGGATATATACCTAGGAGTGGAATTGCTGGGTTGCGTGGCAGGTGATTCTATGTGTGATTTATTGAAGAGCCTCCGTACTGTTTTCCAGAGTGGCCGCATCATTTTCCAGTCTCACCAGCAATGCAGAGGGGTTCTGATTTCTCCACTCAAATTAAACAATAAAACAACATTTCTCTGAATTCTAGCCATCCTAGTAGGTGTGAGGTGATATCTCGTTGGGGTTTGGTTTTTTTAAGATTTTTTTAAAGATTTTATTTATTTATTCATGAAAGACACACACAGAAAGACACAGGAAGAGGGAGAAGCAGGCTCCATGCAGGGAGCCCAATTCTGGATCCCAGGATCATGACCTGAGCCGAAGGCAGGCACCCAACCGCTGAGACATGCAGGCATCCTTTTTTTAAGATCTTAAGTCATCTCTACACCCTATCCAGGGGTTGAACTCATGACCCTGAGATAAAGAGTCACCCACTCCACCAACTAAGCCAGCTTGGTGCCCCTGTTTGTTTTTTGTTTTTTCTATTGAGTTGCAATGCCCGTCTCTCTGTATTCCTCTGTATTTCCTTCCTCTGTATGTCTCTCCATCTGCTTGTCTGTTTGGTGTCTTTGTGTCTCCATATCTGTTTCTTTTTTTCTGTCTCTCTGTCTCTGGCTCTCTGTACCTCTCTCTAGTCTCATTCCCATCCTTTGGATCTTACTTCACACCACTTTTTCAATCCTTCCTGATGCTGGTACATAAAATAATTCTGTATTTGTGAGTTTCTTGCCCCCGGCCTGGGTGCCTCCACAAGGAGAGGAGCAGGCTGTCCGGGGCACCTCCTTGTCCCCAGCACAGGGCCTGCTGCACACCTGGTGCTCAGGGAGACTTTCTGAATGAATGAGTGCATGGATGGCTCCCTGTGTCCTCTGGTGTCTCCCTATCTCTGTGGCATCTCAGCCTCTTTCTGCCCCTCCCACCCCACCCCACAAGCCCAAGCCGTCCTCCCACACACACAGGGCTCAGGCCCCCGGTACCCTAAGATGACTACAGGACTGGGGAGGAGAGAGGGAGATCTGTAGCCTGGCTCAAATGGGGGCCTACCCACAGGCCCTGGCCTCACCCCTCCCTCTGTCCCCAGCCCCAGGCCACCGGGGGCCCATGGCGCTGGTCTCCGAAGTCTTTGAGCAGCACCTGGGTGGACACATCTTACAGGTGAGGTCCTTCCCCTGCCTGCTGCTCCTTGCTGCCACCTGGTGGCCACCTGCGGAGAGCAGCACCCTGTTCTCCAGCATCCATCCCCCCAGGAGCATCCCCAGGGGCTCCCCCTCCTGCCTGTCCTTTCCCACGACCACGGAAGCCCCTCCCCACCCCAATTAATCCATCCGAGGTGGAGATCCAGATTTCAGAATCTCTTACCACTTGCCTGCTGGACAGACAGATGCCCAGCCCTCCTCTCCCTACTTCTCCCCACTCTAGTCCCTGGATGGCTTCGTGTTTGCCTTGAACCAGGAAGGGAAGTTCCTCTACATCTCGGAGACCGTCTCCATTTATCTGGGCCTCTCGCAGGTAAGGGGCCCGCTGCAGGCTGCCTGGACTGGCTCACTGGCTCAGCCACTGTGTCCCCTGCGGGCTCATGCATGCCCTTTCTCTCTCCTGGCCTCACCATCCCAGCCAGAAAAGCGAACTGGATCCATGGTCCTCCAAGTGCACCTAGGGGAACCCCAGAAAGCTCCACCTTACAGGTAGAGGGGAGTGGCTATTAAAATAACAGGTCAATTTGAAGAAGGCAGAGCAGCAGAAAGATCAGTTTGTCGATGAGTGTTTGCCAAATGCACCGTATTTACCCAGACTTCCTTTTTCTTAACAATTGTGAAGAATTGCTGCAATTTGTATTGGAAGGGCTTGGGTTTTGCCAACTTTGGAAGATTTTCTGTGGCGCTTTAGTGGACTGGCTTGCGTTTTTGTCTTTATTTCCGCCAGCTGCTTCTGCCCCAGCTCCTGCAGCTGGCATTGAAAGGTAAAAGGCAGGCAGGCAGAAACCGAGAACCCCCATCCCTGGGCGGCCTGGCTCCTGGTGGCATCTTAGGCCTTCCCAACCCATTCAGGACAAATCGCTATCCTCTCATCACTTTTGCAAAGGTTTGAGCAAATGGGAAATTTAGAAAAGCCAGCGCTTGGTTTTGGCCTTGGTGAGCACCTTTTCGGTGAATTGTTGGAGAGGCCTGGGGGAAGAAGACCCTGAAAGTAGGCGAATGTGGACAAGGGGAAGGGAGGGAGGTAGAGGGGAGGACAGACTTGCAGCTGGTGCAGGGAAGGGTTCGATGAGGAGGAGTTCAGAGGGAGGAGGGACAGAGGGAAGAGCTGGATCTCAAGCCCGGGGCAGTGGGAGCTCTGGGAGGTTTCTGAGAGGAGGGGGGCCATGGTCAGAGAAGTAACTTAGCAGGGGTATTTGAATGGAAACTAAAGGCCACAAGAATAGGGAGGACTCTGGGGGCAGGAACACAGCTGGGGTGGGGGTGGGAGTGATGGGGACCTGGACTGGGGGAGGTGTGGTACGAAGGAGGGCTGCTTTGAGAGATTTGCGGGTGAATTGAATGGCAGCCAGTCTGATTAAAAAGCTCTAACTCTCTAAAGAGTTCGAAAACCATTCCACTGCTTGTGTCCTGATTTCCATCCCTGCTGGGACATCCTGTGGTTCATTTGGGGCCAAATGGAGGCTATGACAATCGGCCACGCAGCTCCCTAACGGAGTAAGCAGGTGCAGAAAATCCTTAATGATCACCGGATTTGACGTGAGAAGGCATAAGAAGAGCCTAAGTGTGTATCTCCTTTGAAAAGGTTAAAAAGAAATTCTAATAACGTAGAACTGGCACGAAGGGCGCCTGCAACCTAGGCGAGCGGGCCGGAGGCTAAACCCGGGGTGAGTGGCTGCGCGCGCATCTCACCAGCCCTCTGCGGTCCCCTCTTCCGCCGGCAGGTGGAGCTGACGGGTAGCAGCGTCTTCGACTACATCCACCCCGGGGACCACTCCGAGGTGCTGGAACAATTGGGCCTCCGGACCCCCACCCCCGGGCCTCCCACCCCGCCCTCCGTGCCCTCCTCTTCCTCCTCCTCGTCTTCGTCCTCGCTTGCGGATACCCCTGAGATCGGTAATTCCAAGGGCCTGAGGGTAGATCAAGGGACACCTGGTACCCCAGCCATGCCGTCTTTCAACAAAAACCACTCTCCTTCAAGCTGCAAAGCACATTTTTGTAAAATGAATCAGAGTCTAAACCGAAGCAACAAGGCTCGGCTCCCTATAATTGCCTAGGCTGCCAAGGATTGCCTGACTCCCCAGGATTTGAGTTTCAGAAAGACCCTTCTGGCCACCAAGTGAGGATGGGTGCCTGGGGGTTCCAGATGGAACCCAGCTTTGGCAATAAGAAAACAATGCACGGCTCATTGGAGTTCACGCGTGCTGTGCCTTTAAGTGTGTAACTGCATTGAATCCTAATCACAACCCCACAAGCAGGAGCTATCACTGTCTTCATTTTGCAAAGGTGGAAACTGAGGCCCAGCACAGAGAGGTTAAGTTAATTGCCCCAGGTCACACAGCTGTAAGTGGTTGATCTGGACTCCAGCCCAGGTTTGTCTGGCTCCAGCATCTGTGCTTCCAGGCCTTCTCTCCAGTGGAATATTCCACTCCGTGTTGGCGAAGGAGGGTGCCGGGAGATTACCCTGGAAGTTTCTTTTAGTTCTGTGATGTTGGGGGACTCGAGGTTAACTTCCCTATGAGTAGGATTTTCTCATATTGGGTTTGCTTCACACCAAAAACATCTAAGCTCTCAGCAGTGCTTGCAAGCTTGGGAGATGTTTGTGACACCCACGGGGTCCACTGGGGAGTGTGATTACAGTTGCACCAAAGACTGAGGCCCAGGTTCGTCTGGGTGTGAGCTGTTAGAAGGCTGTCACCGGGTTTATAGACCAACCTGTAGTTGTGGGTCTTGTTTCTCTACCCTGAGCCCCTGCTCTGTGCTGGGGAGGGCTGGGGACACAATGATGACAGTCCAGGTGGTGAAGACTAGTCCCTAGCAAATGATGATCCCGAGTGGTCAGGGCCGGAGTGGGAGACCCCAGAGGGACGGCTCACCCAGCCTGGAGGTCAGGGAGGGCTTCCTGGAGGAGGCTCTGCCTCACCTGGGTCTTGGAGTTTGTAGCTAGAGATGGGGTCAGCGGGAGGCAGTTCTTGCCCAAGTTTTAGGTCGAGGTGAGGAGCTGGGCTTTATCCCAAGGGTCCTAGGGAGCCATGGCAGTTTCAGGGCAGGGAGGGACAGGGTCGTATCTGAGCTTTAGACCCAGCTGGCTGCCACTTAGAGGGAGGTTGGTATAGGACTTCAGTGTATGACCGTAGGCCGTGGCCATGACGCTGTCTGGCCAGCTGTCCAGGGGGTAGGGGGGCGTGTGGTTTCTCCCGCAGGACCCCATAACCCTCCTCGCTCTCCCCTCCCAGAGGCCAGCGCCGCGGAGGCGCCTCCCTTCTCCCGGGTCCAGGAGCGCTCCTTCTTCATCCGCATGAAATCCACCCTCACCAAGAGGGGGCTGCACGTCAAGGCCTCGGGGTACAAGGTGCGTGTGGGCTCCCTGGCCCCGGCCCCTGGCGCCGAGTCCCCTCGCCCACCTGGGGGGAGCTCCCGCATGCCAGCCAGCCATGTCCTCGTGCCCGGGCACCTGTGGGTGACGGGCCCCTCTCCTCCAACCCCGCCTGCCGCCTGCCGCCTGCAGGTCATCCACGTGACGGGGCGCCTTCGGGCCCGCTCCCTGGGCCTTGTGGCTCTGGGCCACACCTTGCCCCCCGCCCCACTGGCCGAGCTGCCACTACACGGACACATGATCGTCTTCCGTCTCAGCCTGGGTCTCACCATCCTTGCTTGTGAGAGCAGGTACCGGGGTTGGGGGCCGAGGCGGGCGGCTGGGGCCACGCGGGAGAGCTGGGGCGCTGGGGAGCCCCGGGGTTGGAAGAGCCGCGGAGGTACTGGAAGGCGGGGCCGGGGCGGGGCCTGTGGGAGGGGCGTGGTCTTGTTGGAGGCGGGGCTTGCACGGGGCCCCTGCTGCAGAACCCCGCCCCTCCCCGACCCCCTCGGCCTCCCGCCTCTCCTCTCCACCGTCTCCTGCACCGTGCGGTGGGGAAAATTAAATAGTGAGATCGTCCCCACGCTCTGAGCGCCTTCGGAGTGCCCGGGGCCACCCCGCACCCGGGAGTGGTGAATGCCCATAGTCACCCCAGGAGGGACACTGGTATTTAACCCATTTGATCCAGGGTTAAACTGAAGCCCAGACCACCCCAGAGGCAGGTTTTGTACCCTGGTGATTCCAGAACCAACCCTGCCTTTTTTCCTCCTCCCCATGGTTTCAGACCCCTTCTCACCTCTCTCTGTTGCCCGCTGTCCTTAGAGTCAGCGATCACATGGACCTGGGGCCCTCAGAGCTCGTGGGTCGCAGCTGCTACCAGTTTGTCCATGGACAGGATGCAGCCAGGATCCGCCAGAGCCACCTGGACCGTGAGAAACCCCGCCTCCCAGCACCCCCATGCCCTGCACCCTGAGCCACAGCTCAGATGTGGGGTGGGAGTAAAGGGACCGTGGTGTCTCTCTGACCCACCCTTAGAAATCTAGAAGGTCTCCATGCCAGGTTAGCACTTGGTCCTTCTGACTCGGTCTCTGTCCATCTCCTCCCTACCGCCATCCTCTCTGTGCCCCTGTCTCTCCATCTCTTTCTGTATCTGTCTCTCTCTCTCTCTGACTGTCTCGGCTCATCCCTGGGCTGGGCCCAGTGCTGGACAAGGGGCAGGTGATGACCGGTTACTACCGCTGGCTGCAGCGGGCTGGGGGCTTCGTGTGGCTGCAGTCCGTGGCCACCGTGGCCGTGAGTGGGAAGAGCCCTGGGGAGCGCCATGTGCTCTGGGTCAGCTATGTGCTCAGGTGAGGGCTGTACCCTGCCTGGCCCACAGGGGCCTCAGAACCCCTCCACAAGACTCTGCTGTCTCTCCCCAGCTTAGTGGTGGTGGTGGGTTTCTCGAAGAGGCCAAGCCCAGAGGGTTTGAAAATCAGGAAGGGGACAGGGGGACAGTGAGAGGAAAGACCTGCAGGTGGTGTGACCTTGCTTGCAAAGGGCAGAGAGGAGTGAAGACACAGCTTTGAGGTGGCCTCTGCCCCAGGCAGAGGGTCTGGGCCTGATTCCGGGGCACGGGGAAGCCATGGCAGGGCTTAAGGCTGGAGAGGGTCACAGTCACATCTGCTTTGTGGAAAGACGCACGAAGTGGGAGGTCTGAAGAACAGGACCAGGGCCGGGAGCCCAGGGAAGAGGCTGGGGTGGCTCCGGGAAATGCCAGGCAGTGCAGGTGGAGGAGGGGAGGTGGCCATCTGCTGCCACCCACATCTCTGGCTTTGCCAGGCCTGGGTTCCAGCCTCTGAGGGGAGCAGTGGTCTGAAAGGAAGATGCTCAGGGGAGATGAGCATGAGGTGCCCAGGAGACACCGAGATGGCGACATCTGGGGGCGGGGGCCGGGCTGCCCAGGTCTGGCCTATGGAGATAGGACTAAGCTGGGCTAGATCCCAGGTTGGAGTCCGGGGTTCCAGTGATGAGCCCTAAGTACAATGGGGTGGGGGTTCTATCCCACCTGTCCTGTCCCCAGCCAAGCCGAGGGTGGCCAGACCCCCCTGGATGCCTTCCAGCTTCCAGCCAGCGTGGCCTGTGAGGACATATCCAGCCCAGAGCCAGAGCCCACAGGTGAGCCCCACCTCCCACCTCACCCCAGGAAGCTCCAAGGGGCCTCTGGGGCATGAGCTCTCTAGTCTGGAAGCCACATTAGCCACGTGTGATCACTGACATTCAATTAAAAATGGAAGATTCAGTTTCTCGGTCACCCATGCCGCATTGCAAGGGCTCAGTAGCCTCATGTGGCCAGTGGCTAATGAGCTGGATCACGCAGATATGGAACGTCATCGAGAAAAGTTCTGTTGGACAGCAAGGGTCTAGACCAGGGTCTGTCAGTCTCCCCTCTACTGATATCTAGGGCCAAATCATCCTTAGCTTTGGGGGCTGTCCTGTGCATTGTAGGGTGTTTCACAGAATCCCCAGCTTCCACCCACTAGATGCCAGGAGCACCCTCCACCCTAGTTGTGGCAACCAAATATGTCTCCAGACTGTCACATGTGCCCCTAGGGGACAAAATGGCCCCAGCTGAGACCCACAGGTCTAGACCACTGAACTCAGCTTCATTCTTCAGCTGGGAAGAGTGGGGGCTGGGGACGCACACACACAGCGCCCTTCATGTCTCCCTTTTCCAGAGCCAGAGCCTCCAGCAGAAGGGAAGCAAGCTGCCCCTCTAGACAAGGATGAGGCCCCCCGGAGCCGGGGCAAACGCATCAAAGTGGAGCCTGGCCCAGGGGAGGCTAAAGACACAGAGGACAGTGGGGACGAGGAACCATCCAGCCACCCAGCCCTGCCAAGGCCTGAGTTCACTTCTGTTATCCGGGCAGGGGCCCTGAAGCAGGACCTGGTGCGGCCCTGGGGCCTGGGGCCTCCCGGAGACCCCCCACCTTCTCTCCTCCATGCCAGCTTCCTGCCCCCGGTCGTGCGGGGCCTGTGCACCCCCGGCGCCATCCGCTACGGCCCTGCGGAGCTGGGCCTCATGTACCCACACCTCCAGAGGCTGGGCCCGGGCCCCACCCTCCCCGAGGCCTTCTACCCGACCCTGGGTCTGTCATACCCAGGGCCCACTGGCGCCAGGGTGCAGCGGAAGGGGGACTGAGGACTCCAGAGCTGCCTACAAAGCCGGACCCTGAGGGATGGGTGGCGCCCCGAGGGCACTGCGATGGGGCTCAGTCCTGTACGCCATCCCAGGAAATTAAACACCATCTCCCCCTCTGTGGCTCGGTCTCCAGGGGCCTTGGGGCTCCTCTCTCCTTTTTTTTTTTTTGGGGGGGGGGGTCCTCTCTCCTTTTTGTTACCCTCCTTGGTCACCTCCGGCTGCCGCAGCTGGCTCCCATGCCCGCCCTCTCCGTCGCAGGAACCACCACTCAGAACATGCAGCGAGCAAAGGGTCAGGTTTTAATGTCCCGGTCCTCGGGCCACCCCCTGGCCATCCAGCGCCCGGCCATTCCCCATGGCCCAGCTGCTCACTCTGGCGGTGGCCGGCCTGCTTCATCGGGGCCTTCAGCAGCGGCTGTCCCATCGTCCTCGGGCACCAGTTCCACATCCAGCTCCAGTTGGCCCATGTAAAGGCCGACAGCACAAGCCCATAGCAGGCCTACAGCCAGCACGGCCCCCACGCTGGCTGCCGCGCCCCCCAATGACAGCTGCATGGGTCCTCGCAGCGCCGCCAGGCCCACCACGTAGGAGGAGCCGCCCCACACCACGCACAGGCCACCCAGCAGGAAGAAGCCTGTGCGGAGACAGGGTAGAGGGGCCACAGTCAACAGAAGGGAGGGCCTGAGCTCCCAGGCTGGGGCTGCAGTGGGGTGGCTGGAGGCTGGAGTCTGGGAGCCAGATGACCCAGGGACCGAGGTGGGTCAGGAGACCCGGGTGAAGTTAACCGATGGGGCAAACTCAAGGTCAGGGTAGGGGTCAGTACAGAGCCAAGCTCAGGGGCATGAGAAGGTGTCAGAGGGGATGTCTAGGAGGTGGAGGTGGTGTACAGGACCAAAGGAGGAGTGGGGAGCTGGTCCGAGAGGGTCAGAGGGGTGGCAGTAGCAGCCGAGCCAGTCTGGGGCTGGGCCAGCATGAGGAGCTCCGATGGGACCCTCATCTTTGTTGAGAAGTCAGATGGGAGGGGCAAAGACCCACGGCCAACCCAGGGCCACAGGGCGAGAGTGGGGGTCTGTACTCACCGTAGGCAGCTTCCCGACCCATGTCACTCTGCATGAAGGAGATGACCCCGATGCCTGACGCCAGGAGGCCATTGCGGAACCAGGAGAGGAAGGCTACAGGAAGAGGGGGTGGGGGGACCAAATCCAATCAGCCCAAACCCTGCCTCTAGCCCCATCTGCCCGGACAGTTATCCCACCCTAAATCCCCGCCTAGTCCTGGCGGCCCTTCACCTAACCTTATCCCCCCACCCCCAACTGTCGCTCCCATCCATTTCTGAGCCCTTTCCCTCAAACTCCGCAGCACCAAAGATTCAAGTCACTCTGAAGAATGTGGAGGGGAATCTAGAACCAGAATTGCAGGACCTATACCCCTGGACAGACTGGTAGATCCCCAGTGGTCATCCTGGTCAACACCCCCAGCCCCATACAGGTATATCCCCGCTCCGGGACGAACTCTTCCGGTCTCTCTCCAGCTTCCCCCTTCAGTTTTCCTCCAACGCCAACTATCTGCTACCGCGTCTGTCCTTCCTCGATGTCACTTACATCCATTCAAGGCCCTTGTGGGGCGCTAACGGACTAGTCGGGGTTACAAACCCCACACCCTCCACTCCATCCTCTATCTACCCTCTCCGCATGGGAGGCCCCGCCCCCGGCAGCCTGGATCACCTGGCCCTCCAATCAGCCCAGAGCTTTTCTTTTATTGGTTGTTCCTCCCTCCAATCCGGAGCTCGCCCCCTCTTCGGTGGGGATCCACGCTCCCGCCTAATGCAGAGTGGTCGCCTCTTCAAGCTGAAATGGCTCGTCCAGCGCGGACCCTCTAGCTGGCAACTCCCCTGCCCGCAGCCCTCTCCGGACGCCCCTCTCGCCCAGGCAGTGCAATTTTATAAGGCGGCCTGTCCTAGCCCGACCGACCGCTCCGATCCCTACTGCACCCCGCTAACTGCACACACCGTCCCATCCGCAAGCCCGCAAAGAATTGCGGACAGACTGCGCTCTTGCAGCAAGCGCTTCCCGGCGCTTACACGGAAGCCCTTCTCGCTCCGGAGCCCCGGCCCAGTTTCCAGCAGGAGCCCCGCCCCCACCCCCGCTCGCGCGCGTCGGCAGCTCGGCTATCCGGGACCCCCTCTCCCATCGGGGCCGACCCCAGCCTCAGACCTGTCTCGTGCGCCTTCCGGAGGAGCCAGGCGTCCGCACGGTCCAGCTCGGACACGGGGGGCGGCGAAGCCCCAGCGCGGGGGCCGTGGCCGGGGGCGAAGGACCCCCGGGCGCCCCCGCTCCGGGGCCGCGGAGGCGGCAGCAGCGCCCCCCGGAAGCGGAGCCGGGCCAGTCGGGCAGCCCGAGCCCACCACCAGCCGCCTCCCATGGTTCTCACTACGGCCGCCGCTCACCGCCCCGCCCCCACGGGCTGGCCGTAGGCTGAAGAACACGTCACTCAGCCTGGGCAGCTCACCCATTGGCTTTGCCAGCGCCACTCAGGGCTGGCCCCCACTGTCCATTGGTCGAAAGGGCGGTGGTTCCTCCTCTGTCATCTGTGCCGGTACTGCGAGTCCCGCCTTGCTCTTGCTGCTGGACTACGAATCCCAGAGATCATTGAGCCCATAGAAAGCCGATCTTCAGAAGCTGGTGGCACGATGTCTGCCGGGACTTGTAGTTTTTGTTAATAACTTTAATTCTAATAGCCAATAAACCAAACTAAACCAAAACAAAACTCTGGTTAATGTAGGACCTTACCAAAATCTCGAAGAGCCTAGAGGAGAAAATAAAACAACATAAATCCCACCGATGAACAGTTACTACTAATACTTTGTTGTACTCCTGACCCGTCTTTTTTCTAGGCAAATGTGAAACGAGATACCATCTGACAAATTAACTTTTTTCACAAAACAATAAGTCGTGAACCGTGGGAGCATTGAGTATTTCTCCAGGCATAATTTCTTATTTAATTTTTTTTTCTCATTTAAAAAATATTATTAGCTTTGGGGAGATCCCTGGGTGGCTCAGCGGTTTAGCCCCTGCCTTTGGCCCAGGGCGTGATCCTGGAGTCCTGGGATCAAGTCCCACATTGGGCTCCCTGCATGGAGCCTGCTTCTTTCTGCGTGTGTGTGTGTGTGTGTGTGTGTCTCATGAATAAATAAATAAAATCTTTAAAATATATATATTATTACCTTTGAACACGGTACAAGATGCAAAAGGGTCTAATGAAAAGTAATTCTCTCCCCGTGCCCCAGGCAACCATCCCCATCCTCCGTTCTGCAGCATTAAGTTTAATGGTTCATACCAATGCATTATAAGTAGGTACCACAGGGGATCCAGACTCTAGGTTGCTTCCAATTTTCCCTGCTATAAACAATTGCTGTTTCCTTTTAGTTTTAAACTTAAGTCTGAGTCAGGATGGCTCTGATCCCACTGGCAAATTTCTGCAGTCAGTTTCTGCCTCCACACATGGTTTATATATCCCCTTCTTACATTGTGTGGTAATGATTGCTACACTTACTTGTTTCTGCCAATAGGCTGTGAGCTTCAGTGGATTGGGTCCTTGACTGATACATCTCCATACCCCCCAACCCAATATAAGTAGGAGAATTTGTAAATAATAAACATTTACTAATGGCTTTTCCTGTGTGAAGAATTGTGCAAGGCACAGTCTGTACATATTGTTATTTAATTCTCAATGGAACTCTAGGAGTTAAGAATTGAATAGTCCCTCTTTTATAGGGAGGGAAAAGTGACGCAATAGAATTTGATGTGTATTGGGCACTAACTTTGTGTCAGATGCTGTGCTCTTGCATTACATAGATACTGTCACTAAATCCTCAAAATAAGGGTGCCAGGGTGGCTCAGCCTTGATCTCAGCTCAGGTCTTGATCTCAGAGTTGTGGACTCAAGCCCTGTGTTGGGCTTCACACTGAGCATGGAGACTACTTTTTTAAAAAATCAATTTTGTGTTTATATATTACAGGAAACAGTTGCAAAATGAGATTAAAAATAAGTTCCTTTACAATAGTATCAAAACCAAAAATACTTAGGAAATATTTTAATAAGAGATATGCAAGATTTCTATACTGAAAAGTAAAAAATACTGTTGAGTCACATCAAAGAAGATCTAAATTGGGCAGCCCAGAGGGCTCGGCAGTTTAGTGCCGCCTTCAGCCCAGGGCCTGATCCTGGAGGCCCAGGATTGAGTCCCACGTTGGGCTCCCAGCATGGAGCCTGCTTCTCCCTCTGTCTGTGTCTCTGCCTCTCTCTCTCTCTCTCTCTTTCTGTGTGTGTCTCATGAATAAATAAATAAAATATTAAAAAAAACAAAGAAGATCTAAATAAATGAGATATATACCATGTTCACTGATTGGAAAACTCCTTGTTCTCATGGAGCTTCCATTCTAGAGGGATAGGCAGAAAATAAGCAATAAACATGCTAAATAAGTAAATCCTAAGGAAAGTCCAGGACACTAGAGGAGCCCAGAGAGGCCACCTACCCCAGCCAGGATGTTGAGTCAGCAAAGGGGTGCCTAAGTCAAAACCAGAACTTTGAGTAGGCATGGAATGGATAAAGCATGATCAGAGTCTTGCAGAAAGAATCTGGGGCCCAAAAAAGTTTATAGTGAGTGTAGAAAATTGAACATAAACAACTATTTACTGTCATGAGATGTTTCCTTTTCTTCCTTGGGTAGCCATGACAACTACATTTTCCAACGTGCCGTACAGTGTGTAGAGATCTTTTGAATCCAGAAAAGAAGTTCTGACTACCCTAACTTCAACCAAAGCAAGGGGACCCTCCAAGGTCACCCCTTTTAGTTCTTGAGTCACTGTAATCCCTGATCCTGTGCAGCAGAAAGCCATAGAGGATTTATGCTGGGACAGACAATGTTCAATTTATCTGTTTTTTTAATTTAATTTTATTTATTTATGAGAGAGAGAGAGAGAGAGAGAGAGAGAGGCAGAGACACAGGCAGAGGGAGAACAGGCTCCATGCAGGGAGCCCGACGTGGTACTCGATTCCAGGTCTCCAGGATCACACCCCCGGCCAATGGCAGGCGCTAAACCACTGAGCCACCGGGACTGCCCTGTTCAACTTATATGTTAAGATCACTCCACCTTCCTATGAAGTCTGGGTTATAGCAGGAAGAGATCAGAAACTTGCAAGAGGGGACGCCCAGGTGGCTTGGTGTTTGAGCATCTGCCTTTGGCTCTGGTTGTCTGGGGATCAAGTCCTCCATCAGGCTCCCCATGAGAAGCCTGCTTCTCCCTTTATGTCTCTGCCTATTTCTGTGTGTCTCTCATGAATGAATACATAAATTTTTTAAATATTTTATTTATTTATTCATGAGAGACACACACACACAGAGGCAGAGACACAGGCAGAGGGAGAAGCAGGCTCCATGCAGGGAGCCCAATGTGGGACTCGATCCCGGGACTCCAGGATCATGCCCCAGGCTGCAGGCGGCGCTAAACCGCTGCGCCATTGGGGCTGCCCTAAATTATTATTATTATTATTATTATTTTAAGTAAAGAAGGGATGCCTGGGTGGCTCAGCAGTTGAGCACCTGACTTCGGCTAAGGGCCTGATACTGGAGTCCCACATCGGGCTCCCTGCATGGAGCCTGCTTCTCCCTCTGCCTGTGTCTCTGAGAGACACACAATGAGAGAGAGACACAGGCAGAGGGAGAAGCAGGGTCCTTGCGGGGACCATGATGTGGAACTCGATCCCAGGACCTCAGGATCATGCCCTGAGCCCAAGGTAGACGCCCAATCGCTGAGCCACCCAGGTACCCCTAAATAAAATCTTTAAAATAAATAGGGCAGCCCAGGTGGCTCAGCGGTTTAGCGCCGCCTTCAGCCCAGAAGGTGAGCCTGGAGACCCGGGATTGAGTCCCATGTCGGGCTCCCTGCATGGAGCCTGCTTCTCCCTCTGTCTGTCTGTCTGTCTCTCTCTGTCTCTCATGAATAAATAAATAAAATCATAAATAAATAAATAAATAAAATCATAAATAAATAAATAAACAAACAAATAAATAAACTTGCAAGAGGACACGTGACCCTGTCAGTAGCTATTTATTTCTCTCCATTCCTTCCCTAGTTCAAACCCTTGCTATCTTTCATCTGGACAGGTGAAACCAGCCCACTTATTGGTCTCCAGAACTCCCTAAGGGCAGATTCTCCGATTATTATTTCAGCAAATATTTATTGAATATCTACTATGTACCAAGCTCTGTTTAAGACACTGAGGATATAAAAAGAAAGAAAGAAAGAAAGAAAGAAAGAAAGAAAGAAAGAAAGAAAGAAAGAAAGAAAGGCAGGCACAGGCTATAGGAGTACCTGGGTGGCTCAGTCTGCTAAGCGTTTGACTCTTGATTTCAGCTCAGGTCATGATATCAGATTTGTGAGATCGCACCCCTGCTAAGATTCTCTCCTTCTCTCTCCCTCTGCCCCTCCCTGCCTCTCCCTCTCTAATCTAAAACTAAAACAAAAAGCACTAAAGAGGGGATCCCTGGGTGGCTCAGCGGTTTAGCGCCTGCCTTTGGCCCAGGGCGCGATCCTGGAGACCCGGGATCGAGTCCCACGTCGGGCTCCCGGCATGGAGCCTGCTTCTCTCCCTCTGCCTGTGTCTCTGCCTCTCTCTCTCTATGTCTATCATAAATAAATAAAATCTTAAAAAAAAAAGGCACTAAAGATATAGCAGTGAACTAAACAGAAAAATGATGTGTCCTAACTCCTATGGACATGACAGCACTGAGCAAGGGAGACAAAGGAATAATTACCATTTCAGGAAGGGTTAAATCCACGCAGAAAATACATCAAGTTGATGAGGGAGAGAATGACATGAGACTATGGCAGCCAGCCTCTAGGATGATGCCAACTATCTTCAAATTTTTTTTTTAAGATTTTATTTATTTATTCATGAGAGACACAGAGAGAGAGAGAGGGGCAGAGACACAGGCAGAGAGAGAGAAACAGGCTCCATGCAGGGAGCCCGATGTGGGATTTGATCTGGGAGTCCAGGATCACGCCCTGGGCTGAAGGCAGGCACTCAACCGCTGAGCCACCCAGGCATCCCTATCTTCAAATTTTGTGTCGTCTCCTCCCTCACCCAATCAGGACTGCTCTGTGTGGCCATTAGAAGTGACATGTGTGACTTCTAAGGCTGGGTCATAAAAGACATTGCCGCCTCCACTGTGCTCTTTTGGATCACCCTCTGTGGGAAGCCAGCTGTCACATTGTGAGGACACCTGAGCAGTCTTGGGGAGAAGCCAACAGCCAGCACCAGCTTGCCAGCCACATGAGTGAACCTGCTGGAAGGCTCCTCCAGCCCCTGTCAAGGCCTAGGATGAGCACAGCCCTGGCCTGAACCTCATGAGAAACCCTGAACCAGGACCACCCAGCTAAGCTACCCCTGTGGGTATTTCCTGATCCACAGACACTATGTGCAATAATATACATTTATTATTTTAAACTGCTGAGTTTTGGGGATGAGACATATGAGTAGCAATCTGAGTGACAAGGAGTCATCTGTCAAGTGATGATGTTGAGGAGTGCTCCAAGCAGAGACCTGAAGCTGGAGTCTTCAGGAGTGTGCTTGACATGCACGAGGAATAGCCAGGGGGCCCATGTGGTTGGAGCAAAGTGAGCAAAGAGAGAAGGAAGAAGTCAGAGACAGATGAGGGGATCGGGTGTTGGTGTCTCATGGGCCATGGTGAAGGCTTCCTATTTTATGTTAAGTGTGAGGAGAGCCAGTGGGAGATTTTGAGCTGGGAGGTAGCATGATCTGATGTTCATCTTTAGAATGTGGTGCTGAGGGGATCCCTGGGTGGCACAGCGGTTTGGCGCCTGCTTTTGGCCCAGGGCGTGATCCTAGAGACCCAGGATCGAGTCCCACTTCGGGCTCCCGGTGCATGGAGCCTGCTTCTCCCTCTGCCTGTGTCTCTGCCTCTCTCTCTCTCTCTCTGTGACTATCATAAATTAAAAAAAAAAAAATTAGAATGTGGTGCTGACTGCTCAGTGGAAAAAAGACTTAGAGCCAAAGGATACTATGCTTTTTTTTTTTTTTTTTAAGATTGATTTATTTGAGAAAGAGAGTGCACACAGGAGCAAGGGGAGGGGCAGAGGGAAAGAATCTCCAGTAGACTCCCCCCTGAGCATGGAGCCCAACACAGGGCTCAATCCCATGACCCTCAGATCATGACCTGAGCCAAAATCAAGAGCCAAACACCCAGACACCCCACCAAGGACTATTTTAAATGAGTATCTAGTGATGTCTCTTCCTAGCTGAACCCCTTCCATCACCCTCTAGAATCTTGGCTAAAAGACCTGCTGGGCCAGGCCCCTCCTTTCCTGCTCCTTCATCTCCCACTAAGGAGAGCTTGGATTTTATGGAGAGAGAGGCAGATTGGGAGCTCTGTAGGGTGGCTAAACTTGGGAGAGAGTTCAAATGGGCTGTAACAGCCTGCTGCTGGCAATGAACCCTAAGCATTAAATGGGATTAAGTGGAACTGAAAATATTTCAGACACATTTTTCACATTCTTGGCTGGTGGAATGGTTTAGGCTGATGAGAAGGGAGAGAAAAATGAATGCCAGAAAGGGTCAGGGTAGAGAAAACAAATCCTCCTTAAAGAGACAGATCATAGGTTTGGCCAGTTGCCTCTACGCTTGTGATTTGCTCAGTGGTTCTCCTACACAAACCTTCTGGGAGCTTTAAAAGTTAACACTCCAGAAAAAAAAAAAAGTTAACACTCCAGCCTCATCCCAGACCAACACAGTCAGTGTCTGCAGCTGGGAAGGATGACCAGGCATTGAGATTCTTTTATAGGACATATGTTTTCATTACATAAAATAAATGACAATTATGGGATCCCTGGGTGGCGCAGCGGTTTGGCACCTGCCTTTGGCCCGGGGCGCGATCCTGGAGACCCGGGATCGAATCCCACGTCGGGCTCCCGGTGCATGGAGCCTGCTTCTCCCTCTGCCTATGTCTCTGCTTCTCTCTCTCTCACTGTGTGCCTATCATAAATAAATAAAATTTAAAAAAAATTTTTTTAAAATGACAATTATGTGATATGATGGAGGTGTTGGCTAAGGCTCTAGTGGTAACCCTATTGCAGCACCCTATATAATTGTATGCGTGTGTGTCTATATATATGCATATATAATCGTGTATCAAATCACCATGTTGTACCTTAAATTTTTTTTTAAGATTTTATTTATTTATTCATGAGAGACACACAGAGAGAGGCAGAGACCCAGGCAGAGGGAGAAGCAGGCTCCTACAGGGAGCCTGATGTAGGACTGGATCCCCAGGACTCCGGGATCACGCCCCCAGGTCAAAGGCAGGCACCAAATCGCTGAGCCACCCAGGCATCCCTATTGTACCTTAAATTTACACAATATTAGATGTCAATTATATCTCATACATATTAGCTGTCAATTACATCCCATAAAATTTTTTTTAAGGAATATATTTTTATCAAGAGCTGATGGGGGTAGGTACCTGGGTAGCTCAGTGGTTGAGCATCTGCCTTCAGCTCAGGGCATGATCCCAGGGTCCTGGGATAGAGTCCCCCATTGGGCTCCCCACAGGGAGCTTGCTTCTCCCTCTGCCAAGTCTCTGCCTCTCTCTGTGTCTCTCATGAATTAAAAAAAAATAAAAAGAGCTGACTAGATGTCAAGCCCTGTTCCAACTGGGGCCACAATGGGGGATAAACGATTAACTTTTGTGGCAGGGCATTGTAGCAGATGGAAAGGAATCACAAGGCAGGTCACAGACCCGCCGATCCAGCATTTATTTAGGTTGCCCTTTAAGTCCTGGGACACAACTGTGAATGCCCAGGCATTCACAGTGATCTTCCCTCTTGCCCAGACCAAACATGAGCCAGGATGCTCTCCTCCCTACAGGCCCCAGGCATCTGCTCCCCCAACTCCTAAGGAGAACTGAGACCTGCTGACCACAGGACACATTTCCTGTCAAACCACATTGGGTGCTTACTTCCCCTCATCTACCCAACTTCCCCCACTGCAAATTCCACTCACGAGAGGAAAGCAACACCCTTTTCTGTTTGATTTGGAGACACTTTGCAGGCCTCAGAGGTCAGAGTGGGATCCCCATGGTGATGGTCTTTTTTTTTTAAACACAGATTTTTTTTTAATTTTTTTTTATTTATTTATGATAGTCACAGAGAGAGAGAGAGAGGCAGAGACACAGGCAGAGGGAGAAGCAGGCTCCATGCACCGGGAGCCCGACGTGGGATTCGATCCCGGGCCCCCAGGATCGCGCCCTGGGCCAAAGGCAGGCGCCAAACCGCTGCGCCACCCAGGGATCCCTTAAACACAGATTTTAAGTAATCTCTACTCTCTCTCTCTCTATTAAATTTTTTTAAATTTATTTGTTTGAATAAAAGAGAGAGAGAGAGAGAGAGCATGAATGGGGGGAGGGGCAGAGGGAAAAGCAGGCTCCCCGCTGAGCAGGGAATCCAATGCAGGCCTGAGCTGAAGGCAGATGCTTAACCAACTGAGCCACCCAGGCACCCCAGTAATCTCTACTCTCCACGTGGGGCTTAGACTTAAAACCCTGAGAACGGGATCCCTGGGTGGCGCAGCGGTTTAGCACCTCCCTTTGGCCCAGGGCTTGATCCTGGGGACCCGGGATCGAGTCCCACGTCCGGCTCCTGGTGCATGGAGACTGCTTCTCCCTCTGCCTGTGTCTCTGCCTCTTTCTCTCTCTCTCTCTCTGTGACTATCATAAATAAATAAAAATTTAAAAAAAAACCTGAGAACAAGAGTCGCATGCTCTAAAATGGTCTTTCTGAATAAAATTTGAATACAATTTCTCTTAATTTCAGATTTTGAAAAAATTTGACATCTCCAGAAAGTTCTTGTGCATTCTTCATTAGGTTAATTCCTAGATAACTTATAGTTTTGCACTTTTTTCCCTCCATAGATATCTTATAGTTTTTATCACTCTTGGGAAAGTTATCTGATTTTCCTTTAATTTCCTACTTGATTATTGTTGGTATAGAAGAAGGCTAGTGATTCTTTTTTTAATTGAGATGTAATTCACATAAAATCCATCCTTTTATTTTTTATTATTTTATTTTTTTATAATCAATGTTTTTTTTTTTTAAGATCTTATTTATTTATTCATTCATGAGAGACACAGAGAGAGCGAGAGGCAGAGACACAGGCAGAGGGAGAAGCAGACTCCATGCGGGGAGCCTGATGTGGGACTCGATCCCGGGACTCCAGAATCACGTCCTGGGCCAAAGGCAGGTGCTAAACCGCTGAGCCACCCAGGGATCCCCAAATCCATCCTTTTAAAGCATATAATTCAATGGCTTTTGGAATATTCACACATTGTACAACTGGCATCACTAACCGCAGAACATTTTCGTCACCCAAAAAAAGAAAATCCCTGCCCCCCCCCATCCTCACCATCCCCTCTAGCCCCTGGCCACCACCAGTCTCTTTTCTTTGATGATTTGTTCTGGACATTTCATAGGGAGATGGAATCCTACAATATCTGGCTTCTTCCAGTTAGCTTAATGTTTTCAAGTTTTAACATTGCAGTGTGGGTCAGCACTTCATTCCTTGTTACAACGGAGTAATATTCCATTGTATAAATATAGCACATTTTGTTTATCCATTCAACCGTTGATGGACACATGGATTGTTTCCCCTCTTTGCATATTATAAATAAGTCTGTGGTGAACATGCAAGTAGAAATATTTGTTAGTGCACCTGCTTTCAATTCCTCAGTGGGTTTCAGTGGAAAGCAGGGCCCCAAGGCCAGCTGCTTTCGTTGGCTTGCAGCCTCTTCCTCGAACCACTCCCAATTCTGCTTCCTCACCTCCCACTCTGATCTCCTGCCTCCTTTTTTTTTTTTTTTAATATTCTATTTATTTATACATGAGAGACACAGAAAGAGGCAGAGACATAAGCAGAGGGAGAAGCAGGCTCCCTGCGGGGAGCCCGATGTGGGACTCGATCCCAGGACCCCGGGATCATGCCCTTAGCTAAAGGCAGACACTCAAGCACTGAGTCACCCAGGTGACCCAGGAACCTTTCTCAGCCTACCGCGATGAGCTTGATCGTTAATGAGCACAGAGACAGGCTCCTTTTTCCTATGTTCTGCCAGCAGCTCCAGAATATAGCAGATACTCAACCACTGAGGTATCCATGTACCCCTCCGGCCTCCTTCTTATGAGCATCCTTGCGATGATATCTGGTGGACCCAGACGATGTGGGACCATCTCCCCAACTCACAACCCTTAATCACACAGGCAAAGTTCCTTTTGTCAGGTAGTATAGCATTCTTGGGTCCCAGGAGAGTTAGGGTATGGCTATAGAGGCTTTTTAGAGACAGAGACAGGAGGATCAGTTAATAGTAGGAGATGTGACAACAGGAGCCAAGAAGTCAGAGGGTCTTAAGCAAGGGGCCAAGAGCCAAGCCCTTCAGGAGGATTCTAGAAGCTGGAGATGGCAAAGAAATGAAGTCTCTCCTGAAACCTCTAGGAAGGACACAACCCTGCTCACACCTTGATTTTAGACTTCCGATCTTCAGAACTATGAGAATGCATTTGCATTCTTTTTAAGCCCCTAAGTGGTTTTTTTTTTTATTTTTATTTTTTAAGATTTTATTTATTTAGGCAGCCCCGGTGGCTCAGCGACTTAGTGCCACCTTCCACCCAGGGCGTGATCCTGGGGCCCTAGAATCGAGTCCCGCGTCGGGCTCCCTGCATGGAGCCTGCTTCTCCCTCTGCCTCCCCCTCTCTCTCATGAATTAATAAATTCATATTTTATTTATTAATTCATGAGAGACAGAGAGAGAGGAAGAGACACAGACAGAGGGAGAATCAGGCTCCTTGCAGGGAGCCGGACATGGGACTCGATCCTGGAATCCCGGGATCATGCCCTAGGCCAAAGGCAGGCGCTCCACCGCTGAGCCACCCAGGCATCCCGTCTAAATGCTTATTAATTAAAAATTAAAATCCAGGGCCTGGGTTTAAGTGCTCAGTGGCAACATGTGCTCTGAGTGGCTGCCATACTGGACAAGCAAAGAGAGAAGCCATTTCCATCCCGGCAGAACATTCTAACGGGCAGTGTTCATTAGGAGAATAAGACACAGAGAGTCTGTCATAGTACGTAAAGTTACAAAACCAGCCTGAAAGTAAGGTAGAGAGAAGAGAGAAGGAAATTGATAGAGAGCACCTAAAGCTGTCATATATTTTTTAAAAAGATTTATTTATTTATTTATTTATTTATGAGAGACAGAGAGAGATAGAGAGAGAGAGAGAGGCAGAGACACAGGAGGAGGGAGAAGCAGGCTCCATGCCAGGAGCCCGATGTGGGACTTGATTCCGAGACTCCAGGATCATGCCCTGGGCTGAAGGCGGCACTAAACCACTGAGTACCTGGGCTGCCCAGTAAAAAGTTTTAAAAAGATCAACATTACTTAAAAAGAGAGAGAGAGAAACAGAGTAACCACCAAAAGAAATAAGAAAGACTGTGCATGGGCAGCCCGGGTGGCTCAGCGGTTTAGCGCCGCCTTTGGCCGGGGGTATGATCCTGGAGTCCCGGAATTGAGTCCCACGTAGGGCTCCCTGCATGGAGCCTGTTTCTCTCTCTGCCTGTGTCTCTGCCTCTCTCTCTCTCTCTCTCTCTCTCTCTGTGTGTGTCTCTCATGAATAAATAAATAAAATCTTTAAAAAAAAAAAAAAAAGACTGTGCAAAAGATCTTGCCTTTCAAGTTATCTATGGGGGATATGGGCTGAATTGTGTCCTCTCCAAATTCACATGCTGAAGCCCTTGCCCTCAATGTGGCTGTATTTGGAGAGGAGGTCTTTTTTTTTTTAAGATTTTTATTTATTTATTCATGATAGACACAGAGATAGAGAGAGAGGCAGAGACACAGGCAGAGGGAGAAGCAAACTCCATGCAGGGAGCCGGATGTGGGACCCGATCCCAGGACTCCAGGATCACGCCCTGGGCCAAAGGCAGGCGCTAAACCGCTGAGCCACCCAGGGATCCCCCTGAAGAGGAGGTCTATAAGGGCGTGACTGAGGTAACGTGAGGATCTAGGGTAGGGCCCCCCAACTCAGTAGGATTAGCTCCTTAGAAGCGGAGACACGGAAACCCTATTGCTTGCCCTCTCTCTCCACGTGCAGGCCAGCAACCCACCAAGCCCCCGCGGCCTCGCCACGCCCACCGCACTCACTCATTGGCTGCGGCGGCCTAGGGGGCGTGGCCTCCATGTAACAATCGTGGTGAATTTCAGCAGCTCAGGCCTTGGGGGAGGGAGGCTCGCTGTGGTGGCAAACAGGACAGCACCTGTACCTTCGCAAGGCCACCACACCTCCTCAGGTGGCTACTGTAGACCGTGGCTTGGCACCTGCAAACAAGGAGGGACGCCTGGGAGAACTGGGGAGGGCTGGTGCGGGAGACATTAGTGCTGGTCCCCTAGTAGCTCCAGCTGTCCACCTCCTGGCCCACCGCAGAATAGCCAATGAATGCCTGGGGGAGGAAACATTTAAAAGCTGGGGGACTAAGACGCCTGGGTGCCTCAGAGGTTTAGGGTCTGCCTTTGGCTCAGGGCGTGATCCCGGAGTCCTGGCATTGAGTCCCACATCCGGCACCCTGCATGGAGCCTGCTTCTCTCTCTGCCTATGTGTCTGTTTTTCTCTGTGTGTCTCTCATGAATAAATAAATAAAATAATAAATAAATAAATAAATAAATAAATAAATAAATAAATAGCTGGGGGACTATCTTCCATCTTCCCTCACCACTGCCATGTTGTTCCAGGGATGGAGCCCCAGTCAGCTTGGGTCCCTTCCTTAGTGGCTATGATGAACTAGCTTCCTGCTGCCCCATGAATGAGCCACTGAAATTTGGAAGTTTGCGTTTCTGCAGCAGAACCTTGCCCATCCTTACTAATACAACTGATAGGCTCCAAATCTTAAAAAAAAAAAAAAAAAAAAAAAAGTTCCAGGCACCTAGATGGCTCAGTTGGTTGTTTGCCTTAGGCTCAAGTCATAATCCTGGGGTCCCAGGAGAGAGCCCCAGGACAGGCTCCCTGCTCAGTGGGGAATCTACTTCTCCCCTCCCCTCTGCCTCTGTGATCTCTCTCATGCTCTCTCAAATATTTTAAAAATCTTTCACACTATTAGGAGATCCTCACCAGACTCACAATATGAGAAATGCCGTTGAGAGAAAAAGCAGGGGTTCCCTGGGTGGCTCAGCTGTTTAGCGCCTGCCTTCAGCCTAGGGCATGATCCTGGAGTCCCAGGATCGAGTCCTGCATCGGGCTCCCTGCATGGAGCCTGCTTCTCCCTCTGCCTGTGTCTCTGCCTCTCTCTCTCTTTGTCTCTCACGAATAAATAAATGAAATCTTAAAGAGAGAGAGAGAGAGAGAGAGAAAGCAACTCATCTCCCCTCCAGGGTGGGTCTTTTGCAAATATCCAGTAAAGTGTTCCTATGGATATTATTTAATGTTTGTGTCATAACTCTGGTGGAAGCTTGTTTATGAGTATGGGATGGTCCAGTGATTGTCAGGAAAAGGACTTCTAAGAGACTTGCAAAAGATTACTGCTAGATAAAGAATAATGGTGGTGCACACATTCCAGGGCAGATTTCAGAGAAAGGTGGTGGATGAAGTCTTAGAGTCATCAGAGCCTTCTCTGCCCATCAGAATCAGCTGAAAGACCAATGTAAGAGGATGAATGATGGTCCCCCCAAAATATATGGCCATGTTCTAACCCCCTGAACCTGTGACTATGGTCAGTTTTGGGCAAAGGATCTTTTCAGATGTAATGCCTAATAATAGGTAAGGACTTCCTTTTGGGGGTGACAGACATAGTGATGGTCAAACAATATCGAGAAAGTACGAAATTCTACTGCACTATTCATTTTAAAAATGGTTAATTTGGGCAGCCCCAGTGGCTCAGCGGTTTAGCGCCACCTTCAGCTCAGGGCGTGATCCTGGAGATGGGGGATTGAGTCCCATGTCAGGCTCCCTGCCTGGAGCCTGCTTCTCCCTCTGCCTGTGTCTCTGCCTCTCTCTCTCCCTCTCTCTGTCTCTCATGAATAAATAAATAAATAAAATCTTTAAAAAAATAAAAAATAAAAATGGTTAATTTCAGGGCATTAACTGACTGGGTAGCTCAGTCAGTTAAGCATCTGACTCTTGATCTCAGCTCAGGTCTTGATCTCAGGGTCGTGAGTTTAAGCCCTGTGTTGGGCTCCATGCTGGGTGTGCAGCCTACTTTAAAAAATTTTTTTAAATGGTTAATTTTATGTTATCTAGTGAATTTCACCTCAATTAAATAGTTCAATATTAAATACATTAGAAACCTGTACAGGAAACTGTTGGCGAGGATGCAGAACAACCAGAACTCTCATTCACTGCTGGTGAGATGGAAAAAAATGGTACATTGGCTTTGGAAGGGAGTTTGGCAATTTCTTTTCTAAGATTTTTTTTTTATCTCCAGAGAGAGGTTTTTTTTTTTTTTTTTTTTTTAAGATTTTATTTACTTATTCATGAGAGACACAGAGAGAGACAGAGACACAGGCAGAGGGAGAAGCAGGCTCCATGCAGGGAGCTCGATGTGGGACTTGATCCTGGGTCCCCAGAATCAGGCCCTGGGCTGAAGGCAGTGCCAAACTGCTGAGCCACCCGAGCTGCGCCGGCAATTTCTTATAAAACTAAACATTCATCCACCATAGGACTAGCGATCTCACTCCCAGGTATTTATCCAAGAAAAATGAACAACCATGTTCACACCGAGGCCTCATACAAACATACTCAGCAGCTGTATCCAGAACAGTCCCAAAGGTCCCCGAGCAGGTGTGCGAGGAAATAACTGCAGAGCCCCCAGCCAGTGGCAAAGTGAAGGAACTGACAGGGAGGGAACACGAAGGAACTTTATGTTCATTGGGGTTTGGGGAACACGGATGCATTTCTCAAAACTCCGAGAGTATACATGGAAATTCTGTGCATTTCATGTTATGGAAATAACATTGAATATTAACAATGTTATGGAATAACATTGAATATTGAACTCAGGTTAGTGATACACATTAGCTGAAGGATTGGGAGGAGGGCTGTCTTCTCATGTCTGCAAGTTATTTTAAAATGCATCCAAATACTTGATGGATGGTTGGAGAGGGGTTGGCAGATGGCTAAGCATCTGACAAAGCAAGTACAGTAACACTTTCACACCTGTAGAATCAAGATGGATGGTGGGTCAGGTCAGGTACCTGAGGATACCTGGCACGGTTGCCAGTCCCAACACCCCAGTAATCTTTGAAAGTGGAAGGCCTTTCACATGGCTCTTGGTCTCACTCACCTGCTAATGTTCACTGGCCCCTTCTGTCCTCAGGCTCCATTTTCCCTCCAACAGTAACACTCAGGACTCCATGCACTTCTTCTTCTTCTTTTTTTTTTTTTTAAGAGTTTATTTATTTATTCATGAGACACAGAGAGAGAGAGGCAGAGACACAGGCAGAGGGAGAAGCAGGCTCCCTGCAGGGAGCCTGATGCAGGACTCGATCTCAGGACTCTGGGATCACGCCCCGAGCCCAAGGCAGATGCTCAACCGCTGAGCCACCCAAGCATCCCAACTCCATGCACTTAAGACATCATCTGTTCCAGCATCTCTACTGCCCAGCTCTAAGCAGGGACCCCCACAGCCTAGACCCAGAGCCCCAGTCCAGAGCTGCTTTGAGCCAGTTCCCAGACCACCTGCTTTCCCCAGTGCCATCTCAGCCAAGGAGCTGGCCTCCAGCAGGCTCTCAGACATCCTCTCTGACTCGTCCTGTCACCCACCATGTGTAACTGTTGCCAACTCCTATCTCTGCCCTGAGTCTCAGGTCCATTGGCTCCCCAGACCCCTGGTCCTCTTGCTTTGTCATTCCACCAGGATGCCTGCACCCACCCCCCCAACTTTGGCCTAGTGGATCCATTTCCCACACTCCTGTCAGAAGTAAGGTTTAGCCTCCAGGCAGATGACCCAGTCACTACCTTCTATGAGCACCTAAGTCTCCAGGGCTCTTCCCTGTCCATGTCTGTAGCAACGCCTTCGAGGCTCTCCAGGACCTGCCAACCCCCCCTGCTGGGTCCAGGTGCTAGCTCCTTCCCCCTTGCAGGGCCCTGTCCCAGCCAGTACAGGAGCCCAGTGCTGCCCACAGGATCTGGTGTGTCGTGGGTACATGTCCCACAAGCCTGACTGTTGGCTGAATAGTCCCTGTGGTTCTCAACCCCGTGCCTCCCCTGCCTTGGGAGCCCAAAGGGCATTTCCGTGCTCTGCCTCAGGACACTGGAACTTTTTTATTTTATTTTTTAAATTATTTTTTAAAATTTTATTTATGATAGTCATACAGAGAGAGAGAGAGGCAGAGACATAGGCAGAGGGAGAAGCAGGCTCCATGTACCGGGAGCCTGATGTGGGATTTGATCCCGGGTCTTGAGGATCGCGCCCTGGGCCAAAGGAAGGCGCCAAACCACTGCGCCACCCAGGGATCGCTTGGACACTGGAACTTTGATTAGTCTAAGAACAAAACACGAGACTTCAGCATCCCTCCTGCCAGCGACCAACGCAGAGGGCCAATGAGACCGGACAGGAGTCTGCCGAGGGGTTTCCAGGAAGCGTTCCCTTGCTCATGGGGAGAGACAGAAGATTTCCCTCTTTACTTTTACACGGACACTGCCAGGTGCTCTAGCCATCTTGCAATCCTGAGGGGATGACCAGCAGTATGAAAGCTGGCCCCAGAGGGTCTAGAGTCCACTCCAACTTGACCAACTCCAGAACTGCCCTGCTGACCTTCCTGAGATGCTGGACTCCTAGCTGTTTAAGCCAACTGAGTTAGGAGCTTTGAGTCACAGGTGAAGTCATCCTCACTCAATATGGGTGAATTGGAAGAAATTCATGCATCCTGCAATTTTTATGTAAACTTAGAGCTTACCAGTGTAGACCAGTAAGCAGTGGAAGAGCTCCATCCCCCTGACCTCACCACCTCCCAACACCATGGCACTGGGGAAACAGGTGTGTTACTATACGATTTTTTATTTTTATTTATTTATGATGGGGGGGGGGCAGAGACATAGGCAGAGGGAGAAGCAGGCTCCATGTACTGGGAGCCCGACGTGGGATTCGATCCCGGGTCTCCAGGATCGCACCCTGGGCCAAAGGCAGGTGCTAAACTGCTGCGCCACCCAGGGATCCCCACTCTACTAATTTTGAGGCAAAACACACATTCAGTCTGTAGTGGTCAGGGCTCCTGTTTCTTCTCATCCCTGGAAGCCAGTCCTGTTGGCCTTCCCTGGGTTGTGCAGAGGCAGTGCTATGCAGCTCACCCCTGTTATCTCTGCATGCTGAGGCTGGCCCAAAACAGGGAATCAGGAACCATGGGAGGCAGGTGCCAACTGCTAAGGAAAGCATGGCCTGTTTTAGGCACCGATCCCACTGTGTAATCACAAATGTCAGGCTGCTAAGAGAACAGACCTAGGTCTTGTCATTCCCAGGGCAAGGGATGGTGGGGGCAGCATAGAAAGGCGAGACTGCAGGGTTTTTAAAATAACTGCATCCTTTAATGGCAGTAATACAATTATTGGATTAAGAGACCACAGGAGAAAGGGCAGGTGACATTTCTGGAAGACAGATAAGGAGTACAAAAAGGGAGCTGGGACAGTCATGCGATGATCATTGTAAAAATACAGTACGTTATATACATATTTGCACCATCAACTCTCAACTCTGAAGTAGTATTTACACTTTTGTTACAATCCTGGTTAGAGAACATTTTGTTTTTAAAAGCTTAGCCTGATGGCAAATGAAAATTTCGGGGGAATTCATAGTCCCATGAGGTTCTTAGGCTGAATATTCCGACAGGAGGGTTCCAGCTTCTATTTCATCCACAGATTTCGGTTTTAAAAAAAGTATTTAATTTTGCTTTTACAAAAGAAAATTCTGAAAGGAGGGAGAAAAAAAATCCACAGCCACACTGTGTATTCTTACTTATTTTACAAACACCAAGGGCTACAGCCCTTTGCTTCAAGGCCAACACTGGTGGCTGAAGAAAAATCTCACTAATGATTGTTTAAAAACAACAAAAACAGAAAAGACAAAGACAAACCAAACCTGATCACGGCGCACTGACCCTGTGGGCTGCCTTCTCCCGCCCTAGCTTCCAGCCCCAAACTCAATGACTGTTTTTTCTTTTTCTGGGGACAGGGGTTTGGTACAGG
Organism: Vulpes vulpes; assembly: GCF_048418805.1. Lineage (NCBI taxonomy): Eukaryota > Metazoa > Chordata > Mammalia > Carnivora > Canidae > Vulpes > Vulpes vulpes. The sequence continues at coordinate 13,933,954 of NC_132780.1, forward strand.
AGCCTCACTCACCTCCCACCCCAAGGAGCTGGGAGGGGAAACCCTTTGGCTGGGTCATCAGGTTTCCTCATTATTAGCAAGGAAGAGGTGGGGGCCTTACACAAGCCAAGTGTGGTGATGGGATGAGGAGAAAAAGGCAAGAGGCGGCCAGCAGGTGCTAACACACAGACGGGAAGGACCTTCGAACCCCAGGCTGGCCTCCCCAAGGCCACCTCCACAGGGTGGGCCCTCCTCCGGAGCTCTGTGGACAGAGCTGGACCTCAGCCAGGGTCCTGGGGCAGGTAGGGAGAGCCCAGTGCAGACGTCTCTGCTCCCATCCCGGCTCAGCCGGAGGAGGGGAGCAGGATGTAGACTTCTGGTTCCTCGCCTTCCACCTGCAAGCAGGGGGTCCCACTGGGCCGTTCCTAGAGGGGCCCAGCAGCCCCCCACCCTGCCCTGACTAGCCTCTGCCCTTTCCTCAAGCCCCCCAAATCCACCACTGTGACATGCCTTTGAACCCATGCACCTGTCAGCTGGGAAGAAAACCAAACACACCAAAACCATGGGCCCTAAGTTAGACAAGGTGCAAAGGAGGTTCGAAGTGAGCGGAGAGCAGAAAACACTTTGCCAAGAATCACCCGGGGCTCCCAGCAGCGGGAGCCTGGTGGAGCGGCCACACCGCGGATCCTTGAGCTATCCCCATTAGGGCTGGGGCCAGCACACTGGGTGCTCTGGCTCTTGAGGACCAGGAAAGACCTCAGCCTGGAGGGGAAGAGGGTGTGGCTGCGACGGGACAGGACAGGGGCTAATACTGACAGACAACACACGGTCTGTGGAGGCTGCCTCCTGGAGGCAGCTTTAGGTATGCCACTCCACACCAGCCCTGCCACCTCCAGGTCCATCTCTCACCCTGGAGTCTTCTGATGTGGGCGGAGGGTGTGTGGGTCTGAGAACGAACTCTGGACGGAGGGCAGCAGGGAGGCTGGGGTGTGAATCCGTATGAGACAGGAGCAGAAGGGGCTTGCTTCTCCTGGACCAGGCAGCTTCCAAGGGCTCTCTGCCTTTCTTTCGAATGGTTTCCTTCCTTCGGTCCCTGAAACAGGTCAGGGCCTGCCCACTGTCTCGGCTTCCTCTCTCCTCACTCATATGGGGTGAGCAGCATTTGGTGCCTTTGGACACCTACTGTTCCCTTTGTCCTCCGGGGGTGGGCGGGGGGCCGAGGATGGGCCAGGCTTTGCCCAGAAAACCCACTGGACCCCCAGCCACCAGACTGGGGCTCCAGCCTTTAGAGAGTCCCTGACAACTGAGCCCGGCCAGAGGGAGTGCCAGCTGGGGCTGAGGCTCAGAGGACTGGCCACTGCTCACGTACACAAGTAGGTTTTCCTGGCGGGGGCCTGGGAGCCCCACAGCACTGACCAGAACTGAGTGAAAATGGTTATATACAATTTATATGCTGTAAATAAAGTACTATTAAAAAAGAGAGAAACATAAAAAGAGAAAGAGAGAGAGAGAAAAAGCGAGAGAGATGGAGAGGAAAAAAAAAAAAAACACCCGGAGCCCCCCTCCCCCCAAGTTCCCAACTCTGGTTGCTGCCCTTAAATATTGCCCTGGGAAGGGTGGGGTGCAGGGAGCACTTGACTCCATCTTAACACTACTGGCAAAAGGGGGAGGCAGTGGGGTCAAAGCCTTTAAAAACATCTTTCAGGGACCCCGCGTCCTGCTCACCCTCGCGGGCTGGGCTGTTGCCAGCAAATGGGCTCCCAGAGCCCGTCTTGGGCGTCTGTTTCACAGTCCCAAAGAGGGTAGGCACCGGCAGGTTGTGCACACCAGGCTGGGGAGAGGCACCCTCTGGTGGCGGGGCGCCAGGAGTAGTGGCGGGGGCTGCTGCAGCCTTGGGCCGGGGCCGGTTGTAACTGTTGTATCTGTCTGTGGCTGTGGCTGCACTGCCATCTGCACTGGACTTCCCAGATTCTGGCTGTTCCAGGGCGGACTTACGGATGAAGGGGGGTTCCTTGGCCTTCGTGGCTGAGCTCTTGCCATTGCCCTCGGGGCCCTTGGGCTGGGCGCCCACATCAGCAACCGGCTCTGTAGTAGTTTTGCCACCTGCGTTGGGAGTCCTGGGGTCATAGAGGCTGATGCCACTCAGCACACTGCTCTGGCTGCTCCCGCTGCCCTGGCCCAGCCCACCGGCAGCCAGCACTCGGGGGTCGTAGGGGGCGGTGGCTGGTGGGGAGGACTCCCCGCTGGGGCTGCCGGCTGGAGAGGATGCTTCAGTGGGGCCAGGCTTGGCAGCCCGGGAGGAGGCAGCAGAGTCTGCTGGTTTCTGAAGCCGAGGGTCGGTTGGTGCCTTCCGCACCCGGGGGTCACTGGGCTTGTCGCTGGAGCCAGGGGCTGCTGAGGGGCCCGTGGCATTGACGGTCTTAAGGATGCGAGAGAGGAGCTCAAAGTCAGGCAGGTTAGACCCGGATGTGCCAGGGTCTGTGGAGGTGCCCAGGCGCGGTCGAGGGTTGGGGGGTCCTGTGGCAGTGGCACGGTGCAGCCTGGGATCCAGGGTGGGCATGGACTGCAGGGCTGCAGGGACAGGGGGGACCGCGTCCTGCTTGGGGATGGGCAAGGGGATCAGGTCTTCAGGGTTCCAGAGCACAGTGCGGGCGAAGCTTGGCTTGCTCAGGGTCACATCTTTCTTGATGTGGCTAAACTGCTGCAGCTGGGATCTTGGGTCCCGCAGTGGGTGTCCAGGGAGAGGGTCCAGGGGAATGGTCATGGCCTTCTCCCGTAGGACCCGCTCCCCTTCCTCCTCTTCTGCAGGGGGTGGTCCAGCCCCCTTGGAGCCTCCAGGGCCTGCAGGGCTGGAATGAAGGCCGCCTTCAGGTTTTGGGGCGGGCAGGGAGCGAGCCAACCGAGGGTCGGAGGGCCCTGTGTCTCCTGGGCCAGACCCGCTGGAAGCCTCGGCATGGCGGGTGAGTCTGGGGTCCCGGCTGAGGCGAGGGTCAGCCAGCCGGCCTCCTGTGGGGTGTCCTTTCTGGAGGCGGGGATCTCCTAGCCCACTGTTGCTCAGGTCCCCGACGGAAGCCTGGGGTCTGCTAGAGGTCTGCTGTCTCAAGGTCTTCAGGATGGAAGTGACGCTGTTCCCACCCTCATCCTCATCACTAGAGTACCAGTTTCCCGTGTCACCTAAGGAAGAACAGAGGAAGAGGGAGGTGAGTGACCACATGTGGTACCAGCCCTTGTGGACCCCACAGCAGCCCACTGGGTGAACGGCTCCTCTGCCTTACCTCTGACAACCTCAGTTTCCCCTCCCTTGGCAGGCGGCCATGAACAGACACTGAGCTCAGGTGGGCTGAGCCTGGCAGTTCACTAGCTAATGTTTCTAGACCTTTCCCCCATGTGCCAGCACTGCTCTAAGTGCTTGGTCTTATTAATTCTCACAACCACCCAGGAAGCAGTATTATCAAGCCCTGTTGACAGATGAGAAAGCAGAGGTGTGGACAGTGCCATGAGATCAGGGGCAGAGCAGGGACTGAGCTCCGCATCCTAGCCCAGGGCCCTGCCACCTCGTTCTCACCCTCCACAGACTGAGTTCCCAACACGGCAGGCCCAGCCCTGGGCAGCTGGGCGCAGCTACCACTGATTCTGCTCTCACTTGGGGCTCACAGACACTGGTCCACCGGCCCCTTGCCATGTTACCATGGGAAGGGCAGTCACCGGCTGATGAGAGGCGGGGCCGGGTGGGCTGACTCAGAAACTGGCCTAAGTCCAACCTTCTGGGCAGGTAAAACCAGAGCCACCAATGGAGGGCGCTGTCCCCTCTTCCCCCTGTCCCCACCTGCTCCTGGACTCCCACAAGGGCCACCTGTGGCCTCAGGCTCCTGGTTCTAGACACCATTTGTCTACCCCATTTCCTCCTGGGCTGGATGCCATCAGGTCCACTGTGTGGCACCGAGCGATCTGGCAGCTGGGACTGTGTTACTGGTTGATGTCAGCAACTAGCTGTCATCTGCTGACTTTCTGGGAACATGGTCTAGGGAAAGGGGCTGTGAGCCTCTCCTTCCAGCCTTCTCTCTAAGGGCGCAGAAGGGAAATCCTGTTGGCTACGGTCTCCTCCAGGGACCAGCCCACCTCCCTCCTTGATGGGATCAGGGTCTTTCTTGACCCTCAAAACACAGAACAGCAGCCCTGACTTCCAATTTTCTTAGGGACATGCAATGCAGCATCCGCAGCCTGGCTTCACGGCCCTGGGCCAAGGATCCTTCCTGGCCACAGGCTCCTTTCCGACACAAACCCCCACCTAGGCCTTCCCCACCGCTCCACTGCACAGTGGCCCAGCGGGCCCGTGCCTGTCTGGGAAGCCCCTGCCCCTGGGGAGGACACATGCCTTCCTCATTCTCCCGGTCCTGCTTGCTGCTCTCAGCCAGCCTCCTCGCTCTCTCCTCCTCCTCCTGCTGCTTCTGCTGGATCCTCAGGTACAGGGCCCTCTGGGCTGAGGGCAGGAAGTCGGGGACAGCGGCGCCCGGCTTCGGCCGGCCTGGGGGCCCTCCCTCAGAGAAGCTGTCAGGCTCCAGAGGGGGCTCGGGGAAGAGGTGCTCCCCCGGCTCCCCCGGCAGCTCTTCGTAGCGCCCGTAGTCCTCTGTGGCAGGGAAGAACCAGGGTTCGTGTCGGGAAGGGCCTCGTAGCCAACTCCAGCCCACCTGTGCACCCTTGACCAGAGAACCACCCCCCAATGGTGATGGGTGACAACGTGCAGCCCAACCCTTCCTACCCTCCCGGGACAGTCCCCACAGAAAGCCCGACAGCAGCCAACAAGGGGATCCCCACCCAGAATGCAGCCACTGAAAATGGGGTTCACAGCACAATTTGGTGATGTGGGCAAATGCTGAACACAGGACGGAACGTCATACAGATGTTTATAAAACGCAAAGAAAAGGCTTTGAAGACAGAAAACAGTCCCCCTGGGAACGAGACTGGGCAGACAGGGCTGAAGGGTCTTTCATTTTGGACCCCACATGCTTTTGGATCTCCTCTAATTACTGGCAATGAACATTCACTTTACGGTTTCTTTGTAATAGCCAGAACAGAAAAACACTGCATGTCATAGAGAGCTCGTAATACGAGCTCAACCCTGGTGAACAAAAACTTATGAACAGGGATGCCTGGGTGGCTCAGCAGTTTAGAGTCTGCCTTTGCCTCAGGGCATCTGATCCCAGTGTTCCAAGAGCGAATCCCACATCAATCTCCCTGCATGGAGCCTGCTTCTCCCTCTGCCTGTGTCTCTGCCTCTCTCTCTCTCTCTCTGTCTCTCATGAATAAATAAACAAAATCTTAAAACAACAACAACTTATAAACAGAAGGAAATAACCAAAATGTTGCTATGGCCACATGTCAAACCAGAAGGCCCCTGGGTCATTCCTGCTCCTCCCACCTTTGTGGGTTCTGGAACCCCACAAATCCTCCTCAGTATGCTGCTGCAGTTAAGGCCAGGGCCAGTGGGTGCTTCTCCCACCCAGCATCTAGGAAGCACTAGGCTGAAGGCTCTGCCTTCACTCCAGCAAGGCAGGCAGATGCCTGACATCAGCCACCAATCTCCACAAACTCTACCCACATCAGAGCCCGGGTGGGGGAACAGGGTGGCTGTAGAGGGAGACTATGTGCGTGTGTGTATGCTTGTTGAAACATCATCTGGTCAGCGCTGCCCCATACACATAGGATGTCCTGCGGTGACAAGATGTTCCACAGCTGCACTGTGCAACTTGCCACCACCACCCTCCACAGCTACTGAGTGTCTGAATATGGCCAGTGCTACCAAGAAAGTGAAGCTGTAATTTAAGTTAAACTTAGAGACTTAAAATGATTTGTAAATATTTCATCCCTGAAGTGTATAAGGCAAAAAGTGAAATGTCATCTTCTTCTAAGCCCCTAAACTTCAGAACATGTGAGCTCAGTGTGGAAGCCTATGCTATGCAGCGCCCTAGTGCGGAGCTGGGCTCACTCAGTGAAAAAGCAGTTGCAGGCTCCCCTGCATGGAACGTATGGCCAGAGCGAATTTCCCAAGGCTGTAGAGCTGTGAATATAGTAAAAACAACTGAGCAGTATACTTTAAAAGGGTAGATTTCCTGATATAGGAATTAGAGTGAATTACTCTAGAAACACCTACTGTTAACAGCTTGATGGACTTGCTTTTCCTCCACACCCAGACCTTTTTCCATATATTTACGAAAAAAAGGGAACCACAGCACCGCCCTCACAAAGCCTGCTTTCCTGACCTGAGAACATGTCACTTATCTTTCTAAAGCTCCTGCTCCTTGCCCCCAAATACCTGCTCTCATGGATTTGAACACTACCTACACCAGATGCCAGAGACTCACACTAACCTCCAGTCTAGCAGTCTTTCTGACACCCCTCAACATTTCCATAGTTATCAAATGGGCGTCTCCAGCTTAAGGGAGCAGCCAAAGCAGAGATGCTCCCCACCCACCGCAATCTGGCTCTCTCCAGTAGGACTTCCTGGCATCAGGGATGGCGTGAGCACCCACCCAGTGACTCTGCCCCACGGCCGGCATCCCCCTCTGCTCCTTCCTGCCCTATAACATGTATACGGGGAGACACACTGACCCCATGGCACTATCTCCACACCATGAAGCCCAGCTTTGCTAATTTGTGCCCCATTGCAGGCGCCTCTGCCCAAGACGACTCCACAGCAGCCCAGAAGCTTTGATGAATCCACTGCAGCCTCAACTACCCATCACCCTCAAATGCCTCTGCCTGTACCCTTTCATTCTTGCAATGAGGCCACCTCACCAGGGCTGTCAGAGTCCCACACAGGGACTTCTCTCTCCTGTCTTCCCTTTCCAAGCTACATGGCTGCCTCTGCCTTTCTCACCTGAGCTGAGTGGCCTGGGGTCTCTGCACCTTGGCTTCCTCCCCTTCACGCTCCAACATTCACTTCTCAGAGAGGCCTCCGTTGATTGTCCCCACATGGTACTGACGCTCTTGACCTGCCTCTGCCATAAGCACTGTTCGACTTTCTCGAGAAATGATCCATGCTGAGATGAGCTTCCACGCTTACTTACGCTTTTCCTGTTTTCCTCAACCACAATGTGGCTAAGGCAAGGACCATGGCTGCCCTGTTGGCTCTGACCCTGGGCCCGGCACCAAGCCTGGGAGCTGGCAGTAGCAGACTCACCCTATCCTTCCCAAAGGCCATGGCACAGTCGGCCGACCACCCTAACTGGCAGACATTTAAATTGTTACCAATACACATTCTTGTTTGAATAAGGAAGGAAGGAAAGGAAGGAAGGAAGATGGTCAGTCATGGGGACAGAACAAGCAGAGGCGCAAGGCTGACACCCTCAACTCCAAGCTGAGAACCATCTGGAAAGAGGCCACTTTGGAGAGGAAGCCTCCACCTCAGAGCCCACAACCATTCTATATCTGCTCTTCTGACTTCTCATGGTCCCGATTCCAGGCACAGCCAGCAAAATTTGTAAAGCATTAAATAAATTACACTGATAGTATCACAAGACTCCTTTCAACCTCAATAGGGTAGCGAATGCCTCATCACTGAAAACGTGCAACCACTCACGGGACAGAGATGGAGTTGGATTCATGCTCTGAAAGACTCGGGCCGAGGAGAAAACCCAAGTCTTCCTGACTATGTTCCCCAGACACTGCAGTGGCACCCCAGCCCCCACCCAGCCCTGCATACCTGCGTCCCCAATGAGTCCCGGCTCCATCTCCATGCCCTCCTGCTGCTGGTAAAAGTTTTCATAGAAGTTCTGGGATGGTGGGATGGGGGGCATCATTCCAGAATGTGGGGAGTCTCCAGGACCATAGGGCATCATTGGGGGGCCACCAGGTCCCATGGGTGGGCCAGGGTTCATGCCAGGGCCCATCGGCATGTCGGGGTGCATGTCAGGGTGCATGTCGGGGTGCATGTCAGGATGCATGTCAGGATGCATGTCGGGATGCATTGGGCCCCCCATGGGCCCCGGGGGGCCCATGTTGGGCCCAGGGCCCATTGGCCCTGGAGGTCCTCCGGGTCCAGGGAACCTAGGAGGAAGAGAGGGTAACCGTGAGGAGGCTGCAGAGCAAGAGTGGTTAGCCACCCCCCTGAGAAGACATGGAGGTGTCCACGTGGTTGGTCACCGAGGGCTCAGACCAGGCTCACAGTGATAGGTCCCCAGCACAGAGGAGCCTGGCTGAGGCCAGAACTGGCCCACCAGCCTGACTCTGGGGGCCCAAGGCACTCACCTCACGCCTAGCTTCTCTGCCAGCTGGCCTGTGGGCCGTACTACGATCTCAAACAAGGAGGGGATCTTCTTGTTGTACATGTCCTGCTGCTGCTGCAGCTGCTGCGGGGACAGTGGCTCATGCACTGGCATAGGCATCTGGGGGGGCCCAGGGGGTGGGGGAGGAGGCGGGGGTGGGGGTGGGGGTCCGCCCTGCATGGGCCTGCCATTGGGAGAGGTCGGAGCCGGGGGGCCAGGGGGCCGAGGAGGGGTGGGCAGGAGGCCCACGCCCGGGGGTGGTTTGGGCAGGGGGTTGATGCCCTGCTTCTTCAGTTCCTCCACTTCCTTCTCATCCTCTGCGCCCGCTTCCGCATCGTCAGCCAACATCTGTAGGTGAGAACAAAGGGAGAGATAGGACCAGGAAGGGGCAAGGAATGTGCCTTCCAGGTGGGGAGCCAAATGTTCTGAGAAAAACCCCAAAACACAAGGACCTGCAGCCCTCCCCAACATAAAGCCAAGGAGCACAAAGCCTCTTCAGCACAAAAATCATCATCCCCCACCACTGTTGCATTGGCTCTGTGACCAGCTGGCAGGGGGAGCCAGTCCTGTTTGCAGCAAAACATATAAAACCTAAAAGGTACTGGTTTTCCTCCTTTGGAATTACATAATTCAACAGCATTAAGCAGTCATGAGGTTGTACAACTACCACCTCTACCTGGTTCCAGAACTTTCTTTTCCCATCACCCCAAAAGAAGGCCCCACACCTATTAGTAGTCATTCCCCTTCCCCCTCCTCCAATCACTACTCTGCTTGCCACTCTACAATCTGCTTATTCCAGACAGGTCGTATAAACAGATGTATAAATCATACACTGTGTGGTCTTCTGTGATTGGCTTCTTTCACGTGACATGCTTGCCAGGTTTATCCGTGCTGTAGCGAGTTACCTACTTGATGGCTAATAAGCCAGTGTCCTGTTTGGATTTTAAGGGGTTTCTCACTATACTCTTATAGTCAGACTCCAAATCCTTACCATGACCCACAGAGCCTGACCGCAGGGCTAGGTGTCTGGAGAGGACAGTGCCACACCTCTGTGGCTTCACTTCCTTCATGCAGCTCCAATGCTGGGGTCTCTAACTCTAGATCACCTTAGAGCGACTGTCCTGGTCTTCTATGTTCACTGCTGGGATTCTATCAGCACCCTTCAAAGTAGTGCACCAGCTCTGTAGGATTTTATGCGTAGCTGTGTTCCAGTTTACTCCTGGCTCACACAACAGCTGTCAACTGTACAAGGGCAGGACTATTTTGTGCCTGGGGCCTAGCACAGAGCACGAGACAGGGTAGATGGAACTCCTGGAGCAGAATGTCTCACCAATCACAATCCAATGCAGAGAAAACACAGCAGTTTTGACTGCTTTTCTTAGGACTCCTTGCAACCTTGGTCTGTGGCTGGTGTCTGGGAAGCTGGATTTCAGGGCAGGAAGTCCCCCCAAGTATTCCCTGACTAATAACAGGTGCTGTCTCTCAACTGTTTATACAATGTGCTTTCTGAAACACAGAAACACACCCTGGGCACTGACCAAACCTCCATCACGCATCTGCATTCGAGAACATTCCACAAGTGCTGCCATAACCTGAGGACTTAAGCACGGCCCTCATGACTGCATGAAGCAAGGACTCTATTAAGATGGTGCCTCGTTTCTCCAGCCTTTCCCCACTGTGGCTGTATACTTGGTCCTGGGAGCCCCCCTCATTAAGTCATCGAACCTGTGCTTGGGTCATCTTAGGGACCTCAGCACAGATGCCTTAGTGCACCCTAACATGGGGCTCAGAGATGTTCCGCCTCTAGCACCTCACCCTCAGCATAACCCAAGACAACCAGCCCTGCTCTTCCACCCAGGGCGGGTGGGAGTGTGGGTGGTGGGAGCAGGGCCTTCAGGTGGGTGTCAGGTCCTTCTCGGCTTTTCTCTCTCCTTGCTGTCAGAATAGTCTACACACAGGGACAGCAGGGCTCAGGAGGAATCTGGCTCCAAGGGAGCCAGAATACTTAAGACAATCGATCAATAGAAAACATGTGTCTCTTAGAGCCCTACTGCCCAAGGTGTGATCTGAGTGTGAACCAGCAATGCAGAGGGACCTACTGAACTGGAACCACACTTTTAACACCTGCCTAGGGTAACACAGGACACACTGCCCAGAACCAGCAGTGTCTTTCAGCACTGCTCTCAGTGGTGAGCCAGGCAGGGGTAGACTCCATGTCTACTGCCTCCACACTGCCTCTACACACTGCTCACTTCCTGCCCAGTGAGCGGGCCCCTTGGCCTCTTCTGGCTCCTCAACCATGTGCGTGCAGCTGCTGCACATGCTTAGCACATGCCTCTCTTACTCTTTACTTCCTGTCACTCACCCTAGGGGCTGGCAAGGTGTCACCTCCTCTCACCAAGCCTCTGAATGTCAACCTGTCAGGGAGCCTCTGGGCTCCCTACACGTTCCCTCCAGTGCCTCGATCCTAGTGCTCTATCAGGATCTGCCCGATGACTGACTTCATCTTGTTACTGCATCCCCACAACCCGGGACAGCGCCCAGCAGAAGTTAGGCACTGTAGCACATGCACTGGATCAATAAGCAAGGAAAACAAACACATGGATCTCCCCTCCTGCCTTCCCCAGACTCCTGAGAACAGTGGCTGCTTAACATCAGGACAGCAGAGGATGGGAGAGGTGAGAGGGTGGGGGGCACCTGGGGGGCACAAAGAATCAAGGCTTTGGTTAGCCTGGCTGGGCTATTTGGTGTTCCCCTGAGGGTCTTCCCTGCACAGCACCCCTGCCTCCGCCTCCCCGAAGCCCTGTCCACTGTCATACCTTCAGTTACTGCCCTGCCCGCTCTGAGCAGAGGCTCCCAGACCCATCTATGTGCAGAGCTGCAGGTATGAGTTTGACCCCATCACACTTCATTCCACCTGGCTTCTCCTCCTCCACCAGGAGAGGACCCACAAGCTAGGTTCTTGTGAATGATGGACCCTCTATTTCCTAAACCTCAAACCAGGATCAGGGTCCCACTCCCACACAGTTCCCAAGCTACTGCCTGGACCTCCCACCTGAGTGGCTTACCTGCCCTCCACACCCTCACCCTCTGTCTTGGACCCCTTGTAGCATCTGGCTCGGACTCTGCACCCCAGCCTCCCACCTAGTCTCTAGTCTCCCTCTCCCTCCCACCATTCTCTGCACACTGACAGAGCAAACATCAATCACAAAGATGGTCACACCTCTGCACCACTAGATCCTTCTGTCAATGGCAACTTGATGCCCTCAGGTAGAAGGCAAAACCTAACAAGGTTATACCTCATTAAACAGGAACAACATTGGCCACAACCTCCTCCCCTGCTGTGGAGGGGGCGGCAGGCTCTGGCCACTGAAAGGGCCATGCTCCCTTCGCCTCCCAAGCTCACAGCCAGAATACCCCACTCAATCCCTCCTTGCAGTGCTGCCTTCTCTACCCTAGGGCGGCTCTTTCTTCAGGTGGCCTCGTGACACCTGCTTCTGACAGCCTCCAGAGACCAGGTTTGCCTGCCGTAAACAGGATGCGTTTCTCAGTACCACCTAACAGATGGAAATACCTGGCCAACATCTCTTTCTCCATTAGACTCAAAAGCTCCGGACAATAAGGATACTATGACTTCTTTGCTACTGTTTGCTCCCCCAGCACAGCGCTCAGCACACACTGGGCACTTAATTCACGATTAACAGAAGGAACTGGAGGTCTCACCCAGTGGTTGAGCAGTGCTGCTGCTCCCCAGTGAGTGGGCCTCCCCTCAAGCTCTTAAGAGCCCACGCACAGGACTTCAGCTTCTCAGCAACTGGGGCTTTATCTCCCACCCCCTTGCGGCAAGATTCTCACATCACAGCCTACTGTCCAGCTGGAGGACACTCCCCAGTCCAGGATTTCACTTCCTTGCCCCTCAGACCCCAAGCTCAGGACCCACCCAGACCAGCATCCTATATTCCTCTCTTTCCCTTACTATCTCCTACCCTGGGCCACCTGTGTTGCTGCAAAAGCAGAGGCTGACTCGCATTTGAGGCCAAGGCAGTGACATATAAAACACATTAAAAGTATGCTCCCAGGGGCAGCCCCAGTGGCTCAGCAGTTTAACATGCCTTCAGCCCAGGGCCTGATCCTGGAGACAAGGGATCGAGTCCCACATTGGGCTCCCTGAATGGAGCCTGGTTCTCCCTTTGCCTGTGTCTCTGCCTCTCTCTTTCTCATGAATAAATAAATAAAATCTTAAAAAAAAAAAACCCACAAAAAACTATGCCCCCCTAACCTGCCAAATAAAGTAAAATAAAACATTTCCACCAGAAAAGCTAAACCCAAACTGTGCAGCCCTTGCTCAGAGACACTGAGGGGCATGCCTATTTGAGACTTCCTGTGCATTCCTTCCCAGGCCTCTGGACCCATAAAGACAAGCGCTCCCAAGATCCTCACATCAGAGGACATAGCCAGGGCCCTCCTTTAACAGGATGGATCTTGACTGATGCCAAAAAGTTCCCAAAAGTCAAACCTCTCAGTGGAAAAGGACAGTCATGCCTGCAGACATGCAAAAGCACGTGAGCCAAGGTTCAGCAGGCCAAAGAAATCCACTTGTATCAGTTGGCTTTTATCCTAAGTTTCTGCCCTAAACTGGAAACAATCCAAATGTTCAGTTGGTAACTAGACAAACTTAGACCATCCATACAACAGAGTACTTAATACTCAGCAACAAACAGCCATGAACTATTCTCAAAATGTGAATTCCAAAAGCATTACGGTAAGTGGAAAAAAATCAGATTCAGATTACGCACACACACACAGGTGTGTTTAAAAGCTATATACTGGGATCCCTGGGTGGCGCAGCGGTTTGGCGCCTGCCTTTGGCCCAGGGCGCGATCCTGGAGACCCGGGATCGAATCCCACGTCGGGCTCCCAGTGCATGGAGCCTGCTTCTCCCTCTGCCTATGTCTCTGCCTCTCTCTCTCTCTCTCTGTGTGTGTGTGACTATCATAAATAAATAAAAATTTAAAAAAAAAAAATGTAGGTCCAAACTGACATAGGCTCTAAGCAGAAAATAAGCACCAGATTCCAAAGACACGGTAGTGCTAACAACAATAAAAACGTCTTATTAAATTCTTGTTACTTGCTGAAATAATACTTTGAACACAGACATACTAGATTAAATAAGATATGTTGTTTAACCTTAGTTTCATCGGTTTCTTTCTTTCTTTCTTTCTTTCTTTCTTTCTTTCTTTCTTTCTTTCCTTTTCTTTCTTTCTTCTTTCTCTTCTTTCTTTCTCTCTCTCTCTCTTTCTGATTTTATTTATTTATTCAAGAGAGACAAAAAAAGGCAGAGACATAGGCAGAGGAAGAAGCAAGCTCCCTGCAGGGAGCCCAATGTGGGATTCGATCCTGGGATTCCAGGATCACACCCTGAGCTGAAGGCAGACGCTCAACCGTTGAGCCACTGGGTATCCCTCATAGGTTTCTTTCTACTTTTACATAGCTACTAAAAAAATTTTAATTACATACATGGCTTGGCTGTGTTCCTACTTGAAAAGCAATGGTTTAGAGCACCAACTCTGAACTTCCAGCAGGGGGCAGGCCTCAGCCAGCTACTGTTCAACTCTCCATGTGAGAAAGGAAACAAATACTTTCCCCACTCCTTACCTTGTCAGGTCATCCCAGACTCTAGAAATCTATCAGTTATAAAACCCTATTCCTAAGGTGCTAAGTTCCCCAGAGGGCCTGGTATGAGGAGAATTTTTCCCACTGCCCTACCCCTGAGCAGGAGGTGTTCTCTTGCTCTGCTTGTGCAGGGCTTCCCCTTGACTCCTTGGGCAGGCCCAGCACCAAACATGGCAGTCACTGATGGACTCGTGAAACTCCTTCACATACTACTTATACAATCAGTCCTTTGCATTCTCAAAAAACCAGCCAATCCCTTCAAACCTTCTGTGCACCAGAAAGTAGAAAGCCTTCATCTGAAAGGACCCGACTAGTGTTCTCTCTCACGGTTCCCTTGCACGTGTTAGGAAACCAAGGACAGGAACCTGAGGCCCCTGGAGTCCTCACAACTCCTCATGGAGAAGAGATACCAGGATGAGTTTTAAACATCACCTGATTGGGGGAAAAGGCCTCACAATGTACCAGAGACGTCGCTCCCTCCCGAAAACCTCCCAATTACTCTGTCTCCTGTGTAATATAATCCTTAAGTCTTGGGAGGAAATGTCTGACATTTCCATCAAACTACAACCCATCCAAATCTCTTTTCTCCTCCTTGCTATCATGGGCTCTCTCAAAGATAGCTAACAACACAAAATATCTCTAGAGGCGACATTCCTTTTACTTAAGCAGTCCCCCAGTGAACATGCCCTGGCCCAAGACAAGATACAGGCGTGAGGACCTCAATTCTCCCCCCAGAAAAAAATGCAGCCCCACTCCATCCCTAAAATGGCCCAGCTCCTGATCAAGGCAGGTGGGAATTCTGGTCCCCCAAAGAAGCCAGGGGACGGGAGGCTGTGCCAGGTCAATGGAAGGTGTGCCCCTGGCTCCCCTGGAGGCAGCTATGGTCCCAAATTCCCCACAAATATTACCTTATCCAAGAGCTCTCTTGTCTCCTCAGTCAGGGGGTCATGGGAGAACATGCAGTCATCACCATTAATGCAGTTCCCGGTGGTATGGTACAATTTACATGGAAAATCACGTTCAGGGCACGTTAAGGAAAAGCATCAGCCCTCCTGGAACCCACCAGAGGGCAGAATCCAACCCCTTTTGTTTTGGAGATGAAGAAACAGAGGCCCAGGGAGGTGTTAACTGACTCGCTCGCTCGGGGTTGCAAACTGAGTTGGCAGCAGAACCACAGATGAGACCCGGTTCCTGAGACTCCTGCTCTGGAGGGCTTCCCGCCCCACTACACCGGCTTTGGGGCCTTTGTCTCTGGATCCCCACTCAACAGGAATAATAAAGGTTAATGATTTGCCCAAGGTCACACAGCCCACTGGAAAAATCTCAGGAAGGTTAACAGACAAGGGTATGGCCAGTCTCGAGATTATGTATAAAGAAACCAGAGCACATGTGCATCCGCTTCCCCATCTGCAGGACGGGGACACCACTCCGCCACAAGACGGTTCAATGAGACCAAGACACACTGAACGCATGTCACAGCGCTGGCCCAGAGAGCAAAGAAGTGTGTGCAGTGCAGGTCGGCTGCTATGGGCAGTGAGGAAGGAAGAAGTGGTGAGCATTGCATCCCATCAGAGGTGAGCACCAAAGGATATCGTGCATGTAGGGGCAGTTCTCGGCTCTGGCACAGAACCCAGTGATGTAAAACTTGCACAGTTCTCGCTTCTTTGGTAGCTCGATGTCGTGGCTAAAATTGCAGTGGTCTCCCTGGAAGGGAAGCAAGGAAAGGGTAAGGTGGGTGGGGGGGTGGGAGGGAACGGGAAGCCCTGTCGAAGCCCATCTGAAAGGGGAGGTACTACTCTGTCACTGCTGGAGTGCAGAGGGACCACAGTGATGAATCCCCCACAGGAAAGGGTGGGGCTCACCGACATGGTTTCCCACGAACCTGCAAGTTCTGACAATACCTGTGCCCTCTTCTCTTGGGCCCTGCCTCCCTTTCCCTGTCCCCATTCCACCAGGCTCCACTCCACTGCCCCTCACCCTCAATGCTCCTTTATCACTTTCTCCCTCTCCCTCTTCTCACCTGCATGCTGTTTTTCAAGACTGGCTGCATGGAGGCCAGTATCCAGCCCCATGCTTCTTCCTTCCTAACCTAACTTCCGTTTTGTTTGGGAAGAATGTGCCCCCAGCTGAAAAAGTACATTCCCCAGCCTCTCTGGAAGTCCTGGTCAATGAAATGTAGGCCAAAGTCCCCAGGGAGGACAATGCTGACTCAAAAGAAAAACCCCTTCACCCATCTTTCCTCTTAGCCCGTAGATGGGAGGATACCCAGAGGCTCAGCGGCCACTATGGAACCACGAGGACAAAAGCCACATGCTCAAAGATGGTGGACATTCCTGAAGCGGAAGGAGTCTCCCCAGAGTACCAGTGACCAGGGCACCAACCTCCTTCAGAGGGACGACGTCTGAACATTTACACTATTGGAGCTCAATTTTAACATCATCCACAGTCAGACACACTCAGAACACATACCCGAGTGAACAAAATAGAGAAACCGTTCAGGATAGCTATCTCCCCTTACTCTCATGAATAGCTACTTATCTTTCTACAGATTTATTATAAGCTTTTGAAAAGAACATAAATTGAGATTGTATCAGGAATATTTTACACACACACACACACACACACACACACGTATTGGTCTGAAATTTGTATTTTTCTCTAAAGCCTATACTGGGGTGCAATATTCCCTGAGCACATGTGCACCAGTATCTGTCCACTGCCATCGTATTTGAATAATAAGGTGGCTGGCTGAACTCATACAGGGTTATGCCCTCAGAACTCTATGGTCATTAGCTTATCTTCTGGTACTGAATGCTGCTGTGCAATTCATGGCTGGCCTGATTCGCTCCACCTCCTTCTCTATCTGGAAATCTTAATAATTCCCTCTCTGACATCATTAAAGATCAATAACTCAACCAGGACGTATTACATCTTTATATCGGTATCGATCTTAATACGTTTGAGGCCATTTGGACTGGCTGAAAATTCTGGCCCCCAAACCAAGAAAAACAAAACACCAAAAAACAAGCCAAATGTGTTATCACACTCTGGCTCCTCAGTCTCTCTGAGAAGACAAGAGAACAGAGTCTTCCCAAGCATCTCTTGGTAGTCAGTCAATCCCACCCTTACCCGGCCATGGCTCCCAATTAGCATAGCCTGTAGAACGTTCCCAGAAGCCCGAGCATCCTCTGGGAGGTTGCTGCCCTGCTCCCACTTCCAGGTACTTTAACTGGCCCCTTACCCACGTACACCGCCCCTCCACGAAGTATTTGCAGATGACTTTGCCTTTCTTGTCAGACTGCTGGTGGGGCTTGTCATGGTCACTCCTCCGGTAGCTCCCACCACCATCCTATTAGGAACACAATGTGTGAGCATAAAGGGCAAGGAGAAGGAGGGGTTGGGGAGGGGGTGTGGAGACTGGCAGACAGGTTCTGTCCACCTTCCTGAACCTTCTCACCCCAATCCAACACCATCCCAGTCAAGGTGCTTCACTGGAGATCCTCAGAACCTTGAGCACATCTCCACTTACTAGTTTCTACAGTTTCAGTGCTGAAGACTCCCTACCAACTGAGATGTGGGACTCCACTTATGCAGGAACAAAAAAAAAAAAAAAGAAAAAAAAAAAAAAAGGGACTGTACAGAGGGACTGTACAAAGGGACTGTTACAGAGGGACTGTAACAGAAGGTGGCCACTGAGGATGAGCATTCCCTCGACAGAAGAATCTTCATGTAGCAAGAGTAGTGGCCAGCACGTTACCACCAGCACCAAGGCCACGTGGGGTCTTAGCCCCATGGTATGGAGTGCTGGCGCTCCACAGGAAAAGCTCTGGCATGTGGAGTTGCTGGCAACTGAAGAGTACCACATAACCATACAGAACATTCTCCTCCTAAAGGCAGTATGTGCGTCTTCCTGTCAAACTCTCCAGGCTACCTGGATGAGTCACCTGGAACCTTCCCCACCTCAGAGACTCAGATGCTATAGAGATGTGGTTTCAATATCAGAGGGTCTCACCAGCAGCCCAGCCCCCCATCCCCCAGAGATGTTTAGTGCTCAACGGCCCCACAGAGAACAGCTAATGAAAGCTGGCCAGCATTAGCTAGAGGCCAACTCATTTGAGAAAAAAAAATCCAGGAAGGGGGCCTTGGCCAAACCTATCAAATCCAAATGAAAAGTCAACTCACGCCCATGTCCTCGTCATAGAAGTCTTCATCATCGTTCATTCCGCCCTTGTTCATCCCTCCTCGGCTGCCACCTCGACCACGACCCCGGCCCATCCCTTTCCCTCGACCTCGGGAACCCCGACCACGGCCTCGACTTAACCCTGCAGAGAAATGGCATTCACCTGCTGTTTCTCCCCAGGATCCAAACCCAGCAGCTGCCCAAAGGAGCCCCACCGACCCGTCACCTCCAGGGCCCTCTGCCCACCTCGTCCTCGGCCATCCTTGGACCGGCGGTACTGGTTCAGCTCCTTGGAGTATTCGTCATAATCCTCATCTCCCATTGGTTCCTCACTTTCTCCATACTGGGATTCCAGAAAAGAGGAGAAAAGGCGAGTGTCACGTGGGGAACAATGAACACTGTCCCTAACTGTACTTTCTGCCCCTTTCTTTTTGTTTATGCAGGTCAACATGAGACTCAGAAGGGCCAGTGAGCAACTCAGGGTGACCTGCCTGTGCCCCCTCTTCACAGGCCACAGCCAAAGCTGGGAGGGGGAGGTGGGGGGTGGTTCTAATCCTCTCCCTCAAGCTCTTCACTCCTACAACTCCCAATTCCGGGGGGCAAATCCAACAGGGAGCCTCCTACACAATGGACAGCTGTGTGGCTGTAACAAAGAGCAGTCTCACTGCATACTGGCATAGAAAGATCTTGGGCGGGGACAGAGCGATCAATGTGGAAGCTGTGTGTGTGTGCAGGGGGCATGAATAAACAAGCACCTGACTGTAAAGACCTAAAACTTCTTTTTTAGGATTTTATTTATTTGAGAGAGAAAAGAGGGATAAACAGGCTCCCCCGCTGAGCAGGGAGACCAAAATGGGGCTTGGTCCCAGGATCTCAAGACCATGACTTGAGTTGAAGGCAGATGCTTAACCAACTGAGCCACCCAGGTGCCCCTAGGCCTAAAACTTTTTCTAGGAGACACTCAGAAAACCTGTCTTTGGAGATGGGAATGAAGTTGCTGGGGGGAACAAGGGGAGGGAGATGTTTTCACAGCTTTGGCACTTTTTCAATTTTGAACTGTATGAAGGTTTCCTCTATTTCAAAATAAGAAATGAATGTTGAGACACAGCCCTGCTGTCCAACACCCTCCTTCCACTGCAGTCTGTATAGGCAGCTCCCAAAAAGTGCCCATCAGCCCCCCATGTTCCCTTACTTCCATTTCTTCCTCATAGAAGTCTTCTTCATCCTCGGGGTGGTCTCCCACGGAGCCTCTGCCCCTTCCGCGGCTGCCTCTGCCCATGCCTCGGCCTCGGGACCCTCCACGACTGCCTCGACCCCGGTAGCCTCTGCCACGGCCTCGGCTGCCTGCAGGGTGATTCAGACGGTAAGTGCCCCGAGTGGGAGCAGATCTCATCAGCAAGAGCGAAGTGAGCCCATTTTCTGCCCCTGATGTCAGTCATGTCCTCTTCCTCCTCCTCAAGCCTTCTTAGCAGCTCCAGGTAGCTTGTCCCATCGCCCCCACATGCCCTCACTAGTGGGCCTCAGGCCTCCGCATTCTGGATGCTCACCGGCTATACTGCCACAGGGGCACCTGACCACTGTAGGTGCACTCAAATGTCCAATACAGGGACTACTACTACTAGCCACACATGGCTATGGAGTCCCCAGAACATGACCAGACTAAGAGATGCTGGAGGATGAACCACCACTGTATTTACAGGACTCAGGTTAAAAAAAAAAAAGTCAGAGAATATAAAACACTACATCTGTCTGTCTGGATAATGTGTTAAAATTAAGATTCTGAATGTGTTAGATACATAAAATATACTGTTAAAATTAATGTTTCCTTTTACTCATTAAAAAAAAAATTTATTTATTTATTCATGAGAGAGACAGAGAGAGAGGCAGAGACATAGGCAGAGGGAGAAGCAGGCTCCATGCAGGTAGCCCGATGCGGGACTTGATCCCAAGAACTCGGGATCACAACCTGAGTCAAAGACAGAAGATGTTCAACCACTGAGCCATCCAGGCATCCCCCCTTTTGCTTTTTTAACATGACTACTAGAAAATTCTAAATTATGCGGTGACTTGTATTAAATTTCTATTGGACAACAGTGGTCTAGAATTTCCCCCAAAGAGCACGGCTCATCCAAGGAGGTGTCCAAGAACAAATTCCGAAGAAAGACTAAATGAAAGGCCACTCAAACAATAAGCTGTGCCTTAGGCAGGGCCAAGAACCCCTGAGCTAGAAGATCCCCAAAGCCCTACCCCCTTGTAGCTTGCAAAACTTTGCGGGCAGGAGATGGTTCTAAGAGGCCAGGTCTCTGGTGCTCCACCCTCCCCCACCATCCTCCTAACTGCCACAGGTTTAGGGTTCAGAGGTATGGCAGTCTCACCTTGTCAGGTGATGGGAGCTGGGAGGATGAGGGGAGGGAGCTGGGGCAGCCAGCTGTCAGTGACCCTGGCCTAGATCAGATGGAAGCTGTTCCTTCTCTCTTGCCTGCAGCTGACCAGGAAGTGAATGAAGAAAACAGCCTTGGGCCATGTGGGCTTCTCCCCCGCACCTTCCAACCAGCCTGGCTCCATCCCCAGCTCAGCCTGAGCACTGAGGCTCTTCCAAGATGGCTCACTCCCCGGCCCCTGGAGTCCCTTGCCCTGTAGGTACAGCTCCAGCCCTTCTCCTCCTCCTGGAGCTCCGAAATGAACGACTCCCATAACTCCCAACTCTTCCACATGCGAGGCTCCGCAGCCCCAACCCACAGGTTGGTCCCACTCCACAGTATCGCACCAGCCCCTGGTCTGCCCCCATGACCCCACACCCTGCAGGG
Source organism: Vulpes vulpes (assembly GCF_048418805.1). Classification (NCBI taxonomy): domain Eukaryota; kingdom Metazoa; phylum Chordata; class Mammalia; order Carnivora; family Canidae; genus Vulpes; species Vulpes vulpes. Next base: position 13,954,857 of record NC_132780.1, read on the forward strand.
GCAGCAGGGCCTCACCTCGGCCCCGGCTGCTGCCCTCCTTGGCACGCCGGTACTGGTTCAGCTCTTTGGTGAAGTCATCATAGTCATCCTTGCCCATGTCCTCCTCCTCATCACCCTCATACTCGCCGTACTGCTCGTTCTCATAGTCTTCGTACATGCCATAGCCTTTGCTGTCCATCTTGGAGTAGGCCTTCTTGGGCAGAGATGTGGTGTGCGAAGGGGCATACTGCTGGTGGGACTGACAGGGAGAGGGGGGTGAGCCGGCCCCAGGGCCCTGAGTCCGGATCACCAAGGGCCCCACTGCTCCTGAAACTGACACAGCAGTCTGGGTGTCTCTGCCACCCAGGGGATGAGATGCCAGCCCTGGCTATTTGGGGGACTAGTTCCAACGTGAGGGAGAGCTGGGCGGTGGGCCCAGATGTTTCCATGCTTCAAAAAATGCCATGGCTTGAAAGAAAATTGGGACACACAGCCCCCGGGATTCCTGAAGAACTGGGGAGGGAAGAGAAGGGGCTAATTCCCAGGGATATGCAGCAATCTCCTTTGGGGAGGAGGCCTAGTAGGCAACAGAGGCTTTTTTTTTTTTTTTTTTTTTTTTAAGTAAACTCTAGGCCTGGACATGGGACTCTAACTTAACCCTGAGATCTGAGCCCCCTGCTCAGTGGGGAGCCTGCTTCCCCCTCTGCCCCTCCTCCACCTTACTTGCTTGTATGCTCCTGTGCTCTCTCCACTCTGATAAATAAAATCTTTTTTTTTTTTTTTTAAGATGTTGTTTATTTATTCATGAGAGACACAGAGAGAAAGAAAGAGGCAGAGACACAGGCAGAGGGAGAAGCAGGCTTCATGCAGGAAGCCTGACATGGGACTCGATCCCGGGTCTCCAGGATCACGACCTGGACTGAAGGTGATGCTAAACCGCTGAGCCACCTGGGCTGCCCTGATAAATAAAATCTTAAAACAAACAAACAAACCCTGAACCAGCCAGGCCCTCCAAGAGGGGTGCTCCTTGGTCAAAATTTTCTTGGGGCCTTGGAATTCAGTTAATGACCTACTTGGCAACCAAACTAGAAAATCATTTTGAATGATGCTTTCCAGAGCATGCTAGTGTCAAGAGATACTGGATGAAGTTAGATACGCACGCACACACGCACCAAATGGCCTTCAGTAGGTAAATGGATAAACAAACTGTGGTCCATCCAGACAATGGAGTATTATTCAGCAGTTAAAAGAATTGAGCCAATGAGCCATAGGGCTAAGAAAAGACCAGGGGAAACCACAAACATATACTGTTATGTAAAAAAAAAAAAAACTGGTCTGAAAAAAATTATACACTGTAATGAATCCAACTATCTGACATCCTGGAAAAGGCAAAAATGCAGAGACAGAAAAAGGCTTCTGGCTTCCAAAGCCTCAGGAAGGAGAGCAGAGGTAAAGCATAGGGGATTTTTAGGAAATTGAAACTCTTTTTTTTTATATGATAGTATATGGTGAATGCATAACATTAAGCCTTAGTCTTTGACTAAGACAAAGAATCATAAACACAAAGTGGAGAGCTTAATGTAAACCACAGGCTCCAATTCACAAAAACACATCAAGATTGGTTCATAGGGCCTGCCTTTGGCTCAGGGCATGATCCTGGAGTCATGGGATCGAGTTCCATATCAGGATCCCTACACAGAGCCTGCTTCTCTCTGCCTATGTCTCTGCCTCTCTGTGTCTTTCATGAACAAATAAATAAAATCTTTAAAAATGATTGGCTCATGGAGGTGCCTGGGTGGCTCATTCTTAAGCATCTGTCTTTGGCTCCGGTCATGATCCCTGGGTCCTGGGATCAAACCCACGTTTGGCTCCCTCCTCGGGAGGAAGTCTGCTCTTCCCTCTGCCAGTCTCTCCCCTCAACTCATGGTTTCTCTTCCTCTCAAATAAATAAATAGAATCTTAAAAAAAAAAAAATGGTTCATCAATTACAACAGAAGTACCACACTTACATATACTGTTATAGCAAAAACTACTCAATTTTCTTTTTTTTTTTTAAGATTTTATTTATTTATTCATGGAGACACACAGAGAGACACAGAGAGAGGCAGAGACAGAGGCAGAGGGAGAAGCAGGCTCCATGCAGGGAGCCCGATGTGGGACTCGATCCCGGGTTTCCAGGATCACGCCCTGGGCCAAAGGCAGCACTAAACTGCCAAGCCACCCGGGCTGCCCTCAATTTTCTATAAACTTAAAACTGCTCTTGGGGCACATGGGTGGTTCAATCGGTTAAGCATCTGACCCTTAGTCTCAGCTCAGGTCATGGTCTCAGGGTTGAGGTATCAATCCCCACATCAGGCTCCACGCTCAGCAGGGAGTCTGCATGGGACTCTCTCTCCCTCTTTCCCCCACGCATTCTTTCTCAATTATATATAGAAAAACCTAGAAAAACAAAAACAAAACCTAAAATGCTTTAAAAAATAGTCTATTACTTTTAAAAAATACAAACTGGTTAAAAAAAAGATCATAGATATATAGTCACAGGTGACTACATTAGCCGATCTTAAAACACCTCAACCCTGCAGGGCGCCTGGTTGGCTCAGTCAGTGGCATGGCACATGCGACTCTTAATCTCGGGATTATGAGTTCAAGCCCTATGCTGGGTGTAGAGATGATTTAAAAATAAAATCTTAGAAAAGAAAAATAAAACAAAAAAAACAAAAAAATAAAAAAAATAAAATCTTAAAAAAAAAAAGTCTCAGGGGATCCCTGGGTGGCGCAGCGGGTTTAGCGCCTGCCTTTGGCCCAGGGCGCGATCCTGGAGACCCGGGATCGAATCCCACGTCGGGCTCCCGGTGCATGGAGCCTGCTTCTCCCTCTGCCTGTGTCTCTGCCTCTCTCTCTCTCTCTCACTGTGTGCCTATCATAAATAAATAAAAATTTAAAAAAAAAAAAAAAGTCTCAAACCCTAGTTATCAATAGAAGCCGCAGTGTGCCCTGCATTACTTATTGAGATCAGGTTTATTTTCTTTTGTAAAGATTTTATTTATTTATTCATGAGACACAGAGAGAGAAAGAGAGAGAGAGAGGTGCAGAGACACAGGCAGAGGAAGAAGCAGGCTCCATACAGGGAGCCTGATGTAGGACTAGATCCTGGGACTCCAGGATCATGCCCTGGGCTGAAGACAGGTACTAAACCACTGAGCCACCCAGGGATCCCCCTAGGTCAGGTTTTTTTTTTTTTTTTTTTAAGATTTATTTATTTATTTATGATAGACACAGAGACAGAGGCAGAGACACAGGCAGAGGGAAAAGCAGGCTCCATGCTGGGAGCCCGACGTGGGACTCGATCCTGGGACTCCAGGATCGTGCCCTGTGCCAAAGGCAGGCACCAAACTGCTGAGCCACCCAGGGATCCCCTAGGTCAGGTTTTTTCTGTTGTTGTTTTGTTTTCTTTTTAAAAGATTTTTATTTATTTATTCATGAGAGACATGCAGAGAAAGACAGAGGCAGAGACACAGGCAGAAGGAGAAGCAGGCTCCATGCAAGGAGCCCGAAGTGGGACCAGATCCCAGGTCTCCAGAATCACACCCTGGGCTACAGGTGGCGCTAAACCGCTGCACCACTAGGGCTGCCCCCTAGGTCAGGTTTAAAGTCTGAATCCCCACTAGCAGATCAACATCAACTGTAATACTGTACAATAAATTATCCATTGGGCTGGATGATGTGGAGTCACAGGATACTTGGGGTAATTTTTAGAGCTATTATAGCTTTATTATTGTATTTTTTAAATTTTTATTTATTCATTAATGAGAGACACACACAGAGAAAGAGAGAGGCAGAGACACAGGCAGAGGTTGAAGCAGGCTCCATGCAGGGATGGGACTCGATCCCAGGTCTCCAGGATCAGGCTCTGGGCTGAAGGCGGCACTACACTGCTGAGCCACCCGGGCTGCCCAGCTACTATAACTTTAAAAGCACTTTTTATCTAACCTTGAAAATCCATGTTGATTTTTCTTACAGGTTTTGCTGGGAGGTGAGGGGGACAGCATACAAACCAAATAATTTAAATGCACATCTAAGTTCAGTGTTATGATAGGATGAACATTTGACTTCTGACTCCGTAGCACTTGAGATCATTCATTCCCGTAAAACTATTTCATTCTCTAGTCAATTCTCCACAAATGGTTGTTTCTGAACAGTGGGGCAAACAGTCAGCTGTGACAGGGATAAATTAGGAGCTTTCTTGGAGATGGGGACATACTGAGTCTTGCCCAGGGCATGGGAAGAAGAGTGAAGTCTTAAGAGCATGGCCAATGGCTCAAACCCCAACTCCTGCACTACAGGGCTACAACCTAGCTGGTTTCCCAGGTCTGTTTCCTCCCCTATAACATGGGGATAAAAACAAAACAGGATCTCATCTTGCAGGCTGAAAAATCCACGTGGAGTGCCATGCAAGAGTTCCCAGCACACAAGTAGTGCTCAGCAAACACGGACTATTTATCCATGCCTGTCCTCCGTCCCCACTCCCAGCATCATGGGGGCCCCTGAAGAGCAAGTACTCACAGGCGCGTATGGAGGGCTATACTCCCGGTACTTGCGGTGCCCCTTCTCGCTGGGACTGAAATCCGAGTCATCAGAGAAGTCCGAGAAGTCATCGCTGGAAGAAGCATGGCGCTGCAGGGACAGGGGAAGTGGACTTAGTCACTGTGCTGCAGGCGGGCCTCTCTCTGGCAGAGTCAGCCCAGGGACAGACACTACTAGAATGTGTCAGAAGGGCTCTGCGCTCTCCTTGAAGCACCTCGCCTAGGGGCGTTTAGCAGCAATGGAGCATGAACAATGGAGCATGAACTACCGACTCTTTAAGAGAAAAAAATAACGCTCTTTATCCAATTTGGGGAAGGAATAAACAGCACTTTAAGAGTGCCCTCCGGTCTATGAGACAAGCTTGGGCCCTGAGGCTCTAAGCTAGGCCTGGTGCCAGGCAGCCCAGCCCCAGCACACCTTCTCCGACCTACTTTGTGCTTGGATTTCCTCCTCTTCTTCGATCTCCTCTTCTCCTTCTCCCGCTCTTTCTTCCGCTTTCGCTTCAGTCTCCTGTGAGACTTCTCCTCGTCCGAGTCGCTATGGTGCTTTTCCCCCTTCTCCTTCCGGCTCCTCTCGGGCCCTCCAGAGGTGTCCTGGGTCTCCTCGGCCCCATCATCTTCCAGTTCACCTTCTTCCAACTCACCATCCTCCCTATAAACCAACCCCAAAGCCAAAGTGAACCTGCGGTGTGAGAGGAACCATCTGAGGGCTCTCCGCTGGCCAGGGCTGATAGGAACAGAGAGCCCAAGTGCTGTAAGTAAGGCCTTCCCTGGGAGGATGTGGGAGCCACTGCCTCATGTCTCACCCCTATCCTCCCCTCAAAGGGACTGTGTGTCCTGCTTTCATGTAAGCAGGATGGGGGCAGTGGGTTGGGGTCCCGCAACGCTGGATTTTAAAGGTCCTGCCACTGATATTGGGATGACTCTACCCCAGGACTTTTCAAAGTGCTCCAGAGGACTAGAGTTCTAAGAAGAAAAGTGGTAAGGCTCTGTGGCCAAATGATGTGAGGAAATTTCCATCCTGGGGCTTCACAGTGCTCAATGCTCTAACGGAAGTTCCTGTAAGTCTTACCATCAAAAAACCTGTACAACCCCATGTTAGAGCATTTCCAAAGCTTACTTGGCCACAGAGGCTGCTTGTCTCGAGGAAACATGGACTAGCGTTCACCCCAGAATGCACCAGTGCACAGTGGCCAGAGGTCACAGGCGTGGCCGCAGCCCTACGGATGAGACCTGTGAGCTGAGGGTGAGGGTTGTGGGCAGTGGAGACAGGGCCATGGCTCTGAACCAGGGAGTGGTCCCCCAGACTCCTGGGCCCTATCCATAGTCAGGACTGGACTGGGCTAGAGGATAGCACATATTTACCAAAGCCCCAAAAAGAAGAGCTAGTGATAAGCTCTGGTCTCCAGGTTTCAAGGCCTGACCTACACCCTCAACTGCATAGCTCTGGGCTGGGGAGTCGGGGAGCAACCGAGCAGCTAGGGAAGGGGTAAGGGAAGGGTCTCAGGTTCCAGAGCCCTCCTAAAGCCCTCTCCTAACAGCTGCGAGAGTGCCCACAGAATGGATCCTCCCCACCCCACTGCTCTGAGCCCGGGTATCCCTTCTGGTTATCACTTCCCTCACATCACCCCCATCCCCAGTACTTTAAAAAATAAAAGCACTCTCCAGACATGACCGATACTGCCAACAGGACATTCTAAATACCTATAAATCTCCAGGGTGGGGTAGAAGTGAGGGGATAAACAGAGTTAAGAAGGAAAGCAACTGGAAAAAGAATCCAGTTTTTACCACCCACAGACACAGTTCTCACAAGTACAGGAATTGGTTTAAAAAAAATAAAGTGGGGGATCCCTGGGTGGCACAGCGGTTTGGCGCCTGCCTTTGGCCCAGGGCGCGATCCTGGAGACCCGGGATCGAATCCCACGTCGGGCTCCCGGTGCATGGAGCCTGCTTCTCCCTCTGCCTGTGTCTCTGCCTCTCTCTCTCTCTCTATCATAAATAAAAAAAAATAAAGTGTTCAAATCTTGAAAAAGCTCCGAGAGTTCCTCATGCATGACCATGGAAGAGTATGTGAGACAATGTAAAAAGTTCCTTCCTTCTCTATTAACTAGGACCCTAAATGAGACCGAAGAGAACAGAAACAGTGGTGTGATGAACCCAGGACCAAAAAGGCTAACCACAAAGGGAATTAATTCAGGCAGAAAAGATCTCGCTGCTCAGGCGGGACCGGGGTCAGTGTGAGAACAAGCTCACTAGGAGAGCGGGCCCCAGAGCCTCCACAGGTTCTACCAGACAAACACACTGGTGATTCTCCTTCACGCCCTGTTGCTCATGCCACCCCCTTTTGTCCACCCCCGGGGTGGTGCTGCTCCCCAGATGTCAAGGATGCTGACAAGAGGAGCCTCTTTTAACCCTAATTCCAATTCAATGGGGTCAGGTTAGCTTAAAACCCTAGTGGCCCCAAGCCCACAGATACCCCAGCAGAGGTCAAGAGCAGCTCTCACATACACAAGGCAGGACACAATATTTGTTCTGATGTTTCAAAGGCATCATCAGGGAGATGACCGATGGGCGCCTCAATGGGTGCCTTGTGTGGCTTCCTTGCAAACTGCCAGGTTGGGGTGGGGGAGGTGGTCAGCCCCACAGGAAGATACAGAGTAAAGCTGGGAGGAGCCTGCATTCCTGACAAGTGAGGCACCTTCCACACCAGCTTGGGTGTGGCACCAGCTTGGGTGTGGCCCACAGGACAGGGTGTGGGACGGAGCTGCCTGGGCTGGAGTGGCTTTGCCCACAGTAAAAGTACCACCCAACTGGGGAAACTGGTTTTGGCAAGCTCACCAACCAGAGGGAGTGGCTGTTACAGGTCAGCATGGCTGAAGTTGAGGAGGACCGTGATGGCGGGCGGTCGGGGGTGGGGGTGGCGTTGGGGGTGTGTGGGGGCACTTGGGGGGGTTTACTGGAGAGCAAACGTGATGTGCATCCCTGCTGGGAACACCTGTAGGCAGGCCAGGTCACCACACCTCAAGAGAAACACAGGGAGAGGCAGCCAGACCATACAGACAGACATTATGGAGCTGAGGAAGGCCCTGAGACAGAGGCTAGCCTTCCATGAAGAAAAGCTAAAAAGAGCGGCACTCTTGACAATAGTCTGGAAAGGAAAAAGCTCAGAGGGACATGGTGAAAATTACTCAGAAGCCCAGGGCAGGCAGACAATAACTGCCTGGGCTCCCAGAAGCCCTGATTAAAGAAAATAAGGCTCCCATAGGGAGAGACCCTCCTGGAATCAGGAAAAGCCTGTCAGAGGAGAAGGGACATCCAAGACCTCTTCAACCCTCTTGTTTCAGACAGGAGGTCTTCTAAGGGAGAGGAGGTAAAAGGACTCATCAAAAGCCAACAGTCCAGACATTCTCTCACCTCTGCTCACTCCAGGGCAAGGACACTAGGATAGGGCAGAAAAAGGTCTTGGCCAAGGTCAGCAGAGGCCACCACCCCCGTCCTGCTGCCCCATGCCATCCTGTCTGAAAGAGCCAGCCATTCTACATCTAATACCTGGGGGCAACTCCAAAGCCTTAACTGTCAGCAAGAGTGATTCCAGAAGAAAGCATTTTCATTCCAAAGGATTTCCCAAAGCAGGGGTGGACAGCATTCAAATCCACCCTACAGAGATGTTCAGCCAAAGAGGAATTCTCTGCATTATCTTATTAACACCTTCAGGATATCTGGGCTCAGCAAGAATCTACCATGCAAAAAAAAAAAAAAAAAAAGAAAGAATCTACCATGCAGGGATGCCTGGGTGACTCATTGGTTGAATGTCTGCCTTATGGCTCAGGTCGTGATCCTGGGATCAAGTCCTGCCATCAGGCTCCCCCCGCAGGGAGCCTCTTTCGCTTGCCCCTATCCTATGCCTATGACTCTCTCTACGAATAAATCTTTTAAAAAAAGAAAAGAAAAAAGAATCTACCAAGCAACTTTTTTACAAAACAGGTCATGAATACTTAAGAGCTTTGTTTCCTGAGGGTTCTGGAAGAAACTGACAAACAGAAACAAATGGCTGGTGACTGATGAAGGGAAACAGGAGACCAGAGAGGACACAGATGGTGACACCCTAGTGACCACTGTGCATTCTCAGTGTTACCTGGCTGTGCAGTACTCTCAAACTTCTCAGAGCCCGAGGCTAACCTCTGGTCACCTGGCGGGGGAGGAGTGCCCCTCTGCCCACGCAGGAAGTTCCCAGCTAAGTGTCCTGCACGAATACAGGGTCTATTTTCCTTGGGGGGCGGGGGAAACAACAAGAAAACCAAGCCACCTGGGACAGGGGCAGAAATCCTGGGGACCACTGACATGCCAGCACAAAAGCAGTCTCGCAATCGGCAGCTGGGCTTCAGTGGTGTCACTTCACAGACTGCCAGCAAAACCCATGTCAGAGTGGGATTAAACACCGAGGAAGCGCGCCTAATAGACTGTGACATAATCCCTCAAGAAAAGTGGGGGAAGCCCCATTGCGCTAATCATTTCAATCCAGACCTGCCAAGCCCTCTTGAGACCAGCACGCAGAAGAAACCCTGCAGCGTCAGCCAGAGCAGGCAAGATCTTATTCCCAGAGCCTGGACTGGCAACATCCCAGGATGGCTGCACTGGGGTCGGCCTGCCAGAGCCATTAGGGACGGGAAACCAACCAAGCTGGGGGACGGCCTTGGAACTGGCCCCCGGGAGGGAATGGGCAGAGGCCAATGACTTGCAGAGGGTCAAATCTGTCTTGTGCCTCCTAGACTCAGCTTCCAGGGCACTGAAATTTCCATTCACAGAACTGGCGACACCCAGCTCCTCCTCTCAGGTCATAGATCTGGATGCCCCTTCTATGGGCTGCCTATTTGGCCACTGCAGGGCACAGGAGAATGCTGAATTCATCACACACCAGGGGCTTGGCAGACACAGCACTAGGCAAAGAAATCTCATGATTCCAAAGTAGGCTAACCCCACCCACCAGCCTACAGATTTGGGTGTGTGGCTTCTTCCTGCAGGCCACGTTAACAGAGCTGGCTAGCTCTGCTGCTTCCTAGCTGTGCTCTTGGGTTACCTTAGCCTTGGTTTTCTCATCTGTGAAATGGGATCACTGTAGCACCCATGAGGGTTGTTATGGTTAAATTAGATAATAAGGACAAAGCCTTTGACAGGAGGAAAGCACCAAGAACCAGATAAAAAGCAGCTACTGGTTTTAAGAACCAATTACCACCAGCATGCCCCTGCATGGATAAGCCTAAACTGGACCAGATGCTTAATGGAAAGCATTTTCTCTATGGAGAAACTAGGCCAACTGCCCTTGGGGGCCACAGCTAACTGCTGGTCAACTTAGTTTCTAGCTTCACTTAGCCCTAACTGAGCATGCACCGACCTCTCCCCACAAATCCTGCTGCTGAAACTGACAAACCAACATCTCCCCTTCCTCAGCTCTAACTTAGGTGGTAAAATAAAGTAATCGAGTCACTGACCAGGAAGGAAAAGCACAGGGAGTGCTGTACCCCAGGAAGAATGGACAAAGGCCACTTAAAAAAATGAAGCTTCCCAACATGGAAATTCTCCAGACAAGAGATCTGGATGGAAGCTGAAAGGGGCCCTGGGTTTGTGGATCAATCTGATTTACAAAAAAAAGGGGGGGGGGGGGGGCGCAAAAAAAAAAAGGGAGAGAAGAGAGAAAAAAAAGATGGAAACTCATGGGAGCAGTGGCTGTTACCTGAAGATCATGAGAGCCCTTGACAAGAGGCGGCTAGGTTAATGTGAAGGTCAGGGTTATGATCATTAACTGCCCAAGCGCTCAACAAATTACCTGGGTAGGCTCTGAATGACCCATTAACTAGGGACAAAATTACAAATATTACAAAGAGGCTCTGCCTCTTCAAATGTTTAAAGACAGGCCTAAACACAGAAGTCCCCAAATCCGACCCAGTGGGGCAGTTGTCTACTAAGACGAAAGGCACAGAGCCTTTCCCTCCACTGAGGTGGAGCAGCCCCAGGGGGTGGGGAGGAACCTCACTGAGGGATTTTCAGAGGCAGGAAATTCTTGAAATAAGCCTCTGGGTCTTGCACATGTTTTTCAATGTCCTTACTACCTAGGTTCATCAACCAGAAATCAAGAGCAAATGAGCTCTGTGTCTCCTTTCCCTCAACATTCTCAGGTAGGGGCACAAGACACTGTGACATCACACCATTTCCATGGTAACATGACCATGTCACAGACACCACCCCATCTGAGCAGCCAAGCATAAACCAACTAGGGAAGAAGGGAAGCCCAGAGACCACCAGTACCCTGAACCCCTCACTTAAACGTGAGCATAAGAGCCTGCCCGGTGCTGGGACCCGGACATGGACACACCTACTGCCAGAAGACAGTATGAGCCGTAACGGAGAAATCTGAACCTGGACTGGGTATTTCAGATATGAAGTAACTACTATTAGTTTTGTTAAGACAGAATCATAACTTTGTGGTTCTATTTTTTAAAAATACTTTTAAGCTAGAAACTTGTACTGAAGAGTTTGCAGGGGAGATAAAGTGAATTCTAGGATCTGCTTTTAAAATACGCAAGGCAAAAAAAATAATAAAATAAAATATGCAAGGCAGATGGTGGATGTAGGGAGATGACCCAAAATTGGCAAAATGGACATAACCGTTCCAACTGGGTAGATGATGGCTTCTCTCCTCTGCTGAAAATGCTAGAAAATTTCCATTAAGTTTGACAGTAAGTAAGAAAGAAAAAAAACGGAAGAAAGAAAGGCAGGCAGGCAGGCAGGCCGGCCTGAGTGGGGACAACCTCAGCAAAGTAGACAGAGTCTGGGGTCGCGAGTGGGATAGGGCAAGGTTCAATCACCTCATCAAGTCCTTACCTCTCTGCCCTGATTTCTTCAATGACAAAACCTGCCTGGAAACCTCAGGGTCATATATACCAAAAGCAGAAGACAGTATTCATGATAAACATTCTGGGGACACCTGGGTGGCTCAGTGGTTGGGTGTCTGCCTTCGGCCTAGGGCGTGATCCTGGAGTCCCGGGATAGAGTGCCACATCGGGCTCCCTGCATGGAACCTGCTTCTCTCTCTGCCTATGTCTCTGCCTATTTCTGTGTCTCTCATGAATAAATAAAATCTTTAAAAATATATATATATATATATTTATATATATATAAGTATTCTGTATTAGCAACCTCCATGCCAGGTACCATACTACTAATGAGTTCACTTCTGCTTGTCTCACGCTGAAGCACAGTAACAAATCTACATTGGTTCTGGATCCTTGGCCGCCTGTCTTATGGACAGGCTGAGAGAAGAGAAGAAATCTGCCTATAGGGGTACCTGGGTGGCTCAGTAGTTGAGCATCTACTTTTGGCTCAGGTTATGATCCCAGGGTCCTGCGATCAAGTCCAACCAGGCTCCTTGAGCCTGCTTCTCCCTCTGCCTATGTCTCTGCTTCTCTCATAGGAAAGGAAAAGAAAAAGGAAAAGAAAAGGAAAGGAAAAGAAGGGGAAGGAAACAAAAGGGGGAAGGAAAGGAGAAAGCAAAGAGGAAAGGAGAAAGGAAAGAGGAAAAGAAAGGAAAGGAAAGGAAAACTGCCTTATAGGGTCACAGCAGAAAGAAGCAAAAGTGAAACAAGTCCTGGACTCTCTGACTCCAGGTCCAACTCTTAACCTCTACCCTTGAGATATTTAGAAATTATCTGGAAAAGAATAATTAACTCAACAGGCCAAAAGACAAAACGCCTGCCGTGAAATTTGTAACTGGGCTAGCAAAAATAAAATAGAAAGCAAACTAAATCCAATATCTCAAGAAAGGCTAAAGTGAGGTATTAACACATTGGGTGAGGTCCTTAACACTCTTGTGCCCTGGGTTTCAACTGTGAAGTGAAGACAGCAACAGAACCTCTGGGAGGGATGGAATTCACAGGGGAAGGATTTCCTGAGACCACGTAAATCAAGAGCTTAGCACTACGCTGGCCCAGAATAAGCCCTTAGCAGGAGAAATGAACGTCATGCAAAGACACAAGGCCAATACAGTTCTTCCAACATCGAATAAAGGGAACTGAGGCGTTCAAAAATCTGACCAGACATCTTTGGATAGTTCAAGGAATAAGAGAGGCACACAAAGGTCCAAGGAATCCTAGCTAAAACCCAAGTAAAAAGTCTTCTCCCCAGACAGAAAACAATGGGAATCCCAAGGAAGGAAATTCCAAAGCTGTCCAATACCAGAAAGAACACTCTATTCCAAAGTATGTGGCATCCACACTGGGGTTTGTCCAAGCACACAAACCTCTTAGGCAGGGCAATTCTACAGAGCTTCAAACAGATTGAGAAGAAACCTGGCCTGCTAGAGGAGTCTCATGGAGTCAAGGGTCATTTCATTTGCATGAGTGGCTCTTCTTCCACTCCCGCTCACTTTGAACACAGCCCCTGTTCTGGATAAAGGCATCTATCTCTCTGATCCAAGTTCCTCCTGTCAGATGAACCTCTGAAACTGGTTTCTCAGCAACAGAGAGTTTCTTTTAACCACCTTCTCATGCCAACCATGCTTCAGACTGCTTACAGCTAGAGAGATACTGGTTCTCATCCAGGGAGGGCTGATTTCTATTATTCCAGAAAGAAAAATCAAATCCCTGAACTTGTGAACCGAGACCTTTCCTTGTAACTTTTCCTGAACACATCAATTTGGTTCCGCTCAATGTACATCCGACTAAAAGTATTGATATTTTCAACTTGAAAGAAACTGGGCCTTGGATTACTAAGATTGCTTGTTCATATATGACTAAAGAATTTTAGGAGAGGGATGCCTGGGTGGCTCAGTGGTTGAGCGTCTGCCTTCAGATGAGGGCATGATCCTGGAGTCACAGGATTGAGTCCCACATTGGGCTCCCTGCATGGAGCCTGCTTCTCTCTCTGCCTAGGTCTCCGCCTCTCTGTGTGTCTCCCATGAATAAATAAAATCTTTATTTTTTAAAAGATTTTTATTTATTTATTCATGAAAAACAGAGAGAAAGGCAGAGACGTAGGCAGAGGGAGAAGCAGGCTCCAGGCAGGGAGCCTGATATGGGACTTGATCCTGAGACCGCAGATCACGCTGAGCCAGACGCAGGTGCTCAACCGCTGAGCCACACAGGCGTCCCAATAAATAAAATATTAAAAAAAAAAAAAGAAAAAAAAAAGAATTTTAGGAGAACTGTAATGTTCTGTATGCAACTCTTCGTTAACTTCTAGTCAACTGTGGGCTCCTGGAGGGCACATTAGAAGATGGGAGTGACTGGACTTTCTGAGGGCCCAGCAAAGGGCCAGGCTCAGACTGTCTGGGTGCTCGGGATATATTCCACACAAACCCAGCATCAACATCAGCTCTGCACACCTTGTTTGTCAGTGGCATCAATATAGACACCGGACCATTTCCCAGGCAGTACCCTGGATTACTTAAAACTCCAAGGTGATTGAGGGGTTTGTCTTTAACCGAAAACTCATTCACCGAATGCTTATCGAGGGCCTCATGAGAGGCCAGAGAGGGACAAAAGCCCGAATGTGATTGATGCATCAACCAAAGTCAAAGTAAAGTGGCCACCAATTGGCACTCCCAGGGAGGCGGCCCATTTCCATTGCCAATAAGCTATGGTCCTGAGACTGCTCTGCTGTGCCACGAAATGACAAGGCCTAGAATCCCAAGGAAACCTAAGCCTTGAAGTCTGTTAGGAAAACGAGGAGGGCTATAACCAGAGTCACCTGCAATGCACATTTAGCCAAGTGACACATCTGGCCCCAGCTCTCTGGGGTCGGGCCTCAACAGGGATGTGTTAGCTGGGATCTGCTTCCACACTAGGTTTAAAAAGTCTCCAGTTACTTCTAATAAATGAAAATCCCTTCAGTTAAAGGTTCAAATGCCCAGGCTTGGGCCTCTACATGGACTGGAAGGAGAAGAACACGGGGCTGACAGAGCCGCACCAGGTCATGGAGAGGCAGCACACCTCCACTCTTTCTGAGGCCTACTTTTTCTTCCTTAAAGTAATCTACACCCAACATGGAACTCAAACTCACCACTCCGAGATCAAGAGATGCATGCTCTACTAACAGGGCCAGCCAGGCATCTTCAGGACCAACTTTAAAGGGAATACCTATCTTCCCTCCCATGCTCTCCCACTACCTCTGCCACAATAAAAATCATGGCAGCTGCTGTGCAGGGAGTAGGCATATCATACCAATGTGGAGGCCAGCAACTTCTTTAAAAGGCCAAAGAGTAAATACTGTGGGCTTTGCAGGCCATACAGTTTCTGTCTCAACTACTCAACCCTATTGTTCAGCATAAAAGCAGCCACAGATCATATAAATTAATGGGCATGGCTTTGTTCCAATAAAACTTTACTTAGGGGGAAAAAAAACAGATGGGTAGGCTTTCATCAGAGATCTAAAGATTGCCCACCTACCCTATCAGCAGTGGTCTTTTTTTCTTTTTTTTAAAGATTTTTATTTATTTATGAGAGACAAAGAGAAAAGAGAGAGAGAGAGAGGCAGAGACCCAGGCATAGGGAGAAGCAGGCTCTATGCACGGAGCCCAGCGTGGGACTTGATCCCTGGTCTCCAGGATTATGCCCTGGGCCGAAGGCGCCCATCCAGCAGTGGCTTTTAAACTTTGACCTTGACATCTCCTCCTCTACATTCCTCTCAAACAAGTTTTATTAAGCGGCTTTAAAACTCCACTATACTCTGCTTTTTCTATCCTCTCTCCTTTCCTTGTTTTTCAAATGCAGGAGACAAATCAATAAACAGGACTTCATATCCTACTAATGGCTGAACAATGCAGTTTGAAAACGGCGTCTCCAGGACAGCATACAGGTATAGAGCTTAGGTCTGGGTACAGACTGCCCGGGTTTTAACTCTGCCTCTATACCCACTAGGCTCTGTGACCTTGGACAAGTGACCTCATTTCTGTTTCAAATTCTCAGTGTAGGGGCGCCTAGACTCAGTAAAGTGTCTGCCTTCCCCTCGGGACAGGATCCCAGTACCCAGGGATAGAGCACAAAGTCAGGCTCCCTGCTCAGTGGGGAGCCTGAATCTCCCTCTGCCCTCCCCCCACCATGTTCTCAGCATGCTCTGTGTTCTCTAATAAACATCTTAAATAAAAAACCCAAAATTTTCAGCATTGGGCTGGGGTGCTATCACATGAGAAGCACTCAGAAGGTTCCTGGCAGATAATCTCTCACCTTCAGACTATCACACTTTTGGAAGATTAGCAGTCACTGATTGCTAGTCACACATGATTGCCCTGACTCCCACGTCTACACTGTCCACTGTTAGCCATGATCTCTCTACCAGAAGAGGACCAACTCTGGCTTAGAGGGAACAAACGGAATCCATGCTGTACTAACCTTTATGCTTCTGGAATTTATGGTTTCTGGGGTCACTCGACAGGGACAACAGGGATGAGGGAACCAGGTGCTCAGCTAATGATGGATCTGCCTGTGATCCAGCTACTCAGTCTAACCTTGCAGTTCATTTTTAAGACACCAGTGCTGCAGTAGCAGCAGCAACCCGTGACCATGGCCAGAAGCTGCAGATGTCAGACATGGGAAGGAAATCTGAGGCCTGCTACAGACAGAAACAATCTTTGCCCAAATCTAAATAAAGTCCTCAAGAGAAAAGAGCTCCTTGCACACTCTGAAAACTTTTCTGCTCCAAGAAAAGCACGGGACAAGCCTGGCTGCTGCATGGAAAAAAAAAAAAACAACCCTTAACTGACTCAGCCAAATTCTCAAGGGTAGGAAAATCTTGGGAGTTGGAACAGGCCTTGCTTATTTCCCGAGACTCTGGAGAGGGGATGTGAAGGGCTTGCTTACAGTGATGTGACCAGTCAGCAATGGGTTAGGTGCCACAGCCCTGCTTTCTCAGTTCTCAGGAGACCTACCATGGTTGTAGTAAGACTCAGATCCTAATTGCCAAAGATGTACACAGGAAAGTCATCAGCAAAAGCTCAAGACGCCATGACTGTTTCAGCATCTGTAATAAGGATGTTGAGCAAGCAAGCCATGCCTCAAGATGGCTTCCACTGAGTTTCCACCTAGGTCTCCCTGCAATTAAATAAGCTAACCAGAAACCTCTAAGAGGTGAAAAGATAAATTGACTTCCCTCAAAAACACAGATGTTATGCTTGCTTCTGCTTACATACCAGACTATAAATTCTATTTAGAATTGTTCTCTAGTAGGGACAGCAAGGAGATAAAGAAACCAAGCTTTGCTGAATGCCAGGCACTGTGTGGGTGCCCTGCATATGCCCACTTGACCGCAATGACCCTGAGAAACGGGCATTATCTTCAGTGCCCACTGCAGGGAGGGCCAGGCCTAAACACAATCTTATCTGTCTCCAAAGGCCACACTGTTCGTTCCTATCCTGTTGCCACCTCCGACGTTCAGATGTCACCACTCGCCTTACAAATAGGGATCTGAGTCACCAATTCACAGATACAAATTCACAAAGGGGGGAGAAAAATAAGATTCTCTACCCTGAGCAATTTGGCCAAGAGAACCAAACTATGCTCCCAGCAAATATCTGGTATTGGATTATTCCAATAGCAGGATGCAACTAAGTTTACACCAACCAAGGGGCCATCATTTTGTCATCAACTGATCAAGTCAGAAATGTAAAAACTGTCCACATAATCTCCTGTTATTACTAAGAAACCCTGTGCAATGTTTTCAGGACTGCCATCTCCAGTAACTATCAAAAGTAAAATATTTGCGCAGCAAAGACAAGGTTGATAAATATGGAAAGCCAAATCCCTGAAAATCTAAAATCTGGCTCACTGCACACAGCCAGTTTTACCTCGGACTTAACCAAATGAACTTTATATGCCCACCCAAACAGGCAGCTTTTCCACTCTTTCAATTAGATTTTAATTATGAAACCAGCCTCAAATCATTAATTCTGACAAGACTGATGAGCAGACCACTCCTACCGATGCCTGAATCAACTTCTTAAAAGCCAACTATCAGAAACCCTAGAAAACAGCCTTTCTTCTATTGTATCAGGAGCTGTGTGGTAAAAGTACAGGCAAGCACTCTGCTCACTTTGAAACGCGGCATTCACTTACTGTTTGCTCTGAATTACTCTGTCACTCAACTTCCTACCCTGGGTCAAAACCCATCGCTTCGGTACTAGACAATTTTGTCCACAGGGACCAAAAGCAGGTTCTCTGGAATATGGTTCGACCTAGAGCTATCCACAGAAGACTGAAAAGAATTAGTGATTTTCACCATACAGGCATTTGCCATAACTGAACCTGGCTTATACGAGATGGTTCTAGGGACTTAACCACAAAAACGTAGCAGAGAAGAGCAAATAAGGCCATCCTAAGACTTCCATTCCTCCAGGGCTGGGAAAAGATCTAAGAGAAAGGAGCGGAGGTGGAGACATTGTTAGAGGATAAATTACTAAACCAGCTCAATATGAAATTGTCTACATTCAACTGGATGGAAACAAACTCTGAGTAAACCATTCATCTCTACTTTGCCAGGTAGGTAACACCTGGGAAAGCCTTCATCTCCACAGATGCCTAACAGTTCCCCCTTGGGATCAGCCTTCCTGGCTAAGGAAAAGCCACAGGAGTGTCTTTCTAGAAGACACTGTACTTAAAAGAAGACTAGCTGTACTGAAAATCCTGGGTTGTCAAGAACCAAAAACTTAACCTTCCAAGCAAACTGAAACCCAGTCTGGGAGATAGGACAGTCTGTGAATTAGAAAGCCTTGCTGGGGGAATCCGAACTTTCTTTGGAAGAAAAAATTTGAGGAGAGCAAAAAGTAAAGGGGTTTGAGGACCAGAATATATTTTCATGGTCACAATTCGTTAGTATTTCTACTGGGATATCTTTATTTGCTTTCCAATTAAACCTCTCCCCAGAGAATGTAACAATTTTTAAAGATTTCCAGTGTCTAAGAGGTGCTATTAAATCAGGGATTCTGAGTGACACCCTTTTTCTTTCTTTCCTTTTTTTTTGCAACATCCATTAATTTGAATTTTAACTAGTACTGGTACATCAGTTTGGGGGGAAAAAAAAGGCAGTACTGTGACATTCCAAAAACAAAGACTATCGAAATACAGTTTGACCTCATTACTGGGGCTTCTTGGTTTTCATAGAGGAGAGTCCTTTGAGAACAAAAACAATATACCCTTGTGTTGCTATGCCTGAGTATTTTTTAAACATTTGGGGAAATACTTCTAAGTTCAATGAATGACTGATAAAATTTTCACTTACAAAAGAAATCCCATTTCCTTCACATTTCATTTTCAAGTCAAGTTAAACAAGCATCCTTCAACAACTTGGTTGCCCTCAAAACTTGGAAGGTTCACCTGTTAACATCCAGTTTCTCACTTGGCTCCTGGAAGAGGAATTTTACCAAGGAGGGACAACTTCAAATGCAATTTGTTGTCGGCTGACCCTGGCACTGGATGGTGTGTTCAGTTTGTGCTTCAAACATTTTTCTTTTCTTTTTTGCAGGATACTGTACTGTGTGGACACGTCTTCCTCTCACAACTGATTTTACAGACCTAAGATCACCACTTCACATTAGTGGAGCTGTGAGCATATGGAGAGAAAATAGTAAGACCAGTGGCCCACTAAATTGCAGCTTAAGGTTCCTCAACCCAACGTGAGTGAACTTTTGTTTTTCTCCTAAGAACGAGAAAAAAAAAAATGGAAACAGGATCTTTCAGAGGGGAAAATGGGGCTGTGTGTTATAAAGTTTTTGCTACCAAAGTACATTAGGGACCAAAAGTGGGGAAGATGGAAAATGGAACTTCAACGTGTTTTGTCTTTTAACGAAGAACTTATGCTTGTAAAACACATCAGAAGTACTTGTTTGGTTCTGCAAGTCATTTCTGTTGCTGTTTTTATCTTGTATGTGTGGGGGGGGGTGCAGGGGGCTGGAGGAAGTGTTCTCTCCACCATGACTGGGCGTGTTTGCATCAACTTTTCACGGTCAGGCATGTGCTTTCGAACAAAGGAACAGTGGAGACAGGGAGAGGAGATTGGGGCTTGACACGCTTTACAGATTCGGTGCTTAAACAGTACTTTACAAATGACTTGCTCAATTTAAACGTCCATCACCATAAGAGACATTGGGAGTAAAAGGAACAAATTGGATCTACTTGAACCACAATCTTTTTTTGGGGGGGCGGGGTAGTAGTAGGGGTGGAGGGAGGGGAGAACCTTAACTCGAATGCAAGTATCATAAACCGAATTCAGTTAACCTTGTCTCCTACCAAATGGACCTGAAGTATCCACTTTCTTCAAAGATGAAGGCTGGAGACAAAGCAATGGACTGAAACGGAGACAGGGAAACCAAGGGCTTGAAAACCTACGGGCCTTTTTTACATAAGTTTTTGTCATGTTACAGTAACGCTTTTTTTTTCCTTTGAGAAAACTGTGTACGACAAATTAAAAAAACTAAAGATCGAAAGGATGTGCAAGTCTAAAAGGGCTCAACTGGGTTAGAATCCTGATTCGAACATATAAATTCACTCAAGCATCACTTTGGTCTTTAAAGGCAGGAGGAAGGCAGGCAGGAAAAGGGACAAAAAGAGGGAGATAATTGAATTACTCAATAAAAGAGGCTACTTACCATCCCAACCCATTGTAAGACATACACTTCTGACATAAGAGAACTCCTTAGAGGTCGAATAAAGCGTGTAAGCACCTTTGAGTAATGCACCTGCCCCCAAGAGGGGGCCCGGAAACCCAACGTGGGCTTAGCGCACAGACCTTTGCTAATCTGTTTATTTCCTTGAACTGGAGGCAGGCTGCGATGGGCTGCGATTCCCAGGACGATACATTTAATTAGAACAAAACAGAAAACCAAAAAAAAAAAAAAAAAAAAAAAAAAAAATTTTTTTTGTAAAAGCTCACCAAACTGCTGCACTTGTGTCTCTGAATGTGGGTGGCATTTCTTTTAAAAGGCAAAGTATGGTCTGTGAAGGAGAAAGGGAAAAGGGGAGGTGGAAGTGGGGAGAAGGGGCCATGGTGCCTGGCAAGGAGGCCCTAGCTAAGACCCCTGATCTAGGAGAGGGTCCTCAAGCGGCTCCCCAGCCCGGGCTGCTTGCTGTGGGGCAGCCATCTATCTGTCCAGCGAGATCGCTTCCCCTCCCCACCCCCACTCCTCCTCAGGCTGCCTTTCCTGCCGGCTGAAAACCTTCCATTTCCAAACCCAGTCTCTAGATACCTCTTCCTCTGCCCCACCGGGAAAGGGAGGATAAACCCTGCACCCAACCCTCTGCTGGAGCAGGGCAAACGAGGGCCCTGAAACGCGCCGGGCTGGCCCTTTTATCACCCTCCAGAGAAGGGCGTGGGGCGAACCCATTTCGCACTTTATAAAGAGGAAGGGATGGGGGGCGCTCCCTTTCACCCCTGCCAAAACACTAAAAAAAAAACCCTCATTTTCTCTCCCGGAAGGGATGGCGCCCCATTTTAGCCCCAGAGAGGAGGGAACCCATGAGAAAGAAGAGACCAACTTCCTCTCCCCTCCAAGTCAGGGAAACCAAACCTCACCCCCCGACCCCTCCAAAAACGCATCATCTACCTACGAAAATCTAGAGAACCCTTGCCTTTAAGGAAAAATACGGGGAAGGGGCTTCTCCCCAAAAGGAGGCAGGGATTTCCATCAAAGGAGCTAGAGATCCGCACCCCCCACCACCACCAATTTTGCCCTCTAGGGAATAACTAGGAACCACCTCCCGCCAAAAAAAAAAAAAAAGTGCGAGTGCCCCCACCCTAAAGACCCCCCCACTAAAAGGATGAAAAAAGGACTAAACGAAACCCCACTTTCTGCCTAAGAAAACTAGGGTACCTCTCCAAGTAGGGCAGGGCACACCTCCCCCAAGAGAAAGGATACTGCCAGGGGCTGGGAGACCCCCAACTCCAAACCCCTAAGAGCGGGGATACTCCTCGAGATCCCCACCACCACCAAAAGGGTCCGGGAGCCCCTCCCCCATCCCCTTCCCCGAAGCCAGGCGACGGGCAGGCGGGCCCATGGCTGCCAGCTCCGGGCGCTGGGGCAGCCAGGACCCCCGTGGGCCTCCGCAGCGCCCCCCCCAGCGCCCCCTCCCCAGGGCGGGCGGGCGGGCGCGGGGGTCCGGGGGCGCCTCCTCACCTTCCCCTCAGCATGGCGCCCAAAAAAGACAGAGCGAGAGCGAGGGAGAGCGGGCGAGCGCCGCGAGGGGGGGGAAACGCATGAGGCCAGGAGAGAAAGCAAGCGAGAAAGAGCGAGCGAGCGAGAGACACCCACCGACCCCGCCCTTCCTCCTCCTCCTCCTCCTCCTCCGCGGCCCGGCCCAACATGGCGGCCGCCCCCCTTCCTCCTCCTCCTCCTCCTCTTCCTCCCCCCGGGGACGCTGCCCCGGCCGGGCCGGGGGCCTGACCTGTCGTCAGGGAGCGGGAGGCGGTGGTGGAGGAGGTGCGGGGCGGCCGGGCAGGCGTCGGGGGAACACGGAGGAGGCGAAGGCGTTGATGGCGGCGGCGGCGATGGCGGCTGCGGCGACTCTGATGGTGGCGGCGGGGGGGTCCCGGGCGCGGCCTCCATAGTTCCTTTGGGGGGGAGGGGATGTTAATGCACGAAAAAGGACTGCTTGGGCGTGGCGGGAGGGGCACACTTCAGCTCTGAGGGCTCCTGATAGGAATGGGTATATATTTTTTCGGTTTCGGAATCACCTCTGCGCCGACCTCCGCGTAGGCCGCGCGGCCTAGGCCTCGGCGGGCCGCTCGCCGCCTTTCTCCGCAGCCCGCCCCTGGGGTCACTCGCTCACGGGCGCGGGGCCCTCATCGGGGCGAGAGCCCCCACACACACCTCCCCCGCGGGCCCACAGGCGGGGGACCCGGGGGACACGGACACTGGTGGGTGGTTGGGTGTAATTAGCGCGGGCCGCGCGCGATGGAGCAAGCGAGGGGAGAGGGGAGAAGAGGAGAGCGAGCGAGGGGGTTAAAAAAAAGGATTTTAAGGAGAGAGGAAACGGGCTGCGGAGACGGGCCGACTGTCTGTCTGTCTGCCCGCCCTCGGTGCCCCGGCTGCTCGGCCCCCGCCGCAGTCAGAAATTCACACAAAATGGCGGCTCGGCCCAGAGGAGCCGGGAGGCTGAGGCGGGAGGAAGGGCGAGGTGGGAGGGGGATCTGGGAGGAGGAGGCGGAGGCGGCGTCACGTGGAGAGGGGCATCGGCGCGCTCCCGAAGGGCGGCGAAAAGACCCGAAGGGAGAGAGTGAGGCCGAAGCAAGGCGGAAAGAGCCGAAAGCGCCTGAGCGTGAGACGGGGGGGAGCGGAAAGAGCCGAAGGTAGCGGCGTGGGTGTGGCTAAAGGATAGATGGAAAGCCGCGGGAGCCGGAGATAGCCGAAGCGGACCAGGACGGAGTTGGGGGGAGAAAAACAAGGAACTGAGGCGATCCGGAAGGAGCCGAAGGCGGCATCCGAGGTGGACGGCAGGAGGCGGAATTAGCCGAAAGAGGGATTTAGACGAAAAGGCCGAAGGGCGGGGCTCGGAAGGCGATTTACAGAGTAAAAGAGTGGGAAATTCGGCCGAGAGCAAGCGGGAAGAACCGAAAATTGCCAGCTTGAGGGAAGGCGGGAAGAGCTGAAAGTTTTAGGTGGGAGAATGGGAGGGAAGGAATTCGGGCTACGAAGAGAAAAAAAAATAACCGAAAGCTGGAGGCCGGGTGCCGAGAGTTGTAGGTTTCCGGAGAAGGGGAGGATGGAGCCGAGCCGGCCCGGAGCTGACGTCATTAGAGACCTCGGTCGGTGACGTCACCTAGGGCGGTGCGAGAGAGGCGGGCCTTGGTACTGCCTCCGGGAAGTTTCAGAACTTGGAGCGTGGTACCGGGAAGTTTCGCAATAAGTGCTTGACGAGGGAGCGATCGACCTGGTTCAAACGGTGTGCAAGCGTTAAGCTGGACTAAGACCCTCACAGCTGTACTAAGAGGAACTACTACTCCCATTTAGCTGAATCCTGGGGTTTAAATAATTGTCTTAAGATCATAGTGTTAGGGCAGCCCTGGTGGTTCAGCGGTTCAGCGGTTTAGCGCCGCCTTCAGCCCAGGGTGTGGTCCTGGAGGCCGGGGATCGAGTCCCACGTCGGGCTCCTGGCATGGAGCCTGCTTCTCCCTCTGCCTGTGTCTGTGCCTCTCTCTATCTCTCATGAATAAATAAATAAGATTTTTTTAAAAATCATAGTATTAGCCATAAAGAGAGCCTCAAGAATTTTAATCCGTGGCGAAGCCTTCCGTTGTCTCCTGCAAAAATTCGTTCAGTCCTGTTTATATCCAAGGATCTTTGTTCAGTGCTTTTATGAGCTCCTTGTACAGTGCCAAGCTGTGTGATGGGCGAGGGGAACAGTTTCTAGCTTCCTGGAGCTTAAAAACTGATAATGCCCCGGAGTGGGGGGGGTGGGGAGACTGGCAGTTTAAAGGGAGCTTTTATTACCTGGAGAGGAGGGCGCGCCCAGGGCAGGGTTATTTAAGTTGAGATAGGAAGAAGAAGAGAAAGTTCCAGACGGAGAAAGTAGCTTATTTCAGACCTGACCAAGAAAAGGACCATTTAGGTTCCAGAAACAGAAAACAAAACAAAACCCTCATGTGGTGTGAAATAAATTTGCAGGTGAAAGCACCAAATCACTTCCTAGTATATTAAACCTACCTAAATAAAAAAATATGTCCCAAACCTGGTCTGGGACATAAGCTTTTTGTTAAGAGTAACTTACAACTGGGGATCACTGGGTGGCTTAGAGGTTTAGCGCCTGCCTTCCGCCCAGGGCGTGATCCCGGAGTCCCAGGATCGAGTCCCAGGATCTAGTCCACATTGGGCTCCCAGCATGGAGCCTGCTTCTCCTGCTTGTGTCTCTGCCTCTCTCTCTCGGTCTCTCATGAGCAAATAAATAAAATCTTAAAAAAAAAAAAAAAGTTATTTACAACCTCCTTCAGTGAAATAATTAGATTTCCTGATAAAAAATATTTATGTTGATTTCTAATGAATTTTGATGGTATGAAATTAGTTATGGGAAACTAGAGGTCCACCCACTTGACAGCTGACTGCCTGCCTGTCAAGAGTCATACTTTTTTTTTTTTTTTTTAAGATTTTATTCATTTATTCATGAGAGGCAGAGGGAGAAGCAGGTTCATCCAAGAAGCCTGATGTGGGACTCGATCCCGGGACTCTAGCATCACGCCCCGGGCCAAAGGCAGGCGCCAAACTCCTGAGCCACCCAGGGATCCCCAAGAGTCATACTTTTCAATCTTTTCTTTCTTCTGTATCTTGTCTCTCATCTCATGATAGTTAATCATTCTCTTCTCCCATGAAATGTCCTTACCAAGAATATTTTCTTTTTAAGATTTTACTTATTTATTCATGAGAGACACAAAGAGAGAAGCAGAGACACAGGCAGAGGGAGAAGCAGGCTCCTCGCAGGGAGCCTGATACGGGACTATATCCCCCAACCCAGGATCACGCCCTGAGCAGAAGGCAGATGCTCAATCACTGAGCCACCCAGGCGTTCCCCCCAAAAATGTTTCTAATTCACCCACAAGAGATCTTTTTTTTCCCTTGCATGCATGATTTAATAAGATGTTGGCACATGCTTTTAACTAAACTGTCCAAAAGTTTTAACACAAGACGAGTAGAGCTATAAGAATGAAAAAGAAAGTACAGCAAATCATCTTTCCCCTTCCCTGCCTTGATTTCTGAACCCCATGTATTCTAGTTAATGGATGAAACAACACTGGTGGGATCCCTGGGTGGCGCAGCGGTTTGGCGCCTGCCTTTGGCCCAGGGCGCGATCCTGGAAACCCGGGATCGAATCCCACATCTGGCTCCCGGTGCATGGAGCCTGCTTCTCCCTCTGCCTGTGTCTGCCTCTCTCTCTCTCTCTCTCTCTCTCTCTCTCTCTCTGTGACTATCATAAATAAATAAAATAAAAAAATAAACCTCTAAAAACTCTTTAAAAAAAAAAAGAAAGAAAAGAAACAACACTGGTTGAGACCTTAGATCACATTGAAGAAAGGACCCTGTACTTTCAAGCTGTGGTCTCCAGCTGGCACCATCTCTGAAGCTTCCACAGGCCATTCCAGAATTCTGGAAGAGGGCCAACTGCTTTTAATTAATGAAGAAAATGAGAACATAAGCAAATCCCATGAGGCAAGATTTCTCCATGCCTTTTCAGTGTTCTACCAGAACGCTAAAATTGTCTATCAAGCCCTTCTGACATTCTAGATGTTACTTTGACTTCCTACCTAATTGATTAAAGTCTAGACACTGAAAAGTTATGGGGGATTCTCAAGTTTCAAATGGTTTTCGTCTGGCAGGAAAGACAACCCTGAATGCTATTAATCAGTTTTGTATCAAACTTTCCAACCCAATTTCTACATTCTTTTTTTCTTAAAGATTTTATTTATTTATTCATGATAGAGAGAGAGAAAGAGAGGCAGAGACACAAGCAGAGGGAGAAGCAGGCTCCATGCCAGGACCCCGACGTGGGACTCGATCCCAGGACTACAGGACGGCGCCCTGGGCCAAAGGCAGGCGCTAAACCGCTGAGCCACCCAGGGATCCCCCCCGCCTTTTTTAGATTTTATTTATTTCTTCATGAGAGACGCATAAAAAGGCAGAGACATAGGCAGAGAAGCCCACAGGGAGCCCAATGCGGGACTCGATCCCCTGACCCAAGCCAAAGGCAGATGCTCAACCACTGAGCCACCTAGGTGTCCCTCTGCATTTCTTTCTTTTTTAAGGTTGTTTTTTTTTTTTTTTTAAGATTTTTTATTACTTATTCATGAGAGACACAGAGAGAAAGAGATGCATAGACACAGGCAGAGGGAGAAGCAGGCTCTATGAAGGGAGCCCGACGCAGGACTCCATCCCGAGTCTCCAGGATCACACTCCAGGCTGCAGGCGGCGCTAAACCACTGTGCCACTGGGGCTGCCCATAAGGTTTATTTATTTGAGACAAAGAGCACATGCATGCACACTGGCACAGGAGTAAGGGGAGGGGCAGAGGGAGAGGGAGTGAGAGAATCTCAAGCTGACTCCCTGGTGAGTGCAGAGCCCAACTCAAGGCAGAGCCCAAGGCTCAATCTCAGGATCTCACATCTCAGGATCCTGAGATAATGACCTGAGCCCAAAGCAAGAGTTGAACGCTCAACCAACTGAGCCACCCAGGTGCCCCTCCTGCATTGGTTTTTACATTGTCTATACTTACTCATTTCTCATCTCCAACTCAAACCAGCTTTATTTTACTGTTGGTTCCCTCCTTAATGATTTAAGTCCGTTCATATATTTTAATACCTTTTGTAACAAACTGGTAATCTAGTAGGTAAACTGTTTTCCTGAGTTCTGTGAGCCACTCTGGCAAATGAATGGAACCAGAGGGAGAGGTTGTGGGAACCTCTGATTTATAGCCAATCAGAAGTGCTTCCAATTTGAGGCTGAAGCTAGGGGTGGGCAGTCTTATGTGAACAAGCTCTTAACCTGTGGGATCTCCTGCTAACTCCAGGTACATAGTATCAGAACAGAATTGAAGTGTGGAACTTTGGTATCCCGCAGCTGCAGAACTGCTTGGTGTGGGAAAACCTCCAAGCATCTGGTGACCACAGTACAAAAGTATAGAGTATTAGAGTAGAGGAGAAACGCATTATGTCCCTTAAAACCATTTTGGAAGGGGCACCTGGCTGGCTCAGTCAGAAAAGCATGACTCTTGATCTCAGTGTCATGAGTTCAGGGCCCTATATAGGGTGTAGAGATTACTTAAAAATACAATCTTGGGCAGCCCGGATGGCTCAGTGGTTTGGTGCCGCCTTCAGCCCAGGGCCTGATCCTGGAGACCCTGGAGTCCCATGTTGGGCTCCCTGCATGGAGCCTGCTTCTCACCATGTTGGGCTCCCTGCATGGGGCCTGCTTCTCCCTCTGCCTGTGTCTCTGCCTCTCTCTCTCTGTGTGTGTCTCTCATGAATAAATAAATAAAAATCTTAAAGAAAAATACAATCTTTTTTTTTAAATTTATTTATTTATTTATTTATGAGAGTCACAGAGAGAGACAGAGACACAGGCAGAGGGAGAAGCAGGCTCCATGCACTGGAAGCCCGACGTGGGATTCGATCCTGGGTCTCCAGGATCACGCCCTGGGCCAAAGGCAGGCGCCAAACCGCTATGCCACCCAGGGATCCCGAAAAATACAATCTTAAAAGAAAAAAAAAAAAAAAAACACTTGCCAAAATGGCTTGGCAGTATCAACTACAGCTGAAAATAAGCCTGCTCTATGATTTAACAATTCTACACAAAAGTATATATTCAACAAATGTGTACTAAAAGGTATGAACGAGAATGTTCACAGCAGCACTAGTCAAAAAAATAGTCCCTAATTGGGAACTCTTTATTTATTTATTTGTTTATTTTGGAAACTCTTTAAATGCCCATCAATAGTAGAACAGACAAGTAAACTGTAGTATAGTTCCCACTTTTTCTTTTTTTTTTTTTTTTAGTTCCCACTTTTGAGAACTCCTGGATTGCTGAATTAGAAGACCCGAACAGGGATCCCTGGGTGGCGCAGCGGTTTGGCGCCTGCCTTTGGCCCGGGGCGCGATCCTGGAGACCCGGGATCGAATCCCACGTCGGGCTCCCGGTGCATGGAGCCTGCTTCTCCCTCTGCCTATGTCTCTGCTTCTCTCTCTCTCACTGTGTGCCTATCATAAATAAAATTTAAAAAAAAAAAAAAAAAAAGAAGACCCGAACAGCAGTCTTTTACAATACATTTTGGGTAATACATCTAAAGAAACTTCTCTTGCATGGGGTCTAGGAGCCTTAGAGCTTTCTTGGCTGATGAGTGAGAGCAAGTCTCCCATTGTGATACAAGTTGCTTCCAAATTTCCTTTTTTTTTTTTTTTTTTTGCCTCCAAATTTCCAAGAGATTAACTAAACAATGTAGCTGTGTGTGTGTGTGTGTGTGTGTGTGTGTGTGTGTGTGTGTTGATGGGGATGGGGCAGAGAAGGTTTGCAAGTTTTAGCAACCTGCCCTTTATTTTAGGAAAGAAAATACCTCCCCCCAACTCCAAAATTCTTCCTATGGACCTGCAAAATGTCTCTAGGCTTGGCATATCTTTGTTTTTTTCTGAGATGGAACCTTCTGTGATGCCCCTAAGTCTTATTAATGCTTCCCTGGTACCTATTTCTACTCTGGGAACATCATTCTGGCAAAGGATTTTATTTGTCTAGTTATAGTGTTTTGTTTGCACTGTGAATGAGGGGAGCTTTATAAAGAAGTTATTACTACATCATGTGGAAGAAACACCATAAGCTAGGAATCCTGGGTGGCTCAGAGGTTGGGTGTGTGTTTTTGGCTCAGCATGATCCCAGTGTCTGGGATTGGGTCCTGCATCGGGCTTTTTGCAGGGAGCCTGCTTCTCCTTCCTATGTCTCTGTCTCTGTCTCTGTCTCTCTCTCTCTCATGAATAAATAAATACAAAATTTTTAAAAAGAGACGCCAGGGGATCCCTGGGTGGCGCAGCGGTTTAGCGCCTGCCTTTGGCCCAGGGCGCGATCCTGGAGACCCGGGATCGAATCTCACGTCGGGCTCCCGGTGCCTGTGTCTCTGCCTCTCTCTCTCTCTCTCTGTGTGTGTGTGACTATCATAAATAAATTTAAAAAAAAAAAATAAAAAAAAAAGAGAGAGAGAGAGAGACGCCAGAAGCTGCCTCCAGCCTCTGGAAATAACTAGGTGAGAAAGGTGGAGACCACTGATCAGAGACATGATGGTATATGGGATCTTGCTGACTGCAAACCCAATAGCTATTTCCTCTTTCTTCCTTGCTAATCCAACCCTGGATTTATTGGAAAATGGGAGGAGGGGGTAACCAAGTCCGGGCTAAATCCTTGGTCCACTTGGTTCTCTAGGAAATGATGTCCCCCCCAGAGGACATTTGAGAAATTAGTGCGGGGATTTTGTGTTTTGGGGTCATCATCTGGTTCACCAGTGAACAGTATTGCTCCCTTGAGGGCATTTTGGAAGTTTGCAGGGATTTTTTTTTTTTTTTTTTGGACAAGATAATACTGGGGGGTTGTTGTTGGCACTAGAGGGCAGCCCAGGTGAGCAATTTAGCGCCGCCTTCAGCCCAGGGCGTAATCCTGGACACCCAGGATCAAGTCCCGAGTTGGGCTCCCTGCATGGAGCCTGCTTCTCCCTCTGCCTGTGTCTCAGCCTCTCTCTGTATCTCTCATGAATAAATAAATAAAATCTTAAAATAAAAAAATAATTTTTAAATAATGGAAAGAACTGTTTATATTATGTTAAATTGTAATGCTGAACTTTTCCAGTTTGGAAATTGTGTGCATAGCAAAGTCATGGCAGACCGGGAATTCATAAGATGTATACCCCCACTTTTGGGGTAATGAAAAAAAAATTTTTTTAAGATTTTATTTATTTATGAGAGACACATGCAGAGGGAGGAGAAGCAGGCTCCATGCAAGGAGCCCAATGTGAGACTTGATCCCAAGACCCTGAGATCATGACATGAGCTGAAGGCAGGTGCTTAACCATCTGAGCCACCCAGGTACTGCCTTTTTTGAAGACTTTATTTCTTGATAGGCTTTAGGAAAGTATAAGGGGAGAATGAGAAAAGGGACCCTTTTAGATGTTTAATGAGTCTAGAAGTGCAGGAGAAAATAATGTATAGAGCAGTTTGCTTGATTTTCAGGGCTTTTTTTTTTTTTTTTTCTCCTCACAAAGTGATCATTTTACAAAAGTTACTGCATACTCACAGATAATGGATCAGGTCACTCCCTAACCAATTAGAAATGACTACTTGCCATGGATCTTCAGGGTCATTTCAAGGTCAATATATTAACTAATAAATCATTTAATGCTAAGGATCAGTTTTAGCCCTTCAAAATAGTTTGACTTTGACTCGCCTTATTTTTATTTCCATGATGCATGTACTTTTCACTTTAGTAATATAAGACAACTCAGCCAAAGTGTTTATTTCCAAAGGCTTATCCCACAGACACTTGATATAACCGTCTGGTGCATGGTTGGTTATTCCAGACTTCCAAATGTCTTTCCTTCACAAAGAGGTTATTTGAGCCTGTCATTGGCATTTTTCCCTGGGATCAGGAAGTAGAACAGCATAGTTCAAGAGTTGGGGATTCAGAACACTGAAATGAGGGTTTAAAAAAAAATTTATTGTGGAAAATTCAAACATATACAAAAATAGAGGAAAAAAGTAAAATGAATCCTCATGTACCTATCACTCAACCTCAAAAATTATAAACTCAGCCAGGGGTGCCTGGATGGTTCAGTGGGTTAACCATACGACTCTTTTGATTTTGGCTCAGGTGATGACCTCAGGGTTGTGGGATTGAGCTCTGCATCAGGGATCAAGCCCCCCTCCAGCTCCCAAGCTCAGTGGAGAGTCTGCTCCAGATTCTCTTTTCCTCTTCCTCTGCTCCTACCACCATTCCCCTGTGCGTGCACACCTTCTCTATTTTTTTTCACACCTTCTCTATTAAAGAAAATCTTTAAAAATTAAAAATAAGCTCAGTAAGTTCCTTACTCCTACTCACTGACCATCCCCCTACCCTGCTAGTTTAGCTTTTTTTTTAAGTTTATTTATGTATTTTTAAAGATTTTATTTATTTATTCATGAGGAAAGAAGAGAGAGGCAGAGACACAGACAGAGGGAGAAGCAGGCTCCCTCCATGCAGGGACCCTGATGTGGGACTCAATCCCAGGTCCCCATGATCACACCCTGGGCTGAAGGTGGTGCTAAATTTATTTATTTTTAAGTAATCTCTACACCCAACAGGGGGCTGGAGCTCACAACCCAGAGATCAAGAGTGAAGCCCCTTACTGACTGAGCCAGCCAGGTGCCTACTCCTGTCTTTTTTTTTTTTTTTTAAGATTTTATTTATTTACTCATGAGAAACAGAGAGGCAGAGACACAGGCAGAGGGAGAAACAGGCTTCACGCAGGGAGCCTGATGTGGGACTCGATCCCAGGACTCCAGGATCAGGCCCTGGGCTGAAGGCAGCACTAAACCGCTGAGCCACCCGAGCTGCCCTCCTGTTTTTAAGTGTTTTTTAAGTAAGCCCTATGCCCAACGTGGGGCTTGAACTCAAGGTTCCCAGATCAAGAATCACATATCCCACTGACTGAGCCAGCCAGGCACTCCTAATTGATGTCTTTTAAACAACCCTAAGAATTCTTTGGTTCTAACAGGAAGGGGAGGAAAAGAATTGAAACTGGAATAAAAACACCACACAGATCTGTGTTCCAGGGTTCTCCACCCTGACTGCATTTTAGAATTATCTGGGGAGCATTTTGTAAAAATCCCAGTGTTTCAGCTCCAGCCCAGACCAATTAATCAGTCTCTGAAGGTGGGGCCTGGGCACTATATTTGCTGAAAAGTTCCCCAGATAATCCTAATGTGCAGGTGGGACTGAGAATCACTGCTTTGGTTAACAGTGAGCAGTCACCTGGGTGGAGGTAATTATATAATTCTGAAACCCAGGGGCCTGATCTATTGAATAAATGCTCTCCACCCCTTCTAAGCAACAAAGTCTTGGTTTTGGCAGCTGTTCTGATTAGCTGTTACTTAAAAACAAACTGCCCCATGGGTGTGTGTATATATATATACACACAATCCCATTGTCTCAACAGGGTCTCAACGAGATATTTGTACACCCATATTTATAGCAACATTATTCACACAGTCTTGAAAGGTTAAAAGCAACCCAAATGTCTACTCAATGGATGGATGGATAAATAAAACGTACTATATACTTACAATGGAATATATTCATATTCAGCCTTAAAAAAGAACATGGGGTGCTCCTGGATGGTTCAGTTGGTTAAGCATCTGCCTTCAGCTCAATTCATGATCCCAAGGTCCTAGGATGGAGTCCTGTGTTGGGCTCCCTGCGTGGTGGGGAGTCTGCTTCTCCCTCTCTCCTCACTCCCTCTCCCTCTCCCCTCAATCATGCTCTTGCTCACTCTGTCTCTCTCTCAAATAAATAAATAAAATCTTTAAGAAAAAATCTCTAAGAATGGGAGATACTGCTGTAGTCAACTGTGCAAAATGCAATTGCCATAGCAATAATCAAGAGAACTTATTGAGTCCCTTGGTTGCCATAATTATTTCCTTAGTTGGCATTATTTAACCTTAGGAATATTTGGAGTTAAATATAGAAAATTTCCAGTGGCTCACACCTCCAGAATTAATGTTTTGGTTTAAGGAATGTGTGCATATTTGGCTTTTTATACTTTAGGAATACTTAAATACTTATACTTAAATACTTTAGGAAGTATTTAAGAGAACCTGGCCTATTGGTTTTCAAATTTTTTCCCTGCATTGATTTAAAGATGTGGAATGACTGAAGTTTGGCAGTCATTGTGTATGGGCAGTCCAGGTGGCTCAGTGGTTTAGCGCCGCCTTCACCACAGGGCCTGATCCTGGAGACCGGGGATCGAGTCCCATGTCGGGCTCCCTGCATGGAGCCTGCTTCTCCCTCTGCCTGTGTCTCTGCCTCTCTCTCTCTCTCTCTCTCTCTCTCTCTCTCTCTGTCCCTGATGGATAAATAAATAAAATCTTTAAAAAATAAAGATTTATAAAAAAAAAAATGTGTGTGCATGTGAGAGAGATAGAGAAAATGTTCCCAAACTTCAAATTAATGAATCTAGGGGAACCTGGATGGCTCAGTTGATTAAATGTCTGCCTTTGGTTCAGGTCATGATCCCAGGGTCCTGGGGATAGAGCCCCGAGTTGGGCTCCCTGCTCAGTGCCAAGCCTGCTTCTCCCTCTCCCTCTGCTCTCCTCCTGCTTGTGCTCTCTCTTGCTATCTCTCTCATAAATAAGTAAAATCTTTACCAAATAAAAATGAAACAATTTAGAAATTCATGAATCTAGACAGAGAATGTATGAATATTCATTGGATTAGTTTTTTTCTGTAAGCTTGAAAAGCTTCAAAATAAAAATTTGTGGGGCGCCTGGCTGGGTCAGTTGGTAGAGGGTATGACTCTTGATCTCAGTGTTGTGAGTTCAAGGCTCAAGGTAGAATTTTAAGTAGAATTCACTTAAAAAAAGATTTTGCAGGCAGTCCAGGTGGCTCAGCGGTTTAACATCGTCTTCCGCCCAGGCCGTGATCCTGTAGACCTGGATCGAGTCCCACGTAGAGCTCCCTGCATGGAGCCTACTTCTCCCTCTGTCTGTGTCTCTGCCTTTCTCTCTCTCTGTGTCTCTCATGAATGAATAAATAAAATCTTAAAAAAAAAAAAAAAGATTTTGCAGTTAAAAAAAGTTACTAAATAGTGTCAGCCATTCTCATTCTGCTCCCAAAATTCAAGTCATCTGGACCCTCATCTCATCCTCTGGATTAAAGATATGGGTAAAGTCATGGTTGGAGGATGGATTAGAGGTCAGGAAAGAAGTTAGGAAAGAGCCTTTGTTGGGGGCCAAGCAATATTTGGAAAAAACAATACATATTTGAAGAGGCATGTACTTCCTAAACTTGCTCATTTCAAAGAGAGCCTCAAATCATTCTAGCAAAGTGATGTTTACTCTAGACTTGTGTCTTTAGTTGTCAGGATCCTGATTTATTATGTTCTCTATTGGCCTCAAAGTACAGTGGTCCCATATTGTAATTAACAAATAGATTTTCAGCATTAAAAAAAAAAAAAAAGATTAGGGATGCCTGGGTGGCTCAGCAGTTGAGTGCCTGCCTTTGGCTCAGGGTGTAATCCTGGGATCTGGCATGGAGTCCCATATCAGGCTCCCTGCATGGAGCCTGCTTCTCCCCTCTCCCTATGTCTCTGCTTCCTCTTTCTGCTTCTCTCTGTGTGTCTCTTATGAATAAATAAATAAAAATTTTAAAAAAGATTTATTTATTCATGACAGAAAAAGAGAGAGGCAGAGGGAGAAGCAGGTCCTATGCAGGAAGCCCGACGTGGGAGTCCCGGGTCTCCAGGATCACACCCTGGGCTGAAGGCGGCGCTAAACTGTTAGGCCACCGGGGCTGCCCAAGACTTCATATTTTTAAGGGATGCTTACTGGCCCAGTCAGTGGAGC